>NC_090819.1:58818920-59502045 GCF_000390325.3 Nicotiana tomentosiformis
GTTGGACTCGTAATTTAATGGGTTGTTGGATTTTATAAATTTTGTCGGGTTCCGAGGTGCGGGCCTGGGTTGGGCTTTTGGCCGGTTTTGGGCTTTTGATTCAAGATTTTATCTTTTTCTATCGGGATTGGTTCCTTTAGCATTGTTTGATGTACTTGAATTGTTTTTTGTTAGTTTTGAGCTGTTAAAAGGTCGGAACGCGTGGGATGGCATCTTTGGAGCATCATTTGGCTTGCTCAGCATTGGTATTGGCTTGTTCGAGGTAAGTGACTCTTCTAAACATAGTGCTGAGGGTATGAAACCCTTAAATACGTGTTATGTGATTGGTATTAAGGTGACGCACAAGCTAGGTGACGGGTGTGTGGGTGTGCACCAAGTGAATTGGGACTCTGTTGTTTTCATGGCATTGTATAGTAGTCATATTTTGTTAATATCCGTGTTTTCACCATGCGATAAAGTAAATGAGCTGTAAATCATGCTAGATATCATGTTTAGGCTTTATTCCGATACTGTTGGGACCCATAGTGGTCGTTTCTTGCTATCATTTCACTGATTTCATTGATATTTCGTACTTAGTCATATTTATGCATTCATATCATATCTCAGCCTTAGTTGTTATTTATTGATACATCATATCAGTGTTGACGGGCTAGTTTTATGACATTGTGAGCCTGTGAGTGAGACTGGAGAGATTGATGACGGAGTGAGGCCGGAGGCCTATTTGTGAGGGTATTGATACTATAACACGTGTGTTGTCCGTGCAGCACGTGAGTTGTCCGTGCGAATCCACATATTGATATTATAGCACATGAGTTGTCCGTGCGGATTATAGCGCTTGGGCTGTAGGAGCCCCTCTGGAGTCTGTACACCCCTATTGAGCGTGGTTGATTATATTGAGGGATGGATCTTATCTGAAGCATTTATATACCTGGAGATGGATCTTCTCCATGGGGCCGGATTGGTCTTCCTCGGTACTGAGTGGCTGATGGTCAGTGATGTATATATTCCGGGATGGATCTTCCATGGGCCGTATGGGCCATATACTGTACCAAGTGGTTGAGCATGAAGAGTGTAAAGTGTGATACAATGAGATTGAGTACTCTGAGAGTGTGAGTACATGATTCATCTCTGAGATACATGGCATTTGGAATGCACACATGACATATAGGCATAGAGATGCATTTTTTCTCATGTTGTACGGTATCACGGCATTCATGACTTTTTACACACATTGATATATGGGCATAGAGAGGTATTTCACACTTGCTATCTGGGAAGAAAATGAAACATCTTATTTATTGTGGAAAGGATATTTGGAAAAATTACAGTTTTCAAACTTACTCGTATTTTTGGCATTTTCGGTAAAAGATTTGGGTTTTTATTAAGATACTTGAAAAGTATGACTATTTTCTGTAACTGTGAACAAGCTGAGCATTTTACTTCTGAGATACATCTTTTATACTTGTATTATGCTGTTATGAACTGTTGTGGGATATTGGTATTGGACCCGACCTTATGTTAGCTCGTCACTACTTTCAACCTAAGGTTAGGTTTGTTACTTACTGAGTACATGGGGTCGGTTGTACTCATACTACACTTCTGCAGATGTTGGTTGCTGATGATGCTGTGTTGGATGGGAGCTGGATTGAAGATATACCTGCGTCCCGGTTGTAGTTTCCCCTTGTTCGTGGTAGCTTTAGATCTATAAAACTCTATTTATGTACTTTTCAAACAGACGATGTATTTATTTCATTTTAGCTTTGTGAATTCTGTTCTTAGAAGCGCATGATTTGTACTACTAGTCCTTGGGAAATGTATAAGGTTTAGATATTTCTTTACTTAATCGGTTTATTAATTGTTATTAGAATAAGTTAGTGGTTAATTGGCTTACCTAGCTGGTTGGGTTAGGTGCCATCACGACTACTGGATTTGGGGTCATGACAAGGTGGTATCAGAGCTCTAGGTTCATAGGTTCTACAAATCATGAGCAAGTGTCTAGTAGAGTCTTGTAGATCGGTTTGATGACGTCCATACCTATCTTTGAGAGGCTACCAGACATTTAGGATATACTTCCCATATTCCTTTCCTTATCGTGCGGCATTGATTCAGCCTGAAGCGTAACTCTTTGAATTCCTTTCACGCATTCGTATGAGCATGCGAGCGCTTAGTATCAGCTGTGCATTCGCCGACTTGTGATTCTATGAACGGGGTACGAGATGTGATTTCTGTGTGCTGATGATGGGCCCTTCTGGGGGACTGGAGGCCAGGTTTTGACTGTAGCTTGAGCATGGAGATTTTGATTGTGTGAGCACGTGCTTTTGGATTTATACGTCCAGTAGTGTTCCTGTGAGTGGAATTTGTGGCTCGACGAGCGGTAGAATGGCTATGTGGGGAATATGATAAGACTGCGAGATGTGTTCAGATTGTTCGAATGTGATGAGAAGAGTTTACTTGAGATGTAGCAAGGACTATGGGGTGTCTGATTTGTGTCTTGATTTGGCATATGGTCTCGAGTTATGGGTGTGTTGAGGGATCTCTCATGTTGTTTAGTTATGGGGTGAAGTAGATTCTCATGTCTTATTGATGAATTTGGAATCGAGAAGATTAAGTGATTGCGTAGTAGACGTGACTGTGGAAGGGTATAGAGATATGTCAGTTTGAGGCAAAGCAGGTGGGTTATCTCCTGCGAGGTGTCGTGAGGTTGTGTGATCCCTATGATGTTTTGTAGAGAGTTCTCTTTTACCAGTGAATGATATATGTTGCAATTTGAGTTTGGATCGCTTGTGGAAGTTGGCCTAACCATCACGAGGATGAATGCAAGATCTGCAAATGATTTGAGGTACTAGATGGTTTGTGTTGCATGAGCGGATAAAGGATTTAGTAGAATCTCACTATGGTATTATGTTAGTAATGGGGCATGGTTATGGTAGGTAATCAGATGTTTTATTCCATGGCTTTGAGCCAAGTAGGGGAGTCTGCTATTGGCGAGCTGATTGCACGGTTATGTGTTGTATTGGTTTCGGTTCGGGGTATACTGGTGAATCAGTTATGACTTACAGTGGTCGAGATCGAGATCGAGGATGACTCGAGTAAGGGAATTTCTGGATACGGGTTGTACTACACTCTATGGGTATATGTGAATCATGGAATGATTGAGTGGTTAGTCGTGAAGGATGTAGTGTGCGTGGAGTAGGAATTTGCTCGGTTGCTTAGGAATGCGGGTTAGTCCCTTGGGTGTTGGTATGCTAATGGGGCACAAGTCGTTCGTTCCGTTTGGTCGGTTTAATTAAGATTTGAGAAGAGTGGATGACTCTCGAGAATGGTTCTAATGGATTCAACATTTAAATGTAGCGATTTGGAATTTTCAAGATTGGTGTATGGCTAGAAACTGAGAGTTGCATTGGACGGTGTCGAGACCTCTAGCATTTTTATATCATTGGGGATTATGCATTTCAGTATCAAGAAGGTGAAGAAAACAATTTTAGGTTCACATAAGGTCTCTTTAGAGTAGGTGTCTCGGTTGTGGTGCTTTGGGGTGTTTAAGAGGGAAGTCAGCGGCTTATGGGCCTTAGGGCGTTGTGATTTTATACTAGGGTCTCTTATGTGGTGAATTTTGGTTAAGGATCGTGGTGTCCTAGAAAGGAGAAGTATCAATTTGAAGGCAATTTAGAAAGGACTTAGAGAAATAGGACAACTTAGTAGTAGGTGGGATCAGCACAATAACGCGTATGATCGGTCCTTTGGATCTTATGACGTGGCTAGTTTCTACAGGTGTTTCGTGGTAATGCTCTTGGGTTTTTGCAACCTGCGTGGCTGGGTTGAGTTAGAGATATTCGGTTCAGATAGCTTGGTTATGTGAAAATGGGTTTTGAAGAGTTATCAATGGTTTTTACCAAGGTTCGAGGGGTATATTTCCTACCGGCGTGAGGAGCATGTGGTCTATGGTGAATTTCTCTCGGATGAAATCAAATGGAAGGTCCTTGGCTAATTGAGTATGTAGTAGCTTGTGACTCGGAGTGGACTATGAAGTTCTCATATTTTTCATATGATGGCATGGTATATGTAGGGTGTTGTGTGGGATTGAGATTTGCGTGAGCAAAATCGCAGTTCTGTTTTGACGGGAAGGTTAAAAAACAATTTGTAGGCAGCATGGACGGTTCAGATGGCTAGGTAAATGATATTACTAATCGGTATGGCTTGATGAGAGTATACATTTCAGAAGGGGCAATGTGTTTTGATTTATGGATACTTTGCTGGTACTGCGGCACTCTCCTGGTTGATCGGCTGCTAATATTCAAATTTTGCTATGTGGCACGGAAGAATTTTAGAAGTATTCCTTGTGGGATGATCATGTATGAGATATGTGTTAGACATTCTGGCGGTGGAGTTAGGATCAGATATGGTGATTCGTGTGTTCTATGGATTTGGAGACTGGGAGTTCTCAAGAGCAGATTATTTCTTGGTTGTGGACTGTGAAGTCATGGCCAAAGCTAGCCATATGATAGTATATGTTATGATTCAGTCATTGTGAGCTTTCGGAGGGTTATTTATCTATTTGTGGACGCCCGGAGTTGATTTGGGGGTCCATTGGTAGGCCCAATTAGGATGTGTATTCTACACCGAGCCGGATTGGTCGGCTCCATACTGCTATTGTTGAGGGATGTGCCATTCGGTTGTTGTTGAGCTTATTCATATTCTGAAAGGATCTGTGAGTTACTCTTCTATACTACGAGGAGTTGTGATTCGTTGGCTATAAGCACACCAGGTGCGGTTCTATTTGGGCTTTATAGCGGAATTTGAGCAAGATGAGTAATTGGGTATTGCATGGTTGATGGCGATAGGTTATGTTCTTTCGGGTTTTGTATGGCATTGTGTCATCTGCTTCTCCATGGATATGGTAATGCACTTTGAGTACCTGATGTTGGATTGCGTGTGTTATTGATTTTGAGCATGGTGGCCAAGGTATTTAATATGGATCAGTGTTTGGATGGGGTCACGCATTGCAGCAGAGTTAAGTTGAGATATGATCCCTTGTGTTAGATTCGTCTGTTTTGGTTCTATAATCTGTGATAGGTTCTTAGCATTGCATTGTGGTGGTACTTGTTGAGCTTGCGGGATAGTTCTCTCGCCTAAGTCATTTTTCCATGATTGTGTACATTTGGAATGTTGCTTATTGGTGCACGGACACGGGTTGCAGCTTTAGGTTGTATGGCTGTGTCATGTCACTAGAGTGGTCGTGTTGGATGAGATGAGGTCATTGGACCTAGAATGGATACTATCATAATAGATTACAATATGGTTGGAAGGATAATATCGAAAGTCAACTTAGAAATTTGTCTATAGTTCTTGTTGAAGGAGAGGGAGCTCCACGGCTTGTCGATTTGATGAATGGTTATGAGTTTCTGCGTGTTCTTTCATTATTAGCAGTGTACGAAGGTTTTAGAATGAGGTTTTGTTAAGTATGAGGTTTATTACCGGGATTGGGTTGTTCTGAGCACTTACTGTGATCGGAGATTTCGTTATGGGTATTTGAGTCATGTGGTATATCTTGTGATGGTAGCTTGGGTTATGGTTGCGGTTTGGTACAACTTGTTCAGTTATACAACATGTAGGTTGCGAGATTCAGATCTTATAAGAAATCCCGGATGTTGGAAAATTGGATTCTAAGGCTTATGGGCTAGGTTGAATTGAGAAATTTCAGTTATGTTATGTTAGCAGACCTATATGGGATAGGGTGACGTGGGATCACCCCGAGTAGGTGCATGGTAAGGTTACACGGTGATTTGATGGCTTTTGGAATAACTCTTGGCATGTTCGAGGAAGAACGTATATTTAAGTGGGGGCTTTGCACTTCGCTCGGTAGTTTACGGGCATGAGTAGCTCCATATGATGTATTATGACTTATGTGAATCATTGATTTTGATTTTTAGGTTATTCAGAATAAAATTAGAAGAATGGATTTCATTGTTGAAGCTTTAAATTGGGAGAGTTGACCAAGTTTGACTTTTTATGAATTTGAACCCGAAACGGAGTTTTGATGGTTCTCATAGGTCCATTGGGTGATTTTGGACTTAGGAACGCATCCGGATTGTGATTTGGAGGTCCATAGTGGAATTTGGCTTGAAATGGCAAAAGTTAGAATTTTGGAAAGTTTGACCAGGGGTGAACTTTTTGATATCGAGGTCAGATTCTGATTCCGGAAGTTGGAACATGTCCGCAATGTCAAATGTGACTTGTGTGCAAATTTGAGGTCAATCGGACTTGATTTGATAGGTTTCGGCATCGGTTGTGGAAGATTGCAGTTTCAAAGTTCATTGATTTCGAATTGAAGTGTGATTCGTCGTTTCGATGTTGTTATGTGAGTTTTGAGGCCTCGAGTAGGTCCGTGTTATGTTATGGGACTTTTTGGTTTGTTTGGATGTGGTCCCGAGGGGCTCAGGCATGTTCTGGATTGATTTCAGATCATTTTCCTTCATGTTTACACTGCTGGTTTCTAGTGTCTCAGTCCTTCATCGCGTTCGCGTGGCAAGTGTCGCGGACGCATATTGTATTTTGATGGCAGCAGCAAATTGTTCTTTGCGATCATGAAGTATGTCCCACATTCGTGTAGAGTTGGGGCAAGTCCTCTTCGCGTTCGTGTATGGAGGATCGCGTTCGTGTAGTGTTGAGGTTGGCAACTGGGAATTTGAGTGTTCTTCTATGCGATCGCGTAAGCTTAGTCGTATCTGCGAAGCTTTGGCAGCAGTGTTCGTCACGTTCGCGTTGGGTGTATCGTGAACGCATAGAGTGTTTTGGTTGGCAGGATATTTTGTTCATCACGAACGCGATGGGTTTTCCGCGTTCGCGAAAGAGGGACGTCTGAGAAGATAATAAGAACTCTATTTCGAGGGTTTCAACCATTTTTACATTTTTGGAGCTATGGAGCTCGGATTGAGGCGATTCTTGAAGCAATTTTCATCTTGTGGACTGGGGTAAGTGTTCCCTACTCATTGTTGATTTTATATCACGAATCTACCTTCATTTTTGGTAATTGGATTGTGAAGTTTAAAGAGGAAATTGGGGGGTTTTGGCCTAAAGTTTCATAATATGAATTTCTGAGTTTTGAACATCGAATTGGAGTCGGATTTGAGTGAAACTAGTATGGTTGGACTCGTAATTTAATGGGTTGTTGGATTTTATAAATTTTGTCGGGTTTCGAGGTGCGGGCTCGGGTTGGGCCTTTGGCCGGTTTTGGGCTTTTGATTCAAGATTTGATCTTTTTCGATCGGGATTGGTTCCTTTAGCATTGTTTGATGTACTTGAATTGTTTTTGGTTAGTTTCGAGCGCTTCGAAGATCGGAACGCGCGGGATGGCATCTTTGGAGCATCGTTTGGCTTGCTCGGCATTAGTATTGGCTTGTTCGAGGTAAGTAACTCTTCTAAACTTAGTGCCGAGGGTATGAAACCCTTAAATACGTGTTATGTGATTGGTATTGAGGTGACGCACATGCAAGGTGACGGTCGTGTGGGCGTGCACCAAGTGAATTGGGACTCTGTTGTTTTCATGGCACTGTATAGTAGTCCTATTTTGTTAATATCCGTGTTTACACCATGCGATAAAGTAAATGAGCTGTTAATCATGCTAGACATCATATTGAGGGTTTATGCCAATACTGTTGGGACTCATAGTGGTCGTTTCTTGCTGTCATTTCACTAATTTCATTGATATTTCGTACTCAATCATATTCATACATTCATATCATATCTCAGTCTCAGTTGTTATTTATTGATACATCATGCCAGTGTTGTCGGGCTAGTTTCATGACATTGTAAGTTCGTGAGTGAGATTAGAGAGATTGATGACTGAGTGAGGCCGGGTGCCTGTTTGTGACGGTATTGATACTATAGCACGTGAGTTGTCCGTACAGCACGTGAGTTGTCCGTGCGGATCCAGATATTGATATTATAGCACGTGAGTTGTCCGTGCAGATTATAGCGCTTGGGCTGTAGGAGCCCCTCTGGAGTTTGTACACCCCCTGTAAGCATGGTTGATTATATTGAGTGATGGATCTTCCCTAGACATGGATCTTGTCCGAAGCATTTATATACCTGGAGATGGATCTTCTCCATGGGGCTAGATTAGCCTTCCTCGGTACTGAGTGACTGATGGTCAGTGATGTATATATTCCGGGATGGATCTTCCCTGGGCCGTATGGGCCATATACAGTACCAAGTGGTTGAGCATGATGAGTGAAAAGTGTGAGACAATGAGATTGAGTACTCTGAGAGTGTGAGTACATGATTCATCTCTGAGATACATGGCATTTGGCATGCACACATGACATACATGAATAGAGATGCATTTTTTCTCATGTTGTACGGTATCACGTCATTCATGACTTTTTACAAACATTGATATGTGAGCATAGAGAGGTATTTCACACTTGCTATCTGGGAAGAAAATGAAACATCTTATTTATTGTGGAAAGGATATTTGGAAAAATTACAGTTTTCAAACTTACTCGTATTTTTGGCATTTTCGATAAAAGATTTGGGTTTTCACTAAGATACTTGAAAAGCATGACTATTTTCTGGAACTATGTACGAGCTGAGCATTTTACTTCTGAGATACATCTTTTATTACTTGTATTATGATGTTATGAACTGTTGTGGGATATTGGTATTGGACCCGACTTGTGTTAGCTCGTCACTACTTTCAACCTAAGGGTAGGTTAGTTACTTACTGAGTACATGGGGTCGGTTGTACTCATACTATACTTCTTCACCTTGCGTGCAGATGTTGGTTGCTGATGCTGCTGTGTTTGATGGGAGCTGGATTGAAGATGTACCTGCGTCCCGGTTGTAGTTGCCCCTTGTTCGTGGTAGCTTTAGATCTATAAAACTCTATTTATGTACTTTTCAAATAGACGATGTATTTATTTCATTTCAGCTTTGTGAATTCTATTCTTAGAAGCTCATGATTTGTACTATCAGTCCTTGGGAAATGTATAAGGTTCAGATATTTCTTTACTTAATCGCTTTATTAATTGTTATTGGAATTGGTTAGTGGTTAATTGGCTTACCTAGCGGGTTGGGTTAGGTGCCATCACGACTAGTGGATTTGGGGTCGTGACATGTATCTACCACTTGGTCCGGGTTACGGACACCGATGCTGAGGCACCTACACTTGATTCTGTGCCAGTTGTGAATGAATTTCTGGAGGCCTTTCCTGATAAACTCCTTGGAATCCCGCCAGATAGGGAGATTGATTTTGGAATTGATGTGATGCTAGGCACATAGCCTATATCTATTCCACCTTTTAGAATGGCACCAATCGATTTGAGGGAGCTGGAAGAACAATTGAAGGATTTGTTAGAAAAGGGTTTCATCCGGCCGAGTGTGTCGCCTTGGGGCGCACCGGTCCTTTTTGTAAGAAAGAAAGATGGGTCACTGAGAATGTGTATTGACTATCGGCAACTTAACAAGGTCACAATCAAGAATAAGTACCCACTGCCAAGGATAGATGACTTGTTCGACCAATTTCAAGGCACTAAGTACTTCTCCAAGATTGATTTACGATTCGGGTATCACCAATTGAAGATTAGGTAGCAGGATATTCCGAAAACAGCATACAGGACACGAAATGGGCACATTGAATTTTTGGTAATGTCTTTCGGGCTAGCTAACAAATGCCCCTGCAGCTTTCATGGATCTTATGAATCGGGTCTTCAAACCTTTCCTCGACTCCTTCGTGATAGTGTTTATTGACGATATTATTGTTTATTCGCGAAGTCGAGAGGACCATGCCGACTATCTCAGGGAAGTTTTGCAGGTCCTGTATCAACACTAGTTATATGTGAAGTTTTCAAAAAGTGAATTTTGGCTTGAATATGTTAAATTTTTGGGTCATGTTGTCTCTAGAGAAGGAATTGAGGTTGGCCCCCAGAAAATTTCAGCCGTGAAGAGGCCTAGACCTACTACTCCAACAGAAATTCACAGTTTCTTGGGCTTAGCTAGGTATTACCGAAAGTTTGTGGAGGGGTTCTCTACTCATGCCTCTCCATTGACTAAATTGACGCAGAAGGCAGTTAAGTTCCAATGGTCAAATGCTTGTGAAAGAAGCTTCCAGGAATTGAAATCAAGATTGACTACGGCAACAGTGTTGACTCTACTAGAGGGTACGGATGGATTTATGGTATATTGCGATGTTTCAAGGATAGGACTTGGGTGTGTATTAATGCAACATGGCAAGGTGGTAGCGTATACTTCTAGGCATTTCAAGAATCATGAAAAGAACTATCCAACACACGCCCTAGAGCTTGAGGCAGTGGTATTTGCATTAAAGATTTGGCATCATTATTTGTATGGGGTCCATGTGGATATATTCACGGACACCATAAGAGCCTTCAATATATTTTCAAATAGAAGGAATTGAATCTGAGGAAGAGAAGATGGCTCGAGTTACTCAAGGATTATGACATCGACATCCTATATCATTCGGGGAAGGTTAATGTTGTAGCAGATGCTCTTAGCCGGAAATCTATGGGCAGTTTGGCTCACTTGAAGGCATATCAAAGGTCGTTGGCCAAGGAGGTTCATCGGTTGGCTAGTTTGGGAGTTCGTCTTGCGGACTCTATTGAAGTAGGGGTGATTGCGCAAAATAGGTATCAATCGTCGCTTGTGGTGGAAGTCAAGGAGAAGCAATTCAACGATCCATTGTTGGTACAACTGAAGGAGGGGATTCATAAACATAAGACCATGGCCTTTTCTCTTGGCGTGGATGATGGTACCCTAAGGTACCAAGGGCGGTTATGTGTTCCAAATGTGGATGGTCTCCGGGAAAGAATCATGACCAAGGCTCACACTTCTAGGTATTCCGTGCACCCGGGCTATACAACGATGTATCATGATCTTAGGGAAGTCTATTGGTGGAACGATATGAAATGGAACATAGCGGACTTTGTGGTAAGATGTCAAAATTGTCAGCAAGTGAAGGCCGAACACCAAAGGCCCGGTGGGTTGGTGCAAAACATAAAAATCTTAATGTGGAAGTGGGAAATGATTAATATGGACTTTGTGGTAGGACTACCTCGCATTCCTCGTAAGTTTGACTCGATTTGGGTGATTGTGGACCGACTCACAAAATCAGGACACTTCTTACCCGTTAAGGCTACCGATACAGCGGAACAGTATGCTCAGTTGTATATCAAAGAAATAGTCAGATTGCATGGCACTCCAGTTTCTATTATCTCAGATCGAGGGGCACAGTTCATGACTAATATTTGGAAGACATTTCAGCAAGGATTGTGTACTCAGGTAAATCTTAGTACATCCACAGACCGATGGGCAGGCAGAGCGGACTATTCAGACGCTTGAGGATATGTTGCGCGCTTGTATTCTTGACTTCAACGGTAGCTGGGATGATCATTTGCCACTCATAGAATTTGCCTGCAACAATATTTATCATGCTAGCATTCAAATGGAACCGTTCGAGGCTTTATATGGTAGGAGATGTAGATCTCCCATTGGGTGGTTCGAGATTAGGAAAGTAGAGTTGATAGGGCCAGACCTCGTGCATCAGGCTATTGAGAAAGTTAAAATCATTAAGGAGCAGTTGAAGAGTGCTCAGAGTCGTCAGAAGTGCTATTCGGATGTTCGTCGTAGGGATTTGGAGTTTAAAGAATATGATTGGGTATTCTTGAAGGTTCCCCTCATGAAGGGTGTAATGTGATTTGGTAAGAAAGGGAAATTGAGTGCAAGGTATATCTGACCGTACAAAATCTTTCAGAGGATTGATCAGGTGACGTACAAGCTTGAGCTACCACCTGAGATGTCATTAGTGCACCAGGTATTCCATGTGTCTATGTTGAAGAAGGTAGTTGGGGATCCATCGGTTATTATGCCTGTGGAAACTATTGAGGTTAATGAAGAACTGACCTATGAAGAAATTCCAGTTGCCATTCTTGATAGGCAAGTCAGAAAGCTAAGAAATAAAGAAATTGCCTCTGTGAAAGTGTTATGATGAAACCAGCAAGTTAAAGAGGCCACATGGGAGGCCGAGGAAGAAACGATAAGGAAGTACCCTCATTTGTTTGAATAGCTATGTAATAGTTTCTATGAAGTTACTTCCTATGAACTAAGTACCACTTGTACAATTTAATCTTAGGATATTTCCTTTCTAGTAATATATTGCTTATGAGGCCACGGTTGGTATTGTTTCATAATATGTTGCATCGTTGGATTATGTACATGATGTTAGGTTTGGTTTCTAGGATTCTCTGATAGGTGGATATGACCAGTTATAAGGGAAGCTCTACCAAAATTTTGGGAATTTGGGGAGTTAGTAAAAAATTGGGACTGCTAGTGTGTGAAGTAACAGTTGGGTCATGTTGAGTACTAATGACGGATATAGACCCTCATTCAAGGATGAATGATCTTAAGTGGGGGAGGATGTAAGGCCCCGTAAAATTTTACCTAAAATCCGAGGTTTCATGGTGGCGAGGTAGGCTAATATGTTTGGTGATGGTACAGACTTTTTGGGTCGAACAGTGCGCTAGGGCGTTAAAGGAAAATATTGGCAGAAAAAGATATTCTCGCAGCTCACTATGTGGCCGCAGAATCACTCTACGGGCCGCAGAATGGCCGCAGAGTGAAGCAGGAACTTGAGCAAAATTTGTGGGCCGTTGTGCGGTATATTATGCGGCTGCAGAATTGCTTTGCGGGCTGCATATTGCATAGTAGGATTGATATGAGGAATTTCGGGAGGAGATTCTGCGGTCTGCTTTGTGGCCGCAGAATCGATATGCGGACTGTATAATGGCCGCATACTCAGCAGGGCAGCTCAGTTCCGTAGGGACATTTCGCGACCCCTTTTGCGGACCACAGAAGCATTATGTGGTCACATATGCGGCCACAGATTGGTTTCCGGAGCTTCATTTTCTAGTTTTGCATGTACATTTTAAATTGGAGTGTAGTTCCTAGCAAGGTTTGGACCGGTACTCCAAAGTGGACAACTTGAGAGGGAAAGGCACGGGACCGTCGACTGCACCGTTGATCGACTAGTCTACCGCAAATAAGCCTTTCCGATTTAAAAAGGGTAATTTCAAGAAAGCGCGGACACTTATCAAGCGCCGCTATATTGATAATAGGTACGCGTGGAGTATGATGTGGAATATGCTTTATGCAGAAATAGTAACATGCTGTCAAGTATTTGCATGATAAGAATATACAAAAGCAGTAAATAACATAATAAAGGTGAACATGAAAAGAAGAGAAAAGAAAAGAAAGACAAAAATAGAGAAGTAAGTTTGGCTCATGAAAATGTGCGAGAACATAATGTAGCAGGTTGGGAAATAGGGATGGGAGAGTCATAATATAATAGTCTTAGACAAGGTGAAGGATATGGAGAGAGGTCATACATGTCATAGCAAATAAAAGAGAATAAGGAAAGGGATGTGCATGTCATAGTAGTTTAAAACAAGTGAAGAAAAATAAGGAAAGTAATCCACATAAGTCAAGTTCGTTATGGTAAGAGCCTAAGTATATCCCCAGCAGAGTTGACATGCTATCACGCCCGATTTTCTCGCGAAAACGGGCTTTGACGTGTGAAAACTCTTTTAAAGGAATGTAATTAAAAGAGAAGAGTTTCCACCTAACAATTTTTAAGGTGTGTTAGGGCACCTATTTGCAAATAACTCTGTTTTAACTAGTCCGCATCACCAAAGATCGGGTACGGGCTCAAATTACCTCAAAGAGAAGGTGTTAGGCACTCTTCGAGGTCCACAACTGTGGGTCCCGACCGAATCTTAAACTATGTGGATTATGTTATTAGGCTAGGTGATCAAATAAACAAAGGGAAGTATAGAAGTCGAGGAATCTTATCATAACACATGGGAATTGGTACAAATCCTTAATGATTACAAGGATACAACTACATTGGTCTACGTTAGATGACTAAGTGTAAATAAGAAGTATATGAAAAGGGGGATCCTATGTTTTTTAGCCTAAAGGATCACCTCGTGCAACATAAATAATACATCGCAACTCCCTTAAGGTAGGGAGTTGCTCATATTATTCAGCGGGCATATACTATCATCTCCTGCTACCCAATTACTATGTTGAAGTCGTTACCTAAAGGCACTCTAATTCAATTCTAAACCGTACCCTATGCGTGCGCTACCCGTCCTATACCTGTGGTCCAGGAGGTTTTGGACCTCTATTTGGGTGGTTCTAAACTTTACCTAGGTTGCTCAAAATGATAAAACTAATCGTGCATTCAAAACAAGTAGTACTACACATAATAGCAAAGAGTGGCTCATGTTAGCCTCCACACATAATGACAAAGCACACAAACAAGTTCCAGGCTACAAAGTAGACAATTTCCAAATTAAGACGTATTTGAGTCGTTAAGTCCTATTGGCATGATTTCTATATGATTCTGATCTCAAGTCGTACAGACAGTGTTGTTGTTCCAAATTAACTAATTTGCAGATTACAGATGTTACAAAATCTATAGACATGATTTATAAGTTGTTTGCGCAACGGGTAGTGAGAGCTATTAGAAAATTTGGCATTACCAACGTTTGATCCGATATGTATGCTCTCTAGGCAAGTAACAATATCCTATAGGCAAGATTTCTAATGGTTGGTATATGAACTCAATTTTGTCTTCCTATCCTATAGGCATGCTATCTAGGCGGCAGCATAATAAAACAACAGAAGCAACCGATTAGTTAATTAGTTAAGAAACTATAGTCATGGTATCTAGATAAGCATTAACAAAGGTATGTATAATTATAACCCTATAGGCATGATGTCTAATAATCATATAGAAGTAGACATGAGAGCAGGTAAAATATTTAGTCAAACAATCATGCTTTTGAATAATGTACATGCATTAGGCAAGTTGAGTGAAGTGTGTGATTTCCTATAGGCATGGTTTCTAAATCGACAAAGCATATGTTATACATCCTATAGGCATGCTGTCTAAACGCACAATAATAACATAGATATCAAGTATAGTAACGGTTAACATGTTTGAAGTAGTTAGTATTAGTCAAATTAGGTGAGATATGTGCAGTTCCTATAGACATGATTTCTATTAGTGTGCAAAAGTGGAGCAAGTCAAACAGAATAGCAAATAAAATACATGGACCCCATAGGCATGTTCTCTACCCTTTATGCAAGAATAAAGCACACCTATTCCCCAATTTTACTAACATCCCAATTATTCGTTATTACAAGTTACAGGACCAAAATAGAATAATACAACCTCAAAGATGACAAAATACAGACTGAAACAACTACGGGCCCCATCGAATAGTACAGACCCACTATAAAATAACCCAATGAATTCTTGAGCCTTCAGCAGCCTCACCAACCAAAATACCCAAATCTGAGGCTCATAAGGATAGTAGAATCTTTCTGAATCCAATGCCTAGGTCCAACAACACATATGGCCCATCCAACAACACATATGGCCCAACACCAAGCCCAGCGAATAACTTACTTAGCCAAATGGGTGCCAAATTTAACCATACAGGTGACAAACCGCTTATGGAATTAATTAAACAACTTTTCACACTTGTAAAGCTGTAACTAACAACAGTTCTAACCAAAGCACATAGACAAGATCAAATGTAATACTGACCAGTTCACAAGGCAGTTTCAAGCTTGTGTTCTCAGAAATAAAGCTAAAGTGATAGGATTGACCATCATAGGATAGTGAACTATTCCAAAAGAGTTTCAAAAGTGAAATAATTCAGAATTAGCCTAAAGGAACTTTAGACACAAGATTTAAAAATGAAAATTTAATAGAGTCATAGACAAGAACAAATAGAGCATAGCCTCCACATGAAAGTTTTAACATGAAGGCTTAGTGAAAAGCAACATAACGGAATAGGTTCATGATCGAGCAACCACTTAGTTTGGAATGAGAAAATATTTAACATGCTGAACATCAATCATAATACCAAAGTTCAGAAACAATATCAGAACTCATGATAGGTGAAAATATATCAACTCCAGATTAACAGGATATGCAGACACTAGGTCTTGATATCATATAGGAGAAGAGGCTAGATATTGCATCTCATTCTAAAGGTCTTTAGGCAATATTTAAGAGCACTGGATTGAACAAATCAGAGAGCACACGTTAAGTAGAAAGAAAGCATGTTTGACTAATCAACGCGATCAAGAATTAAGTTATACATTGATGATTTAACAGGAATTAGAACATATTCTAGGCATAAATTAATTTATCACAAGAATTCAGAACATGGTAGAAGATAAACTCAGGACAAGCAGTAGATGTAAGCATTCAGACACACACAAACACACTAGGCTAGACTTGCTTAAGAAAGCTAGAATCAGAGTTAGAATTTAGGCTAGTTCAGATGCTAGAAAAATACAGAACCACGAGAATAACTTCAGAGCAAATAAGCTGCAAACCAAGATGACATAGTACCATATTGATTCACAAAAGTCTCAATGACATAGATATACAGATCAATAAAACACACGAAGAGAGAATGAAACTGCAAAGGCCGAAGGCACTTACCAGTTACCAATTAACGAATAAGCAAATGAGAAGAGCAATTTCTAGAAGTAATTCAATTAACAGTAGCAAAGAGCAGCAGAATCCCAAAAATTCCAGTGCGTTAGAGTTGCCAAGGGTCTCGAATGAACCCCGGGCAGTGCTCACACTGAGAAAGAACACAATCAAATTCGAATGGCCTTGGCTTTCAGCCGGCCAAGGTCTCAAATTTAGAGTATAATGAGTGAGAATCAGAGAATAATGCTTCAAAGGGGAATGGGGAAGGGGTTTATGTAGTGGTAGAAGTTGAATGAACAAACATAGAAGATAGTTAATTAAGCACAAAATAAGGAAAGAAAATCAATCAAGCTCAAGGAAGGAAAAGGAAAATCGCATCATAGCCTATTCCGATTCAGAATAGATAAAAATCGGACAAACCCTAGTTTGACGAGTAGTAAAAAGATTAGCCAAGATTCTTGGTGAATCAAACCCATAGGACCTTGTTGTGAATGTATACAGACAAATTTTTGTCTGAATCTTATAGGTTGAGGACGATTGCACTCGATTCGGAGAGGTAATAATTGCTAAAATCGGGCAAGTACTAAGTAATACCACGAGCGTATGAATGATAATGAGATAGTGCAAATAAGGTAAGCAGATCGTAAAAGAATTTCATGATTTAGCCGGGTTTTGAGGGGATTTGGGAGGAGACGGGTAGGGTTTGGTGTAGGAGTGGGGATATGAGATAATGCAGAGGCGGCTGGGTGGGGGAAATGTCTCTAGGGTTTAGGTTATGGAGATATAAGGAAAGGGGAAGGGCGATTGTGGGTCGTTGATCATCTAAGATCAACGACCATGATTAAAGGGGGAGTGGGGCAGATTGTAAGGCGGGTCGCGACCGGGTTGGGGTTGTCTGGTTTGGGCTTGGGGTTACTGGGCTAAGGTTTTGGGGTTTGGGCTGGTGTATTGGGTCCGAAATTAACTCAAAATTTGGGACATAATTTATATACACGAAATTTATTAAAAATATAAATTATAAAAATGACTAATAAATAATAAAAATATTATTCGTGCATTAAAATAACAACTTAACATTATAAAAATATAAGAAAAACTATTTTGATAGAAATAATATAATAAATACAATTATGTATAGAATATAGGCTATTATTGTAAAATTATATAAAATAGCTTTAAAAATACAACTATAATTATATAAAAATAAAGTAAACTATTATGAGACATATATGTGGATGAAAATAATAAATTCAGATTTTTAAGTCACCACAAAATATTTTAGAGGGTAATTAATACATATTCAAGTAATTTAAATGCAAGAAAAATCAATTTTAAAACTTTTAAAAATTATAGAAAATACTTGTATGACTCTCGTAAATTGGTGATGATGCAAGAATAATATTTTTAAACATATGTGATATTTATAAAAAATATGTGAGAAATATTGGGTATCAACAGCAGCCTACATCCTTAATAGATTTCTAACAACAGCCTTGAACCAACAAACACCATTCGAAGCATGGCACGAGTGGAAGCCGAAGGTGACTCATTTAAGAGTTTTTTGTTGCATTGCATATGTACACATTCCATCCCACTAGAGAAGAAAATTAGATGATAATAGTGTTAAATGCATATTCATTGGTTACAACATTGAAACTATAGGTTATCGATTCCCTAATCCTCTCACAAAAATATTATTGATTAGTCGTGATGTTGTATTTGATGAGAAAAGTTATTGGAATTGGAAGAACATGCAGTCAAGTGCAGGTATGTTTCTGGAAGATGATGAGCTTTGTGACGCACCTATAAGGCAAGAAGATGGAGGTTTAGGCCCTTGCCCTACACCAACAAGCAGCCCATCTCCCAGCTTAACCACAGGTTCACCAAGCTCATCCTCATTAGAAATACCACCATTGAAATGGAGATCATTAGAAGATATTTATAACAACACTGAACAATGTCAATTTGCCCAAATTGAAGAACCGGTCTCTTTTGAAGAAGCAATCAAGAGTAATGAGTGACGTGTTGTAATGGATGAAGAAATGAGAGCCTTGGAAAGAAATGATACATGGGAGTTAGTTGACCTTCCGACTGAAAAAGACGCTGTTGGATGAAATGGATCTATAAAATCAAATATCAGGTTGATGGTTCCATCCAAAAATACAAGGCAAGGCTGGTAGCACATGGGTACATGCAAAGAGGAGGGATAGATTTCGAAGAAACTTTCTCTCTAGTAGTAAGGTTTGACACTATACATACTGTTTTATCTATTGCTGCTTATTTTAACTGGAAATTTTACCAATTTGATGTAAAGCCAGCCTTTTTAAATGGGAACTTGGAAGATAAAGTTTATGTGCAACAACCTTGCTATGAGATTGCAGGTCAAGGAGACAAAGTGTATCGCTTAAAGAAAGCCCTTTATGGCTTACAACAAGCGCCTCGTTCCTGATATGGGAGAATTGATGGGCATTTCAACAACAATGGTTTTCGAACAAGTCCAAGTGACTTAATTTGTATGTGAAAACCATAGGTAAAACTGAAATTCTCATCATTTCTCTCTATGTTGATGATCTTATTTATATGAGCAATAGTGATGTGTTGTTAAATGAGTTTAAGAGGCTGATGATGAATGAGTTTGAAATGACTGATTTGGGTATGATTCATTATTTTTTGGGGCTGGAAATAAAGCAGTGTGATGCAGGAATTTTTGTCTCTCAAGAGAAGTATGTCAATGATCTTCTCAGAAGGTTTAATTTGAAGGATTATAATGGTGTTAGTACTCCCATGTGTACCAATCAGAAGTAGTGCCTGGATGATGGGGAAGAAAAAATTGAAGCTCATTTTTATCGAAGTTTGATTGGAAGTTTGATGTATCTCAAAAATAGCAGACCTGATATTTTGCAAGCAACAAGACTTTTGGCCAGATTTGTGCAACATCCAAGAAAGCAACACTTAGGGGCTGCCAAGCAAATCGTAAGGTATTTGAAGGGTACAAGCTCTTTTGGAATATGGTAACGGAACTCTAACAATTTTAAGTTGTGAGGATTTTCTGATAGCGATTGGGGAGGATGATCGAAAAAGTATGACATGCTATGTATTCACTATGTGTACAGGGGTTGTTTCATGGTGCTCGAAAAAATAACCACCGACTGCTTTGTCATCAACGGAGGCTGAATACATGATCGTTACTGCAGCTGCCTGTCTAGCTGTTTGGATGCAAAGATTACTGGACGATATGAAGCAAACTCAAATGGAGGCCACCACCATCTATTGTGATAATCAGTCAACAATTGCAATAGTAAAGAATCATGTTCATCATAACAGAACAAGGCACATAGAGACACGCCACCATTTCATAAGAGAGCTTGTTGGCAAAGGAGAGATCAAGATAGAGTATTGCAACACCAATGATCAAGTTGCAGATTTATGTACGAAGCCTCTTTTAGCAAAGAAATTCATCTATTTGAGGGAATCATTGGGTGTTGAAGATTTCTGCATTAAGGGGGAATGTTAGATAGTTACTGCAGAAATTTACTTTTACCATTTACTCTTTTTTACTTAGTTTATTTTAACTGCCTTTGAATTAGTCAAATATTGTATGTTAGTGGAAGTTGTGGTTCCATATTATTAGGAGTTATTGTTTCAAATAGTTGCTGATATCTCGTTGGTAGTGGCTCAATTTGTAACTGTAGTCTTTTCTATTTAAGGCAACATTTTAATGAAGAAATACACAGCTTTTCAGTTCAACTTCTGGTAGCACACACACTGTTTGTTGAAAGTCTTCTTGTGTTCTTTTTCTATTTAAACTTGAGGACTAGCATCCTCTGTTCGTTGTTTTCAACGTCAAGCAGGCAAAGTCAAAGCTTCAAGTTTGAAAATGAGGGGATTTGTGTTTCGTCCCCGAGCGTTATCTTTCCACCATGATATTTTCAGATATAATATCAGTTAATTCACAAAGCCAAAGGCCGACGTGAACACATGACAGTAGATAAAGAATAAGAGGCAATATATCACTGTCACATAATGAAAACCACAATATTGAAGATGGCAAAACGAAGGTGACCCATCGGTGATGAAATCCAACTAGGCCAAGTTAAACAGACAAAGATCACAAATATAACTTTGACTAGTGAGAGTTCCTCTAGTCAGTTTATAGTTGCTGCCCATGAGCTTATAATTATTATTGGAAGAAATTTCCTGTTATGCCTCCAATAATGATCTGAAAATTAGTGATTGAAGAAGATAACGGTGAACTGAAAAAAACAGGGATAGTCATGAAACAACCCATTTCACGGATTCAACAGCCTAGGAAAGTTGAAACATGGACGACCCGGATTTCATTCCAAATCATCTCGTTTCGAGTCAAATGGTGGTGCTTTTCATGGAGCTCACCGTCGATGTTGATCTGATGACAATTACGGTGGTGGGACAGGGTTGCTCTTTAGACAACAAAGATTAGGAGGAGAAGACTAAAGAGAGGGGAAGCAGTGGGTGGTTTGAAACACATTTTCCGGCCAGCCGGTGATGAAATTTGGCGGCGCAGTGGCGCTGGAGAGAGGGAGGTAATGGCAGACTCCTCTCAAAAGAGAGGGAGATCGATAGGATGAGTTAGGGTTTTTTGTTTTAAAAATATAAAATCCTTTTTTTAAAATCTGAAAAATTCTTCCTTTCCCACCATTATATCATGTGTATGTGTAAAACTAAAAAGAATATGCAAAAATATGTAGTAAATATAGAGAGCAAAATTATGCAAGTATTTGAATATTGTATGTGAATGTTGTGTGTAAAAGAGGGAGGGATGAACCCCTTTATATGGGTGTACAAATATTTTTTCGCGTAATGGGTAAAAGAGTTTTACCCATTAGGTAAAACAAATATGTGGCTCTTATTTAAGTAAAAACAAAAGATAAGTGTAAAAAGAAAAATATGTGGTCCTAATTTAAAACCATTATCATGTTGAAACTATGGGCAAAACCATATGGTCGAATACCATGTACTTCTTTATCTGTGTATATATATGTATCAGTGCATTTGCAACTATGTGCAATGCAAGGTATAATATGTATACGTATATAATGGTATGATGAAAAATACAGTGAGAATATGTATGAAAATATTAAGAAAAAATATAATTCGTATTTAAAATAATTTCTATTGGCTTCCATGCATTAACATACCGTGCTATAAATTAGAAAATGATTTAATTGAAAATACGTCTTGAAGTATTTTTAAAAATGCCAATATTATAGTAATTATTTTTTTTTTTTTTTGCAATGGCAATAAATTAATAAAATCATAGTATTGAAAAATAGGACGACTATCAATAAATCTTTTCGAAATTTAGAAAAAATGCATAAAATAGTGATTTTCGAACTACAATAAAAGGATAAAAATTCTTGTATTTTGTGAAATAGGAATAATTATCAAACAATTGCGTTAAAGTTGAAAAACATGCAAAAGACGATATTTTACTATTAATGATTAGGAAGCCCACATAAATTAATTTTAAATACGGAGGGTCAAAATTGAGTGTCAACAGTTGCCCCTCTTTGACCGAAGATGAGGTAAGAGTCTTTGGGCAAAGAAATTGATGTCTATTAAATTTTGTCTCAACCTTGATAGAACGGGAGACATGCAATAGGGGAACATGGGAGATTTTAAAAATTATGGCAAAACTTCTAGTTTCTGAATCACCTACACACATCGAGCTTAACGAGGATCAGGCCATATGTAGTTCTGGAGAAGCGGCATCGATGTTGAAGATGCTTTTGCCCAGTGTCGAATTTTGATGAGATTGGGATAATGAGTGGAGGAGTTGATGATCTTTAGAGGTTTTGACATATGAGAAGATAATGTGATGGATTGCGATTTTCTCATGGATGCGACTGAATTCGTATGTGAGTTGCTTACATATTCCTGATATTTAGGAATTAGATTGAGTGTAGTTTGAGAGAATGAATGAAGAGTGCTACTTGTAGATTTGTAGTCTTAGAAGATCAAAGGCAGATCAATATACATACTTAGGGTGGAAAGTATATTTATAGCATCCTAATTATGAGTATGGTAGACAACATAACCATAAGTAAGACTATACTAAAAATACTTTCATGATACCCCAAGATTGTGTAAAGCTATCATTCAAATACCGATTCTCAGGATTATCCGGTGTCGAGTTATGAAGATACTGAGATGCAGAAGAATCGCGAAAGTATGAAGTGTATAGTTGGATATGGAAGATCGTTAATCAATTGGATCACCTACATATTCAGTTGGCGGATGTAGGCTGAGTGATGTGGATTTAAAATTTTGTAGACAGAAGATATGCCTTAGCACTCAATTATGGTTGTACTAGGGCGAGGCTTGTGAAGATTTGAGTGATTTGGAATTGTTTGTGTAGATACGGAAGCAAGGAGATTGATTTAAGATTGCCCCAGGGTCGAGTTATGAGGATATTAGGATATGTCACTGTAATTAAGCTAGATGTAAATTGACTTGGATTTGACAAGATTAATGTAATGACCCAACCGGTCATTTTGAGAATGTGTGTCCCGTTCGGTGGCTTAAGGTCTCGAGCATCTTCGTATTGTGTATCATGATTAGCGTGTGTGGCCGGGTTCAATTTTTGGATGATTCAGGATTTATTTTGTAATGACCCGGCCAGTCGTTTTGAGTATTGTAGCCACGTTCCCCCGTTTATTGCTTATTCTATGCTCATTTGTTGATATGTGACTTTCCCGATTGATATGGTTCTAGGGATGTTTCGGAATGAATTGAGATAGTTAGTCCCAAGACTAGAAGCCTAAGTTGAAAGAGTTGACCGGATATTAACTTGTGTGTAAATGACCCCGGAATGGAGTTTTTACGATTTCGATAGCTCTGAATGGTGATTTTGGTCTTAGGATTGTGTCTGGATATTGATTTGGAGGCCCGTAGATGATTTTGGTTTGAATTGGCGAAAGTTAAAAAAGTAAAAGTTTGGAAAGTTGAGATGTGGGCCCGGAGTTGATTTTGTGGTTATCGGGCTCGTATTTTGGTTCTGGAAGTTGGAATAGGTCTGTTGTGTCATTTATGAGTTGTGTGCAAAATTTGAGGTCAATCGGAGTTGGATAGGTTTTCGGCATCGATTGTAGAAGTAGAAAATTCATTAGTTTCATTAGACTTGAATTAGGGTGCGATTCGTGTTTTTGTTGTTGTTTGATGTTATTGGAGGCCTCGACTAAGTTTGTATCATGTTTTAGGACTTGTTGGTATGTTTGGATGGGGTCCCGGGGGCCTCGGGTGTGATTCAGATTGGAATCAGAGTGAATTTTAGACTTGTGTTATTGCTAATGTTTTAGGTATGGTTTCTTGATTCGCGATAGTGTGGGAAGGTTCGCGATCGCGAAGGATTATTTGGGGTGGCTGGCGGAGTTGGTCTATATGGTCACGGGAACAGGTCTACGATAGCGGAGCTTTGGTTGTTCATGCATCGCGAACGCCGGTGTTGGGTCGCATCCGAGAAGAAGGAAGGGGGAAGCTTGGGAAGCCCACGCGAGTGTTCTTCGCGATCGCGAGAGGGAGTCCGCGATCGCGTAGGGTTGAGATTCTGTGTATCGCATTCATGGATGGTTTTCCGCGTTCGTGTAGGTGATTTTGAGGGCAGCAACTTTTTGTTCATCACGATCGTGTAGGACTTTCCACGATCGCGAAGAGGAACAACTGGGCAGATTATAAAATTTAAAAAATGAGGGTTAGAGTATTATTTCACAATTGGACTTTGGGAGCCCGGATTGAGGTGATTCTTGAAGGGATTTTCAAGGAATTGATTGGGGTAAGTGATTTTAACTCGGGTTTAGTTAATATACATAAATCTATCATTTGTTTTTACTATTTAATTAGTGTTTTGGGTTGGAAAAATTGGGAAATATTGTAGAAACTTCATAAACTATAATTTGAGGATTTGATGGTCGAGTTAGATCGGAATTGAGTAATTTTGGTATAGTTGGACTCGTTGTTGAATGAGTGTTCGAATTTTATTAATTTTGTCAGATTCCGAGATGTGGGCCCGGAGTTGACTTTTTGGGTTAACCTTTTGACTATGTGGTCCACCGATTATTGTCGGGAGGAGCTCTAATCTTGGCAGAGATGGACGGAAGAGTAGGAACAAAGCCAATCAATTCCCGGATTAGCATTTTCTGCTTGGACGTCTGCAAGCAATGACTCCAACGCCTTTTTTTGTTGTCCAATTGCACTAATTTCGGCTGAAAGCTTTTGCTGAGTGTTATCAACATGGACTTCCTTAAAATTGGAATCTTCTCTTTCAGATAAATCCAACTTTTCAGGTTTAGTTAAGGCATATGCAGCTCTAACAGAAGCTGCTGCTGCTTCGGCCGCTGGTGACTGAAGTATCTTGGGATGTAATACATCCCTTGGTTTAGGCCTCATAACATATACCTAGGCCAAATGAAATGCAGTAATTTAGGAAAGAAGGCTTCGTAGCACAAAACCGTTTAGTCTTAATACCATTTCCTCTCAGACTAGAACTAACGACCATATGATGAATAATCCCTCCTTCCCAGTCAAGTAATAGTTATATGAGACAATGAATTGGATTTGGTGCTTATCAAATGTATGGAGAAGCAAAAGAGGAAGACATGACCCAATGCTTCTGTAATCCATTTATCTCCCCACAAGAAACTCTAAGGCTGTTGAAGAAAAGCGAATATCAAGGATTTAGCAGATACCTCGTTATTGTACTTCCCATTGTAGCCACCAAAAGCAACCAAGAATTTCTCACCATCAAGTAATGCTGAAGACACACTCAGTCCCTGTTTCAAATGCCATATCAGACAGAATCGTCAACAAAACCTAAAGACCAATTTAGAAAAAGAAATACACAACCTCAACGAAGTTTATGAATACTGGGAAATCATATTGTCTTAGGCAATGGCTACTAAATAAACATATTGAACAGAGTATCTTAAGCTAATGGAGTTTACCAGAATATTTTTTCCCTTATGGGTTATGGAGTTTACAAGAATTAAGCAAGTGTTTCCTCAAAATCTACAAGTTCTAGATAAGTGTACTACAACCACACTCTCTTTAAATTTTTTTAAGATTACAAAAGAGATTTTAAACATATTTGTACAGTTAACTTCAATTGAAGGAACAGCCTTGATTCACTGGTAGAAAAATCAATTTGATTCTGGGAAGCAAAGTAAAGTGAAAAATTTCCCCATATCAATATTATTTTTCTCTTTCCGCATTAACTATTTTTCATGGCACAATTTCAGATTTTTTTCCTTCAGTTTGTTGAAAGAATAATTTCCTCCACTGAAATAGAAAGAGTAGAGCTGGTTCATCAGTGTCGACATATTACAAATACCTGCTCAACTGTGTCCCGACACAATTCTAACCAAGGAGTGAAGGACATAGTCCCATAGCTTACTAAAAGGTCTTTTTTTGGATAGGTTATGTAACACTCCGTAAATTCGGACTAGGTGTGGATGTATTAAATGAGTATTAATTTGATAGTTTAGACATGTGAAATCCTATCGGGATGAGTATGGGTGAAAATAGTTGTTTTGGAATCAAGACGGAGAGTGAGGTGCATAAGATTCGATAAAATCGACTAAGTTTATGTAAGGTCTGTCTTCTAGCAGGATTTAGTAAAAATATGCTGAGAAGTTGGGAAAACTTAAAACATCAAAGTTGTAACTCTTTGAAATACCTTTCCAATGATATATTGTGGAGTCCTAACGGATCTTTGTGCAAAAAGTTATGCGCGTTTTACTGAACAATGCGCAGTATGCGCGCCAAGGTGCGCACCCGTGGCAGCGCACTTGTGGCAATGCTACTGCCCTTGCTACGCGTTTGGGCCTTCAGCTGCGTGGGAGCGTACCCCGGGGGTCGTTTTAAAAGCCCTACTTCGTCCTCCACACCCCAAAACACGAAAACTTGATCTAGAAAGGGAAGCTCTCAAGAACATAACTTCCTCCAAGGTCCCTCCAACATCCAAGGTAAGTTCCAATGATGATTCTAAGTTAATTTTAATTCTCAAACACCTTATTAACATGGGTAAACCCTCCAAATCATTAGATATTCGATTGAGACATCATTGGTGGGAAAAGAAACCCTAGAAATCGAATTCACGAGGATTGAACGTCAAAAAAAGTAATATCTTCACCTCTAAATGATTATAGCATTGGATTCGTGATTGTAGACTCTAAGTTCATGAGATATGAGTTGATGGGTTTGATACAAAAGCATGAACGATTATTGGTTTGGGTTGTTAATTGCTGAATATTGATTAAGGGTGTTGTCTATATTATGGGTGATGAAGAATGATATTGATTATAACAATTTGAGATTTTAGAATTATCAACATAGAGCAAGCGAATGGGTTGTTGGCCGTAGAAACACTATTAATAAGGGCTATGGAGCTTTATGCCCACCAAGTGACCAAAACATGAGTATTATTGCTAATAAGGGATCCTTTTGACTTGTATTGCTATAGATTAAAGTTGAAACAGTTGGCGAATGTTGTATTACGCTCAAGAGCGAGAAGTTAAGGTGTGTGAGGCTAACTCTCTATGTGTGGGACTGTTAAGGATTCTCCCTACACAACGTTTCTTCTACAACATTACTAATTGCCTTAGAAAAGCTTAGTTCCTTGAATAGGTGCAGGGCTTCTATTCTCTAGCTTCGTAATTCGTTCATGACTTTTATTCCTAGCGTTGTGAGCTCAGTGCGTAATCAATATAGAGTTGTGTTTGATGCCCATAAGTCTCGGTCTAGATTACTCATCATGTCATAAACAGTTGAAGCTTCAGTTCTCATAATCAGTTCATGAATACATATCTCAGTCTAGTTCTATTCCGCATTCCAGTATCATGTAACTCGGTATGATTCAGTATTTCAATATCATGTATTACACTCAGATCCTAATTTTAAATCCCTGAATGTTGAACACTTGTATTTGGGCCTGAGGCCGTAGTTTATGCATGTTTGGGCCTGAGGTCTTAGTTTATGCTTTATGCATCTTTGAGCCTGAGGCCGTAGTTATGTATACGTATACTTGGGCCCGAGGCAGTAGCTTGTGCATATATATATTGTGCCTGAGGCCGTAGTTTATTTAGATAAACAGGTAGTTCATCATTCAGAAGAGGGAGTATCCATACCCTTACTTCCTTTGTTCAGTTATCAATTATCAGTTATAGTTGCCATTTCATCAGTTATCATTTCAGTTTCAGTTTCAACAAATATCATTTCAGTTATCGGTTATCAGTTCTCAGTTATCAGCTCAGTTTCAGTTTCAGCATTTACAGTTCTCTTTCAGCTGTTTTACATACTAGTGCAATTCAAATGTACTGACGTCTCTTTCGCCCGGGACTTGCATCTCACGATACAGGTAATGATTTACAGGTTGACGATTCAGAGCGCTAGGATTCTCCTACCAGCTATTTGGTGGGCCCCAGTTCTTTCGGGGCATTATCATTACTTTACAGTCTTTACGTATTTACAAACAGGTCAGTGTTTTCAGTACTTCATCAGAGGCTTCATAACAGTGTTGTCAAAGGCGCGCTTAAGCCCTGAAGCGAGACTCAAAACACATTGAGCGCTTCGCCTCGCTTTGTGGGTGCTTTAGTGTCGCATCAAAACTCTAAGGCATACTTTTCATTGTCAATGAGTGTAATCCTGAACATGCGACCTTAAACAATTGATATTTCACTTTATCGTGAATTGTTTTTCAATTTTTTTGCCCATATATTTGTTATTCATGCATATAATGATTAGTCTTGGACTACATGCATATTTTTACTTTTTCTCCCGTTGCGCCTTTTTTCATTAAAGCCCACGTTTTATTTGCGCTTTTCGCCTTTGATAACACTACTTCATAGACTAGAGTAATAATTAGACAGTCACAGGCTTTTCATGTTAAGCAATGTTGGCTACAAATATGTTTTCAAACTTATATTAGTGCTTTCGCATTTTAATTTATATCATTCAGACTTTCAGCATATCAGCATGTGTTAGCTTATCTTCCGCATTCAGTATGTTATGATATCAGATGTTGATTCAGCTAGTCAGTTGGTTCACTCGGTCGCATGTAGTCAGGCACCGGGTACCGCATTACGTCCAGGCCCAGGTGCGAGGCGTGGCAGGTTACTTAGGGATGGCAAACGAAGCGGGACGGGTGCGGGGCGGGGCGGTTTTAAGTTTATGCGGTGCAGGGCGGGGGCGGGGGCGGGGCTGGTTCAAGTATTTTTTTAATTTAACTACGCTTGCGGGTTATGCATTTGTTTAATACCTGCATCGCGCATTTGATGCTTTTCGTCGAAGAAGATTCAAATGTTTTCGTAAAGATGTTATCTGCTTTCTCAATTGTAATCTGTTTTATAAATTTTCCCTTGCTCGTCTTTATATTTTATTTTTATTTTAAATTTTGTTAGTTCATTAATCTCCTCTTTTCTTGCTCCTTTAAACTTAAAGGTGTGGGTCATACAATATATTCTAGCTATAAATCTGAACATATTCAGATATTACCAATAATTCAAGCTCTTTTTCTTCTTTTTTGTTTTCCTTAATTTTCTTAAACTGTTCTATAAGGACCATATCTGACTAGCGCTCTTTGACAAATTTATCTAATGTAGCATACTAGTTTTAAGAAGATATATTTAAAATTGATTATTATAATTAACTCACTAATCAAATTACTACTTTGTTATGGAGTAATATGCTAAAACATATTTTCTAACAAGATTAGGAGTAGACATACAGTAGCACATGGAATACATTATTGACATAGCTGGAACTACCGAGAAAAAGAGAAAAGAAGGTCATAGGTTATCGTTAATTTTTTTGGAAAAAAAATTCAAAGAGAAACTACTCGTTAAAATGAAAATCATATAGATTGTATTGATTGTATTAAGTTGTTTGTGGCTAGATTCGAGTCGTTCGGAGGCCGATTCGCGAGGTAAGGGCTTGTTGGAGTAGGGATTTACATGGTTTGAGGTAAGTAACATTTCCAAACTTGGTTCTTAGGGTATGAATCGCGGAACTACGTGTTATGTGGTTGGTGTTGAGGTGACGCACATGCTAAGTGACGGGTGTGTGGGCGTGCACCGTAGTAATTGTGACTCGGTTGATTTCGTAGAACTGTGTAGTTATCTAATCTCGTTATTTTTCTTGTACTCTCCTTGTGTTAGAGAAATTGAGATGTAATTCATGTTAGAAATCATGTTTAGGCTATATGATGGTACTGTTGGGACCCACACATGTCGTTTTTGTTGTTGAGTCATTTGCTTAAATTCCAGTTATGTACTCGGTCGCATCCATCATTTGCAAATCATATCTCAGTCTCTGTTATCATTTATTGTACATCATGTTATCATTGTTTGGGCTGATTGGCATGAGATTTGTGAGCCCGAAAGACTGGAGAGATTTATGACAGAGTGGGGCTTAAGGGCTGGAGTATGAGTGATGTTGATGGGATTGGGCTGCACGCCGCAACAAGTTTTATTGATTCATGATGGGATTGGGCTGCACACCGCAGTTGATATTATTAATTCATGATGGGATCGGGCTGTGCGTCGCAATAGGTTTTATTAGCGCTTTGGAAGGATCCACCCCTTCGGAGTCTGACATACCAGCAGTGAGCGCAGGTACCGTAAAATGCTGAGCGATTGAGTGTAATGAGTGAGAGTTGTGATAGACAGATTGAGTACTCTGAGAGTGTGGGTATGAGAGGTTATCATTGTGATGTATGACATGTGACATGCAAATTTGACATGTAGATATAGAGATGTAACATTCCTCATATTAGTCACACTTGACATATTTTATCCGTATTGAACTTAAATTGTTAAACTTGAAAGCATGTCTATATTTTTGTATTCTGTACACACTGATTATGAGATTTCTCTGAGTTATTACTGTCATCTTTCCTGTCATCTTTGTACTTTTATAATCTGGAATTGGACGGTACCTATCTGAGCTCGTCACTGCTTTTAGCCCAAGGTTAGTCCTGTTACTTATTGAGTACATTGTGTCGGTTGTACTCATACTACACTCTGCACTTCGTGTGCAGATCCAGGTACTTCTGGGCACGGTGGTTGCTAGATTTCTGCTTGGAGACTTTTGAGGTAGCTGCTTTGGCGTCCGCAGACCTCGAGTTTCCTTCCTTTCAGTTTATTTAGCATTGTTCTATCTTTCTATACAATTGTATTATCAGTTTGATTGTGTTGACATTTTAGTAGCTCATGTACTCACTGACACACAAATTTGGGCGATATTTGTATTGAGTTGCGGTATTTCTTATCAGTTATTTATGAGAATTTGTCACTGTTAAACTTATTTCATCATGTTTTTGATTCAAAATGCGTAGTTATTTATGATTGTTGGCTTGCCTAGTTCTGTGGTAGGCGCCATCACGATATGTCGAGTTTTGGGTTGTGACAAGTTGGTATCAGAGCCTAGGTTATATAGGTCTCACGAGTCATGAGAAGATTTAGTGCAGTCTTACGGATCAGTACGGAGACGTCTGTACTTATCTTCAAGAGGCCACCGAACCATTAGGAAAACTTCACTTTCTTGTATTCTTATCGTGTAGATTCGTTGATTCCGAAAACTAAACTTTTATTATTCTATTCTCTCACAGATGGTGAGGACACGTGCTACCGGATCAGGGGGGATGACCACCAGTACCACTAGCTAGGGCCGAGAGAGGCCAAGGCCATAGTAGAGGCTGATGTATAGCTCATACTGCAGCTAGAGCAACACCTGTAGATCCACCAGTTGCTCCAGCACAGGAGCAAATCTCGGATGTGGTTGAGCCGGTAGGACTAGCTCAGGCACCAGCTGTGCCCATTATGATTCCAGGCCTTCAAGAGGCTTTGGCCCAGATATTGACCGTGTGCACTAGCCTTGCTCAGGCAGTTTCAGTCCAGGCCGCACCAGCCACTTATAAGGCCGGGGGAGGTGCTCAGACTCCTGCCGCCCGTACTCTAGAGTAGGTGGTTCAGGGACTTCAAACACCTGGGGTACTACCAGCCTAGCCGATTGCTGCTGCTTGTGCCTAGGTAGCCCCCTATGAGTGACAAGGAGCAGAAGAGGCTAGAGAGGTCTGAGTGGCTCATGCCTCCATCATTCAGTGGGACCGAGTTTGAGGATGCTCAGGACTTCTTAGATAGGTGCTAGCGAATTCTTCGTGCGGCAGGTATTCTGGAGACTAGTTGTCTCATTTACTACTTTTCAGCTGTTAGTGGCAACCTTCAGATGGTGGGTGGCTAATGAGTTGAGCAGGCTAGTCGGCGTTGTACCACTTACATGGAACGAGTTCTCCGTTCTCTTCTCGGAAAAGTTTATACCATAGACCCGCAGGGAGGAGTTGCGTAGGCAGCTTGAGCAGCTATGCTAGGAAGGTATGTCCGTGACCCAGTATGAGAAGATATTTTTAGAATTGGCTCGTCATGCGATCTGGTTGGTTCCCATTGAGAGGGAGAGGATTAGGAGGTTCAGTGATGGTCGCTTCAGACATACTAATCACAGGTATTGTCTCAGTATGCCATAGGGATGCTTCCACATTATTTGTCCCTAGTTCCACTTATTCATATGTATCATCATATTTTGCTTGTTATTTGGATATGCGCCGAGAGTCCTTAGTTTCACCTATTCATGTATCTACGTTGGTGGGTAATTCTATTGTTGTGGACCGTGTGTATCGGTCGTGTGTGGTGACCATTGGGGGATTGGAGATGAGAGTTGATCTCTTATTGCTTCGTATGGTTGATTTCGACGTGATTCTAGGCATGGATTGGTTGTCCCCATGTCATGCTATTCTAGATTGTCGCGCTAAGACCGTGATGTTGGAAATGCCGGGGTTACCTAGGATCGAGTGGAGATGTTCTCTGGACTATGTTCCCAGTAGGGTGATTTCATATCTGAAGGCCCAACGGATGATTGGGAAGGGGTGTTGTCATATTTGGCTTTTGTGAGGGATGTTGGTGCTGATACTCCTACCATTGATTGTGTTCCGGTAGTGCGAGACTTTCAGGATGTGTTTCCTACAGACCTACCGGGCATGCCACCCGACGTGCAAATTGATTTGGTGCCGGGCACTCAGCCCATTTCTATTCCTCCGTATCATATGGCACCAGCAGATTTGAAGGAATTGAAAGAGCAACTTCAGGAGTTTCTTGATAAGGGGTTCATTAGGCCTAGTATGTCGCCTTGGGGTGCACCAGTTTTGTTTGTGAAGAAGAAGGATGGTACTATACGGATGTGCATTGACTATAAGCAGTTGAATAAAGTTACAATTAAGAACAAGTATCCTTTGCCGCGCATTGATGACTTATTTGACCAGCTTCAGGGAGCTAGAGTGTTCTCTAAGATTGATTTGAGGTCTGGGTATCACCAGTTGAAGATTCGGGACTCGGATATTCTAAAGACGGTATTCAGGACCCGCTATGGTCATTATGAGTTCCTTGTGATGTCTTTTGGGCTGACCAATGCCCCAGCAGCATTCATGCATCTGATGAACAGTGTATTCCAGCCATATCTTGATTCGTTTGTCATAGTATTTATTGATGATATCCTGATGTACTCATGTAGCCAGGAGGAGCATGCACATCATCTGAGGATTGTACTACATACGTTGAGGGAGGAGAAGCTTTATTCCAAGTTCTCCAAGTGTGAGTTTTGGCTCAGTTCGGTTGCGTCCTTAGGGAATGTAGTGTCCCGTGAGGGGAGTAAGGTGTATCCGAAGAAGATCGAGGTGGTTCAGAGTTGGCACAGACCGTCTTCAGCTACTGAGATTTGGAGTTTTCTCGGTGATGCCAAGGAGGTGATGCCAAGGAGGTTTCTATTTGACTATTTGACTTTTGTTAAAGAATCTAGCTTTATCGTATGGAATTGATTCCTATAACTTGTATTGATTGTATTAAGTTGTATGTGGCTACTGTTGGGACCCACAGAGGTCGTTTTTATTGTTGAGTCATTTTCTTAAATTGCAGTTATGTACTCAGTTGCATCCATCATTTGCATATCATATCTCAGTCTCTATAATCATTTATTGTACTTCATGTTATCATTGGTTGGGTTGATTGGCATGAGATTTGTGAGCCCGAAAAACTGGAGAGATTTATGACTGAGTAGGGCTTGAGGACCAGAGTGTGAGTGATACTGATATGATTGGGTTGCGCGCCGCAACAAGTTTTATTGATTCATGATGGGACCGGGCTGCATGCCGCAGCAGGTATTATTGATTCATGATGGGATCGAGCTGCACGCTGCAACATCTTTTATTAGCTCTTGGGCAGGATCTGCCCCTCCGGAGTCTGACATACCAGCAACGCAGGTAACGTACAGTGCTTAGTGATTAAGTGTGATGAGTGAGAGTTGTGACAGATTGATTGAGTACTCTGAGAGTTTGGGTTCGTGAGGTTATCATTGTAATGCATTACATGTGACATGCAAATTTGATATGTAGATATAGAGATGTAACATTTCTCATATCAGTCGCACTTGGCCCATTTTATCCGTGTTGAACTTAAACTGTTAAAATTGAAACGCATGTCTACATTTATGTACTGTGTACACACTGATAATGAGATTTCTCTGAGTTATTACTGTCATCTTTCCTGTCATATTTGTAATGTTATAATCTAGAATTGGACTTTACCTATCTGAGCTCGTCACTGCTTTCAGCCCAAGGTTAGTCTTGTTACTTATTGAGTTGGGTCGGTTGTACTCATACTACACTATGCACTTCAAGTGCAGATCCAAGTACTTCTGGGCACGGTGGTTCCTAGATTTGGAGCTTCATCTGCTTGGAGACTTTTGAGGTAGCTGCTTTGGCGTCCGCAGACCTCGACTCTCATTCCTTTCTATTTATTTAGCACTGTTCTATCTTTCTAGACAGTTGTATTAGCAGTTTGACTGTGTTGTCATTTTAGTAGCTCATGTACTAAGTGACACTCCAATTTTGGGTATTTTTGTATTGAGTTGCGATATTTATTATCAGTTATTTAAGAGAATTTGTCATTGTTAAATTTATTTCATCATGTTTTCAATTCAAAATGCGTAGTTATTTGTGATTGTCGGCTTACCAAGTTCTGTGGTAGGCGCCATCACGACATATCGAGTTTTGGGTCGTGATAGATTTGGAAGAAGGATTCCTGTTTTAGAAGCTTAAATGGCAAGAGTTGACCGGAGTTTGACTTTTAGGTAGACGACTCCAGAATGGTTCTTTGATGATTCCAATAGCTTCGTATGGTGATTTTGGACTTAGGCGTATGTCCGGATTTGGATTTGGAGGTCCATAAGTTGATTTGATGCATTTTAGCGTAAGTTGGAAAGTTGAAGGTTTGGAAGGTTGAGAGATTTGACCGGGAGTTGACTTTGTTGATATCGAGTTCGAATTTTATGGGGAGTTGGTATAGCCTCGTTGTGTCATTTGGTACTTGCATGCAAAATTTGACGTCATTCCGAGTTGATTTGATATGATTCAGCGCGAGTTATTGAACTTGAAAGTTCATAAGTTCATTAAGTACGACTTGAGGTGAGATTCATAGCTTTGATATTGTTTGATGTGATTTGAGGCCTTGAGAAGGTCCGCGTTATGATATGGAACTTGTTGGTATGTTCGGACGGGGTCCCGCGTGCCCTGAGTGTGTTTTGGATGGGCTACGGGCCATTTTCTCCTGTTTTGGATTGTTGATCTGATATCTGGTGCCTCCTTATTCATTATCGCAAGTGTAATGTCCCGTTCGCAAAGGTAAATTGGAGGCAGACAATATTTGTACTTCACATTCGCGAGAATGTGACTGCATTCGCATAGCTTGGAAGACTTTTGTCTTCCCATTCACATGATGTCCTATGCGATCGCGCTGAAGGTAAGGCGGGAAGGGGCATCAGGCAATTTCCCTTTGCGTTCGCGAGTACGTAGATGTATTGGAGGGGATTTTCACGTGTTGGATTGGGGTAAGAGTTCTTGACCCGGATTTGATTATATTTCATGATTCCATGTTTGTTTTTATCATTAAATTAGTGATTTGAATTGGAGAAATTGGGGGGTTTTTTGTAAAAGCTTTCTAAAATGTAAAATGAGGATTTGAAGGCCGATTTGGTGGCAGAATTGGATAATTTTGGTATGGTTGGACTCGTATCAGAATGGGTGTTCAGATTTTGTGAATTTTGTCGGGTTCCAAGGTGCGGGTACGGGGTTGTCTTTTTAGTTTTCATTATAGATCGAATCCAGAATTGTTTCCTATGTCTTTATTAGCCGTCCGGAGGTTTGTTTCACACGAGAAGGTCATTTTAGAGTATTCATTTGGCTTCTTTGAGGTAAGTATCTTGCCTAACTTTGTGTGAGGGAAGTACCCCTTAGGATTTGAGTTGTTTGTTCTATTTGTGTTATGTGAAAGCCATGTACGCGAGGTGACAAGTACGTACTCGGGCTTATATGTTGAAATTAACCAGTTTAGACTCTTAGGCTTCTTTCATGTATTTATTTGGAATTGTTAGCACATGTTATATCTTTTATTTGTCATGTTTACTACATGCTTTATTTGAAGTTGTCGTTACATGTCACATCTTTTTATTCGCCAAGTTTACTCTTATATGCTTTATTTTAAGTTGTTACCTCTTTTACCATTATGCGACTTCTTTTATTGTTGAGTTATTCTTAATTGAAATTGTTGTTACATGATATTCTTTTGTTTTCGGGTTACTCTCATGCATTTAGACGTAGTTGCTAGTTCGTGCCATCTCTTTCATTGTTAGCCTATTTCATACACTAGAATTCGAACTTTACCATTTCATGGAAATACCTTCATTATTGAGTTTATCCTTATGCAATTAATTGAAGTTGAAGTTATTGGAAGTCATTAATCTATTTTAATTAAAGTTGTGTTTAAAGGGGGTGCTGTTCATAGTTGAGTTACTTTCCCGTTCATTTTGTTGTTGTTGAGATTCTATACACATTGTGTTTGAGTTGTTGGCTATTTGTTGTGGAAGTATTGAAATTGCTGGTTCATTTGGAAATGTTGTAGCCTATGGGCACTTGTGGTACGAGTTGATCTGTCGTGTTATTGTGATGTTAGCACATGTGAATTGTTGTGTGGATTGGTTGTTGTTATGCAGAGCATAAGGGTGGCATCTCACTGTTGTTGTTATGCGGGGCATAAGGGTGGCATCTCACTGTTGTTGATTAAGCGGAGTGATACGAGTGGCTATTGTGTTATTGTCCGGGCGGAGCGATAAGGGTGGCTATTACGCGAATTGATAGGGGTGGCTAACGAATGGCTAATGATATTGTCAGGGCAGAGTGATACAGGTAGCTATTGAAGAGATAAGGGTGGCAATGTCAGGGATGATGGGTGATGGCCAGAGGGCATTTTGTTGGTGATATTCGTGTGATGGTGTGTTTTTCCTTGTATATGATACGTGACTTGTTGTGTTGCTTCGATGAGCTACTCGATGTCTTTGATATTACTTGTTGACTTGGGTTGTAATAGTACACTCGCACAAGGATACACCGTAGCATGCCACTTATACTAGTTCAGGAGTATGAAACTTGACATTTATTAATCTTGCCCATGTGTTCTTGTATTATCTCCTTTCATTGTGATACTGAGCCTGTGACCATTATGGGCGGATTGTGATATTGAGCATGTGACCATGCTGGGCGGATTGTGATAGTGAGCCTGTGACCAGGCCGGGTGGAATGTGATTGTGAGCCTGTGATCATGCCGGGCGGATTGAGATATTGGCACCTGAGTTGTAAGTGCGGTAGTGATTAGAAATGTGGGCACAACATGCCGTGAGCATATGATTTGGGGTTGAGACTCGGGACTTGTGATTATGAGATGAGGTATCTCGGAGTAATTCATTGTGAGACCTATGTTGGAACGGCTTGCTTGTTGGTTGACATTTGTTTCCCTTATATGTTCTCGCCGGTACCTTAACGGTGTTCTTGTTACTTTAATGTTTAAATCATATGTTGAATCTTGTTGCTATTTACCGATTCCTGCTTTCATTTTTAGCTTTATACTTTTATACTACACAAGTTATTTTGACCAGTAGGTGTCTTGACTTGTACCTCATCACTACTTCACCGAGGTTAGTCTTGATACTTATTGGGTGCCGACCGTGGTATACTCATACTACACTTTTGCACATTTTTCTGCAGATCCAGGTATTGGAGATATCGGATTCGGGCAGAGTTAGCTTATTGATCGCGAGGATTCAAGGTAGATCTACTTAGTCATCGCAGTCCCTTGGAGTCCTTTCCTTTCATTGTACTGTCAGCTTGTTATTTGAACAGTATTGTATTTCAAGCTTTGATATCTTTCCATGTATTTAACTAGGGTTCATGACTCTGTATTACCCAGTCTTGGGAGGGTGTTATGATTATTGCTGCATAGGTTTATTTCGCTTTTGTTTCGATATTCATATTAAAATCTTTTTAAAATTAGCATTGTTAAACTGGCTTAATTGTTGTAAGTACTCGGTTTACCTAGTCTTAGAGATTAGGTTCCATCACGATGCCTATGGCAGGATTTTGGGTCATGACAGACAAGTTGGTATCAGAACTCTAAGTTCATAGGTTCTACGAGTCATGAGCAAGCTGTAGGAACCATGGCTAACTGATGCACTACGATGAACCGGACGAGCCATCTGAGCAGGCCTATAAGGAAAACCCCTATAGTGATGGGACTGTCCTCCAGAAGAAACACCGCTAAAACCACCTGAATTAAGAGGCCTATTGGCCTCCCTCTCCTTGCGCTCTTGACTGCGAACCTAGTCTAGACGCCTAACAATATCAACAACCTCATCGAACCTAGCACCTGATGCAATCTCCCGAGTCATGATGAAACGTAGTCTATAGTTGAGGCCATCAATGAACCTCCTGATCCTCTCCCTCTCTATCGGAAATAACCATATCGCGTGACGAAACAACTTTGAAAATCTCATCTCACACTGAATCACTGACATACCCCCCTAGCGTAGCTGCTCAAACTGCCTACGCAACTCCTCCCTACGGGTCTGTGGAACAAACTTCTCTAAGATGAGAACTGAGAACTCATGCCACGTAAGTGGTGAAGCACCGGTTAGCCTGCTAAACTCATGGGCCTCCCACTATCTGAAAGCTGTCATCGACAGCTAAAATATAATAAATGAGACTCCACTAGTCTCCAGAATGCCCTCCATGCGAAGGATCCGATGGCATCTGTCTAAGAAATCCTGAGCATCCTCTGACTTAGCCCTGCTGAGAGCTGGAGGCCTGAGCTTCCCAAACTGCTCTAGCCTCTTCTGCTCCTCGTCACTCATAGGTGGACCCACCTGGGCCTGAGAAACTACAATCGGCTGGGCTAGTAGTACCCTCGGTGTCTGGAGCCCATGAACCACCTGCTCTGGAGTATGGGCGACAAGAGTTTGAGCACCTCCCTCGGCCTGAGAAGTGGCTGGTACAGCATGAACTAAAATCGCCTGAGCAAGGCTAGAGGATACAGTTAATATCTGGGCCAAAGACTCCTAAAGGCCTGTAATCACAATGGGCACAGCTGGTGCCTGAGCTGGTCCCACCTGCTCAACCACATCTGGTATCTGCTCCTGAGCTGGGGTAATTGATGGCTCCACAAGTGCTGCTCTAGCTGTTGTACGGGCTGCACGTCGGCCTTTACCGCGGCCCCGGCCTCTCGCAGCCCTAGCTGGTGGTACCGGTGGCCGTGCGCCCTATCCAATCGCATGTGTCCTCACTATCTGTGATAGAATAGAATAATAGAAGTTTAGTTTTTGGAATCAACAAATCTGCACGACAAGAATACAAGAAAGTGAAGTTTCCTAATGGTTCGGTAGCCTATCGAAGATAAGTACAGACGTCTCCGTACCGATCCGCAAGACTCTACTAAACCAGCTTATGACTCGTAATACCTATGAAGCTAGGGCTCTAATACCAACTTGTCACGACCCAAAATCCTTACCCGTCGTGGTGGTGCCTAACACACCAGCTAGGCAAGCCGAAACATGATAACGAAGGCAAACTAAATAATGAAATTTATAGAAATAGCATAAGTCTGAAGTCTTAGTACAATATAACTACTAATATAAAGTAAATCCCTAGAAAATTGTGAATACAGAGTCATGAGCTTCTACAACATAATACAAGTCTGAAATTGAACAATAAATACACTATCTGAACTGTACCAACAATATGAAAGGAAAATACAAGTCAAACTGCGACCAAGGATGCAACTCTACCTCGCCTATAGCAGATAGTCCAACAAGAAATTGTACTGCTGATAACTGGTCCCCATACCTAGATCTGCACAATTAAGTGTAGTATGAGTAGAACCGACCCAATGTACTCTATAAGTATTGAAAATAAACACGGCAAGGTAATACAAACACAAATTATTAAATGATGCTAGTTATCACCTATATAGTTTCATCCCTTAAACCAGTACAGAACAACAATGGAATCAAATCATAAAGTTCAGTAAGAGAACATCGGTGTGTGTATGTGTATAGTTTCTCAAATACCCTGCTCAGTCAATACTCGACATATATAGATGATATCCAGTTAAATCAGATAAAGGATCAAGGAAATTGCAAGTAAAGATGAAATGCAAAATCCAAACATAACACTAGTCAGATTTCCTCAATTCTTCCATATCCGTACCAAACCACTGATCACTTTCCTCAGTAACTGTTTGTACACCATCAAGAGAGAAACATGAGAGGGTGACCCTAGGAGGATGGATCCATATCTATACGTAAGCACGGTTAATTCCACGTGCTTCCAGCCTGGCGTGGTCACAGGCTCAATATCATAATCTTCCCAGCATTGTCACATGCATAACAATATAATCCGCCCGGCATAATACATGAATAACAACACAATCTGCCCGGTGTGGTCACTGGCGCAGCAAAACAATCCGCCCAGCATAGTCACAGGCACAACAACACAATTCGCCTAGTGTGGTCATAGGCACCCAGTCCAATCATGTCATACAGGAGCAAATAAACAAGTATACATGTATTAAATGGGTGAATAACAAATCTTATGCTCCTGGACTGGTATAAACGACATGCTAAAGTGTAGGCATGTGCAAAGAGTACTATCAAAGCTCAAACCAGTAATTTTGTCAAAGAATAACATTTATCAGTTCATTCAGGGATTAAATCCCTATGTAGCCTCAAACATGGCTCAAATAATAGTTATTTTTCCCAATTTCCATCCATAACAACATATATATGCAGCCTTAAAACAATCCAACAAAAGATAACAACATCTCTTCTCCTTTTAAGTTATATCTTGTAATATTTCACTCCAATACCACAACCAACATGTAATTAACCTTAAACAAAACCAAAATGATGTTAAAAATACTTTAGGCAGTAGATGCAATTCGAACCCTAAGCTTAACTTAGCTCACCATCATCCTTATTCACATCACCACACCATAGAGGTGTTACTCTTCACCTTTGGCTAACTTTGATGTTGGATTATGGTCTATTATTTTTAATTTCTTTGGAGACTTGTGGAAACTGTTTGGGAGGGTTTGGAGAGTGTGATTACGGAAGGCGGTCGAAAAATTAGCAAAGCTCATCCCAAAAACGAGATAAAAATAGGTGAAAGCCCGCGCATGCTCGCTAAAACGTGAATATCTCTCTACTCCAATGTTGTATTGATGAACAATTTAACTTTTTGGAAACTACACTCGCAGAGATTAAATTTAGTGGATGGATCACCCTGTAACACTAAGTATATTGAGAGAAAATCTCAATGACATTGGACCCAAATTGCAGTAAGATTATGAACGTATCTTGCGACAACTTTTATCGACTTTTATTTTACAACTTGTTTAACTTCAAAACTTAATATACGAATATTATATGATTCAATTACCTTAAAAAATTACCTCCTTAGCATATTAAGCACTCCTAGTTTTACCCCAAAAGCACGAGTTATAACATCTTTGATTCGTTTAGCCTCCAACCCTCACGATACTTCCGTAACATATGTGTTAACTCATCATTTTGTAAATGTCCTTAAACTCTCTAGCCTATATTGATTCACTTAAAATGCATTCCAACATGAAAGTACTGGTATAACACACTTGGTCACACTACTAGGAGAGTGATTTCTTTTCTGAAGGCTTAACGAATGGTAAAGAAGGGGTGTTTGGCATTTCTGCACTTTGTGAGAGATGTTAGTGCTGAGACTCTACTATTGAGTCAGTTCTAGGTAAGGGAGTTTCCAGATGTGTTTCCTATAGACTTACCAGGCATGCCACCCCATAGGAATATTTATTTTGGTATTGATGTAGTTTCAGGCACTCAACCCATATCTATTCCACCGTATCGTATGGCTCTAGCAGAGTTGAAGGAACAATTATAGGAATTGCTAGATAAGAGTTTTAGCAGGGCGAGTGTTTCACCATGAGGTGTGCCGATATAATTTGTGAAGAAGAAAGATGGTTCTATAAGAACGTGTATTGACTATAGGCAAATGAATAAGGTTACCATAAAGAACAAGTATCCACTGCCCCGCATTGATGATTTGTTCATTCAGCTTCATGGTGCTAGGGTGTTCTCAAAGTTTGACTTGAGAACATGGTACCATCAGTTGAAGATCAGGGCTTTGCACATTCCTAAGACGGCTTTCAGGACCCGTTATGGGCATTATGAGTTTTGGTGATGTCTTTTGGATAGACTAATGCCCCATCAACTTTCATGAATTTGATGAATAGTATATTCCAGACTTACTTGGATTCCATCATTATTGTGTTCATATATCTTGGTGTATTCCCGTAGTAGGGAGGAGCACGAGCAACATTCGAGGATTGTGCTTCAGATTTTAAGGGAGAAGAAAGTTTATGCTAAGTTCTCCAAGTGTGAGTTGTGGTTGGATTCAGTGGCATTCTTGGGCCATGTGGTGTCTAATGATAGGATCAAGGTGAGTCTAAAGAAGATTGAGGTAGTTCAGAGTTGGCCCAGACTTTCTACCACCACTGAGACTAGGAGTTTCTTAGGGTTGGCTAGTTACTACGTTTGGTTTATGGAAGGATTTTCATCTATATTATCTCCAAGGATGCTTATTTAGATGGTCAGACTAGTGTGAGGAGAGCTTTCAGAAGCTCAAGACTGCTCTGACTATGGCTCAAGTCCCTCATGATCGGGGAGGTATACTGTCTGTTGCCATGCTTCGTGTATTGGTCTGGTTGTGTGTTGATGCAGGATGGTAGGGTAATTTCCTATGCGTTGCGCTAGTTGAAGCCCCATGAGAAGAATTACCCGGTCCATGATTTAGAGTTGGCAGTAATTGTGCACACACTCAAGATATGGAGGCATTACTTATGTGGCATGTCTTGTGGGGTTTACATTGATCACCGGAGTCTTCAGCATTTGTTTAAATGGAAGAGCCTGAATTTGAGGCAGTAGAGGTGGTTGGAGTTGTTAATGGATTATGATATAACTATTTTGTATCATCTGGGGAAGGCTAATATGGTAGCAAATGCCTTGAGTAGAAAGGTAGAGAGTAGGGGGAGTTTGGCATTTATTCCAACTGTGGGGAGGCCCTTGGCTATGGTGTTCGGGCATTGGCCAATAGATTGGTGAAATTGGATATTTTTGAGCTTACTAGAGTTCTTTCTTGTGTTGTTGCGTTTTCGTCCTTCTTTGAGCGCATCAAGGCTCACAAGTATGATGATCCCTATTTTCTTGTCATTAGGGACACGATGCACTGAGGTGGTGCTAAAGAGATGACTATTGTTTATGATGGTGTATTGCTACTGTAGGGTCAGATTTGTTATCCTAATTTTGATAACTTGAGAGAGTTGATTATTATTAAGGCTCACGGTTCGAGGTATTCTATTCACCCACGTGCCACAAAAATGTATTTTGATTTGAAGTAGCATTATTGGTGGAGAAAAATAAAGAAGGACTTTGTTGGGCATGTTTCTCGGTGTTTGAATTGTCAACAGGTCAAGTATGAGTATCAGAGACCATGTGGTTTTCTTCAGAAGATTGATATACCGGAGTGAAAGTGGGAGTGCATTACTATGGACTTTGTGGTAGGGTTTCCATAGACCTTAAGGAAGTTTGATTCCATTTGTGTCATTGTGGACCGATTGACCAAATTGGTGCATTTCATTCCGGTTATGACTTCCTACACTTAAGAGAACCTGGCTTAGATCTACATCAAAGAGATTGCTCGCTTGCGTAGTGTACCTGTTTCTATCATCTCGGATTGTGACACTTAGTTTATATCGCATTTTTGGAGAGCAGTTCAACGTGATTTGGGCACGTATATGGAGTTGAGTACTACATTTCACACTTAGACGTATGGGCAGTCCGAGTGGACCATTCAGATCTTGGAGGATATGTTGAGGGCTTGCGTTATTGATTATCGGGGTCACTGGATTAGATTCTACCTTTACCAGAATTTGCCAATAATAATAGCTACCATCTAGCATCCAGATGGCTCCATATCAGGCATTATATGGGAGGGGAGGTCATTCTTCGGTTGGAGTTTGATCACATTGGGACTATATAATTGGGAACAGATTTGGTTCGAGATTCTTTGGAGAAAGTGAAATTGATTCAGGAGAGACTACATACCGCTCAGTCCACACAGAAGAGTTATGCTGATAGGAAGGTTCGTGATGTGGCATTCATGGAGGGAGAGAGGGTTCTTCTTAGAGTTTTGTCTATAAAGGGCGTGATGAGGTTTGGGAAGACGGGCAAGTTGAGTCCTCAGTACGTTGGTCCATTAGATATTTTTGAGAGAGTGGATGAGGTGGTTTCTAGGCTTACTTTTCCACCCAGCTTAACGGGAGTTCATTTAGTTTTTCATGTTTCCATACTTCGGAAGTATCATGAAGATCAATCACATGTGTTGGATTTCAACTCAATGCAGTTGGATGAGAATTTGGCCTGAGGAAGAGCCGACGGACATTTTTGATTGGCAGGTTCGGAAGCTAAGGTTGAAGGATATTACATCAATAAAGGTTCAGCGGAGAGGTCAACCGGTCGGGGAAGCGACTTGGGAGACCAAGCATGATATGCAAAGTAGATATCCTCATCTCTTTGGCTTTTCAGGCATTATACTAAATTCGGTTGAGGATGAATGTTTGTTTAAGAGGGGTAAAATATAACGACCCGACCGATCAATTGGTATATTTGAGCACCCACTTCCCCTATTTGATGCTTCTCGTATGTGTATTGTTGTTTGATGACTTATATGGTTGGTTAGCTTGGTTTTGTCAAGGTTTAAGAGTTATTGGAGACACTTAGTCTAATTTTGGAAGCATAAGTTGTAAGAGTTGACCAAGGCTTGACTTTAGAATAGACGACCTCAGATTAGTGATTCGAAAGTTCTAATAGGTTTTTATGGTGATTTTGCACTTAGGCGTGTGTCCGAATTTGTATTTGGAGGTTCCTAGGATGTTTTGGTTATATTTGTCGAACATTGGCAATTTAAAGGTTCGGTGAGTTCATAGGTTTGACCGGATGTTGACTTTGATGATATCGGATTCGGATTATTGTTCTGGAACTTGAAATAGGTTCGTTTTGTCATTTGAAACATATATAATTTGGATTGGGTCGGATTGAATCAAACGCCCGGTTTGAAATTTGAAAGTTCTTGAACTTAAGAGAAGTTTGAATAGTATTGTTATCTTTCATTCGTTGATGTGATGTTATATCTTTTAGACGCTTTGGTAGGCTCGGTTAGTGTTTATGAACTTGTTGGTATGATTGGACGGGGTCCCGGGGGGCTCGGAGGTGTTTCAGATAGGTTTCAGATCATTTTGGTGTTTGATGGCAGGTCTGGTGCTAGTGTGTCGCACCTAGGAGGTTTTGGTGCACATGTGTGATGTTGCACCTGTGGAAGGAGAGGCGCAGATGTGAGCTTGAGCTGGGAGTAGGAGGGCCGTTTCTGTGAGGGTTAGAGCGCAAAACCGAATGCGTAGAAGTGATAGTTGAGGTGCACTACAGCATCACAGAAGCAGAACTTTCACCGCAAGTGCGAGTGGTCGGTTATTTAAGTGAACTTGTGGATGCATAGTTTTGACCGCAAAAATAACGTAGCAGAAGCAACCAAGTGGTCCGCAGATGCACAAATCGCTGGGGAAACTAATGTTTTGATGGTTTAGCTCATTTTTCATTATTTGGAGTTTTGGAGCTCGGCTAGAGACGATTTGTGGGGAGATGTTTATCACTACTTTGTGGGTAAGAAATTCTCACTTGGCTTTGACTATTTATCTTGAATTCCCGTTAGCTTAAGCACTTTAATCATAAGATTTTGGAGGAAAAATTAGGGTTTTAGCCTGCAAAAGAGAGTGAAAATTGAGGAATTGAGGGTCGATTTGGACTTAGTTTGTGAATCTAATACTGTATTTTGATTGGGGTTATGGGTAGTCGAGATCTACCCTTTGGCTCGGGTTTTGACCATGTGAGCTCGGGTTGTCTTTTATTGACTTTTTGAGAATTGAGTAAAGATTGACGCTTTATTGTTTGGAATTGATTCCTATAGCTTTGTTTGATGTTATTGTGTTGTTTTTGGCTTGATTCGAGCTATTCGGAGGCCGATTTGCGAGGGAAGGCATATTTTACGGTATTGATCTTGCTCGGTTGAGGTAAGTATCTTGCCTAGATTTGGCTTGTGGTACTAGTTGTTTGAAATATTGATGTTGGCTACGTGCTGGGGGTGGCGTACATATGAGGGGTTGAGCCTATATGCATACACCTGGTTTATCCATGTTTGGGGTAGTCTTTAGGCTATATTATTCCTTGTTGTGAATAATTATGATTCTTGCTATCATGCTCTACATCTTGTACGACTATGTGACATCGTGAATCAAGCTAGAGATCATGTGTAGGTTTGTTCCTCCTGTTTGAACATGATACTCATTGTTATGTGGCATATCCGCCCAATCTGAGCTGTAGTCATACACTTCGCACATACATACACCTTAGCATGCTATTTTATCAACCCAGGAGTATGCAATTTGATACCCATTGACTCTATACTTGTATTCTTGTATATACTTTCTATGTTATGGTCTGGTTTGACGGCACGTGAGTTGTCCGTGCGGGTTGAGTTAATTGTGGCACGTGAGTTGTCCACGCGGGTTGAGTTAATTGTGGCACGTGAGTTGTTCGTGCGGTTGTGGAACGTGAATTGTCCGTGAACATGTGGATAAGGATCCACCCCCTAGGGTCGTCCTCTCATGTTTCTCCTTGATGACACACACGCGATTATGGAAAACTGATCAGTGTTGGGTTTTGTGTATCTCCTCTATATGCAAATTCCTTGGATGTATACATGATTTTACTGCATATCTCCTCTATATGTTAGTTTCGGAATTATATACATGTACTTTTACGTATATCTTCTCTATATATTGCTTTAGATGATGAAATGATATAGTATGTATCTTCTCTATATGTCTCTCTCTGTGTAACTTAACTTGTCTATTTTTGTCTATTTTTGCAAATCTGTTAAACTATTAGTCTGTTCCGATGCTAGTGCATATCTTCTCCATTGCACGGTTGGTCTTATTTGTATTTCATACGTAGATTCCAGTATTGCTGCTATGTATATATGTATTCATGAATTGTACATATTCAACTTGTGAGTATATTTGGTGATTCTCGCCACTAACTCTCCAAGGTTAGTCAATGTACTTACTGAGTGCATGAAGTCAGTTATACTCATATTACATTCTGCACTTAATTATGCAGATCCGGGACTTGGGCCGATTTGAGCTTTTTAGAGATTGTTTCTACTACTGTGGAGACTCAGGTAGAGCTACATCCTAATTGCAGTCCATGGTGTCTCCTTTTATCATTTTCATTATTGTAATTGATTCAGACAGTGCATCGTATTTTTAGACTTGTACATATATGTTAGAGCTAATGACTTAGTATTACAGGTTTCTGGGGTATTCTTGTAATGTTTTGGTATATTTATGCTTGTTCGACTTTCGGACTCCTTTATTCTGTCTTTGCTATGAATATTCCGTAAATGATTATGTGGTTTTAGGTCATTACAATGCTTTGGAAAGGGCAACTAACTGAGGAGGTTACTTGGGAGTCCGAGTCCTATATGAGGAGTAGGCATCCACATCTCTTTTTCCAAATCAGGTATATTTCTATGTCCATTCTAGGGTGAACGCTTCTTATATAAGTGGAGAATATAACAACCCGATGACATTTCGAATTCTAGCTTTCTGTTTCGTGATTTGAGGTCTTGAATAGCTTCATTTGATATTTTATGACTTGTGTGCATGGTTTGTTTCGATTTTTAGAAAGTTTAGATCTGTTTTGGAAGATAAATTCTAATTCTAGAGTCATAATGTTGTTGGAGTTTACTACCGTCAACATTCTTGGTAAACGACCTCATATCAGTATTTTGACGATTCTGATAGGTTCATATGAGATTGGGACTAGTATGTATATTTGTTTGGGTCCCAAATGACCCGAGACCGTTTCGGCATTCCTAGTTGAAAGTTGGAAAATTTGAACTTATGAACTTTTAATTTCTTTGGTTTGATGGTTGATTCTTGATTTTTGATATTATTTGGATGTTTTGAGCTTTCGAGCAAATTTATGTTAGCTATATAGACTTTTTGGGTTTAGTGGACAGGGTCATAAGAGGCTTGGGAGAGGTCTGGATTGGATTCAGAATATTTTGCATGTATATTACAATTGTTTGGTGCCACCGTTGTCGCATTTGCAATGTCAGGTGCGCAAATGGGAAGCTTGCATTTGCGAATGTCAGCTCGCATTTGCGAAAGAGAGGGGAGAGCTAATGCGGTATCATCTATGAGATGTTGTGTGAGCAAATGTGAGGCCGCATTTATGAATGTTAGCTTGAATTTGTGAGGAGCTTAGCTAAGGAGGGTGGTCGCATTTGCAAGGAATTGGCTACAATAGCGATGGTCGCATTTGCGAGAGCCAAGTCGCATTTACTATCTTTGCACCGATGTTTGTTCTCATTTGTAGGTCAAGTTGTCGCTTTTGCGATGTCATATTTGCGATGGAGTTTTTGCATTTGCAACATGTGCAACTGGGAGTATGAGGGGTTTCGTGATTGGTTGTTTCTTCTCCATTTTTTAGACCAAGACTTTGAATAGAGGCGATTTTTGATGAGTTTTTTAATCCCAACTTTGAAGGTTAGTAATTTTAGCGTAGTTTTTTATAAATTTCCATGATTCTCCATAGACTTCATCGTTAAATCTAGGATTTCAAATTGTAGAAATTAGTGTTTTAGGGTAAAAATTAAGAGAGTTAATTTGTAGATTTAGACCTCAATTTGAGGTCGGATCTTGAAATAAAACACGTATTTGGACTCAGGAAAGAATTAATAATTGGGATTTGGTTTTGATTTCGAGTTTCAACCATGTGAGCCCGGTTCACTTTTCTAAATTAAGTGATGATCAAACCTTTTAGTACTAGGAAGGTTCCTAAATCTTGTGATGGCTTATTTAAGTATTATTTGATTAGATTCGAGTTGTTTGGAAGCTTATTCTAAAGGGAAAGCAGTATTGGAGAGTTTATTTATTTCGGAAAGAGGTAAATTTCTTGGTTAACCTTGATTTAGGGGAATTAGGTTGTACTTGGGTTTATTTTCTATGTGTTAAGTGTATTGGGGGTGGCGTATATGCATGGTGACTAGTGTATATGCGTTTGCAATGGTCTAAGCTTGCGGGTATAATAGCCTTATTCATGTCATATGTTCTTCATATATTATTCTCCTATGCTTTAATAGTTCATAAAACTAATTGATCATTCACATACATATTAGTAACTTTGTTAATCTTATTGAGATATTTGGACAATCGGTGGTTCTTGAAATTATGGCTCGCTTATTTATGCAAAATTTAAGATTATCTCTCACGTGGTATATTATGCCTAATCACTCTTTTTGATGTTATTTGTACTTCCTGCCTTACTTGATATTGTTTTATATATGCTTGGTGAAGAAGATTGGATTGCACTAAGGATGTTTCCATGCTTGTGAGGAAAAGTGAATTATGCAGAAGGGTGTTTTCGTGCTTTTTGACATTATTATTTTTTGCACGACAAGTGTTTTCGTGCTTGGCGAGGAAGAGTGGTATGCATATATATGTACGAAGGGTGTTACCATGCTGGTGAGGATGAGAGGTAGATGCACTAAGGGTATTGTCATGCTAGACGATATGTTATCGTTTACTCATTCCTTTTATTATGCGAATTTGTGGATTTGACTATGTTGTTTCACATAGATTGTTTCATCCTCTTAGATTTGAGTTATTAAGAAAGGTTTGGTTGTGCTATTTGAGAAACATGATCATTATTTCTTTTAGTAGATCATTTTATTATTTCGTGTATTTCTTCTTATAATTTCTCTTGCTATTTATCTTATTTATTAACTGTACAAGTTTATATAGTATGTGTCTTGTCTTAATCTCGTCACTACAAGTTAGGCTCGATACTTACTGAGTATATTTAGTCGGTTATACTATGTCAGGACCCAAATCTCAACATGCCATGATGGCGCTTATCACAGTACTAGGCAAGCCGACAATCACAAATAACTACGTATTTTAAATTGAAAACATGATGTAATAAGTTTAACAGTGAAAAGTCTCATAAATAACCGATAAGAATAACTGCGACTCAAATACAAAATCCCAAAAAATATGGGTGTCACCGAGTACATGAGCTACTAAGTATTAACACAGTCTAAATCTCTAATACAATTGTTTGAAAAATAGAATAGTACAGAATAAAAATTAAAAAGAAAGAGAGTCGAGGTCTGCGAGCATCAAAACATCTACCTCAAATATATCCTAGCAGATACTGCTCCGAGTCTAGCCACCACCGGGTCCAAATGTACCTGGATATGTACACGAAGTGCAGAGTGTAGTATGAGTACAAATGACCCAATGTACTCAATAAGTAACAGGACTAACCTTGGGCTGAAAGCAGCGACGAGCTCAGTAAGGTACAGTCCAAATCCAGATAATAATAGTACAAGTATAACAGGAAAATGACAGTAATACTCAGAGAAATCTCATAATCAGTTTATACACAGTACAGAAATGTATCCATGCTTTCAAATTCAACAATTAAGCTCAATACCGGTAAAATATGCCAAGTATAGCTTGCATGAAGAATGTTACATCTCTATGTCGACATAAACAAATACGCATGTCAAATGCAATGCATCACAATGATACTCCCGTGTACTCACGCTCTTAGAGTACTCAATCTGACTGTCTCAACTCTCACTCATCACACTCAATCACTCAGCACTGTACGGTACCTGCGCTCAATGCTGGTATGTCATACTCCGAAGGGGCAGATCCTGCCCAAGCGCTAATAAAAACTTGTTGTGGCGTGGAACCCGATCCCATCATGAATCACCAAAACATGTTGCAGCGTGCAGCCTGATCCCATCATGAATCAATATAACCCGCTTCGGCGTGCAGCTTGATCCGATGATGAATCACTAACAATCCGGCCCTAAGGCCCCAACTCAGTCATGAATCTCTCTAGTCTCTCGGGCTCACAAATCTCATGCCAATCAGCCCAAATAATGATAACATGATGTAATAATAAATAACAACAGAGAACGAGATATGATATGCAAATGATGAATGTGAGTGAGTATAAAATTATAGTTTAAGCAAATAATTCAACAACAGAAATGACCTCAGCGGGTCCCAACGAAATAAGTATATAGCCTAAACATGATTTCTATCATGGATTGCAGCTTAATTACTCTTACACGTAGGGATTACATGAATAGCAATAAGGTTTGATAACTACACGGAATCAACCAAGTAACATTTACTAAGGTGCATACCCACACGCCCATCACCTAGTTTGTGCGTCACCTCAACACCATCCACATAACACGAAATCCAGGGATTCATACCCCTAGTACAAAGTTTAGAATTGTTACTTACCTTAAATCGCGCAAGTCCCTACTCCAACAAGCCCTTGCCTCGCGAATCAGCCTTCGAACGACTTGAATCTACCCACATAAGCCGTAATACAATCAATACAAGCTATAGGAATCGATTCCATACGATAAATCAAAGTTCTTTAACCAAAGTCAAAAAGTCAACCTCGGGCCCACGTGTCGAAATATGAAAAAATTTATAAAATCTGAACACCCATTAAATAACGAGTCCAACCATACCAAAATCATCCAATTCCGACCTCAAATCGCCTTTCAAATCCTCAAAATATAGTTTATGAAGTTTCTACAATTTTCTCCAATTTTCTAACCCAAAATACTAATTAAATGTAAAAACAATGATAGATTCATGTATATTAACCAAATGAGTTAGAATCACATACCCCAATCAACTCCTTGAAAATGCCTTCATGAATCGCCCAAAACCGAGGTCTTCAACTCAAAATATGAAATAATAACTCTAACCCTCGATTTGGGTTTTTAAATCTACTGCTCAGATGTCCTTCTTCGCGAACGCAGAAACTGCCTCGCGTTCGCGAAGCACAACAACTCAACTGCCCAAAATCCTCTTACGCGAACGCGATGACCAATGAACCCATGCCTACGCGATCGCAAACCATTAACCGCGAACGCGAAGGCTTACAAGCCTGGTGCCCCACATGCCTCATCCTACTATGCAAACGCGAGCCACCTCTGGCGATCGTGATGCACAAACTCCCTATACCTTCGCGAATGCGAAGAACAAACTTCACCTGCCACCCAGATACACTTCGCAAATGCGAGACCTTTCTCGCTAACGCGTATAAGAAAACCAGACACCAAACATTCTGCAGCTCTACAAGGCCAAACTCAATCCGCAATAAACTCGAAACTCACGCGAGGCCCCCGGGACCCCATCCAAACATACCAACACATCCTAAAACATCATGCGAACTTAGTCGAACCCTCAAATTACATCAAACAACTTGGAAAACACAAATCGCACCCCAATTCAATCCTAATGAACTATTGAGCTTCCAACTTTTAAAACCAATGCCGAAACACACCAAATCAACTCAGATTGACCTCAAATTTTGCTTACAAGTCATAAATGATACAAGGGACATATTCCAAGGCACATATATATACGCACTCGTAGCGTGTAGTCATCATAATTAATTAACGCAACTAGTGCCTCCACTGAGTTTAAATAAAATACTCACCTCAAACAGGCCGCAACCCTGAACAATATGCTTCTAAGAACTCCCAGTTCCCCAAATTCATAGAAAACATGAACCATCGTAACTGATCACAACTCCAGCACTCGAATGACTATAACATCCTTCATGCATGATCATCCCACTAGGAATATTTTCATAATTCTTCCGTGCCACATATCAATAATTTGAATATCTGCAGTCTATTAACTAGGTGAGTATCGCAATACTGATGACATTCGAAAGTCAAAACACAATGCGCCTTTTGAAATGCGCACCCTTCTTAGGGATTACCGAGCAGTTATAACATTTATCTAAATATATAAAACTGACCATTATGTCCAGAGTTCGTGACCTCCCTTCAAGAATGAATTGCCACCTTGTACATGTAAATCTTAATCCCACACAACACACCATATATATCATGCCATCACGTGACAAGAAAAAGAATCTCATTATCAATTTTGAGTCACTAGCAATTTACAGACCCGATTAGTTAGAAACCTTTTTCTTTCTTCCTTCCAGGAGGAAATCACAATACACAACACATTTCCCATACCGGTAGAAAATATCCGGTTCAAACAATGGTAGAAATCATCAAGAACACTTTGAAATCCATATGCACCTAATCAAGCTATCATAACTAAATTCCTCTAATTTGACCAAGCCACGCAGGTTATCAAACCCAAGAATACTGCCACCAAAATATCTGTAGAGCCTCACCAGATCATAATTACCTTCAAGTTGACACTTCTCCTTGTCAGAACACTACTATTCTTACCCAAAGCTCACTACAAGACATCCTAACATAAAACGACACTGCCCTAAGGCCCATAAGCCACTGTATTCTTCTTAAGTACCACAAAGTACCACAACCGAGACACCCACTCTAAAGGACCTTATGTGAATTTTAAAGTTGTTTCTCTTTCCTTTTTATATTGAAATGTAGAATCCATAGTCATACAGACTTACCGCAAGTCCCGATACCATCCAATGTAAATAACCGATTCTAGCGATATACGAATCCAAATTTTTTTTTATTTCCACATATACATTTTGAATTCATTAGAACCCTCTCGAGAGTCACTCACTTTGCTCAAATCCAAATTGTGCCGCCCAGACAGGCCAAAAGACACATGCCCCATTAGCACAATAACACCCAAAGAAGTAACCTGCCTTAACACCACCAATCAAATTCATACTCCGTTCGTCCTACATCCTTCACAATAACAACTCACTCATCCCATAATTTCAATATACTCATAAAGTGCAATATAACCTGTATCTGAGAATTTCCTTACTCGAGTCATCCTCGATATCAATCTTTGCAAGTCATAACCGAATCACATGTATGCCTCAAATTGAAACCAGTACAACACACAACCATGAAATCAAATCGACAATAGCAGGCTCCCCCACTTGGCTCAAAGCCATAGAACAAAACATTCCATAACTCACAATATCCATACTCTATTACTGCCACAGTCAGTTCAACGAAAATTCTTCACAAGCTCAGGTAACACAAACCATAAAATACCTCAACTCATCTGCTAAGATCGCCTTCATTCTCATGACAGTGAAGTCAACTTTCTCAACAAGATTCAAATTCAAATCTCAACACATACACTCCGCTGGTGGAAAAGAAACTCTCCACTCAACATTATAAGGAACACACCTACGTAGATTACTCTACAGGAGATAATCCACCTGCTTAGCCTCAAATTGGCATCTTGTTATACCTTTTTGTAGCCACAGTTACTACGCAATCACTTAATATTTCTGAGTCTAAATGCATTAACAAGACATGAGAATTTAATTTGTCCCAAAATTTAACAGCGTGAAACATCCTTTAATACACTCACGATTCGAGACTATATGTCAAATGATAGAAATCAAGTACCCAATAGCAAACGCTTGAGTCAGAAGTAAACTTTATTCGTCACATTCAACCCATCTGAACACATCCCGCAATCACATCATACGTATCATATAGCCATTCAACCGCTCATCGAGCCATAATTTCCACTCAGAGGGACACTACCGGAAATATGAGTCCATATGTACAAGTTCACACAACTGAAGCTACCGAGCTTAAGCCGCGGTCTAACCCTGGCCTCAAGTCCTCCAGACTGGCCCATTACCAAAACACAGAATATATATCATGAATCTCTTTCATGGAATCACAAGCCGATGATGCACAACTGATACCGAGCGCTCGCATGCGCACACAAATACGTTGAAGGAATTCAAAGAGTTATGTTCCAAGATGAATCAATTTCGTACGATAGACTCCAAGAAAGTGAAATTTTCCTAAGGGTTTGGCAGCCTTTCAAAGATAAGTACAGACGTCTCCGTACTGATCCACAAGACTCTACTAAACCTGCTCATGACTCGTGAGACCTATGTAACTTAGGCTCTAATACCAACTTGTCACGACCCAAAGTTCTGACCTGTCGTGATGGCGCATATCTCGATACTAGGCAAGCCGACAACCTCGATAAACCATAATTTCTTTTAAGTTTGAAAATATAATATTTAAACACAATCAAAAAATTTCGCAAATAACGATACAAACACTCCCAAAACCTGGTGTCACTGAGTACATGAGCATCTGTACATTACAAGTCTGGAAAACACAGTCTATAATAATCTGAGACCAACTACAATAAACAAAAGATAGGGATGGAGAGACAAGGTCTGTGAAGCATGGCAGCTACCTCTGAATCACCGAAAAATTGACTGTGTGAAAGATTCAACACCCACTGTATCCAGTATCACATGGATCTGCACACGAAGTGCAGGGTGTAGTATGAGTACAACCAACTCAGTAAGTAACAATCATAAATAAAGAACTGAAAGTAGTGACGAGCATCTCAGCTAAGTCCAAATACAGTACTTTCCAGTATAAAAGAGTAGGCATGCTCTCAAGTTCAACATTTAAGATTTCACTGAAATTTCATATCAAGTATGACCGAAACAGAAAATAATGTTTTTTCGAAATTTCCAAAATATATGACAGCTGAAATGTAGCAAATAATGAAATCAATGCATTCTCTTAGAGTAACAGTCACTCGGTCCTCCCATGCACTCCAACTTAATAGTCACTCTTTCCTCAAAGACACTCTTTCCTCATAGTCGCTCATTCCTCATAGTCACTCATCACTCGGTACTCGCACTCAGTAGGTACCTGCGCTCACTGGGGGTGTTTATAGACTCTGTATGGGCTACTTCAGCCCAAGCGCTATATCAAACCAATCATGGCATAAATCAATAAAAATATGATACGGCGTGCAGCCCGATCCATAAATATCCTCACAATTAGACCCTCAGCCTCACTCAATCATCAACTTCTCCAGTCTCTTGGGCTCTCAGAAATCATGATAATTAGCCCAAAATGATAATATGATGCATCAATAAATAGAAACAGAGACTGAGATATGATATGAAATGAATGAACATGGCTGAGTGTGAAATTACAATTTGAACATATAATTCAACCGCAGAAATGATCCCAGTAGGTACCAATAATAACAACATATGTCTAAGCATGATTTTTAATACGAGTCTCAGCTCAATTTTCCCTAACACATAGAGAATGTACGGATATCAACAGATAATTCAACCACATAATTCCATGAAATTTGATCAAGTCACAATTCCTACAGTGCACGCCCACACGCCCGTCACCTAGCATGTGCGTCACCTCAAAACCAATCACATAACATATAATCCGGGGTTTCATACCCTTAGGACCAAATTTAAATCTGTTACTTACCTCAAGCCGCGCAATTCTTTATTCTGCAATGTCTTTTCCTCGTGAATTGGCCTCCAAACGCCTCGAATCTAGCCATAAATAATTCGATTCAGTCAATAAAATTTATCGGAATTAATTCCATAAGAAATTATTAATTTTCCAACAAAATTTGAAATTTAGCTAAAACATCACCCGTGGGGCCCACGTCTTGGAACCCGGCAAAGTTACAAATTCCGAAAGCCCACAAGTCTAACCATACCAATTTTACCAAAATCTGACCTTAACTCGACCCCCAAATCTTCAAATTAAACCAAGAGGGTTTTCTAAATTTTCCAACTTAATTCACCCATTAAATGCTAAAAACAACCATGGATTCGGGTAATTTAACCAATATTAAGTTAAGAACACTTACCCCGTTGTTTGCTATGAAAATCTCCCAAAATTCGCCTTTATCCAATCTCCAAATCGGTAAAAATGTTCAGAACTTAAACTCTCTGCCCAGTCATTTGCTCTACGCGATCGCGGAAAATCTCACGCGATCGTGAAGTACAGTTTGCCCCTGACTCCCACGCGATCGTGAAGCACAAACGCGTGACCTCCACTTCTGCTCCATTTCCTCTACTCGAACACGGCCTTAGCCACGCGTTCGCAAATCACAAAATCCTAAAGCTATGTGATCGCATCCCTCTTCACACGATCGCATAGAACAAAACTCAACAGCCCCAATTGACCCTACGCGACCGCGGATATACCCATACGATCGCATATAACAAAACCTCCATTATCCAGCTAAGCCTATGCGATCGTAGACAAGTTCATGCGATCGCGTATAAGGAAACCAGATACAGACATCAGAAAATTTCAGCAAAATTCCAAGTCCAAGAATTGATCCGTTAACCGTCCGAAACTCACCCGAGGCCCCCGGAACCTCAACCAAATACACCAACAAGTCCTAAAATATCATTCGAACTTAGTCGAAGCCTCAAATCACATCAAATAACATCCAAAACACAAATCATACCCCAATTCAAGCCTGATAAACTTTGAAATTTCAAATTTCTACAAACAACGCCGAAACCTATCAAATCACATCCGATTGACCTCAAATTCTGCATACAAGTCATAAATGACATAACCAAGGTATTTCAATTTTCAGAATTGGATTCCGACCCCGATATCAAAAAGTCAATCCCCCGATCAAACCAAAAATTCGACTTTTGCCACTTCAAGCCTAATACCACTACGGACCTCCAAATAATTTCCAAACACGCTCCTAAGTCCAAAATCACCAGATAGAGCTATTGGAATAATCAGAGTTAAATTCTGAGGTCATTTACACATAAGTCAATATCCGCTCAAATATTCCAACTTAAGTTTTCAATTAAGAGACTAAGTATCTCATTCCACTCTGAAATCCTTCCGAACCCGGACCAACTAACTCGGAAAGTCATAAAATAACTGTAAAGCATAAATTGAGCATTAAATGGGGGAACATGATTATAATACTCAAAATGACCGGCCGGGTCGTTACAGGTTCAAAAGAACTCTCAAAGTATAATATTATTAATATATAATAAAGTCCACAATGAATGGAAAGAACTCCTATTTATAGGAGTAAAGAGTTTTTAAAACTAGGTAGAGTGGTTACCAAGGAAAACCCTAACATGGAGGATAAGTTAAATACTAGAAAAACTAATAAAAATAAGAGGGTGGGCGGCCAAATCTCTTTGGGGTAGATTTGGGCCTTAAAACTACTAGTTTGGGCCATTGGTTTTGGATTCCAATTGGGATCCTTTTAAACACCCCCCTTTTGGACCTCTTATAAGCTCAATTTAAGCTCTTCTAGGTTCCCTTTTGGTGGACTTCAAGGGCTGATTTTGGGACCCAATCATCCTTCTCTTGGACTTCAATTTGGGCCACCAAATAATTGTAAAACTTGGACAATTCATCTCCTTTGTCCTTGAGCTCTTCCTCTAAAATTAAAAGCTTCTTTATTTGCCATTGAAGTCCAGTAACTTTAGTCTACAATTCTTTAACTTGAGATCTTGTAAATGGCCTTCTTGGAGCTTCCAAAACTATATCCTTGTCCTTGATGCTATCACATATGATTTGAGGCCTCGACTAAGTTTGTATCGTGTTTTAGGACTTGTTGGTATGTTTGGATGGGGTCCTGGGGGCCTCGGGTGTGATTTTATCAAGTTCGGCTTCATTTTGGACTTTGTTGGACTGATGATTTATGTATCTTGTTTCCTCCTTCGCGATCGCGTAGCAAGGGACGCGATAGCGAAGAGTTGTTGTTGGTAGCTGGAAATTTATCCTTCGCGTTCGCGATAGTAAGCTTGCATTTGCATAGTTTTGTGAGGCTCAGGGCATTGTTAACGTGAGGAAGTTCACGCGTTCGCATAGAGGAGTGATCAGCTGGAGTGTCAGGCTTTAAGCCTACGCGATCGCATAGGTGTGAGCGAGTTCACGAAGAGACAGGTCTGGTGAGTATCGCATTCGCGACTGGTTCTTCGCATTCGTGTACGCTATTTTTGGACACCAGTGATATTGTTCTTCGCGATCGCGAGGGAATTTCCACGATCGTGAAGAGGAACCACTGGGCAGAAATTGTTAAATTTCAAAATCGAGAGTTTGAACCCATTTTTAATATTTTGAGCTAGAGACCTCGGTTTTGTGAGATTCTTGAAGGGATTTTTAAGGAGTTGATTGGGGTAAGTTATTCTAACTCTGTTGTGGTTAAATTACATGAATCTATCATTGTTTTCACCATTTAGTTAGTGTTTTGGGTTGGAAAATTGGGGAAAATTATAGAAACTTCATAAACCATATTTTGAGGATTTGAAAGACGATTTGAGGTCGAAATTGGATGATTTTGATATGGTTGGACTCGTTATTGAATGGGTGTTCAGATTTTATACATTTTGTCAGATTATGAGATGTGGGCCCGGGGTTGACCTTTTGGCATGACTTTTTGACTTTGGTTAAAGATCTTAGCTTTATCATTTGGAATCAATTCCTATAACTTATATTGATAGTATTACATTATTTTTGGCTTGACTCGAGCCTTCTGGAGTTTGATACTCCTTGGAAGGGCTTGCTAGCAGAGTGATTTGATTTGTTTAAGGTAAGTATCTTATCTAAACTCAGTTGAGGCACTAGTTGCCTGAATTATTGTGATAGCTACGTGCTATTGGGTGCGCACATGCGTGGGGTTGAACCCATGTGCGGGCATCGGGGTTATTTATACATGTTCAGGTTGTGCTCAGAGTCTTATAAGCCTAAAATTTGACTGTTAAACCTTAAGCTAAGATGCTTCGCACATTTGTGTCATTGTTTTGAACTATTTGAGCCACGTTTGAGGCTACATAGGGGTTTAATCCCTGAATGAACTGATAAAAGTTTTTCTTCGATGAAATTGCTGATTTGAGCTATGATATTATAGTTGCACATGCCTACACTTTAGCATGTCGTTTATACAAGTCCAGGAGCATGGGATTTTATATTCACTCATTTCATACATGTATACTTGTTTATTTGCTCCTGTATGATATAATTGGACTGGTTGCCTGTGACCACGTCGGGCGGATTGTGTTGTTGTGTCTATGACCACACCGGGCTGGCAGCACATTGAATTGACCCTGCTTCCGTGTGGATATTGATCCATCCCCCTAGGGTCACCCTCTCATGTTTCTCTCTTGATGGTGTACACGCGGTTATTGAGAATACTGATTAGTGGATTGGATTGGATATGGAAAAGTTGAGGGAATTTGGCCAGTGTTTTGTTGGATTTTGCAGTTTATCTTTACTTGCAATTTCCTTGATCATTTATCTTATTAAACTGCATATCACCTCTAAATGCCATGATATTGTCTGAGCAGAGTGTTTTAGGAAATTGTACACATACACATACGAATGTTTTCTTACTAAACTTTATGATTTGATTCCAATATTGTTCGGTACCGGTTTAAAGGATGAAACTACATAGGTGATAGCTAGTATCATTAATAATTTGTGCTTCTCTTACCTTGCCGTGTTTATTTACGATCTTATTGAGTACATTGGGTCGGTTGTACTCATACTACACTCTGCACCTAATTGTGCAGATCCAGGTTTGGGGACTAGTTATCAGCAGTAGGCTTGCTTGTTGGACTATCTTCTAGAGGCGAGGTAGAACTACATCCTTGGTCGCAGTTTGACTTGTCTTTTCCTTTTATATTGTTGTTACAGTTCAGACAGTGTATTTATGGTTCAGTTTCAGACTTTTATTCTGTTGTAGAAGCTCACAACTCCGTACTTACCAGTTTCTCGGAGGATTTACTTTGTATTAGCAGTTTTATTGTAATGAGACCTCAAACTTATGCTATTTATCTTAATTTTGTTATTCTGTTGCCTTTGTTATCATGTTTCGACTTGCCTAGCTGGTGTGTTAGGCGCCATCATGACGAGTTGAGATTTTGGGTTGTGACAAGTTGGTATCAGAGCCCTAGGGTCATAGGTATTACGAGTCATGAGCAGATTTAGTAGAGTCTTGCGGATTGGTACAGAGATGTCTGTACTTATCTTCGAGAGGCCACAGAATCATTAAGAAAACATTGCTTGTATTCTTGTCGTGCAAATTTGTTGATTCCGGAAACTAAACTTCTATTATTCTATTCTCTCACAGATGGTGAAGGCACGTGCTACCGAATCTGGCGGACAGCCACCAATACCACCAGCTAGGGCCGTGAGAGGTCGGGGCTGCGTTAGAGGCGGAGGTGCAGCTCGTACAGCTACTAGAGCAGCACCCGTGGAGCCACCAGTTGCTCCAACTTAGGAGCATATACCTGTTGTTGTTGAGCCAATGGAACCATCCTTGGCACCGACTGTGCCCATTATGATTCCAGGCCTTCAGGAGGCTTTGGCCCAGATATTGACTGTATGAACTAGCCTTGCTCAGGCGGTTTCAGTACACACCGCACCAACCACTGCTCAGGCGGGAGAGGTGCTTAGACTCCCGCCGCCCGTACTCCAGAGTAGGTAGTTCAGGGACTTCAGACGCCGGGGGTATTACCAGTTCAATCAGTTACAATTTCTCAAGCCCAGGTGAGTCCACCTATGAGTGACGAGGAGCAGAAGAGGCTAGAAAGATTTGGGAGGCTCAGGCCTCCAGCTTTCTGTGGGGCTGAGTTAAAGGATGCCTAGGATTTCTTAGAGAGATGCCAGCGGATCCTTCACACGGTAGTATTCTGGAGACTAGTGGAGTCTCATTTACTACTTTTTAGCTATCGGGGGAATCTTTCAGATGATGGGAGGCCTATGAGTTGAGTAGGCCAGCCGGTGTTGCTCCACTTACGTGGCATGAGTTCTCAGTTCTCTTCTTAGAGAAGTTTGTTCCATAGACCCACAGAAAGGAGTTGCGTAGGCAATTTGAGCAGCTGCAGCAATAGGTCATGTCCGTGAACCAATATAAGATGAGATTTTCAGAGTTGGATCATCACGCGATATGGTTAGTTCCCACTGAGAGGGAGAGGATCAAGAGGTTCATTGATGGCCTCAACTATGGACTACGTTTCATCATGACTCGGGAGATTGCATCAGGTGCTAGGTTCTACGAGGTGGTTGATATTGCTAGGCGTCTAGAGTAGGTTTATAGCAAGGAGCATGAGGAGAGGGAGGCCAAGTGGCTTCGTGGTTCAAGTGGTTTCAATGGTAATTCTTCTGGAGGACAGTCCCACCATGGCAAGGGTCATCCATATAGGCCTGCTCAGATGGCTCGTCCGGTTCATCGTGGTGCATTAATTGGCCATGGTTCATACAGTGCTCGTTCAGGTCAGTCATCCTTCAGTGCGCTATCAGCACAGAGTTCTTACAATGCCTTGCCTTCCCAGGTTTTTATTGGTAGTTCCTCGAGTTATCAGGGTCAGCAGCCCATCAGGAGGGGTTGCTACGAGTGTGAGGATTTGGGCCATCTCAAGAAAGATTTTCCCAGGTTATTGAGTAGGGCTCTACATCAGAAGTCCCAGGCTATGACTTCCGCACTAGTTACTGCACCACCTGCTAATCCAGCTCGAGGTGGGGCCCAGGCAGCTAGAGGTCGCCCTAGAAGGGGAGGCCGATTAAGTGGCAGTCAGGCTCGATGCTATGCTTTCCTTGCCAGGCCAGAGGCCGTTGCTTCAGACGTAGTGATTACATGTATTATCTCAGTGTCCCACAGGGATGCTTCCATATTATTTGACCCTGGTTCCACTTATTCATATGTATTTTCATATTTTGCTCGTTATTTGGATATGCCACGTGAGTCCTTAGCTTTGCCTGTTCATGTTTCTATTTCGGTAGGCAATTCTATTATTGTGGATCGTGTGTATCAGTCATGTTTGGTGATTGTTGGAGGATTAGAGATTAGAATTGATCCCTTATTGCTTAGTATGATTTATTTTGACGTGATTCTAGGCATGGATTGGTTGTCCCCATGTCATGCTATTCTGGATCGTTACGCTAAGACCGTGACGTTGGCGATGCAAGGGTTACCTAGGATCGAGTGGAGGGGTTCTCTGGACTATGTTCCCAGTAGGGTGATTTCATGTCTGAAGGCTCAACAGATGGTTGGGAAGGGGTGTTTGTCATATTTGGTTCGTGAGGGATGTTGGTGTTGATACTCCTACCATTGATTCTATTTCAGTAGTGCAAGACTTTCCGGATATGTTTCCTGCAGACCTATCAGTATTGACTTGGTACCGAGCACTCAGCCCATTTCTCTTTCGTCGTATCATACGGCACCAGTAGAACTGAAGGAATTGAAATAGCAGCTTTAGGAGCTTCTCGGTAAGGGGTTCACTAGTCCTAGTGTGTCGCCTTATGGTGCACTAGTTATGTTTGTGAAGAAGAAGGATGGTACTAATCGGATGTGCATTGATTATAGACTGTGAACAAAGTTACAATTAAGAACATGTATCTTTTGCCGCGCATTGATGACTAATTTGACTAGCTTCAGGGAGCTAGAGTGTTCTTTAAGATTAATTTGAGGTCTGGTTATCACTAGTTTAAGATTCGGGACTCGTATATTCTAAAGACGACATTCAGGACCCGCAATGGTCACTACAAGTTCCTTATGATGTCTTTTCGGCAGACCAATGCCCCAGCAACATTCATGCATTTGATGAATAGTGTATTTCAGTCATATCTTGATTCGTTTGTCATAATATTTATTGATGATATCCTGGTGTACTCACGTAACCAGGAGGAGCATACATAGCATCTGTGGATTGTACTACAGACGTGGAGGGAGGAGAAGCTTTATGTTGAGTTCTCCAAGTCTGAGTTCTGGCTCATTTCAGTGGCGTTCTTGGGGCACGTGGTGTCCAATATGGGGATCAAGTTGGATCTGAAGAAGATTGAGGCATTTTAGAGTTGGCCCAGATCGCCTTCAACTACTGAGATTTGGAGTTTTCTCGGCTTGGCCGGATATTATCATATCTTTGTGGAGGGTTTATCATCCATTGTAGCACCTTTGAAAATGTTAATCCATAAGGGTGCTATATTCAGGTGGTCTAATGAGTGTGAGGAGAGCTTTCAGAAGCATAAGACTTCCTTAGCACAACTCCAGTTCTAGTTTTGCCTTCAGCATCGGGTTCTTATATAGTGTATTGTGATGCTTCTCGGATTGGCATTGGGTGTGTCTTGATGCAGGAGGGTAGAGTGATTGCTTATGCTTCATACCAGTTGAATCCTCGTGAGAAGAACTACCCTGTTCATGATTTGGTGCGACCATGCTAGGTGCATATTGATTGTGAGCATGTGACCATGCCGGGCGTATAGTGATTGTGAGCCTGTGATCATGTCGGGCGAATTGTGATTGTGAGCCTATGACTATGCGGGGCGGATTGTGAATGTGAGCATGTGATCATGCCGAGCGGATTGATATATTAGCACGTGAGTTGTTTGTGTGGTTGTGATTCGAGATGTGGGCATGCGATTCCGTGAGTACCTGATCGTGGGTTGAGACCCGTGACTTGTGACTGTGAATTGAGGTATCACACGGTGATTTCGTTGTGAATCTTGTGTTAGCATGGCTTGATTAACCGATCATCCTTTGTGTTCCTTATTTGGTTTCAACAATACTTCTCGGTGTTCTTGTTGCTTTACTGTTTATATCACATGTTGATTTTGTTGTCATTTACTGATTTCTGCTTTCCATTATTAGCTTTATACTTCTATACTGCATAGGTTTATTTGACTAGTAAGTGTCTTGATTTGTACCTTGTCACTACTCCACTGAGGTTAGTCTTGATACTTACTGGGTACCGACCGTGGGGTACTCATAGTACACTTCTGCATATTTTTGTGCAGATCCAGTTACTTTGGAGTCTGTTGATTGTTAGATAGTGGATCAGATATTACTGTGGAGACTTTTAGGTATACCTGTCGTCACGTTCGCAGGCTTCGAAGTCACTTTCAGAAGTTATTTGTGTACAATTTATTTCTATTTTGGAACAGTTGTACTTAGAGATTTTCTAGCAAACTCAGTAGAGCTTATGACTTGCACTACCGGTTTTGGGATTATTGGCTTTTTATAGAAATTTCTATTTCATATTTAATAGTTATTAGTTGAAATTTTCCATTTATTCAGTAATTGTTAGGCTTACCTAGTCTTAAAGACTAGGTGCCATCACGACATCCTACGGAGGGAAATTGGGGTCGTGACAAGTCGGTATCAGAGCTCTAGGTTCATAGGTGCTATGAGTCATAAGTGAGTTTAGTAGAGTCTTGCGCATTGGTACGGAGAAATTTGTACTTATCTTTGAGAGGCTACAAAACTATTAGGAAAAATATCCACTTCTTTCACTCCTATCGTGCGGATTTGTTGATTTCGAAGTTTGAGCCTTTGTATCTCTATTCTTTCATAGATGGTGAGGACACGCGCTACCGGATCAGCAGAGCAGACACTTGGGAGTTGAAGACTGATACTCCATTTCAGCAGGTTGTGGAGATTGCTAGGAGGTTAGAGCGTATCCAGTGTGAGGAGAGGGAGGATAAGGAGACTAAGATGTCTCGAGGTTCTGGAGGATTAAGTGGAGTCTACTCTTCAGTGATAACCCATCATGGCGGAGGCTCGGGTAGTCGGCAAGTCCACCCCGTACTTCAGAAGTTAGTCAGGGTACTCATATAGGACAGTCATCTTTTAGTGCGCCACTTTCATAGGGTTCCTACAACAGTTATTCTAGTTATACGGTACAGACTCGATACAAGCAGCCCCAACCGTAGAGTGGTTGTTATGAGTGTGGTGATACTAGGCATCTTGATGTTAGGCTATTATTGCATGTTTTAGTTGCTTATCGCACTCTAATTTACTGCACTTCAATTGAGTTTGAGCATTAATCGCTACTGTTTTGCACTAATTGTGTGCTTCATACCTTGTAGGAGTGATCTCGAGCTATGTAGATGTTATGGCATGAATTCAAGCCATTCTAGAACTTTGAAGTCTGAGTAAGAAGCTCAAGGATTAAGTTGGGATCGTGTTCGGGGATCAATGGAAAATCATGCACTTAATGAAAGAAATGGAGAATCGAGAAGGACTCCACCCAGGTGCGTGAGCGCGCAAGTGAGGCAGAATACCTTCCAAAGTGCGCGGCCATATGCGCGAGCACACTCCCAGGTGCGCGGCCGCGAACGTCCTATTCTGGAAAGAGTCCTATTTCGTGTAGGAGAAGGTTTGTTCGTTTGGGCCCGACCATACTTGATATAAATACATGTAAAAATATTAGTTTTGGGACTTTTTGACACATCTAAGACCTAAGGAGGCTATAGAGAAGTGGGAGAAGCAAGAGCACAAGGGATTTCATCATTAAATCCTCAATCAAGACAAGAGTATGGATCGTTGTATGTTTTTCTTTAACTTAAACTTAATTTTGATGAATTACTCCATATCTATGAAGTAGTTCTCTTTATGGATTGATGGATTTGGTGTATTGAGAATTATTTGTGGATATTAACTCTAGTTTTTATGTATTGGATTGTTTTGGGTGTTTTAATTGTTGCATCTATTTTCACATGTTCATGTAATCGAAAGAGGCATAACTTGTTATGTTTTTGCATTATCTTGTTGGTTGAATTCATTGATTTTTCATAGTAATCGAAAGAGGCTAGTTGAGTTATTGTTTAGACCTAGTTAGGAGGATAATCGGAAGAAGTTATCCTTAAGACCAATCCACTACGAATTCCTGTATATCTTCACCGAGCTTAACTTAGTTCATCTTGTGAGGTTGAGACTTAATCGAGAGAGGAGTTTCCACTGAACGTTTGAACAAATAATTGAGTAAATTCGAGAGACTCACTTGAACCTTATAAGTTAATCGACAAGAGTTAAATCCCAGACAAGTATCTTGCACCTATCCAATCAACCCCTATTTTCTCCCATTGATATCTTCTTTGCTTACTCTTGTTGCGATTGTCATTAGCCAATAGTTTATACTTTTAGTTAATTTTAGTTTTAATCACACAAATCTAAAATGTCGATCATCTTGGATAGCAATTAAACTAGAAGCTACAAAAATACTATTTAAATTCAATCCCTGTGGATACGATATTGTTCTATACAATATTCGACTAGCAAGCATATTTAAGTGTGTGTTTTCCGCTCGTCAATTTTGGCGTCGTTGCCGGGGATTGGTAATTAATAGTGTTTGAAATAGTTTGTGGTGCTAATTCAGGAATTATTTCCTTTTATTTTATTCTTGTCTTTTTACGTTTGGTTTTACTTGATTGTGCGCAGGCTACAAGTTAGATTAGTGCATGACTCAATCCTCTGGGAAGGAAGTGCCCCCATACGAACCAGAAATCGAGAAACAACTATGACAGTTGAGGAAGGAAAGAAATCTCCCCAAGAATACAGAGAAGGTGGGGAAATCCTCAACCAAGGAAGTTATGGCGGGAGATGAGGATAATGTTTATTTGGCTGCAAGAGAGGCAGCCCAGCAAAGACAAAAATTTGCACGAGATGCTGAGGAGACAGCTCTTCGAAATGCATAACTTGTCTATGAAGAGGAGAGGACTCGAAGAATTGCTCAGAATCTACCTTTGGGTGTAGACCAATTCGGAAGCAGAGCTCCCGGTGCTGTGAGACCATTAGGTGATTATGCTAGACCGGTCTACAACCAAGGCTTATCAAGTGCGAGACCACCTCCAGTTGCATCTATCAATTTTGAGTTAAAGTAGGGGTTGCTTCAAACCCTTCAAAACAGTTTTGTCTTCAGAGGAAAGATGAACGAAGACCCAAATAGTCATCTAATGGTCTCCGAACAGATTATGAACATCTTTCAATACAACGGTGTGTCACAAGATGCAGTTTACTTAAGGGCATTCCCCTTCACACTCAAAGACGATGCAAAGCACTATCTTCGAAGCTTGCCTAATGGATCGATTAGAATATGGGATGAGATGACCAGAAAATTTCTTGACAAATATTTCTCATTAGCTAAGACGGGCAAGTTTAGAAGAGAAATCCATAATTTCTGCCAGAACTAGACTGAAAGTGTGTTTTAAGCTTGGGAGGGGTTTAAGGAGATAGTGCGAAATTGTCAACATAGAGGAATTGAACTCTGGATGCTACTCCAGGATTTTTGGGATGGATTGACACCAGCCTCACGCAGAACATTGAGCAATGCAGCTGGAGGCCCGTTGATGAAAAAGACTCCAAGGGAGATAGTCACAATTCTAGATGAGTTATCTGAGGATACAAATCAGCGGCCCTCTAAAATTGTTGAAAGAAGAAGATCAACTGGTGTTCACCATGTTGACGCTAACACATCTGTGCAGGTACATCCCGATGCCATGGCCAAGGAAATAAGGAAGCTAACATTAGCCTCGATGCACAGTGAGCCCCATGCAGCGTTTGATATATGTGGAAGGGGGTACCCTACTCATGAGTGTCAAGCCTCAATCGAGGAAGTTAATGTTGTCGGGAATTATAACTTCAATGCAATGGGTCAGAAGCACCCCTGTTTTTCATGGGGTTCACCTACGGGTACTGCAAACGCATGGCAACAAAACAATCCCAGATTTTAAGGAGAAGGAGCTCCTGGTTTTGCAAATCAGTTGAGGCCGCATTCCAGCCTCAACATTCCACTCAGCCTGGGATAGAAGATCTATTGAAGTCCTTCATTGTTAAGACAGATGAGAGATTAGATTCTCACGGTTCAGCTATCAAAGAATTTGGCACTGGTTTGCAAAATTTGGAGAAGCAAGTGGGACAAATTACAATTGAATTATCGGAGAGAATCCTAGGTACTCTACCAGCTGATACCGAGAGAAATCCCAAAGAAATAGTGAATGTTGTGACCTTGAGAAGCGGGCAAGTGCTGAAAGATCCTACTCTAGTCAAAAAAGAGGTGGTACCTGAAAAAGAAAGTGGGGAGAAGCAGAAAATTGAAGGTGATAGGAGGATGAAAGGCAAGAAGGGAGCTGACAAAAAGAAGGAGGACACTTCGAGAAAGGAAGATCGGAATGAGAGCGAGCACATGCCTGCTCTACCTTTTCCCCAAAAGTTGTATAGAGAAAAGCTGGACAAGCAGTTTGAGAGATTTCTAAATATGCTGAGATAGGTTAATGTAAATTTGCCATTCACAGAAGTTCTCTCACAAATGCCAGCTTATACCAAATTCTTGAAGAAGATCCTTTCAAAGAAGAGGAAGATAGAAGAGACCTCAGTGGTCAAGCTCACAGAGCATTGCAGCGCAATCTTGCAAAACAAATTCCCACAAAAGAGTGGAGATCCAGGAAGTTTTACTATACCTTGCTCGTTAGGCACTCTTAATTTTGATAAATCTTTATATTATTATGATGCCTCGATTAATTTAATACCTTTGTCTATTTACATGAAGCTGGAGAATGAGCTTGGAGAGATAAGGTCTGCGCCAATATCTTTGCAGCTGATAGACCAAACAACTATAATACCCGAGGGGATAGTGGAAGAAGTCTTAGTTTGGGTAGATAAGTTTGTTTTTCCTGTAGATTTCATTGTGGTGAAGATGGAGGAGAATAAAGAGGTCCCCCTTATCTTAGGAAGGCCATTGTTAGCGACGGGCAGAGCAATATTAGACATACATGATAGAAAGCTCATGCTTAGAGTGGGTGAGGAGATGGTCACTTTCGAGATGAAAGTGGAGATGGGGGTGAGAAAGGAGAAGCCAGCTGCAAGTGTAGAGTGGAGCATGAAAAGCTCGAAAGAGAAGGTCCCAGTGATTGAGAAAGACAAGTGTGGGGTGTACACCAAGAAGGCTGAGAAGAAGTTGTCCACGTGGATGTGTGCACTAGTTCGGGCACAAAGAATGGAGCCCGACTTTGACTCAAACCCCGACTAGAGATTCAGGGAAGTTTCCTCTACCTTATGCTTCTTAATTGTGTGTCATAGGGATATGCCACAACTAAAAGTGTGGGGTGGGTGATATATTTGTATGTATGTTGTATGTATATTAATTTGGTTGTAGTAGTTTGATAGAAAAAATTTGGATAACTATAAAAAAATTAAATTTTTTGATTTTTCCCGACAATGGATATCATTCGACGGGTTTCTTGAGGGATTAAAGTCGAAAGAAAAAGACAAAAAGATTTTCTCTTGTTAGGTAGTGTATTAATTCCCTCCTGGTTTTTCTTTGTGCCGCGGTTTTTTTCCAAGGATTTTGATTGAACCGGGTGTAGTTAGTTTTATTTTTATTTTTTTGTTAGGAGTAGGTACCTTGAGCTCTGATTTGAATGGAAGGATACATCTATTGACTCTTTTATGGCTGGAGAATAGTGAGTGCGCTAGTTGTGATGCTTAGGCTCAGATTTTGACTCTCGTATAAGTACCTTAAATTGTATGTTCTTGACTTTGCTTGATTGCTTTGACTAGAGTGTCTTGATAATCCAATATTTAGTGAGTTATGTGCCAGGTGTATGTGAGGTTTTTGTGTTATTCTGTGTATTACATTTGATGTGTAGAACTTGCCCCGTGTGTTTGCAAAGCGAAATAGTAGTTTTATTCAGTCTTGGGAGTGATATAGGCATTTCTTTGTTGAACCAGTGATATGCATTTACCCACCAAATTGTTATGTATCGTAGTTAACCTCGTTGAGTCTGTCATCCCGTTTCTTTGGTAACCACATTACAAGCCTTACCCATTTGTTTGAATTAACCATCTATTTAAACCATTTACCTCGCGTGAGCACTTGAAATTGTATGAACTTTGTAAAAGTTAAAGTGTGGGGTGATTGGGTTGGTTTTTGAGTGAAGCTAATGAAATAAGGAGAAATGTGCACTGTTCTGAAAAAGTAAGAGCCACTTAAATTGAAAAAAACTATATACATAGTGTATTGTTGTGAAAATTATTCATTGATAAGTGGTAACTATTGATGTATTTGTGCTTAAAGAAGTTGGGAGTTAATGTAAATTGATGTGAAGGTGGAGTATTGGTTTGACATAAGTGTAGGGTTTTAACAATGAGATTTCTGTATTAAAGTGCTTAGGGAGTTGTAGTTACTCTTATATCTAAATGTATCATACCCGTCCCGCAGCTTACATTACAACCAATTAAAGTCCTACTTGATCATTGACTGAATGAACTCAATTAGTGGAGTAGTACACTACGGGCAAGCCTATAGTTCATCTTTTGTGGCATATGAATGTTGTTTCTGAAAGTGAGAGAATTCTTTCTATTTGAAGTTCCTAATTATTCTTAAATTTGATTGTGTGTGGAACTACTCTCTTTTGTTGTGAGGGCACGTGATTCATGAAGGAAAGGTAATGTCGTTGACCTCTGTGTTAGAGTAATTGAGCGAGTTATAAATAATGCGTGGTGCTTTTGAGTCAAATCTTGAGGCGATGATGTTACGTAAGAGTGCTTAGTCTATTTTAAATATTCTTGGTATGATGAGTTATGAGAATTGTTTAAAAAGGTTGTGTCATTATAAAGTGTAATTTGATTGCTCGAGGACGAGCAATGGTTTAAGTGTGGTGTTGATGGTAGGCTATAATTGCGTGTTTTAGTTGCTTATCGCACTCTAATTTACTGTACTTTAATTGAGTTTGAGCTTTAATCGCTAGTGTTTTGCACTAATTGTGTGTTTTATGCCTTATAGGAGAGATCCCGAGCTATGTAGATGTTATGGAATGAATTCAAGCTATTCTGGAGCTTTGAAGTCTGAGTAAAAGCTCAAGGATTAAGTTGGGATCGTGTTCGGGGATCGACAGACAATCATGCACTTAACGAAAAAAATGGAGAATCGAGTAGGACGCCACCCAGGTGCGTGAGCGTGCACTGGGCGCACAAGTGAAGCATAATACCTTCCAAAGTGCGTGACCGTATGCGCGAGCACAATCCCAGGTGCACGGCCGTGCACGTCCTATTTCGGAAAGAGTGCTATTTTGCGTAGGAGAAGGTGTGTTCGTTTGGGCCCGACCGTACTTGGTATAAATACATGTAAAAATATTATTTTTGTGACTTTTTGATACATCTAAGACCTAAGGAGGCTAAGGAGAAGTGGGCGAAGCAAGAGCACAAGGGATATCATCATTCAATCCTCACTCAAGAAAAGAGTGTGGATAGTTGTATGTTTTCCTTTAACTTAAATTTAATTGTGATGCATTACTCCATATCTATGGAGTAGTTCTCTTTAGGGATTGATGGATTTGGTGCATTGAGAATTTTTTGTAGATATTAACTCTAGTTTTTATGTATTGGATCATTTTGGGTGTTTTAATTGTTGCATTTATTTTCACATGTTCATGTAATCGAAAGAGGCATAACTTATGATGTTTTTGCATAATCTTGTTGGTTGATTTCATTGATTCTTCATATTAATCAAAAGAGGCTAGTTGATTTATTGTTTAAACCTAGTTAGAAGGATAATCGGAAGCAGTTCTCCTAAAGACCAATCCACTACGAATTCCTGTATATCTTTACCGAGCTTAACTTAGTTCATCTTGTGAGGTTGAGACTTATTCGAGAGAGGAGTTTCCACTGAATGTTTGAACAAATAATTGAGTGAATTCGAGAGACTCACTTGAACCTTATAAGTGAATCGACTAGAGTTAAATCCCAGACAAGTATCTTGCACCTATCCAATCAACCTCTATTTTCTCCCATTGATATCTTCTTTGCTTACTCTTGTTGCGATTTTCATTAGCCAATAGTTTAGACTTTTAGTTAATTTTAGTTATAATCACACAAATCTAAATTGTTTATCATCTTGGATAGCAATTAAACTAGAAGCTACGAAAACTCTGTTTAAATCCAATCCCTGTGGATACAAAATTTTTCTATACTATATTCGACTAGCGAGCATATGTAAGTGTGTGTTTTGCGCTCGTCACATATCATGAAAGATTTTCCAATACTTGGGAGAGGCGGATTTCATCAAAGTACTTAGGCTATGGGCTCCATTCCATTTGTTACTAAACCTGCACAGCCAGCTAGGGGTGGAGGACAGGCGTGTAGAGGGCGCCCTTGAGGGGGAGGCCTGGCCCGTTGATATACTTTCCGTAGTATGGCTGAGGCTGCTGCACTAGATAGCATCGTCACAGGTATGGTTTCAATTATTATAGAGGAGCATCATTCTTATTTTGATTCGGTTCTATTTATCGGGGTGAGTCCTCCTATCTTGCTTCACATAAGGGTAAGTTTCGTGATTTTGTACACTGCTTATGTGTTTACCCCTTTTGGGAGATTCTATAGCGGTAGCCGTGTCTATTATTTTGTCTTGATTCACTATTAAGAGCTATGAAACTAGAAGTGACTTTCCGTTACTCATTACGGTAGGTTTTGATGTGATTTCTAGATGGTTTGGTTACGATTTGTGATTTAGATGCTCTACCAGTATGGGGAGTCCGTTACGTGTTGTGATTTTGTTTGCATAATTGAGTTAGTGGAAGTTTTCGATTGGTGTGATATGTATTCTACTTGTGATTCAGAGCTGAGGATGGGATCCTCAGGTGTTCATGTGGTTTGATGTGTTTGAACCGGACTACGTGCCGCAATGGAGTTATATTAGGATGAGATTCTTGTGCTTAGTTCATCTGTTTTGATTCTCTCTGGTGGAATTGATTCATAGCATGGTACTGATAGGGAGTTGTGCCTATCATATTTGTTTGATAGTTCTCTCATGTGTTTCTCTTTGCATATTCAGTCATATTCGCACTGTGCTTATTGGGTTTTAACTTGCGAGGTGTGTACCTAGGTGGATTTAGATATGACTCATTGATTTGAAGGAATGATCATGGGATCTTCATGTTTCTTGTGTCGTCGTCAGTGTTTTGAAAGTTTGGAACAGGGTTCTAGCTTATAAGAGGTTAATTGTCGGTGCTGGATTTGATTATGGGCACCTATGATGGTCATAGATATTGTTATGAGCATATGTGTGATGTGTTACATCGTGTGGTTGTATCTCATGGGTGTAGGCATGAGTTTTTGCAAGTGGTTGAGGTTGATACCGTGTGTTGATGTGGGAATCGAGTCTTTGGGAAATGATTGGATGGTAAAAAATTTGGTTCTAAGGTTTATTAGTGTGGGTAGAAGGAATAATTTTCAGTTAAGATGGTGTTGTCAGGTCTATGTGGATTGGGGTGACGTGGGATCACCCGCGAGTACATGTATGGTCAGTACATTCAGTGATTTGATGACTTCGGAAGGGTTCTTGGCACATTCGAGGACGAATGTTTGTTTAAGAGGGGGAGAATGTAACGACCCGACCGGTCGTTTTGAGAATTAGCATTCTATTCAGTGGCTTAAGGTCTCAAGCAACTTCGTATTGTGTATCATGACTTGGTGTGTGACCGGGTTCGATTTTCGGATGATTCGGGATTGATTTGGAAGAATAATTCTTGTTTTAGAAGATTAAGTGGCAAGAGTGGACCGAAGTGTGACTTTTGTGTAGACGACCCCAGAATGGTGTTTTAATGATTCCTTTAGCTTCGTATGGTGATTTTGGATTAGACGTATGTCTGTATTTGGATTTGGAGGTCTGTAAGTTAATTTGATGCATTGTGGCAAAAGTTGGAAAGTCAAAGGTTTGAAAGGTTGAGAGGTTTGACCAGGAGTTGACTTTATTGATATTAGGTTCGGATTTTGATTCCGGGAGTATGTATAGTTCTGTTTTGTCATTTGGGACTTGCATGCAAATTTTGACGTCATTCTGAGTTGATTTGATATGATTCGGTGCGAGTTGTAGAAGTTAAAAGTTCATAAGTTCATTAAGTTCGATCTGAGGTGCGATTCATAGTTTTGATGTGATTTGAGGCCTGGAGCAGGTCCGCGTTATGTTTTGGGACTTATTGGTATGTTCGGACGGGATCCCGGGGGGCGCGGGTGAGTTTCAGATATGTTTGGGTTGTGTTGCGCTCATTTTTTTTTGTTTCGACGTCGTTTCTTTAAGCATAAATGTTACCATATTAAGAAAATGAGCTCCAATTTCTGTTTGGTTGAAGCATTGGATCTGTATTGTAATTACGGAGACAAAGCAAAAAGAATCGTCAAATTTGGACGTCGTATGAGGAAGTTATGTTCATTTTAGTGTCATAGATGAGAAATAGTGCTGGTGCTTCGTAGTTGGGTCCGCATCTGTGACCCCACAGGTGCGAAAAATAGTCCGCCAAAGCGAAAAAGACATCTAGAAATGCGCAGCTGTAGCCTTTTGGGCGCAAAGGCAGAAGTGCATGTGTATAAAAAATCAGACTGCGTTCTTTTGATATTTTGAGAATATCTTGAGTTCTAAAGCTCTGATTAAGGTGCTTTTTGCGGCGTTCTTCTCGTATTTTCATGGGGGTCAGTATCTAATCTTAATTTTTGTATTTTAACATGATTCAAGTTGTTCATTTGTTAATTAATCCATGTTTTGATTGGAGAATTGGAGTTTGTTTAATCAAAAACGTTTATAAAGAGAATAATTGGGTTTTGAACATCGATTCAGAGTCAGAATTGGATGAAATTAGTATGGTTGGACTCGTAATTAAATGAATATTCTGATTTTATAAATTTTGTCGGGTTCCGAGGTACGGGCCCGGGGTTGACATTTTGGGTTGACTTTTAACTTTCATTAATGATCTAAGCTTTATTATCCGGAATTGTTTCCTATGGTTTTTATTTATGATATTAAGTTATTTTGGCTAGATTTGAGCCGTCCGGAGATTCTTTCACACGAGAAGGTCATTTTAGAGTATCGGTTTAGCTTCTTTGAGGTAAGTATCTTTCATAACTTTGTGTGGGGAAACTACCCCTTAGGATTCGAGTCGTTTGTTCTATTTGTGTCATGTGAAAGCCGTGTATGCGAGGTGACGAGTACATACTCGTGCTTATATGTGTAAATTGACCGGTTTTGACTCTTAGGCTTCTTTTATGTATTCATTTGGAATTGTTAGCACATGTTGTATCTTTTATTCGTCATGTCTATTTTCACATACTATATTTGAAGTTGTGGTTAAGTGTCACATTCTTTACGTGTTGAGTTTCCTATTATGTGCTTTATATCATGTTGTTATCACTTTTATCAATATGTGATTTCTTTTATTGTGGAGTTATTCTTAGTTGAAGTTGCTTTACATGATTTCCCTTTTGCTGCCAAGTTATTCTCATGCATTTAGACGTAGTACTAGTTCGTGCTATCTCTTTCATTGTTAGCCTAATTCATACACTAGGAGCCGATGTTTGCCATTTTAGGGAAATACTTTCACTATTGAGTTTATCCTTAAACGATTAGTTGGAATTGAGGTTATGAAAAGTCATTAATCGATTTTAATTGAAGTTGTGTAAAAGGGGGTGTCGTTCCTTGTTGAGTTACTTTCCCATTCATGTTGTTGTTATTGAGATTTTATACACATAGTGTTTGAGCTGTGGGCTATTTGTTGTGGAAATATTGATATTTTTGGATCTTTGGAAAGGTTGTGGCATATGGGCACTTGTGTTACAAGTTGATATGTCGTGTTGTTGTGATGTTAGCATTTGTGAATTGTTGTGTGGTTTTGGTTATTGTTATACGGAGTATAAGGGTGGCATTTCACCATTGTTGTTATGCAGAGTATAAGGGTGGCATTACAACATTGTTGTTATGCGGAGTATAAGGGTAGCATTTCACCGTTGTTGTTATGCAGAGCATAAGGGTGGCATTTCATCGTTGTTGAATGTAGGGAGTGATGAGGGTGGCTATTGTGTTATTGTCCAGGCGGAGCGATAAGGGTGGTTATTATACAGAGTGATACATGTGGATATCAGATATATAAGGGTCGTAAATGTTATTGTCAGGGCAGAGGGATAAGGGTGTCTATTACACGGAGTGATACGGGTGGCTATCCGAGAGATAAGGGTGGCAATGTCAGTGATGATGTGTGATGGTTTGGAGACATTGTGTTGGTGATTTTTGTGTGATGGTGTGCTTTTCCTTTTGTTTGTCATACACCTTATGTGACTTGCTTTGTTGGTTCGATGAGCTATTTGATGTCTTGGATATTACTTGTTGACTTGGGCTGCATCAGTACTCTCGCACAAGCATACACTGTAGCATGCCACTAATACTAGCTCAATATCTATTTCCATTTTGATATTGAGCCTGCGACCATGCCGGGCAGATTGGATTTGTGATCCTGTGATCATGCCGGGCGGATTGTGATTGTGGGCCTGTGACCATGCCGGGCAGATTGTGAATGTGAGCCTATGATCATGCCGAGCGGATTGAGATATTGGCACGTGAGTTGTTCGTGTGGTTGTGATTCGAGATGTGGGCATGAGGTGCCGTGCGTACATGATGGTGGGTTAATACCCGTGACTTGTGACTATGAGATGAGGTATCACAGGGCAAGGTGATTTCGTTGTGAATCTTGTGTTAGCACGACTTTATTAACTGATTATCCTCTATGTTCCTTATTTGGTTTCAATGATACTTCTCGGTGTTCTTGTTGCTTTACTGTTTATATCACATGTTGATTTTGTTGTCATTTACTGATTTCTGCTTTCCATTATTAGCTTTATTCTTCTATACTGCATAGGTTACTTTGTCTAGTGAGTGTCTTTACTTGTACCTCATACTACTCCACTGAGGTTAGTCTTGATACTTACTGGGTACCGATTTGGTGTACACATACTACATATCTGCATATTTTTGTACAGATCCTAGTACTTCCGAGTCTATGGATTGTTAGATAGTGGATCAGATATTGCTGTAGGGACTTCAAGGTATACCTATCGTTGCGTTCGCAGGCTTCAGAGTCACTTTCAGAAGTTATTTGTGTACAATTTATTTCTATTCCGGAACAGTTGTACTTAGAGATTTTCTAGCAAACTCAGTAGAGCTTATGACTTGTACTACCGGTTTTGGGATTGTTGGCTTTGTATAGAAATTTTTGTTTCATATTTAATAGTTGTTGATTGAATTTTGCCATTTATTCAGTAAGTGTTAGGCTTACCTAGTCTTAAAGACTAGGTGCCATCACGACATCCTACGGAGGGAAATTGGCATCGTGACAAGTCGGTATCAGAGCTCTAGGTTCATAGGTGCTATGAGTAATAAGCGAGTTTAGTAGAGTCTTGCGGATCGGTACGGAGACGTCTGTACATATCTTCGAGAGGCTACATAACTATTAGGAAAAATTTCCACTTCTTTCATTCCTGTCGTGCTGATTTGTTGATTTCAAAGTTTGAGCCTTTCTATCTCTATTCTCTCATAGATGGTGAGGACACGCACTACCGGATCAGCTGAGCTGACACCCGCGCCCCTTGCTAGAGCCACAAGAGGCTGGGGCCGAGGTAGAGGTTGAGGTGGGGCACGCCCCACAGCTAGAGAACCTGTCAGAGCAGCAGTTGAGGAGCCGCCGGGTGCTCTAGTTGCGGCACGTGCCCCTCCTCGGCCTCTACCTCGGCCCCGGCCTCTCGCGTCTCTAGCAGGGGCATGGGTGTCTGCTCAGCTAATCCGGTAGCATGTGTAGTCACCATCTGTGAGAGAATAGAGATACAAAGGCTCAAACTTTGAAATCAACAAATCTGCACGATAGGAATGAAAGAAGTGGAGATTTTTCCTTATAGTTTTGTAGCCACTCGAAGATAAGTGCAGTCGTCTTCGTACCGTTCTGCAATACTCTACTGAACTCGCTTATGACTCGTAGCACCTATGAACCTAGAGCTCTGATACCAACTTGTTACAACCCCAATTTTCCTCCATAGAATGTCGTGATGGCACCTAATCTTTAAGACTAGGTAAGCCTAACACTTACTGAATTAATGGCAAAATTCAACCAACAACTATTAAATATGAAACAAAAATTTCTATATAAAGCCAACAATCCCAAAATCAGTAGTACATGTCATAAGCTCTACTGAGTTCACAAGAAAATCTCTAAGTATGATTGTTCTGGAATAAATATAAATCGTACAAAAAAACTTATGAAGGTGACTTTGAGGCTTGCGAACGTGACGGCAGGTATACCTTGAAGTCTCCACCGCAATAATCTGATCTGCTATCTAACAATTCGTAGACTCCAAAGTACCTGGATCTGCACAAAAATATGCAGAAGTGTAGTATGAGTACACCACAGTCGGTACCTAGTAAGTATCAAGACTAACCTCGGTGGAGTAGTGACTAGGTACAAGTCCAGACACTCACTAGACAAAACAACCTGTGTAGGATAGAAGTATAAATCTAATAATGGAAAGCCGAAATAAGTAAATGGCAACAAAATCAACATAAGATATAAACAGTAAAGCAACAAGAACACCGTGAAGTATCATTGAAACCAAATGAGGAACACAAATAAGAATCAATCAATCAAGGCATGCTACCACAAGGTTCATAACGAAATCACCCCGTGATACCTCATCTCATAATCACAAGTCATGGGTCTCAACCCACCAGCATGTACTCATAGGACCTCGTCCCTACATCTCTAATCACAACCGCGCGGACAACTCACGTGCCAATATCTAAATCCACCCGGCATGATAACAGGCTCACACTCACAATCCATCTGACGTGGTCTCAGGCTCACAATCACAATCCGCCCAGCATGGTCACAGGCTCACAATCACAATCCGCCCGGTATGGTCACAAGCTCAAAATCACAATCCGCCCGGCATGGTTACAAGCTCAATATCAATATGGAAACAGATAATACAAGAACACATGGGCATGATCAATAAATGTCAAGTTTCATACTCCTGAGCTAGTATAAGTGACATGATACGGTGTATGCTTCTGCGAGTGTACTACTGCAGCCCAAGTCAACAAGTAATATCCAAGACATCGAATAGCTCTTCGAAACAACAAAGCAAGTCACATAAGGTGTATGACTAACAAAAGGAAAAACACACCATCACACGAAAATCACCAACACAATGTCTCCAAACCATCACACATCATCACTGACATTGCCACCCTTATCTCTCGGATAGCCACCGTATCACTCCGTCTAATAGCCACCCTTATCACTCCTCTCTAACAATAACATTTGCGACCCTTATATATCTGATAGCCACCCGTATCACTCTGTATAATAACCACCCTTATCACTCCGCCCGGATAATAACACAATAGCCACCCTTATCACTCCGTACATTCAACAATGGTGAAATGCCACCCTTATGCTCCGCATAACAACAACGGTGAAATGCCACCCTTATACTCCGCATAACAGTAAAGGTGAAATGCCACCCTTATACTCCTCATAACAACAGCCAAAACCACACAACAATTCACAAATGATAATATCACAACAACATGACGTTTCAACACGTAACACAAGTGCCCATAGGCCACAACCTCTCCAAAGATCAAACAATATCAATATTTCCACAACAAATAGCCCATAGGTCAAACACAATATATATAAAATCTCAGTGAAAACAAAAGGAATGTGAAAGTAACTCAACAAGGAACGACACTCCCTTTTTACACAACTTCAATTAAAATAGATTAATGACTTTCGATAACCTCAATTCCAATTAATTATTTAAGGATAAACTCAATAGTGAAATTATTTCCATGAAATGGCAAACTTTGGCTCCTAGTGTATGAATTTGGCTAACAAGGAAATACATGACACGGACTAATACTACATCTAAATGCTTGAGAACAACCCGACAACAAAAGGGTTATCATGTACAACAATTTCAACTAAGAATAACTCCACAATGAAAGAAATCACATACTGATAAAAGTGATAACAACTTCATATAAAGCATATAAGAAAAAACTTGACAAGAAACGATTGTGACATGTAACGACAACTTCAAGTAAAGCATGTGATAATAGATATGACGAATAAAAAGTACAACATGTGCTAACAATTCCAAATGAATACATGAAAGAAGCCTAAGAGTCTAAACATGTCAATTTCCACATATAAGCCCGAGTACATACTCGTCAGCTCCCGTACATGGCTTTCACATGATACAAATAGTGCAAATGACTCAAATCCTAAGGGGTAGTTCCCTCACACAAAGTTAGGAAAGATACTTACCTCAAAAAACCTAAACCAATACTCTAAAATGACCTTCTTGTGTGAAACAAATCTCCGGACGGTTCCAATCTACACAAAATAACTTACTATCATAAATGAAAACCATAGGAAACAATTCCGGATAACAAAGCTTCGATCTTTAATAAAAATAAAAAGTCAACCCAAAAAATCAACACCAAGCCCGCACCTTGGAACCCGAAAAAATATACAAAATCCGAATACTCATCCCGATAGGAGTCCAACCATAACAAAATTATCCAATTCCGACATCAAATCGTCCTTTAAATCATCATTTTACATTCTTGAAAGTTCTCACAAAAATTCCCATTTTTTCTCCCATTCAAATCACTAATTTAATATTAAAAACAAAGATGGAATCACAAAATAAAATCAAATACGGCTAAAGAAAAATTACCCCAATCCAACACGTGAAGAGCCCCTCGAAAATCACTCAAATGCGAGGTCTACAACTCAAGATATGATAAAAATGGCCAAACCCTCAAATTATCAACTTTTTGCCAGAGATTCCGCTTTTGCGGACCAACAAGCACACCTGCGAGCCTGCATTTGCGAGCTATGGCTCGTATCTGCGAAAACTGCATACCAGACAAGGATCCGCATCTGCGGAAAAGCAGTCGCACCTGCGACAGCGCAGAAGCGCATAAGAAACATCTGCATATTACTCCACCGAGGTTTGTCTTGATACTTACTGGGTACCGACCGTGGTGTACTCATACTACACATCTGCATATTTTTGTGCAGATCTAGGTACTTCGGAGTCTGTGGATTGTTAGATAGTGGATCAGATATTGCTGTGGAGACTTTAAGGTATACGTGTCATCGCGTTCGCAGGCTTCCGAGTCACTTTCAGAAGTTATTTGTGTACAATTTATTTCTATTCCGGAACAGTTATACATAGAGATTTTCTAGCAAACTTAGTAGAGCTTATGACTTGTACTACCGGTTTTGGGATTGTTGGCTTTGTATAGAAATTTATGTTTCATATTTAATAGTTGTTGGTTGAATTTTGCCATTTATTCAGTAAGTGTTAGGCTTACCTAGTCTTAAATACTAGGTGCCATCACGACATCCTATAGTGGAAAATTGGGGTCATGACAAGTCAGTATCAGAGCTCCAGGTTCATAGGTGCTACGAGTCATAAGCGAGTTTAGTAGAGTCTTGCGGATCGGTACGGATACTTCTATACTTATCTTCGAGAGGCTACATAACTATTAGGAAAATTCTCCACTTCTTTCATTACTGTCGTGCTGATTTGTTGATTTCGAAGTTTGAGCCTTTCTATCTCTATTGTCTCACAGATGGTGAGGACACACGCTATCGGATCAGCTGAGCTGACACCCGCGCCCCTTTCTAGAGCCACGAGAGGTCGGGGCCGAGGAGGGGCATGCCCCACAGTTGGAGCACCTGTCAGAGCAGCAATTGAGGAGCCGCCAGGTGCTCTAGCTGCGGCACGTGCCCCTCCTCGGCTTCTACCTTGGCCCCGGCCTCTCGCGTCTCTAGTAAGAGGCGCGGGTGTCTGCTCAGCTAATCCGGTAGCGTGTGTAGTCACCATCTGTGAGATAATAGAGATAAAAAGGCTCAAACTTCGAAATCAACAAATCTGCAGGACAGGAATGAAAAAAGTGGATATTTTTCCTAATAGTTTTGTAGTCACTCGAAGATGAGTACAGACGTCTTCGTACTGATCCGCACGACTCTACTAAACTCGCTTATGACTCGTAGGTGCTTAGAACCTATGAACTTACAACTCTGATACCAACTTGTCACGACCCCAATTTCTCTTCATAGGATGTCGTGATGGCACCTAATCTTTAATACTAGGTAAGCCTAACACTTATTGAATTAATGGCAAAATTCAACCAACAACTATTAAATATGAAACAAACATTTCTATACAAAGCCAACAATCCCAAAATCTGTAGTACATGTCATAAGCTCTTTTGAGTTCACTAGAAAATGTCTAAGTATGATTGTTCCGGAATAAATATAAATCGTACAAAAAAAATTCTGAATGTGACTCTGAGGCCTGCGAACGCGACGACAGTATACCTTGAAGTCTCCACCGTAATATTTGATTTGCTATCTAACAATCCGCAGACTCCGAAGTACCTGGATCTGCACAAAAATGTGCAGAAGTGTAGTATGAGTGCACCACAGTCGGTACCTAGTAAGTATCAAGACTAACCTCGGTGGAGTAGTGACTAGGTACAAGTCTAGACATTCACTAGAAAAAATAACCTGTTTAGGATAGAAGTATAAAGCTAATAATGGAAAGACGAAATCAGCAAATGGCAACAAAATCAACATGTGATATAAACAGTAAAGCAAAAAGAACACCGTGAAGTATCATTGAAACCAAATAAGGAACACAAAGAACAATCAATCAATCAAGTCGTGCTACCACAAGGTTCATAACGAAATCACCCCGTGATACCTTATCTCATAATCACAAGTCACGGGTCTCAACCCACCATCATGTACTCACGGGACCTCGTCTCCACATATCGAATCACAACCGCGCGGACAACTCACGTGCCAAGATCTAAATCCGCCCGGCATGATCACAGGCTCATATTCACAATCCGTCAGGCGTGGTCACATGCTCACAATCACAATCCACCCAGCATGGTCACAGGCTCACAATCACAATCTGTCCGGTATGGTCACAAGCTCACAATCACAATACGCTCGGCATGGTCACAAGCTCAATATCAACATGGAAACAGATAATACAAGAAAAACATGGGCATGATTAATAAATGTCAAGTGGCATGCTACGGTGTATGCTTGTGCGAGTACTACTACAGCCCAAGTCAACAAGTAATATCCAAGACACTGAATAGCTCATCGAAACAACAAAGCAAATCACGTAAGGTGTATGACTAACAAAAGGAAAAGCACACCATCACACGAAAATCACCAACACAATGTCTCCAAACCATCACACATCATCACTGACATTGCCACCCTTATCTCTTGGATAGCCACTCGTATCACTCCGTGTAATAGCCACCCGTATCACTCCGCCCTGACAATAACATTTGCGACCCTTATATATATGATGGCTACCTGTATCACTCTGTATAATATCCACCCTTATCACCCCGCCCGGACAATAACACAATAGCCACCCTTATCACTCCGTACGTTCAACAACGGTGAAATGCCACCCTTATGCTCCGCATAACAACAACGGTGAAATGCCATCCTTATACTCTGCATAACAATAACGGTGAAATGCCACCCTTATACTCCGCATAACAACAACCAAAATAACACAACAATTCACAAATGTTAATATCCCAACAACATGACGTATCAACACATAACACAAGTGCCCATAGGCCACAACCTTTCCAAAAATCCAACAATATAAATATTTCCACAACAAATAGCCCATGGATCAAACACAATATGCATAAAATCTCAGTGAAAACAAAAGGAATGGGAAAGTAACTCAACAAGGAACGACAACCCCTTTTTACACAACTTCAATTAAAATAGATTAATGACTTTCGATAACCTCAATTTCAATTAATTATTTAAGGATAAACTCAATAGTTAAATTATTTCCATGAAATGGCAAACTTTGGCTCCTAGTGTATGAATTAGGCTAACAAGGAAAGACATGACACGAACTTATACTACATCTAAATGCTTGAGAATAACCCGGCAACAAAAGGGATATCATGTACAGTGATTTCAACTAAGAATAACTCCACAATGAAAGAAATCATATAATGATAAAAGTGATAACAACTTCATATAAAGGATATAAGAGAAAACTTGACAAGAAAAGATTGTGACATGTAACGGCAACTTCAAGTAAAGCATATGATAATAGACATGGCGAATATAAAGTACAACATGTGCTAACAATTCCTAATGAATACATGAAAGAAGAGTAAGAGTCTAAACCGGTCAATTTCCACATATAAGCCTGAGTACATACTTGTCAACTCCCGTACACGGCTTTCACATGACACAAATAGCACAAACGACTTAAATCCTAAGGGGTAGTTCCCCCACACAAAGTTAGGCAAGATACTTACCTCAAAAAACCTAAACTGATACATTAAAATGACCTTCTCGTGTGAAACTAATCTCCGGATGGTTCAAATCTAGAGAAAATACCTTAATATTATAAATAAAAATCATAGGAAACAATTTCGGATAATAAAGCTTTGATCTTTAATAAAAACAAAACGTCAACCCAAAAATTCAACCTCGGGCCCGCACCTCGGAACCCAAAAAAATATACAAAATACGAACACCCATCCCGATAGGAGTCCAACCATACCAAAATTATCCAGTTCCGACATCAAATCGTCCTTTAAATCATCATTTTACATTCTTGAAAGTTCTCACAAAAATTTCCATTTTTTCTCTCATTCAAATCACTAATTTAATGTAAAAAATAAAGATGGAATCACGAAATAAAATAAAATCCGGGTAAAGAAAGTTTACCCCAATCCAACACGTGAAGAGCCCCTCAAAAATCACTCAAATTCGAGGTCTACAACTCAAGATATGATAAAAATGGCCAAAGCCTCGAATTATAAACTTTTTGCCAGATATTCCGCTTTTGCGGACCAAGAAGCGTACCTGCGAGCCCGCATTTGAGAGCGATGGCTCGTATATGCGAAAACTGCTTATTAGACAAGGATCCGTATCTGCGGAAAAGCAGTCGCACCTGCGACAGTGCAGGAGAGCATAACAAACCACATAAGTGTTTTTCCTCGCGCCTGCGACACAATACACGCAAAAGCGACGATCGCATCTGCGATCCCTCACTCGCAGAAGTGAATCTCCCGCCCAGGCTCCAACATCGCAGAAGCCAGACACAGAATGCATAACCGACCCCGCTCCTAGGCTCCAAAATGCGCAGGTGTGACGCACCAGAAGCAGACCTGACCAAAAGCATGAAAACCATCCGAAACTCGTCCAAAACACACTCGAGGCCCCCGGGACCCCGTCCAAACATGCCAACAAGTTCCAAAACATAACGCAGACCTACTCGAGGCCTGAAATCACATATAAAAATATCAAAACTATGAATTGCACCTCGAATTAAACTTAATGAACTTATGAACTTTCAACTTCTATAATTCGCGACGAAACATATCAAATCAACCTAGAATGACGTCAAATTTTGCATGCTAGTTCCAAATGACACAACGGAGCTATATCAACGCTCATAACCAAAATTCGAACCCGATATCAACAATTCAACTTTCGGTCAAACCTTTCAACCCCTTCAACTTTTCATTTTTTTTCTAAAATGCATAAATTCAACCTACAGACCTCCAAATCCAAATCCGGACGTACGCCTAAGTCTAATTTCACCATACGGAGCTATTGAAATCATCAAACCACCATTCCAGAGTCGTCTACATAAAAGTCAAACTTCGGTCAACTCTTACCGCATAAGTTTCTAAAATAAGAATCATCCTTCTAAACCAATCCCGAATCTTCCAAAAATTAAACTCGACTATACACGCAAGTCATAATACATAATACGAAGCTACCCGAGACCTTAAGCAACCAAAAGGGATGATAATTCTCAAAATGACCGGTCGGGTCATTACAGAGACAATGTCGTGTTCACGAAGAAGGATTTCGGGGGGAAGGCAGTTTGTGCATCATGAATGTGGTGCCGCTGGACATAAGTATAAGTAATGTAATTTCGGGACTTAAACCCATTATTTTATATTTTGAGCCCTAGATTTGGAGAAGGGCGTCTTTTGAAGGGGATTTTCACACAAGCAAGAGGGCAAGTGATTTCTATTTAATTTTGATATTATATGTTTCTTTTGCCATGAATATTTAAACATAGATTATGTGATTTGGCAGAGAAATTTGGGGGTTTTGGCCACGGATTTGAGAGTAAAAGTTTGAGATTTGGGGGCCGATTTGAGGTCGAATTTGGATGAAACTTGTATATTTTGACTCGTATTGGAATGGGTAATCAGGATTTGTAAGTTTTGTCAGATTCCGGGGTGTGGGATTGGGTTGACCTTTTAGTTGACTTTGTATATCTGTATAAAGATTGAAGCTTTATTATTTGGGGTTGCTTCCTATGGTCTTATTTAATGTTATTGAGTTTTCTTTCGTCTAGAGACGAGCCGTTTGTAGGTCGATTTGCACAGGAAGGCATTTTTGGAGTGTTGATTTGGCTTGATTGAGGTAACTATTTTTCCTAGCCTTGGTTTGAGGCACTCGTTTCATGAATTATTATTAATGGCTACGTGCCAAGGGTGACGCACATGCGGTGGATGAGGGTGCGTACGTGCAACGGGGTTTTATGAATGCTTGGGGTAGTGCTTAGGCTATTTTATGCCATGAATTGAATGCTAAGTGTCTTACTATCATGCTTCTTATATTTTTACCCCTTTGTGAGTTATTTGAGTCATGTTAGAGATTATGTAGGTTAATCTCCTATTCAAACATGATATTTGCTATTTGTGTGGCATTTTCGCATAATATGAGCCATGTTAGTACATCTCGCACGTGCATACACCTTAATATATCACTTGTATTAGTCCATGAACATGTGATTTGATATTTATTGTCTGTATATATGTATTCTTGTATATGGATTCTATGACATATGGGATGGTTGGTAGCACGTGAGTGGTCCGTATGGGTTTGAGCTATGATAAGTATGCGAGTGGTATGAATGGCTATTATATATGGCACGTGAGTAGTACGTACAGCATGTGGATAAGGATCCATCCCGCTAGGATCAACCTCTTGTGTTTCCCTCTTGATGGTGTACACACAATATGAGAAAAACTTATTAGTGTTTGGGTTTTTGCATCTTTTCTCTATTTGAAAATACTTTGGGTGTATACATGTTTTATCGCATATTTTCTCTATATGCCACCTTTTTGAAATGTATACATGCATCTTTACGCATATCTTCTCTATATCCTATTTGACTAGAAGGTGAAGGCATGTTACATATCTTCTCTATATGTTAACTTGTGCATATTGATTTGATCCTTAATGCATACCTTCTCTATATGCTAAGTTGTTAATGGATACGGGACTTGGTACATCTTTACTATGTGTACCGGTTTGGTTATATCTATGTTTTACACTTAGTCTGGTACCATTGCTTGTACTTGTGCAATTTATGAATTGAGCAGCTTATTAGTGAGTATCACTGGTAGCTCTTGCCACTATTACCTCGTCGAGGTTAGCTAATTATGATACTAGTTGAGTACATAGGGTCGGTTGTATTCATACTACACTCTATACTTAATTATGCAAATCTAGATGTTGGACCCAGCTGAGAGTTGTCATGATTGATGTTGAGCTGCTGAGAGACGAGGTACAGTTGCATCCCAACCGCAGTCCTTGACGTCTCTTTCATTTCAGTTAATGTTGTTATTATTCAGACAGTATTCCATTTCGTGTTTCAGACTTGTATTTCTATTATAGAGCTCATGACTTTGCATTATCTGTTTCGGGGGATTTTATGTATTGACGCAGTTTATTTATTACATTTGGCTCTAGACTTGTACTATTTTCATTTATTTTGTTATCTTCTTCCGTTTTTGTTATGTTTGGCTTTTCTAGCAAGTGAGTTAAGCGCCATCACGACCAGATGGTGGTTTTTGGATGGTGACAATTTCTCCCTATTCTTGGGGCCAACTACAATATATTTATCATCTTTTTTTATAGGAATCTTAGGACCCTTCCCAAAATTATCCCAGAATATCAAATCTTCACCTTCCAAAAAATCATGCATTTTTTTCATCCACCAACTATATTATTTTTCGTGGAACAATGGGGTCTTATGACTGATTGTCCTTCTTGAGCGTCTAGAATTGCAGTCATCAAGGAATCTTTAAGGAGTTAGCCTTGCTTGAACGAACTTGCTCTAATACCAATTATTATTTTAGGATGTACCTGCACACAAGAGGGGGGTAAATTATATATTACACAATGTTTTTATTATAAAAAAAAACTAATTCTTTAACCTAAGTAATTCAGATACAAATAGAAAGTGAAGTGCATAAATTAAACCACACAACAATTTTACAGGAAAAATCTCCTTGCCCAAGGGAGTAAAACCCACGACCTACTCTCGTAGGATTTACCTCAAAACTTTACTAACTTCCAAAAGAAGTATTAGGTTACAACTCAATAACTAAAGGGACTAACTCTATTTAACCCCTACAATTAATTCATTTGTAACTACCCCTTTCTAAACTAACTCTAGATTTTAGCAAGCGAAACAAACTCTCAATAATCATTCACTTACAATTACACTTCTCGATAAGAAGAATAGGTTATAATATTGAATTATAAATCAAGACATAACAACAACTAAAGAACTAAGCAGTTTTAACTTCAGGAATATGTTCTTCAATTGTGGATCTTGATATTCTGACAACACTTCTTGCAATGAATTACTGTTTTTCTAGAGTAATTTCTTGAAACTATGCTAATATGTCCATCTTCAATGGAAGCAATATGATGTTTTATAAAGGAATGAGGATGACCTAATTCTTTTTTCAACTTTAGATCCAATACCTAAAATAAATTGGCCACTTCTTAAGAAATACAAATATTAAAGAATTTTATTTTCTTTCCTTAAAAACTCTTTTATGTATTTTCGTTTCCATTCAAGCATTCCCATAATTAATTAATTCATATTGGACACAAATTCCTTCAACTAATATTTTTCTAGTAGTCCACGAACAGAATCTTTCCATTTATCCACGTGAGTTGTTTTTCCAGCTCAAACCAACTTGCACTAGGAAACGGTCTTCAACTTCTGAACAACAGACTTCAAGAGACCCGGTTCTTTTACAAAATGTTGATTAATAATAAAACAAATTAGGCTCATATTAACAGAAACCTTCTACAGTTAGCTCTCGTTCTTTTATGGGGTCCTATCGAGATAGAGAGGCCCAAGCCTTTTTCCTTCCCCTCCTTCCATATAAGCCATCTTCCCTGAACTAAAGGCTTTGCACAAGCTCCCAAATATGATCATGCACCCATGCAGAAACCACATAATGCACCGCATAATTTGTATGCCCATTATAACATCCTCCAACTGTAGAAGTTGCAAATTCACTAACCCGATGCTCGTAGTATACCTCGTGACGCGTATAAGCCCTAATCTAACCCTCGCGATACTGCAACGATGAAAATGACACATAAAAGCTCATAGCCATCTGTCAAATCAATAAATCATGCAGTCTCTCTGCTTGACAACAACAATTACCTCATTCTGAACTGAATAGTGACATTTTCTCTTTAATATACCTTACATAAATCTGATCGCACTGATTTCAGGTCCAATAACCTCGTCACAACGAGTACAAGATGCTCGGGCAATAAGACACCTCAAACACCGTATAAAATCTCATATGACGCCATCAATGTGCCAACAAGCTAAAACTCAAATTGACCCATAGGGTAGAGCGAACTCTGGCAAGAACTACCCAGCCCGCGTAACAAATAAACTGACCAATAGATGCTATGAACCTTTCTCAGAGATGAGAAACAAGACACACAAAAATAAGTATAGGGAATCGTACTCAACATCTTACTGTTGCGGCGTGCAACCCGATCCACACATGATACCTTCGCGGCGTGCAAACTGATCCAAACATCATACCCGCAGCGGCGTGCCACCCGATCCATACATAACAATCAATAAGGAAATATCAATCGAGCCATAATGCTCAAACCTACGAAATGCTCGAATATCGACCACAAGTATGCCAAGTGAATAAATACCACCATGGGGAGACGGATAGCGCCACGTGCTACAAAAACTCAAGCACGACTAAGGTGCAATAAACAACCTGCATTTAGAGAGCCATCTTGCTCATATAACACCACAAGCTACACGGGATTACAACACATGTGTGAATAAATCAAGTCGTGTCACAACCCACATGGCATAATAGAGTATTACAAAAAAATAGCTAACGACAGGAATAACATCAAACACACGAAGACTCCTCTATCAGTAATGTTATGCTGAATGAATATATCAGACCTGATGTAGAACATACATTCACATTAGATCTACCAACGGACCTCAAGACGATTCCGATCATCTCGTATTGCGCCAATAACCTTTCAAATACCCACAGTGACCCTATTCATGACACATACGAGTTTCCATCTAATTTGGAACAAACTCCCGCAGTCCACAACCAAGGGAATAGAGCGCCTCTCAGACATAAATTTCCCATCAGTGACAGTACTAGAATCTCCATGCCTGATTTCAATCTCTACCACATAAATAGCCGACACGTCACACTTATGCAATCATCTCACGGGAGATACTCCCACTACCATTCTGCACCAGGTAGCAAAATCTACACATCCATGGCTGTCAACCATACATTTATTGTAATACAAATCAAGAATCCATAAATCAATACACAATGCCTCTTACCTGGAACACCTCAGGTGACACTAAGATAGCGTCAGCATACTATGAACATCGAAAATCCACCCCCCCCCCCCTCTTTCGAGCTCGTGACATTCTTATTAAAACTTAACCGCAACCCTGATCCTCAACTTCAAATCTCCATACCTCTCACTGCACCTATCATGCTGCTACGCGAGAGTACAAGGCGTGGTCTAAACCTATCACTTAACTCATCAGTAGAGTAAACTCTTCATCGGCTCGAAACCTATCTCTTAACTCATTTTAGAAGAAGAATCGCCACCCATAACCAACTTCCCATAACCGCAAAAAATGCAAACCTCAAGGCACGGTCTAAACCGCCATAACTCTTCGCCCAAACATATAGCCATGAACCACTTGTATAGCGTTACCGCACCGAAGAAACTAATCATTTCCACAACCCTATTGATTCAAGCCATTACTAACTAACTCTACTTCTTCCAATTTACTTCTAACTTGCCTTTGAAATAGTAGTTCTATTAAAACACATAAGGGACCTCCAATAGCACTCATCTCGAGTGACCCAAATCACGAGACCACATCATCTCAATACCCATAAGCCATCGCATACACTCCTCATGCACTCAATATTGTTTCCAACTAATACACTCGTTCAGAAACACCTTCTGTGAATCCGAAGCAATTTCCATTCTATCTTCCTAACACTGCACCGCAAACTCGATAATAATATGGAAATTCTCCAAGTATCCTTCACACTCTACCGAAAAAACACGAATCCTCAACAAGTTAACGAGCCCAAAAATCCTTAAGCACTATACCTTAAACCTCGAATCCACTAGTACTATTATTGAGAGCTGCCCACTAGTACTAATCCAGTCCCGATGATATATAACCAGACAACTAGCGCTCAGTTAGCACATGAACGCTCCAAAGAAGCAACCGAAAGAATCCTTTCCCTTGTACATCACTCTCAAAGAAATAACAATCCTGAGTCATTCCGCAACATTCACACAAACCGACAAGGCAAAAGAATAGCACACACACATAAAATCCCTTGCTCGAATTACCCCTGATGTTTTCTTCCCTTAGTCACAACTGATCCACCAGTGTACCGATGATCAAAAATTGCACAGGCACACAACCTTGTGACCCAATTGTAGAAGGTGGGCTCCCCCACTTAGCTTTATGCCATAATCATGTAGATCCATATCCTTCATCAACTTCTTCTTCCTATTTATCATGATCCCACACCGTTACTCGGCTAACTTCTCGCAAGCTCTTGTTGCACCGATCATAATACATCTTGAATTATCAACCACCATCGCACGCTCAACCTCCTAGGGTTATGCCATCTTCTTCAAGCTATCCAAGCTCACATCGCAGTACATGCCTAACTGGGTAGAAAGTAGTACTCTTCGTAGGAACTTCATCAAAACCATACAACCGCTAACCTGCTCACAGGAGATAGCCCACCTGCGTAATCTCATATCGAGCTCCTCCAACGTCATTGCTATAGTTACATACATTGTGAAATCAATTAATCTCCCTAGGTCCACACTGATCTGTCATCCGTAAGAATCCTTTCATTCATTAACATAACCCGAAGGTCCAACAATGTGTTTAAAACTCAAAGTCGTAGGCAACACCAACACTGGGCTGAAATGACAGAGCACTCCTCCACAAGGCGACGATAGTGGACGGCCCGCATTCGCAGGGTAAAGCATCCTGCACCGCATCTGTAGCATCTTCACAACTCATCGGTGCTCAACTGAGAACAAATGCCCAACATCGCATACGAATGAGTAGGAAAGAGTCGAAGGCATAAGCTTCAATGAAATCAAAACGCACGATGAGGAATCAAGAAAGGGAAGTTTTCATAACAGCGATGTAGCCTCTCGAAGATAAGCACAGACATCTCTGTGCCGATCCGCGAGACTCTACTAGACTTGATCATGACTCATGAGACCTAAGTGGACCTAGTGCTCTGATACCAAGCCGTCACGACCAAAAACCCACTATAGGTCATGATGGTGCCCAACGTCATTGTTAGGCAAGCAAATGGTGAACTACCAACTTAATTGTTCATTTTATTATTTTTGAAATCATGAATCTTAGTAGGTAGAGAGAGATCGATGCATCAAAAAATCATAGATACGTATGATATAAGTAAAATATAAAGTAAAAGTGTCTCAATGGAAAGCAAAATCATAAATAAATTATAGAACACCCCAAAACCTAGTGTCACAAGTGCATGAGCATCTACTAGGAAATACAATAGCAATACAATATCTGTCTGGAATACAAGATATACAGGATAATGTAAATAATTATGATGGAGACTCAGTATGATGCACATCGTAACATGGGATGCAGCTCACCGTAAAGTCCCCTCAATTGCTGCACCTTTGCGCCCAAAAGACCACCAAAAATATATACCTACGCAATAAGTGCAGAAGTGTAGCATGAGTACGTAAATCAACGCATACCCAGTAAGTATCTAGCCTAACCCTAGAGAAGTAGTGATGAGGGGTTGACATCGACACTTACTAGTGGTCCAATAAATCAAGTATAGTAGAAATTAAACAAGTACGAAGCATGGTAATTAAAGAGTAAAAATAAATGTAGGGTCATGATACGATCCTCATCTAAACAGTAAACACAAGTCCTCACATATCGGTTACCTCCTCAAATGGAGTATATAATATGGTCCCCACTAGATAGGTCATTACAACTCAAGTCAGGAAAAATCACGGATACACTGGCTTTTTTTCAAATATTACGCACGATCCCATAAGAGTATTTCATGAAGTTCTGAGGCGAACGACCCGATCCCATAAGAATATGATACATGGTGTTGCCGAGGCAAACAACCCGATCCCATAAAAATATGATACATGATACTGCCGAGGCGAATGACCTGATCCCATAAGAGTGTGTTACAATAATATCCCACCGAGGCGAATGGCCCGATCCCATAAGATTGTGGTACATAATCCTGCCAAGGCGAACGGCCCAATCCTATTAGAATAAGAAGTTTTAACGGGTCTTTGACCCCACTCACGAATATACGTGTGAGTTATGAAATTTAAGGAAACTTTTCGATGAATATGCACAACGCAGGAGAAATTCATAAGGGAAGCATACTTTTCCGCGGCTAATCAAGTATCTAAAACAACAAGTCTATTACTCTACGTGAGTCTAGACTCAGGTCGTAGTGCGAATTAAAATAATTAACCAGGAAATAATAACTCAAATAGTACAATTAAAGCATGGCGTCAGTCTAAGTCTACCTAGACATAAACAGGAATTCTAGCATACGCACGGACACTCATTACCTCATACGTGCGTAGCTCCTAAAACATGCAGCACATAACAAATATAATACATATGGGGTAAATTTCCCCCTCACAAGGTTAGACATGAGACTTACCTCGAACTGAAGCTCCATAACCGACTCCAACGCCTCTCTAGAACCTCAAACCGATTCCCATCGATCCGAAACTAATCAAACAACATGAAAACTAATAATAATATACTCCAATACTCATATTTAATCAATTTACAACAATTCCCAACTACGTTCGAAAAGTCAACAAGGTCAACCCCTGGCCCACGTGCCCGAATTCCGAAAAATTTCGAACATAAACTTTACTCATAATACCACGAACTCAAATATATAGTTTATTCCTAATGCCACATCGAATTTCGTGGTAAAAATCTAAAAATACCATTTCTAGGTTTTCTTTCAAAAATTCGATAATTTCTATCAAATTTCCACGTTAAAATTCATATATAACCCATCTATTTAACTCAAAACAAGTAGGAATAATTTACCATATGATATATGGCAAAAACGATCTTCAAGAATCACCCCCAAATCGCCCCACATGAGCTCCAAGAACTTAAAAGTGATGAAATGAGCTTAAAATCCTGAAATTAGATGTTTAATATACCTGTCAGGCCTCCTTCTTCGCGATCATGGTCAATATCCGTGCGATTGAGATTAACAAAAGTTCCAGCATCGTTTCCTTCATCGCGATCGCGATGTACAAATTTTGTTTCCTCTTCACAGACACCCTTCGGTTTAATGGCCATAACCTTTTGCACAAAATTCCAAATGACAAACTATTTGATATTCTGAAAACCAGATTCAAAAGGCTACAACTTTTAGTTTTGGATGATCCCTAAATTCCTTATAGATTGTAAGGTATAAGCTCCTGAAGTTTGCGATTGCGATTCACAAGGCCTGGAACAGCACTTTGCACTTCGCGATTGCGGCCCTTTCTTCGCGATCGCGAAGAAGGATTCACCAGATCTCAAAAACAGCAGCTAAAACAACGCGAAATGACCCGTGGCCCATCTGAAACACCCCTGAGGTCCCCGGGACCCCGTCTAATCATACCAACCATTCCTAGAACATGATGCAAACATGCTCGAGGCCTCAAATTACACAAAACAATATCCAAACTACGAATCAACAATCAAAACCCTTCTTTCAACTTTCAAACTTCGTCGAACACGTCCGAATTATACTTAATCATTCTGGAATGACACCAATTTCATGTTCAAGTCACAAATCACAATGCGAACCTATTCTAAGGCTCGAAATCCCAAATGGACATCGATACTTAACCCGAGCATATGCCCCAATCCAAAATCATCTTACGAACCTATTGGAATCTTCAAATCCCAATTCCGAGGTCGTTTACTCAAAAGTCAACTTTGGTGAACTCTTCCAGCTTAAAGCTTCCGAATAGAAAATTTTCCATCTGAATCAACTCCGAACTTCCCGAAATTCAATTCCGATTACGTGTATAAGTCATAAAATATGAAGTGAAGCTACTTATGACCTCAAACCGCCGAACAACATGCTAAAGCTCAAAACGACTGGTCGGGTCGTTATATTCTCCCCCACGTAAACATACGTTCATTTTCGAACGTTCCAAGAACAGCTCCAAAATCACCCAAACCACTGTTTAACACCACGTGCACCTACCCCTGCCACCACAACCCATGTGAGCACATTAGCTCAAGCCAGACTGAAGATCATTCCTGCCACCTTAGCCCCAAGGCATAGAGCCAGATTCTAACATCTGCAATCCTCTACCAGGTCTGATTCTAACATACGAACACTGTATCAATCTCAACTCACTGTACCAAATATGATCATGCAACCATGCAGAAACCACACAATGCACCGCATAATTTGTATGCCCATAATAAAATTCCTCCAACCGTAGAAGCTGCAAATTCACTAACCTGATGCCCGTAGTATACCTTATAACGCGTATAAGCCTTGATCTAACCCTCGCGATATTGCAACGACGAAAGTAACCCGTAGAAGCTCATAACCACCTGCAAAATCAATAAATCATGGAGTCTCTCCGCTTGAGAAGAACCATTACCTCATTTTGAATTGAACAGTGATATTTTCTCTTTAATATACCTTACATAAATCCGATCGCACTGATTTCAGGTCCAATACCCTCGTCTCACCCAGTATAAGATGCTCAGGCAATAAGACACCTCAAACACCATCTAAGATCTCATATGACACCATCAATGTGCCAACAAGCTACAACTCAAATATGACCTATAAGGAAGAGTGAACGCTAGCAAGAACTACCCAGCCTGCGTAACGAATTAAACGACCAACAGATGCTATGAACCTTTCTCATAGATGAGAAACAAGACACACAAAAATAAGTATATGGAATCATACTCAGCATCTCATTGTTGCGGCGTGCAACCCGATCCGCACATGATACCATCGCGGCATGCAACCTGATCCAAACATCATACCTGTGGCGGCGTGCCACCCGATTCACCCATAACAATCAATATGGAAATGCCCATCCTTCCATAATGCTCAAACCTACGAAATGCCTGAATATAAACCACAAGCACGTCAGTTTAATAAATACGACCCTAGGGAGACGGATAGCGCCACGCACTAAAAACTCAAGCACGACTAAGGTGCAATAAACAACCAGCATCTAGAAAGCCATCTCGCTCATATAACACCATAAGCTATACGGGATCACAACACAGGTGCGAATAATCAAGTCGTCTCACAACCCACATGGCATAATAGAGTATTACAGAGAATAGTTGACAACAGGAATAACATCCAAGACCCGAAGACTCCTCTATTAGCAATGCTATGCTGAATGAATACATCCGACTTGATGTAGAATATACATTCACATTAGATCAACCGACGGACCTCAAGCCTATTTCGATCATCCCGTATTGCGCCAATAACCTTTCAAATACCCACAGTGACCCATTCATGACACATACGAGTATCCACCTAATCCGGAACAAACTCCGGCAGTCCACAACCAAGGGAATAGAGTGCCTCTCGGACATAAACCCTCCCATCAGCGACAGTACTAGAATCTCCATATCTGATTTCAATCTCTACCACATAAATGGCTGACAAGTCACACTTATGGAATCACCTCACGGGAGATAGTCCCACGACCATTCTGCACCAGGTAGCAAAATTTGCACATCCATGGCTACCAACCATACAATTATTGTAATGCAAATGAAGAATCCATAAATCAATACATAATGCCTTTTTCCCACAACACCTCAGGCGACACTAAGATAGCGCCAACATACTCTGAACATTCTTATCAAAGCGGAACCGCAACCCTGATCCTCAACTTCAAATCTCCATACCGCTCACTGCACAAATCATGCTGCTACGCGATACTACAAGAATTTTATCATAATCTTCTGAACAATCAGTAGAGTAAACTCTTCATCAGCTCAAAACCTTTCACTTAACTCATTTCAAAAGAAGAATCGCCACCCATAAACCAACTTCCCATAACCGTAGAAAACACAAACCTCAAGTCGCAGTATAAACTGCCATAACTCTTTCGGGATCCATTCACACATAACCAAGCCATCACAATCAAATACCTCCAAATCAATCGAACCACGGTGGCTGTCAAGTCTACACATACAGCCACGAACTAACTTGTATAGCCTTACCGCACCGAAGAAACTGATCATTTCCACAACCCTGTTGATTCAAGCCATTACTAACTAACTCTACTTCTTCCAATTTACTTATGACTTGCCTTTGAAATAGTAGTTCTATTAAAACACATAAGGGACCTCCAACAACACTCATCTCGAGTGACCCAAATTACAAGACCACATCGTCTCAATACCCATAAGCCATCTCATACACTCCTCATGCAGTCAATATTGTTTCCAACTAATACACCCATTTTAAAAGACCTTCTGTGAATCCGAAGCTATTTCCTTTCCATCTTTCTAAAAGTACCCTTCATACTCTGTTGCAAAAACCCAAATCCTCAGGAACATAACGAGCCAAAAAATCCTTAAGTACCACACCTTAAACCTCACATCCACTAGTACTATTATTGAGAGTTGCCCACTCTAATCTAGTCACGATGATATATAACCACACAACTAGCACGCCATTAGCACACGAACCCCAAAGAAGCAACTGAAAGAATCCTTTCCCTTGTACATCACTCTCAACGAAATAACAATCCTCAGTCATTCCCCAACCTTTGCATAAACCGACAAGGCAAAAAAAATAGCAGACACCCATAAAATCCCTTGCTCGAATTACCCCTAATGTTTTCTTCCCTTAATGATAACTGATCCACCAGTGTACCGATGATCAAAAATTGCACAGGCACACAACTATGTGACCCAATCATAGATAATAGGCTCCCCCACTTAGCTTTGTGCTACAATCACATAGATCCAGACCCCACAATGACTTATTCTTCCCATTTACCATGATCCCACACCGTTACTCGGCCAACTTCTCGCAAGCTCTTGTTGCACCAATCATAACACATCCCAAATTATCAGCCACCATCGCATGCTCAACCTCCTAGGGTTATGCCGTCTTCTTTAAGCTATCCAAGCTCACATCGTAGTACGTGCCTTCCTTTGGGTAAAAGGTAAAACTCTTCATAGGAACTTCATCAAAACCACGCAACCGCTAACCTGCTCATAGGAGATATGAGTAGTACAAATAAAAGGTATGCCAACCATAGGAGTAGTATCATCATGCTTATACTTGTGTAGTACAAATAAAAGGTAAGTCGGGTAACCTTTTATATTTACCCGGTATGATTATAGTTATATGAAGATATTCAATCTTCTTTTCATTTATAGTCTAAATATGCCAACCACTTTGGCTAATAGATTTGAAACTTAAAAAGTTTCTTTTGAGACTTACTACAATTTCAATGTCAAGAATAATTTTATTTATCTGGATAGTAACAAATTAGTTCTTCCGGAGTTCTTAATTAATATTTTACTACAAGATCTTTTGTCACACCATCCATATGGTAAATGTCTCCTTTACAGAAAAAATTATATTATAATAAATTATCATGGTCAAAGTCATCATAGCAAAATTATTTCTTGTTTTACTTTTGCCTTTAATAACTTTTTATAAGGCATGTCAAAATATTTTTTAGCGTACCATATGTACGAGACCAATGACATATTCATGTAACCACACAGTAATATTCATTATCTTTCTTTCTCTCAAACCCCCCTTAGAGGTGAGTTGTGGTATGTATTCAATCATGCATTGCATGTTTTTATTCATTACTTTTATCATATATTGCTACATTCACTTTCAAGAATGAGTCTTCATTCTCAATGCTTATCACAAGTCACATTCTCTTCAAAGAATGAAGTGTAATTATCGCGACGTGCTTTATAAATTTTTTGTACCAATTTGATGGTAAATATTTCCTTCACCTTTTGAAGGATTATTTGGAGAATCCTTATTGTTCTCATTTTTACAATTACCATAATAATGACTATTATTATGTTGGTTTTTGGTACGCCCACGTTCATTGATCAATCACTTGTCTTCATTTAGACTTATTATGCACTGCTACCACATTCACTTCAAGAATGGAGCAAATCAAGTAGGACATTTCATGAAAAATATACTATTTTTCCTTAGTCATCATTATATTATCAATATAGTGTATTGAGACTCAAACCCAATGTCTTATCCATATAAAGGCATGTTAAGCCATAACGAATTGGGACTCAAACCCAACTCTTATAATTACGGTACACTGGCACTAACACCCGATATCTTACCCTCATGGTGCAGTAAACTTGAATATACCGCTTTGCCCTCTACCGATGCGATAATAGGCATAGTGCATAAGCACTCCCCTTGAGCCTACCACTTTTGGTGGTTATAGGGACAAAGTCACTCGCTAGTCATTCTGAGTAAAATTATTATCACTTCTAGATTCAAATGAACTTAGATAAAATTGCAAAGAAACGTTACTTACCTCCACTGCAATCATGCCAAAAAGAAATGCATTGTGGTTAATAGAAATGGTTACTATAATTTTCTTTTCAGTAAACGGAATATAATCCAGGAGATGAGTGACAATTACAATGAAGTACATCTCTTATGCAAGTACAGCCTACTATTCATGAAAAATAAAGCTTAATAAGTCTGCTATGTATCTAAAACTCATATAACTCATATATTTGGTTACTGACACCATTTCTTAAAATGAGAAAGGATTGCCTTTATGTAAGAACAATCGTACTTAAAACAATCAAATTAGATTTATAATTTATCACATGGTTATGCAAAAGTGACATTGTTGCATGATTAAAAATATAATATTTTTGGGATGTAATTTTAGTCCTAAATCTCATGAATTTGGAGCAAGTAGAGATAAACACTAATTAACACTTAATAAGATGATACGTCAAACTCAAGTCTAGAAAATGTCATCATCAAATCGGGACTGGCTTGAGATGCAATATTAGTAATTATGCTATTATTGCAGTATAAAAGTTTACCTTTCTCATCTTTATGCATATAAAACTAAATTAATGACAATAGTATCATCTTCCATGCTTACCACAAGATCTCTGACGAGATGTAATCCAAAGTTTTCCTTGGCAAAGCAGCTGTAGATCTCGTGGGGAGCTTTTAGTCCTTTTAGGAAGTATGAGAGGAAATAGCAATTTGTGTTGATAACGTGTTAAGAACTAAGCTCAAAGTAATAATATGAAACAATAAAATAGACAATAGATGTAGAGAGGAAGAGAGAACTTTTTATTTCATCAATTATTTTCTAAGTGTGTACAATGTGATGCCCAAACCCTCTATTTATAAGATGATACTGAATTAATACAAAGGGATGTCATGAACATGGTATTAACTATTGAGATCATGAGAAAGATGATGGAGGAGGTTATAAAACTGTGGGAGTTACAACTATAATGATAAAAAGTAGTGGGAGGTTAATGGAGAAGAATAATGAGAGTAACTTCTTTAGAAGTTATAGACATCCACTACATAATATAATATTTCATAACAAGCTGATCGAATTAAAAGGTGCACCCACCCATATGAAGGCGCATTAACTAAAAGAAACAGATTAGGAAGGAAAAGATACAGCCTTCAACGAAATTTTCCAAAAGAATTTAATTCTACACATTAACATAGTAAAAACAATTATATTCCTAGTATTAGATTACTTAAAAAATACTTACTCATAATGAATAGAAATAGTCATTTAAGATATAAGGCATAGTAGTATAATTTGTTTTTACACTAATTCAGTATATATAACTTAAATCCAATCTCAATAAAACAAATGGGCCGCCCTTTGCTTTTTGCAACAATTTTTTTCTGAATACGGGGCCATCACTTTCTTACAAGCTAGGGTTTAGCTTTGACGCTATGTATCCTAGTTCTGGGTCCTCTTTCTCGTAGTCTTATTGATATTTTATACTTCAATACCATACAAGGGGAAGGTGATTTGTATGGTGTCCAATTTTTTGCGTGCACAGATAATAGAAGGACTTGGTTCTTCTACGTATTCCTTACACTATAATTGTCGAATAATAAATGTAGAAAGTAAAGAGCAAAGAATTTTTCATGGAAAACACCTGGCTCAAAAGGTAAAAAACCACGACCTACTTTCCAGTAGGATTTTTTCCAACAGTCAACTTAATCACTGAGCCAAAAATAACGTTTACAAAACTCTTGTAAACCTAGGATTACCTCTAACCCTTTGTGGAAACCACCTCAGGCTGTTGCGACAACTTCAAGTTAACTCTAACTTATACACTCAAAGTACCTAGTACAAATACTTCTAGAGAAAGTTAAAAAGTACAACTCAAAAGCCCTACTACAATTGAACTAGAATAAAAGACAGACACTTGGAACTGGTTCTTCTATCGGGTTCATGTAGTTTCAGGTTCGCACACTTGAAACACACAGGAATTTCTTATAAAATGGCTTGTTATTTTGCTCTCAATTCTTGCTTTAGTGTTTGTGCGTAACCTGTAAAAGAGAACAAACTGATATTTATAGAGTTAGTAGAATAATAAATAACTATATTTCTAATACTATACTCTTCCATGGTGGAAGAGTTCTAGTTATCTTAAACTTTTAACTCCTCCCTTATCTAGGATATAGTTCTCTTCAAGTAAGGAATCTTGTTCTTTATCAATTATGCAACTTTTTTGTTCAGGAGATATTAGATATAACCACTAGTGCTTATCCCCTTCACGTGTATGCTTTGTGCTTGAATCTGCTTGTGCCATGTGTATACTGTGTATGGACCTAGTTCATGTATGTGTTTCTTTGTCAATCATTAAAACAAACTTACTCAGGCCAACAAATTCCCCCTTTCTGATGATTACAAACTATGCGCTTTTCATAAGCATGAAACCCGTTTCAACTTAGTTCAACATTAACACAATTTTGGAAATTTTCCATTTTAAAGTCACAAATCATCAAGGACCAGGTTGATTAGGTTATAAACATCACAGTCCAAAGAAAAAACACAACCTATCTTCCCCCTTTTGGCATCATCAAAAAGTTGCATAATTAAGTTATATAACCATATTTTAGCAGATCTTACTCATGGCCACTGAGACTACTTCAAATGCAATCATGGATTCAAGTAACACTTATTAATCTGAGGATATTAGACACCAAAGAAAATCAACAAATAATTAGAGCAAAAGCAGTGATTATCATTGATAAGAGTCATCCACAAAGCATATAAGAAAATAAAAGTACTGCACCATGAGCAAAAAGACAACAAAAAATATCCCACTCGAGTCACTCATTATACACTAAGCTAGGAAGGGTTTAGGGCTGGGAAGGACCAGGTTCTTGGTTTCTGGCCTGAAGCAGCTTCAACATGTCATGAAGAATACCTTCATTCTTCTCTTTCTCCTTTGCAAGCTCAGACCTGAGAGGATCCCAGTCAGTTTCTACTTCAGCCAGCCTCTTCTTCAGACTCTCAATCTCAGCATCCTTACCCCACTCTCCTTATCTAAGGCTCTCACTTTGCTGTTCACAGGCACCATCTTGGATGAACCAGGTTCTTTGTGAGAAGCATGGACTTCATAGTCACATGCAATAAAGGTGTTGGCTCCAAAGTGATATTTACTTGTGCTAACATCCCATTTCTTGAGGGTAACCTTGAAGTGAGAAAGCATAGCAGTGAGAATGAACTCATAGGGTATGGTATGAGTTTTAGTACCGGAGAGTACCCTATCAAGGAGTTGGATTATAAACCCCAGCCAGTTGATCTGCCTCCCACAATTCAGGTATTCCATAAGGACTAGGTCAATAAAAGTTGCAATGTGCCTCCTCTCCTGCCTGGGCAGAACAACCTTATTGACAAATTCAAAGAGCAGCTTTTGGACAGGCTTCATTTCACTCTTGTAAACAATCCTGGGTTGTAGCTCTAAGTCCCTGTTAGCAATTTTCTTGGTAATGGAAAGGGTAGGTAGGTTTTCTAGGCTTGGATATTTCAACTTCTTGTAATCATTGTACCTTTCAGCAGGTACCCCTGAGGCTGAGGTTGATTTTGTTGATTCTGTAAGCAGAAGTGTTTGGAGAGGTGATGAAAAAACTTTTGTTGTTATTGATTTTTTGATCAGAAGCTTTCTCATAACTCATAATATTCTTTTTGATGAGTTTGATCGAGCCACTGCTACCTCCACAAAAGATAACAATATCATCGGCATAAGCTAAATGGTTAATAATATGGCCTTTGTGATCCATGGTAAAAAAGGTGAACTTTTCATGGTGAATAAGGTTGTTAAGGGTTTGGAAGGAACTTCGGCTCTAATAAAGAACAAGGATGGCGATAAAGGATCACCTTGCTTAAGGCCTTGTGAAGAAGTGAAAAAACCTTTTCTGGCACCTTTGATAATGATAGAGTACCCAACTTCTGGCACCTTTAACTAGACCCTAAATAAGATCTATCCACTGTTCGGAAAAGCCGAATTTCCTCATCACAGACATGAGGAAGCTCCAAGTAATTCTGTCATAAGCTTTAGCCATGTCTAGCTTAATAATCACATTGCCTCCTCTGTTACTTTGATTGATATTCTGGATGATTTCTTGAGCAAGTAAAATATTTTATGTGATCAATCTCACTTTGACAAAGCCACTTTGATTATCAGATATGAGTTTGTCAAGCATGGGGTTAAGCCTTCTAGAAATAATCTTGGAAATAATCTTGCTCGTTAAGTTGCTCAAACTAATAGGCCTAAGCTCTAACAAATTGGTTGAAGATTCCACTTTAGGCTTAAGCTTTTCCCACTGAAGAAGTCTTGCACAAATTCTTTAATATCATCCTTGATAATATCCCAACATTTATGAAAGAAAGTGATGTTATAACCATCAGGCCCAGTAGAGTTAGAAGCACTCATATTGAAAACAACCTCGGTAATTTCTTTCATGTCTGGGATAGTAGTGAGATAAATATTATCCTTTTCTGTAATACATTGAGGGATACAATTGAGAATGTCTTGATCTCGGAATTGATGGCTGAAGTTAAACAAATTCTGGAAATGATGAATTGTAGCCTTGCCAATATTTTCATCATCTTCAACCCATCTATTTCTGTGATTCATGATTCTATGAAGTTGGAGCTTCCTTCTTCTATCTCTTATAAGACTGTGAAAATAACTAGCATTAGAATCTCTATTTTCAAACCATTTATCTTTGGATTTCTGCTTCAACAAAGCATCTTGCATTCCCATCCATTTGACATATTCAACATGGCCTTTATTTAGTGCCTCTCTATAGATATCAGTGTTGTTGTTAAGATCCTGCTTCTCATGGTGTTGCATATTTGTTTCCCAGTCTATAACCTGATCAAATACATTGCCAATCTCCTCTTTGGACCATTGAGTTAATCTTCTACTAGGAATTTTGAGCTTTTGTTGCAGTCTCCACATAGAATTCCCATGACCTTGAGTTTTTCACACCTCCTCGATCAACTTCTTAAAAGCTGGATGTTCTGTCCAGAAATTGAAAGTACTTAATCCCACTATGAGTATTATTGTGATATTTGAGCAGAATAGGCCTATGATCCGAGCCAGTACTTGCCAGATGCCTAACCATATTGTTCTGGAATAGTTAGCACCACTGATAATTAACTAAGATCCTGTCCAATCTTTTCCAAATTCTTCTTCGAGGTTCTCAATTATTACACCAAGTGAACTTGTGACCAATATACCCCAGATCCATAACCTCACATCTATCCATATAGTTGCAAAAGTCAAGGCTTTTGTACATTCTATAAGGTCGGCCTCCTTTTTTCTCATCTGGATCAGATATGACATTGAAATCACCTCCAATGCACCATGGCCAGTTAACTTGCAAATGAATATTTTCTAAGCTACTCCATAAGTCTTTCATTTCTTCTGCAGTGCATTTAGCATATAAAGTAGTTAGAAAAATATTACAATTAGCAGCCCCATTATGCATTCCGATAGTAATTTATTGATAATCATTCTCAGTCATACTGGTCTGATTGTTCCTAGACCACATGAGCCATATTTGACCATTGGTATTGGAGACACAGTGTTAAAACCCAAGGAATTTCATATACCTCTTGATCTAGTTCATGTTTTACAAAAGGTTCCATAATGACAACCAAATTGACTTTGTTGATGTTGATAAGTTTTTTAAGCCTAGGAATGGCTAGGTCTTTGATCTTAAACTTTGAATCTAACAAGCTTTAACTGAGATAACTCTTCTGGATTGTTTCTTGTTAGAACAATGTCATTTATATATACTACCACAATAGAAATTAGGTCTCCTAACTTCGTAAAGAAAAGGGAATAATCATTCATAAAAGAACTAAAACCCTTAAAGTTTAAGGCTGCCGGTAACCTTGCATACCATTATCGTGATGCCTGTCAAAGCCCATATAGAGATGTTTTGAGTCTCCAAACATGGTTTGGACTAGGTGAAGGCATTCCGTCAGGAAATTTTATGTAAACCTCTTTCTGTAGTTCACCACGCAAAAAGGCATTATTCAAAACTAGTTGTAAAATTTGCCATCCTTTCTTAACTGCCACTGTAAGTATACACCTGATTGTAGTCATTTTGACTACAGGGGAGGAGGTTTCACTAAAATCAATTTCCTCTCTTTGAATATCCTCTCTAATAACTAACCTTGCCTTCAATCTCTCTATGCTACCTCTGAATTATGCTTAACCTTGTACACCTACTTACAAGGAAGAGCCTTTCTTCTTGGTGGAAATTGAACTACATCCCAATTTTAATTGTCTTTCAAATCTTGGAATTTTGATTCCATAGCCTGCTGCCATCCTGGGTGTAAAATGACTTGTGAAAAAGAGTTAGGCTCAGTCATAGTAGAAATTAAATTCAAGACTTGTTGGTTTGTAGTGGATAGATTTGCAAACGAATATTTAGAGGTGTTGACTGATTTAGTAAAACAAGAATCCGTTAGATCAGTGAGCAAAACAACTTTGCAGACATAATCTTTCAAATACGCTGGCTTGTAGTGAGGCCTTTATGATCTTCTTAAATTTGTTGTTGTGACAGGATCGGGAAAAAAAGGAGATGCAGGTGAAGGTAATGAGTCATCAAAGAAAACAGGAGAATCAAGTAAGTCTGATGAGTTGTTTGGTGAATTTCTTGGCCTGGAAATAGGACTAGACTGTCTTTAAGGTGACAAACTTGGTTGTGAATCACTAACTTTGTCGAATTTAGGGGGTTCAGTCATATCTTGTGAATCACTTGGACTAAAAATAGGAGTTGAAGAAAACTGATTAGGATCAGAAGAATAAGTAGAGAAAGAATAGATATTTTCATGAAATTTTACATCCATTGAAACAAACATTTTCTTTCTTTGTAAGTCTAGCAACTTGTATCCTTTCTTTCCATAAGGATAACCCATAAATACACAAGCACTTGCTCTAGGCTCAAACTTTCCTCTGTTATTTGTACTTGTGTTAGCACAATATAAATAACCAAAACTTCATAGGAAAGAATAAGAGGGTGGATGAGCAAATAAGAACTCATAATGTGTTTTATTCCTTAAAATTCTTGATGGATATCTATTAATCAAGAAAGTAGATGTGAGAAGACATTCTCCCCAATATCTTATGGGTACCCTAGATTGATGCAATATAGCCTTGCTAACTTCCAAGAGATGCCTATGTTTTCTCTCCACAACCTCATTTTGTTGTGGAATATGAACACAAGAGATTTGATGAATTATTCCTTGTGCAGCAAAGAAATGAAATGAATCTTTACTGCTTCCCAACTCTAGAGCATTATCTGATCTCATAATCGTTACCTTCACATTGAATTGCCTTTCTTCCAAACTCAAAAAATATTTTAGGACAAATAATGCATTAATTTTAGTCTTTAGAAGGTAAGTCTAGGTTCCCCTACTACAATCATCAACGATAGTTAAGAAATACTTATATCTATCATGTGTAGCAATCTTGTATGGTCTCCAAGTATCAACGTGTATTAATTCTAGGACATTTTTAGATTTGATTTCACAAAGAAAAGGTAGCTTTGATTGTCTTGCTAATGGACAACTATTCCAAGTGGAATTAACATGTAAAAGACTTAATTAACTTGAACAAATATTTTTCATTGCTGGAAATGGCATATGGCCCAATTTGAGATGCCATAGCCTTACATCAGAACTGTTCTTTACAGGAATAGAAACATAACTACAAATTGAAAAATAACTAGCTTTCTTCTAAGTAGACAAAGAAATTGCATTATTTGTAAAAAAAACTTCTTGGAAGGTTGAAAAGGTGATTCTAGAAGATAAAGTCCTGATCTAGCGTCACCAAACTCCAGAGGCCTCTTTATTGAAGGGCCCTACAAGAAATATCCAGTTGAGAAAAAAATTAGAAGACAAATTAGTTATTTGCATAACTTATGGACTGGAATTAGATTAAACATGAAAGAAGAACTATTAGAACATTTTTTAAAGTAATTTCGGTGAATGTTTACACTTTCAACGTGTGTTACCTTTACTCTATATGAAGTAGGAAGATTAACAAAGAGGACTCAAATCTAAGAAATCCTTTGAATCATAACATATGTGTCATGTTGCCCCTGAATCCAATATCCAAGTTTTCTGTTTGAAAAAAATTAGTGTGGAAAATGATTTGTTCAAGATGTTATTAGCACAGTTCACAGCATTTGCTTCAGCCTCAGGTTCTTAGGTTCCAGGCTGGTTCATCTTGGATCGTTGAAGCAGATGGATGAGCTGTGTATATTGATCTTGAGTCAATTGATGAGTTGGATGTCCACCATCAAAATAGTTAGAAGTATGTCCCTGTTCTCCCGCAGTAGAAAAGACTGCATTACTCCTTGCATTTCCTTGAAACCTCTTAGGTTTAGTAAACTTGAAGTTAGTTGAAAGTCCTATTATCCTGTAGCATTTATCTACTGAATGACGTGCTTTCTTACATTGAGAACATACCAGATTGTTCTTCTTTCCCTTGAGTTCATAGTTTCCAATTTTCTGACCCAAAGTGTTTTGATTTGCAGCTAAGAAAGAGGAAGAATCCTAGAGGAATTGTGAACTTACAAAGACTTTCCTTTGCTTTTCATCCTGTATCAATAGTGAGTACACATGATTAACAGTTGGCAAAGGTGTTATCATAAGTATGATACTCTTGGTAGTAGCATAGGTGTCATTTAAACCCAAGAGAAATTGAATAAGTCTCTCATCTTGAAGTGACTTATTCATTTTTGCCTCCCGACCACAGTTGCAGGCACATGAACAATTGTGTTGAGAGCATCAAGCTCATCCCACAACCCTTTTATCTTTGTGAAGTAACCTGTTATGTCGTTTGACCCCTGTACTAAAGCATTTAACTCTTTTTGCAGGTGGTACTACTTAGCTCCATTTGATTGTCCAAATCTGTCTTCAAGCTCATTCCATATCATTAGATCTGTTCCATAACTTTAAGTCAGGAGAACCATGGGTTGGTTCACTGTGGGTTCCATCAATGAATCTCACCTTGTTCTTTGCTGAGAGTACAGTCAAAATGCATCTTCTCCAACCCCCATATACTTTTCCATCGAAGCATGAGTTCACCATATTCATGCCTGGTAAATCTGAAGCATGAAGAAAATAGGGGTGTGTGTGGTCAAGGACATTGTTAGTGTTTGCGGTGTTTGTAGATGAGACTTCTGAAGTTGATCCCATTTGAAAATTTGAGGTTCTGGTAGATTAAGAACAAGAAGATGAAAAAAGAAATCGACTAATGTGAGCAAGATCTTTTAGAACTGCTTTGATACTATGTAGAAAAATGATAGGAAAGAATAGATTGAAATTTTGAGGAATTTTCGGTGTCTTTCTCATTGATGAACAGTGTGTAATATACATGTATTTTCTATAAAGAAAAATGTAAAATCTAATACATGTGTCTCCTATTTGATTGGTCCTACACTAGCTTTCAAAGTAATTGTATATACCCAACTAATATACTTTTTACAGCTCATATACTATTTTATGTACAATATCAAATTTATTTGTTGGCCATTGTATCCCAGCTAGATGCAGTGTGATTGAATCCATCAGGTTCCAATATGATGGTCTTGATTTGTTCACGTGGCTTGCTCTTTGAATCCCACAAGTTAATCGGACAGCTCTTATTTAATCCATCATAAATTGATCTAATAGTCCAAGCTGCTCCACACATCCTAGAATCAGATTCACCATAAGATTGTACTTTCCTAATTGTTTGAACATAGTTACAATAGAGAACTTTCTCTTCTTTTGTCTATTTTCCTCTCGTATGTTGTTCTCCCAAATTCAACACTGTGTATTTCAATTCCAACACGTTCTAAATCCATTGTTCGCCTCTGCTTGGATGTTGGCCCACTTGTTTTTAAGCAATAGTTTTTGTTGGTTTTTTGTTTCATGGGCAACAATTGTAAAGAGTTATTTTTTTAATTAGATAGAAGACAAAACAGTACTATTTCCATAAAAATGTCTGATGTGCTATTAGAAGAATCGGGTTTTGTAGCTTAAAAATGAACACAAGTATTATATGCGGCTATAAATTCTACAAAACTTGGGATAATTTATACAAAGTAGATAAAAACAAACAAATAAATGTTAAGTGAAAAGGACAAGTCCATAGAAAAGGTGTTTCCTAGTACAACTTGATAGATACAGTTGTAGAGATTGTTTATAGAGAAAGGATGAACAAGCTTTCTGCATGCGCCCCATGTAATGTGGTATTCATGTATGTATATATTATCTGTGCATGTAACATAGCATGAACACTTGCACGCAATAAGCAAATAGCATATAGTACATTAATGATACAAAGGACCATTGGTTCATAAACAGTTTTGAAACAGTTTCATGTGTTGTTCACAAATCATAAAGATGGAGATATCATTGAGATATGACAGTGTTTTGTAGTACTTTCTTCCAGTAAAATTACAAAGAGAATAATAACAGTAAATTACAAGTGGCTCATAACACTAGTACTCTTAGTAGTAATAGTATTAAGATTAACTTATACTAGTATACAATAATAGTGTAATGAAGTTTTACACTATTAGTAATGTATTTTAACTCGTTTAAGTAGGTAATATCCATCTTATATTTCAAGTTTAATCTCTCTTTTATATACTTCTAATTATTTAATACAATATAATATTTTGAAAAAATTACACTGTATAAGTTTAAAAGTTAAACTTTACCCCACCCCAACCTGGTCTCGGCCTTCAAAAAAAACTTAAACTCTACTTCTAATCGAGATGGCACTTTCTCAATTCCTTCAGACTCTGTCTTGTTTTCCACTCTACCTGATATAAAGATTGATGAATCATTATATGGAGGACACCTTTTCTTCTCTTTCCTGTAATTGAACTGAGTCATTTCTTTCTTTACTTTTTACTAGTACATGAATGGCTAATGTTGGTTCTCCCAAATGAACAAAAGAATGTTGCATAATAGCCAGAACCATCAGATCTATGTACTGGTATAAAACGAAGCTCTAAGAATTTTTGAGCGTCCAAAAAAGACTACATAAGAAAGAAAAAAACATAGGAAAAAGAGAGCGGTGGAATACCTGTAAATGGGATTTAACATGCGCTAAGGTGAGATCTTTCACATCCATAAACTCAAGAACTGACTTTGGTGTTGCTCCTAAATACCCCAAAAAATGTGAAGTCATATATATTGGTTTAGCTTCATATAATCTAGTAGTATTATTTTCTCAGTTAGGAGTGAAGTTTAATTTTTTTTGTTTATTTCTTCATTATCTAAATTCACTGACCCGACTTATTCATATTCCTGGCGCATAATATCACTAAGGAGAAAGGTGCTCCCTATGAAAAGATAACAATGAATTTTAAGGACAGAAGAAGAAGAAACCTACTTTCACGGCCACCGAAAAGCTCAACGGCATGAACAAAACGCGCATAGAGAGTACTAGTCCATCGCATCCGCGGAGCTCTAGTGCTCCGTTTACACGGGAATATTGAATAAAATCTTGATCGCAAAAACCGAGCTTGGGGGTGATGATGGGACTGATAATTGGGCCTACTCGAGGCAGAAGAATTAATTGTGCTTTTATTATTGTTAATATAACAAGGCGAAGAAGGTGTAGGAAATGTTGTAACAGCAGTAGTAGAACTAACAAAGGGCTGTTGAGAAAATGGAAAAGGAGAAGAAGGGTAATTTTGAATGTCAGGACCCAAATTCATAATTGGTCCGGACTGCACCTAACGCCACCGTTATACAAGTCCACAAGTGAAACTACTAATTATTTATTCCTTTTTGACACATTTTAACAAAATTCCTTCTTTTTAGAGAATAGTTTAACTAGCTTTCATGAAACCGTGACAAGTCTTTTTGAAAGAAAATGCCAACATAATAAGTACATACTCTGCGATGATAGAAATAACGGGTATAATAGTACATAAATGTTACAAATCCCCAAAATCCGGCGTCACAAGTACATGAGCAATCTAGAGAATATAAAAGACTACTAAAACTAATGTACGAAAGTAATACACAGGAATAGTAAATAAGGTGGAAGGAGACTCTGGTACTGCGGATCGTAGCAAGGCAAGCAGCTCACCACTAAGTCTCCTTGGATAATTGGCTACGCGCCCGCGTGACCACTGGTGGATCCTGTCTCAGTACCTGCACATCAGAGCAGAAGTGTAGTGTGAGTACGAAAAATAATGCGTACCCAGTAAGTATCTAGTCTAACCTCAAAGAAGTAGTAACGATGGGTCGACTTGACACTTACTAGAGGTCAATAATAATAATATAAGTGCATAAAGTAGATTTGGTGAGAATACAACAGGTATCAATGAAACAAATAAATACAACTACAATAAATACAACAGGAGTCTGTATCACATCACTAACATATCATAACTGGTCGTGAAGGCACTAAATCAATTACCCAAACTAGAGCCCGTTTCAATTATTAAGCACGAAGTTGCCGAGTCGAACGACCCGATCCCATAAGAGTAGTGGTACTCAGTACTGCCGAGGCGAACGGCCTGATCCCATAAGAATAGTGTTACTCAGTGCTGCCGAGGCGAACAGCCCGATCCTATAAGAATAGTGTTACCATCATACTGCCGAGGCGAACGGCCCGATCCCATAAGAGTTGTGTTATCATATTGCCGAGGCGAACGGCCTGATCCCATTAGAGTAGAGAAGTTTACCTCGCTCGCGGGAGTACTTGCGAGACGAGAAGACATGGATATTTTATAGTTATTAAGTATTCCTCAATTTTCCGAAATAAGAAGGCTAAGTCGATAATTGTAACTTTAAATCCCTAGTCTCAACTCTATTCAACACGGTTAATACATATGATAAACACAACAGTACAATTAAAAGCATGATGTGGATCTAATTCTACCCGAACATATCATATAATATAGCTACGCACGGACTCTCGTCACCTCGTGCGTACGCAGCTCCCCATACAAGTAATACACAACAAAGATCTAAGGGGATGAGTTCTCTCTTACAAGGTTAGAAAAGAGACTTACCTCGTTCCCAAGTCGATACTGAATAATTTGAAACTAGTCAAATGTTATATAATTTAATCAATATATGCTCAAAATTCATAATTTAGCTTCTAGAGTGATAACCCAACCCAAATTGGAAGATTCTTAAAATTTACCCCGGGCCCATGTGCCTAGATTCCAGAAATTTTGAAGATAATTATTTTCCATAGCCCTACGAACTAAAATATATAATTTTTATTTAATTCCATAACCAATTTCGTGGTCAAATCCCATTTTTATCAAAACCCTAGGTTCTTCACAAATCCCACAAGTTTTCATAATTTTTCCATATTTAATCTACCTAAAATCTGCATAATTAACTTGAAAATGGGTGGGAGTTACTTACCTTAGGATATTGATGAGAATCACCCTCAAATATTCTCTCAAAATTGCCTAAGATCAAATGAAATGTGAGAAAAAACGGCCTAAGTCTTGGATTAAAAGGCCTCAATGCCCAGCGATTTCCGCTTTACAGACCTTGGGTCGCACTTGCGGAAAATCTATCGCAGGCGCGGTCCTCACCAAGCTTGGCCAATTCTGCTTCTACGGAGAAGCATGCGCACCTGCACATCCGCTTCTGCGGAGCGGGTCCGCATCTGCGCACTCGCGCCTGCGGAGAAACGCCCACTCCTACGACCCCAAGCCTCTTTGGCCTAGCCCGCACCTGCGACCACCTTCCTCGTACCTGCAAGCTCGCAGGTGCGGTAAACCCTCCGCTTCTGCGACCACTTACCAGCCTACTCCAGGCTGCTTCTGCGGTTGATCGGCCGCTTCTATGAGGTCGCACCTGGGGCAAAATCCACGCAGATGCGAACACACTAGAACTGAAGCACCAACAGTTCCCCCATGCCCAATTCCAAGTCTAATTCCAATCCGTTTTGCATCTGGGTCCCCCGGGACCACATCCAATTACACTCAAAAATCCAACAACATAATATGGACCGGCTCGTGCGATAGAAACACCAAAATAATATCTAAAATTACGAATCGGACGCCAAAATGCATAAATTCGACATGAAACTCAAAAACTTCTAAAAACACTTCCTCGCGTCCGATTCCTATCAAATAAACTCGGAGTGACGCCAAATTTTGTGTGCAAGTCATAAATCACTATACAGAACTATTCCCTGGCTTGGAATCCCAAACGGACCCCAATAAAACCAAAACCCACTCTAAGCCTAACTTAAAGATCTTGAAAACATTCAATGCACCAACCTTTAACATTAAGCACTGAAACGCTCCCCAGTCATCCGAAACCCAATCCGAATACACGCCCAAGTCCAAAATCATCATAAAAACCTATTGGAACCGTCAAATCCCGTTTCTGAGTTCATTTACTCAAAACGCTGACTCAAGTCAAACTTAACCATTATAAGCTACAATTAAGGAACTAAGTGTTCCGATTTCAACCCGAACTCTTCCAAACCTAAACCAACCATCCCCGCAGGTCATAAAACAGTAAAAGCACATACGGGGAGTCTTAATTAGGGGAACGGGGATCTAGAAAGCAAAATGACCTATCAGGTTGTTACATTCTCCACCTCTTAAACACACTTTTATCCTCGAACGGGTCTAGAATCATACCTGGAGTGCTGAAAAGGTACGGATATATGCTCCTCATGTCCTCCTCGGCCTCCCAAGTCGCTTCCTAGGCTGGTTGACCCCTCCACAGGACCTTCACTGTAGCAATCTTCTTGGACCTCAACTGGAGAACCTGCCTATCAACAATGGCAACTGGCTCCTCTTCATAACCCAAACTCTCATCTAGTTGAACCGTGTTGTAATCTAGCACGTGTGACCTGTCGGCAAGATACCTCCGGAACATAGACACATGGAAGACCGGATGAAATCCCGATAGACTGGGAGGCAAATCAAGCTCATAAGCAACCTCCCCAACTCGCTTCAACACCTTAAATGGGCCAATAAACCTTGGGCTCAGCTTGCCCTTCTTCCCGTACCTCATGATTCCCTTCATCGGTGAAACTTTCAAGAGAAGCTTCTCACCCACCATAAATGATAATATACGCGGCTTCTGATCTGTGTAACTCTTCTGTATGAATTGTGCTGTGCGAAGTCTCTCCTGAATCAACTTTACCTTTTCCAAGGCACCCTTCACCAAATCAATTCCATATAACTTAGCATCGTCGGGCTCAAAGCATTCGATGGGCGAACGGCATAGCCGACCATATAAAGCCTCAAATGGAGCCATCTCGATATTGGACTGATAATTGTTGTTGTAAGCAAACTCGGCCAAGGGCAAGAATCTATCCCATTGACCCCCGAAATCAATGACATATGATCTGAGCTTATCCTCCAGAATTTGAACTGTCCGCTCTGACTGCCCGTCGGTTTATGGATGAAAAGCTGTGCTGAGCTCTACTCGGGCACCAAACTAACTCTGTACTGCCCTATAATAATGCGAAGTAAACTGAGGGCCTGTATATGATATGATGGAAATAGGCACACCATGCAACCGGACAATCTCCTAAATGTAAATCTGGGCTAACCTCTCTGAAGAGTAAGTAGTCACCACCGGAATAAAATGCGCCGACTTGGTCAACCTGTTAACAATGACCCAAACGGCATCAAACTTCCTCAACGTCCATGGTAACCCAATAACGAAGTCCATAGTGATGCACTCCCACTTCCATTCTGGTATAACCATCTGCTGAAGGATGCCACCTAGCTTCTAGTGCTCATACTTGACCTGCTGGCAGTTTAGATATCTCTCCACATACTCAACTATGTCCTTCTTCATTCGCCACCACCAATAATGATGCCTCAGGTCGTGATACATCTTTGTAGCCCCTGGATAAATAGAATACCGAGAACTGTGCGCCTCTTATAGTATCTTCTCCCTCAAGCCATCAACTTTAGGAACACATAGGCGACCTTGGAGCCGCAGAACACCATTCTCACCGATAGTAACCTCCTTGGCACCACCCTGTAGTACCGTCTTTATGCGAACCAACAAGTGTGGATTATCATACTGACGAGCCTTGATCCACTCAAATAATGAAGACTGAGCCACGACATATGCAAGAATCCGACTGGGCTCTGAAATATCCAACCTCATAAGTCTGTTAGCTAAGGACTAAATATCCAAATCAAAAGGTCTCTCCTCTTTCGAAATGAATGCCAAACTACCCATACTCTCGGCCTTTGTGCTCAAGTCATCCGTGACCACGTTCTCCTTACTCAGATGATAAAGGATGGTAATATCATAGTCCTTTAGTAACTCAAGACACATGCGCTGCCTCAAATTAAGATCCCTCTGCTTGAACAAATGCTGCAAGCTGCGATGATTGGTGTAAAGTTCACATGAAACCCCATAAAGATAATGCCTCAAGATTTTGAGAGCATGAACTATCACGGCCAACTCCAAATCATGCATGGGGTAATTCTTCCCGTGGGGCTTCACCTGGCGTGAAGCATATGCAATGACTCGCCCCTCCTGCATCAATACACAACCCAGGCCAATGCGTGAAGTGTCAGAATATACAGTATACATCTTTGAACCTGAAGGCAACACTAAAATTGGTGCTGTAGTCAAAGCCGCCTTGAGCTTTTGAAAGCTCGCCTCGCAATCATCGGACCATCTGAACGGAGCACCGTTCTGAGTCAATCTAGTCAAGGACACTACAATAGATGAGAAACCCTCCACGAACCGACGATAATACCCAGCTAACCCCAAGAAACTCCTGATCTCGGTCGCCACGGTAGGACGAGGCCAACCTTGGACTGCCTCAATCTTCCTGGGATCCACCTTAATGCCCTCACCTGATACAACATGCCCCAAGAAAGCCACATAATCCAACCAGAACTTACAATTGGAGAACTTAGCATAAAGCTTCTGTTCCTGCAAGGTCTGAAGCACTAATCTTAAATGTTGCTCGTGCTCCCCTATACTACGCGACTAGATCAATATGTTGTCAATGAAGACAATGACAAATGAATCAAAATACGGCCTGAACACTCGGTTCATCAAATCCATAAATGTCATCGGCACGTTAGTCAAGCCGAAGGACATCACCAAAAACTCATAGTGACCATATCAAGTCTGGAAGGCAGTCTTCGAAATATCCGAACCATGAATCTTCAGTTAATGATACCTAGATCTCAAGTCGATCTTAGAGAACACCCTGGCACCCTGCAACTGGTCAAACAAATCATCAATACGCAGCAACGGGTACTTGTTCTTAATGGTGACTTTGTTCAATTGGCGATAATCAATGCACATCCACATACCCCCATCCTTTTTCTTTACCAACAACACCGGTGAGCCCCAAGGAGACACACTAGGATTAATGAACCCCTTCTCAATCAACTCCTGAAGCTGCTCCTTTAGCTCTCTAAGCTCCTTGGGAGCCATGAGATAAGGCAAAGTAGAAATAGGCTGGGTACACGACACCAAATCAATGCCGAAATCGATATCTCGATCCCGCGGTATACCTAGTAGATTAGTAGGAAATACATTAGCAAACTCTCATACCACCGGCACTAAATCTAACGTGGGAATCTCTGCAGTAGTATCCCGAACAAAGGCTAAGTATGCCAAACAACCCTTCTCGACTATATGTCGAGCTTTCAAGAAAGAAATAACCTGGCTAAAAGTACCAACAGACGAACCCCTTCACTCTAATCTAGGCAACTCAGGCATCGCCAAGGTAACAACCTTAGCATGGCAATCAAGAATGGCTTGGTACGGGGACAACCGGTCCATGCTCAAGATAACCTCGAAATCGACCATATCGTGCAATAAAAGATCCGCTCGGGTCTCATATCCACAGAAAGTCACCACACAAGACCGGTAGATCCAATCCACAATAACAGAATCACCCACTAGCATGGACACATATACAAGAACGCTTAAGGACTCGCGAGACACATCCAAATAATGAGAAAATGGAGAAGAAACATAGAACTATGTATACCCTGGATCAAATAATACTGAGGCATCCCTCTGGAAAACAGAAATAGTACCTGTGATCACTACATTAGAGGCAATTGCCTCTGTCCTGTCGGAGATGTCTTAGAATCTAGCCGGAATGCCACTCGACTGGCCTCCACCTCTAGGACGACCCCTGGCCGCCTGCCCTCTGCCTCTGGCCGAGCGGACGGGCGATATGGTAGCTGGTGCGGTAAGCATGGGCCAATAGTCTTGCTGCTCAGCCTTGCCCCAAAGTCTGGGACAAAACCTCTTCACGTGGCAAAGATCCCCATACTCGAAACAACCCCTTGGAATGGTAGACTGATGACGTGAAGTCTAACCCTGATGGCCTAAATACCCACTGGAGGAACTCTGAATAGCTGGCAGGCGGTAAGTACTCTCTAGAATGGCACTAAAATAGGGTCGTGATGGAGCACTTCGAGCATGCGGTGGTGCTGACTGCATGGGCTTGCTGGGCTGACCCCTCATGAACTGACCTCTGCCCCTAGATGGGGTGCCATTGAATTCTCCAAACTGCAATCTCATGGTGCAGACCTAGAATAAAGCTCCACACCCTCTCTGCATTTGTGGGGAGTATGATAGCTACATGGCAAGACACGTTAGTGAATCTCACCTCATAGTCGGTGATCGAAATGTGACCCTGACGGAGTTGCTCAAACTAACCCCAAAGATCCTCTCTCTTGGAAGGTGGTATGTACTTCTCCAAGAACAGATGTGTAAACTGATCCCAAGTCAAGGGAGGTAAACCTACTGACCTGCTAAGAAGATAAGCCTACCACCATCTATGGGCCTTGCCCTCAAACTGAATAGTGGTAAAGTCCACCCCGTTGGACACCAATATACCCATGTTCCGGAGCCTATCCTTCCACCGGTCAATGAAATCCTGGGGGTCCTCTGACCGCTCACCCCCAAAGGTAGGGGAGCGAAGCCTAGTCCATCTGTCCAGCCACTTCTGCTGATCATCGGTCGTGACTGGTACAACCTCTGGCATAGCTGCTGCAACAGGCTGGGCCCCGCCCACAGGTAGTGCATCTGGGGTCTGATGAACGGTAGCAGCCTACCCTGGAGCCTGAGCGGTAGGGGTTTGTGCTCCCCCTCCTGCCTGAGATATGGCATGGTCCACTAGGAATAAACCAGCCTCCGTCATGAAGTCCATGAACCGCAGCATACGGCCCATGACCTCCTGGAATCCTGGCGCCGTCATGAAATCTACTAGGCCTGGCACAGCTGCAGGCACCTCATCCTTCTCTTCAACAACAGGATCCTCCACTGGATCCACTGGTGGTACAACATGAGCAACCCTAGGGCGCCCTCATCCTCTGAATGGAGCTAGAGCCCTCCCCCGGCCTCTAGCAACGGGGGAGGAGCCCCATGACTTCTTGGTACATCTGCCGCACGCATTCTCACCATCTGTTAGAGATCAATAGAAAGACATTTAGTATAATATCAATTGTACGATAGGAGATAAAGAAAGAGAAGTTTCCTAACACCCTATAGCCTCTCAAATATAAGCAGGAACGTCTTCACACCAATCTGCAAGATTCTACTAGGCCTGCTCATGACTCTTGATACCTATATGAACCTAAAGCTATGATACCAAGCTGACACGACCCAAATCGGTAATAGGTCGAGACTGAACCTAATTCCACCATTAGGAAAGCCCACAAGTGAATCTTCTAATTATTTACCCCGTTTTGACACATTTTAATACAAAAATTCCTTTTTTTAGAGAACAGTTTAACTAGCTTTCATGCAACTGAGACAAGTCTTTTTGAAACAAAATGCCAACATAATAAGTACATACTCTACAATGATAGAAATAACGGGTATAGAAGTACATAAATGCTACAAATCCCCAAAACCCCGCGTCACAGGTATATGAGCAATCTAGAGAATATAAAAGATTACTAAAACTACTGTCCAAAAGTAATAGTCAGGAATAGTAAATAAGGTGGAAGGAGACTCTGGTGCTGCGGATCATAGCAGGGCAAGTAGCTCACCACTAAGTATCTGTGGATGATCGGCTACGTGCCCGCGTGACCACTGGTGGAACCTGTCTCAGTACCTGCACATCAGTGCAGAAGTATAGCGTGAGTACGGAAAATAACGCATACGCAATAAGTATCTAGTCTAACCTCGAAGAAGTAGCGATGAAGGGTCGACTTGAAACTTACTAGAGGTCAATAATAATAATATAAGTGCATAAAGTAGACATGGTGAGAATACAAGAGGTATCAATGAAACAAATAAAAGCAACTGCAATAAATACAACGGGAGTCAATATCACATCACCAACATCTCATAACTAGTGGTGAAGGCACTAACACAATTGCCCAAACTTGAACCCATTTAGACTATTAAGCACGAAGTTGTCGAGGTAAATGACCCGATCCCATAAGAATAGTGGTACTCAATACTGTCGAGGCGAACGACTCGATCCTATAAGAATAGTGTTACTCAGTGCTGCCAAGGCGAACGACCCGATCCCATAAGAGTGGTGTTATCATATTGCCGAGACGAACGACCCGATCCCATTAGAGTAGAGAAGTTTACTTCGCTCGCGGGAGTACTTGCGATTTGAGAAGACATGGATATTTCATAGTTATTAAGTATTCCTCAATTTTCCGAAATAAGAAAACTAAGTCGATAATTGCAACTTTAAATCCCTAGTCTCAACTCTATTCAACACGGTTAATACAAATGATAAACACAACAGTACAATTAAAAGCATGATATAGATCTAAGTCTACCCGGACATATCATAGAATATAGCTAGGTACAGACTCTCGTCATCTCGTGCATACGTAGCTCCCCACACAAGTAATTCACAATAAAGATACCCGTAAGGGGATGAGTTCACTCTTACAAGGATAGATAATAGACTTACCTCGTTCCCAAGCTCTCTTCCGGTCCACTAATCCGCTCTAAAAGCTCCAAGTTGATGCCGAACAATCCGAAACTAGTCAAATGTTATATAATTTAATCAATATATACTTAAAAGTTCATAATTTAGCTTCTAGAGTCATAACCCAACCCAAATTCGAAGATTCTTAAAATTCGCCCAAGTCGATGCCGAACAATCCGAAACTAGTCAAATGTTATATAATTTAATCAATATATACTCAAAAGTTCATAATTTAGCTTCTAGAGTCATAACCCAACCCAAATTCGAAGATTCGTAAAATTCGCCCCCAGGCCCACGTGCCCGGATTCTGGAAATTTTCGAAGATCATTATTACCCATAGCCTCATGAACACAAATATATAATTTTTATTTAATTCCATAACTAATTTCGTGGTCAAATCCCATCAAAACCCTAGGTTCTTCACAAATCCTATAAGTTTTCACAATTTTTCCATAATTAATCTACCTAAAATCCGCATAATTAACTTGAAAATGGGTGGGAGTTACTAACCTTAGGATATTGATGAGAATCCCCCTCAAATGTGCTCTTAAAATCGTCCAAGACCAAATGAAATGTGAGGAAATATGGCCTAAGTCTCGGATTAAAAGGCCTCACTACCCAGCGATTTCCACTTCTGCGGACCTTGGTTCGCACCTGCTATGCCGCTTATGCAGACCTGGTTCGCATCTGCGCACTCGCGCCTGCGGAGAAATGCCCGCTCCTGTGACCCCAAGCCTCTTTGGCCTAGCCCACACCTGCGACCACCTTCCTTGCACCTACGAGCTCGCAAGTGCGGTAAACCCTATGCTACTGTGACCACTGGCTAGCCTACTCTAGGTCACTTCTGCGGTCAATGGGCCGCTTAAGTGATGTCGCACCTGCAGCCAAATCCATGCAGGTGCGAACGCACTAGAACTGAAGCACCAGAAGTTCCCCATGCCTAATTCCGAGTCTGATTTCAATCCGTTTTGCATTCGGGCCCCCAAAAATAATATAATACGAACCCGCTCGCGCGATCCACATACCAAAATAATATTTAGAATTACGAATCGGATGCTAAAACGCATGAATTTGACATGAAACTCAAAAACTTCTAAAAATACTTCCGCGCGTCCGATTCCAGTCAAATTAACTCGGACCGAAGCCAAATTTTGCGTGCAAGTCATAAATCACCATACGGAACTATTCATAGGCTCGTAATCTTAAACGGACTCCGATAACACCAAAACTCACTCTAAACCAAACTTAAAGGACTTGAAAACCTTCAATGCGCCAACTTTCAACATTAAGCGCCGAAATGCTCCCAGGTCATCCGAACACATGCCCAAGTCCAAAATCATCATATGAACCTATTAAAAATGTCAAATCCCAGTTTCGAGGTCATTTACTCAAAATATTGACTCAAGTCAAACTTAACTATTATAGGCTACTATTAAGGAACTAAGTGTTTCGATTTTAATCCGAACCCTTCCAAACCTAAACCAACCATCCCTGTAGGTTATAAAATACTAAAAGCACATACGAGGAGTCTTAATTAGGGGAACATGTAAGCAAAATGTCCGGTCAGGTCGTTACATTGATGGCATATTGGATTTCCTTTTATTCTTCTCAACAAACGAAGCTCTGATGGACTTAGAAATTGAAAGTTATTTTGATGTATAATATAGATTTGGAATGATGTAACTTATGGACAGAATTAGGTTTAGTTGGATAACTGGATAAAGAAAGCTCAAAAGTCAAAACAAGAAGAAGTACAATTATTATTAATAGGTTTGATGGAAGAGATCATAGAGTTTCTTGATTCCACAACTATTCTCCAAAACCCCAAAAGCAAATTCTCATCTTCACTACTTGTTAACCTCTTCTAAGCTGATGAGGGTTTGATGTTTGGTGGGCTAATTTGTAGGGACAAATCTGGTTGTGCTGGTAATAGTTCCATCCTTGTTAAGTTTCAAAGGGAAGATATATATATATATATATACATATATATATATATATACATATATATATATATATATATATAGCCAGATTTAATTGTTCTCCTTCCCCTGCTTGTTGCTCTAGGTCTTTCTTTTTTCTTCTTTTCTAGTAATTGCTTCTTGTGTTATTTTGCAGGTTATACGTAGAAGTACCGCAAAAATTCTTGTTTGGGGAAGATTGATAAAACTTAAGAGCTGAATTTTTAAGATGAAAAAGAGATAGGAAGAAGGGAGAAATTCTGGATTATCTTGGAGGTTAATGGTCATTTAAAGGAGAAGTTTGTTTACCCTAAAAACGGATAATAATTGAATTTATATATGGTTTTAAGGATACGTGATTTTACTTGGTACAAACTGAGAAAATATACAGACTGATATTGAAATTGACTGTAAAGAAAAATAAAAGAAAACTAAATGAGATGTGTAGCTTTGGCCCTCGAACCAAATGAAATAACTAAGGAAATATTACTAGAGTAACAGAGTATTGAGAACCTAGAGAAAAGAGTAATATATTGCTTTTTCCTGCCTGAGGCCCCCTTTACAAAAGATCAGACCCCCTTTATATAATAGGGGAGTCCTACTCTTGATACAATTCTAAATACAGTAAGGACTCTCATGATAGGCTAATTAATCGGCTTCTTCTTGATGCGTGCCGTGATTTCCGCCGAGATTCTCCCCCTAATTGCGGCTGTAACGACTTTTTGTTTCTTGGCTAGATCTTGATCCTGGCCAATCTCGATCATGGCCGATCTCGATCTTGATTGGTCTCTGGGTTTTCGAGCTCGATCTTGACCAACCTCGATCTTGATCGGTCTCTAGGTCTCGAGCTCGACAACATATTCTTCACACCATGGCTCGATATTAAAATGATGAACTTTGGACCATCATGTTCCAATCTTGATTAATCATACGAAGGGCAAAACTCAGTTATGACCGTATACAGATAGTCCCCTCGTTTCTCGAAAAGAAGATGATAAGAAATGATATAAATTCCTGGACTCCGGCTTGGTGGATGATGATGTCAGCAACGAGCCCGATTATGACGTATGTAATAAACGTCCAGTCGGTCCAGTTACCAAGGCATTAAATGCCTGTCAGTCATTGGTTGGCCACTACCGGTTCTGATCCGTCATCACCAGGCTATAAATATTCACACTTTCATCCTCATCCAAACTTTTCACTCAAAAGCTTTTTCTCTACTCTTGCATCTTCTTCAAAAAATCCCTTTGCTTCATACATTTTACATCGCATACAACCCTAATTCTTGTTCCCTTTGTTCATCAATGGCAAAAACCTCCAAAACGGTGCCGCAAAAAGTGGCTGCTTCTTCATCACGACCCACCGGCGGTGAGGATACGGCGGAGCCTCGCCTTGAGGAATTCGTTCCGGCAGGGTGCTCAACTGTCATCGATTTTAAGGTTGAAAAACCTTCTTTGTTACCGGACCGATATGAGCCGATCTCGAGGTACCAGTGTTCAATCACCGAGAAAATTCTTGATAAAGTAAAACAAGAATACAACTGGGGCGACAAGCACGTGGTAGTCCCATCGCCTGAAGAATCAATTACTACCCATGTGGAAGGGTTCTTAAGTGTTTATACTTATCCTTTCACGTTGGGTTCATTAGACCCTGTCATCGTCGCCTTTTGCAAGAGATATGACGTGACCCTTTGCCAAATCCACCCTTCTTTTTGGAGAATAGTGATTCTTCTTCAATTCATCTTAAGCAAAATCGAGGGGTGTCTTTTCACCCTCGATCAGCTTATGCGCCTTTATAGTCCCCGACTCTATCTAGGAGGGTTAATCAAGCTTGCTCGCCGAGCCACCAAAGCGTCGTTCTCTAGTATAGACGAGACTCATAATCGGGGCTGGATGGGCTGATTTGTTCGAGTTAAAACCTCGGACCTGATCCCTGCCGATGATATGTCATTTCCTGAGAAATGGAATATGAACCGTGAGTACTTATTTCCCTTCGAGCGCTTTAATTTGTGACTGCCTTTCATTTTCTTGATCCTCTTTTTCTTTCTTGTTATAGCCGTGGCTCAGATGCCGGAACATATTCCGGGTCTTAAACAATGGGTTGAAGGTTTGGTGCTACAGAGACCGTACTCCGAGCGTTCTTGGATGGAACTATCAAAGGGTCGATGGGAGGCCCGCAGTCATGGTAAGTCTCTTTCTTAGTTTGTTTGTCATTTGTTCTTCTTTGCTTGCTTACCCCCTTTTTTTCCTTTGTAGGACTTGGGAAGGATGTTGCCATGAGGCCCCTATCTGGTGATGAAGAGGCCCCTGCCCCGAAGCAGGTTAAAGAGAAGAATAGAAAATATGCACCGAGTTCCCCGGTCTCTTTAAAAAAAAAACCGACGAAGAAATCTCGCAAGCCCAAAGAGGGCTCCGGTATCATGCCACCGAATTTGATCCGCCGATTAAGGGATGATCCCGAAGAAGGAGTAGAGGAATTAGCTTGTGTATAGGCTAATGTTGTGATACAACAATTTTCCGACTCGGCGGAGGTAGATAAGGGAAACCTATCCATAATTCCTGAACAAGGAAAAGCCGAGATTATCTCATCTCGAGCTGAGATGGCTGAAGGTGAGACCGAGGGCAAGATTCTTCGGGCAGCAAAAAATATCTCGAGGGACGAGCTCGGGGTAATCGACATTAGCAGATCTCCTCAGATTTTGGATGCTATACCGGTTCTTCATCGGTTCCAAAACTGGTGGACCAATTCCCGGCCCCGAGTGTTAATCCCGATCGCAAGCGGAACATAGTGTTCTCCGTCCCAGAGGATGCCTGAATTTTCTCCCCCCCTATGGGGATTGCTAGTTACCTTCGGTCTTTGGCGACCGAAGAGGATCAAACCATGATGAATCGGGTAATTTCGATGGTATCTCTGCCGTTTCTTTTACACTTAGAGTTGTAGATAATTCTAACATCTTTTTCCATATTTGTAAGCCTCGGTGTTGCATCACGAGGCTTTTCTCTGAATCCGGGAGGAGCATGGGGCCAAAGTTCGGAACCTCACTGAGAAGAGTGACTCCTACAAACTTCTTAGTGAGAAGCTTCTGACAGATTTGGCAACGGCTTGAGATGAGCACGAGGAAATGACTGAGCAGGTATTCCGAATTATTCACGATAGTGAAGATGAATTAGAGATAACCACTAACGATCCAATTCTGCAGGTTTGACAGAGGCCCGAACAGATTGGACGGCTCAATTTGCAGGTAGATGAGCTACTGGCCGAGGCGGAAAAATTCAAAGAAAATATGGACGTCCTTTCTTCAAAAAAGGAGGCCGTCCAAGCGTAATTGGAGTTGGTTGAGACCCAGCTTGGGTTTGCAGAAGAAAATACCTCGGTGCAGATCGAGAAGATTAAGAAGCTTCAGCATCGATTGGATTTGGCCACTTCTGATAAGGCAGGCTTGGCCGATTAACTTGAATTGGCCAAATCTGAGGTAGTCGAGGCCAATAAAAGAGCTGAATCTAAAGTGGTTCAGCTCAGGATCGATGTTAAGGTCAACCAGGCCAAGGCCAAGAGCATGGTTGAATATGCTAAATGGCAGGCTCGGAGGGAAGCTCTCGAGGAGGTCAGTGCTCAGGGCTTCGATATTGCGGCCGAAATTGAAAATGCCAAGGCGGAGGAAACCAGAGCCCGAAGGATGGCCTTCCCTGAGAAAGACTCCGAGAGCTCGAGCGAATCTGAGGACGGAGAAAATCTCGAGGACGCAGCCTCCGATGAAGACCAAGCCACTTAGGATATTAGGTTTCTTGTTTTTCTTTTGTATCTTTTCTGGGGCCGATTCGGCCTTTTGTAAAAAACTTTTGAATATATATATATATATATATATATATATAAGGCTTTTCTTGCTTTATTGATTCTTGTGTTTTCCTTCGCTTTTCTATATTTTACGAAGGTCGAAAATGCCTTAGCATAAAATTATGTCCGAGGTTTAGACAATTTGATTGGAACCGAACTAGTACAGTCCTTAGGTTTTTTGATCGAGTGAGTGCTTGCCCCAACTCGAAGTAATATAGTCCTTAGGCTTTTGTAAGAAAGGTTGTTTATAGTTTTTTCCCCTTTTCGGCTTGAAAAAGTTTTTTTATCATTTGTATTTGCAAAAAACACGTAATGCCTTGGCTCAAAATAAGGAATCGTTCAAGAGTTCGAACAATTTTATACTCATTAGAGTTTTCGAGGCTTGATATTATCGAAGCCTTTAATGATTTTGTCGGGGGCAGCCATTTTTAACCGGTTTATGAAAGAATTCGAAAGTCTGTTTTGTTACAAAATTCAGACGTGTCCGATCTGTGTTAATTCGGCCGTAGCTTCTTTAGTTCGGGATTTTTCCCTTGGGCTTATTTTTCTGTTTTACTTCGAGCTTGCCCGAAGAGTTAGTCCCCGAGTGAATTGGTCGTGGCCTATAAAAATCGAGGGTTGCCTAAAAGGTCTTATGATCTCGGAGTTTTAATAATTCGATCTCGTTTATTTTTCGGAAGGCAGTCCCCAAGCGTAGGGGTAATTATCCGAACTCTGGTTATAGTCGGCCCTTAAGCCTGTTTACATAATAGGTCGAGAGTATGGAATTGTAAAGAAAAATACTTCTCTTTATAAATTATTATACATGCGTACATGTTTTATGCCAGGGCTCGAGCAAACTATGCAGGCATGGTTCGTTTGACAGTTTGGCCCTTACAAAGTTTTCCTATCGAGACCCTGCTGCCATGAAGTAACTTCCTCATATCAAAGTTGACATTCGAGGGCAATGCCCCCAGTGTTCGAGGTTGATTGTAAAGAAACCTCAGATACTATTGAATTGGTCTAAGTTAGCATGATCAATGGTTGCCTCATTACAAAACCTCGCGGAAAACCCATTTGGGACAAAACCGATCTAAGAAAAAAAGAGTGCAACACGCGCTTTCAGACCTAAGGGCTTCGTGTCGAAGAATCCCTCACTGTTCTTGGTCGAACACCTGCAAGGGTTAGTTTAAAATATAAATGAAAATGGAAAGGGTCGTGCCTTAGCAGTAGTATCATTTTAGGTACGATATGTTCCAACTGCTCAGCAGTTGTTCGCCATTTATCCTGCCGAGCTTGTAGGATCCTTTTTCGATGATTTTGAGAACCTGGTACGGTCCTTCCCAGTTCGGACCCAGTTTTCCTTCATTCGGATTTCGGGTGTTGAGGGTGACTTTTCTTAGCACCAAGTCCTCGATGTTAAAATGTCGAAGATTGGCTCTTCAATTGTAATATCTTTCGATCCGCTGTTTTTGGGCGGCCAATCGGACGAGAGCGGCTTCGCGTCTTTCGTCCAATAATTCTAAGCTCGTATGCATGGCCTGGTTATTTGACTCCTCTGTTGCATATCAAAACCTGATGCTAGGTTCTCCAACCTCGATCGGGATCAGAGCTTCGGCGCCGTAAACTAACGAGAACGGTGTTGCTCCGGTACTGGATTTCGATGTTGTGCGGTATGCCCATAGAACCTCGAGTAGTATTTCTCTCCATTTTCATTTGGCGTCGGCCAATATCTTCTTAAGATTTTGGATGATGGTTTTGTTGGTCGATTCGTCTTGTCCATTCTCGCTGGGAGGATCCTTTTGATCTTGTGATCCTTGAGAAATTTAGTTACTTTGCTGCCTATGAATTATTTTCCATTATCTCACACAATCTCGGAGGGCATCCCGAATCGACATATGATGTGGTCCCAAATGAAGTCTATGACTTCTTTTTCTCTGACTTTCTCAAAAGCCTGTGCTTCAACCTATTTAGAGAAATAATCAGTCATAAACAAAATAAACTGAACTTTACCTGGGGCCAACGGGAGAGGGTCAACGATGTCCATCCCCATTTCATGAAGGGCCATGGGGAGAGGACCGAGTGGAGTAGTTCCCAGGGTTGATGATTATTGGGCGCATGCCTTTAGCATTTGTCGCATTTTCGAACGAACTCCCTTGCATCCTTCTCCATATCGGTCTAATAGTACCCTGCTCTGATTACTTTGTGGACCAGCGATTCGACACCAGAATAATTTCCACAAGTGCCCTCGTGACCTTCTCATAGGATGTAGTCGGTATCTCCTGGTCCCAAATATATTGCCAACGGTCCACCGAACATCCATCTAAACAACATTCCATCTTCGGACAAAGTGAACCGTGCTGCCTTTGTGCGCAGAGTTCTCAACTCCTTTGGATCCGATGGAAGCTTCCTGTTCTTTAAGTACTCTATGTACTTGTTTCTCCAATCCTAGGTTAAACTCGTGGATTTTATCTCGGCGTGACCTCATTCGATTACAGATCTCATGAGTTGTACGACAGACCTCGAGTTGAGTTTGTCATCCTCGACCGACGAACCTAAGTTTGCAAGAGCGTCGACCTCGCTGTTCTGTTCTCGAGGTACATGTTGCAAGGTCCATTCCTTAAATCGATGTAGCGTCACCTGTAGTTTATCCAAGTACCTCTGTATTCCGTCTTCTCGGACTTCAAAAGTCCCGTTAACTTGGTTTATTTGAATGTAAAGAAAAATAAAAGCAAACCAAATGAGATGTGTAACTTTGGCCCTCGAACCAAATGAAATAACTAAGGAAATATTAGCAGAGTAACAGAGTATTGAGAACCTTGAGAAAAGAGTAATATATTGCTTTTTCCTGCCTGAGTCCCCCATTACAAATGATCAGACCCCCTTTATATAGTAGGAAAATCCTACTATTGATACAAATCTAAATACAGTAAGGACTCTCATGATAGGCTGATTAATCGGCCTCTTCTTGATACGTGCCGTAATTTTCGCCGAGATTCTCCCCCTAATTGCGGTTGTAACGGCTTTTTTGTTTCTTGGCTCGATCTTGATCCTGGCCGATCTCGATCTTGGCCGATTTCGATCTTGATCGGTCTCTGTGTCTTCGAACTCGATCTTGATTGGTCTCTGGGTCTCGATCTCGACAATATATTCTTCGCACCATGGCTCGATATTACAATGATGAATCTTAGACCATCATGTTCCAATCTCGATTAATCATACAAAGGGCAAAACCCGATTTTGACCGTATATAAAGTTGTAGGAATTTGAGATTGAGAAACAAGAGAGAGGAAGTAGAAGAAATGACCAGGTATGAACTGAGTGGTTGTTTCTTTTTGTGTGAAGTAGGAGTATATGTTAGAGAATGACACTTGAGTGGGTTATTGTGGGGGATGAGTCGCGGGGGGGGGGGGGGGGGGACTGGGTCTCTTCCTTTTGTGGACGTGGGGGTAAGATGGAAAAAGGGACCAACAAATGAGAAGAAAATAAGCTTTTGGTCTTTGAGCCCCTAATACTCTTTTGTTTGGTTTTCAACTTATAGCAATTCTATTTGGAATAAAAGGTAATTTTACTATAAGGTTTTAACGTCTACATTTGTCCTCGGACAACTCATACTTACTTTTCTAACCAAAGCTATTTTACCAAAACTAAAAATAAATATTTCTTATTTGGTGGTGCCACAAAACACTGAAATAGTAGAGCTTACATTCACACATGAAATGATTATACATAAACTTCCAAGTATCTAAATTCTCAGGGAAAATGATCCTTTTTAATTTAAAGAAGGTCTTAAATGGTCTTTTGTTTGTTAAAAATGTTACCGAGATGCAAGTCTAGATGGTGTTGTATTCACCAAAAAGTGCATTGAGGTGGTGGGGCAGACCTTACCTTTACCTTATGAATAATATAACATAGTGAGTCCATCACTAAAAAAAGAAGAAGGAGCTTAATAACATGTTCTTCATCTTGGAAAAACAAAAAAGAAGGAAGACGCTAACTAACAAAAAAAAAATTAGCCTTATCATATCTATTCTAATAATACTAGGCATCTAAAATTTGTCCAAAAGTAAAGTGCCCTTTGCTCCTCGTGGCAGATCCTAAAAGCAATAATAGAATGAGTCTTGTCGACTTTTATTGGCAATTTAAGCTAAATGATCAGCCACATTGTTTGCCTCCCTAAAGAAGTGACTAACACTAACATTAACTTGGCACACTAATTGTGACATATCAAAGATAGTATTAATCAACATGTAGTTGCTGGCTTGTTTGTTATTAATCTTTTTCTTTTTGGTTGAGAATACGAGCATTTTATTCATAAAATACTTTAAGGAGTTTGGCACTATTACATGACCATGCAGCATTGCTATTCCCACAGATGCCGGGTAAGGCATCGATATTACCTAGTTCAGCTAGACTTTTACAAACACTAAATAACAAATTTCTTAGTATTACAATCCTTTCTTTGTCCTCCAACATCTTGGACTCAACAAAAGAAGGTGGAGCAGCAAAACGCAGAAGTTTATTTATGGTAGACTGGCTGGGTCCTTCCTTGGCCATTAAATGAGCAGCTTCATTGCCTTCCCTGCAGCTATGCCTGAGCACCACCTGCCCCATTTTGGCCATTAACCACCTGCAATCAAAAATAATATTATTGTAAGGTGGATATCCTTTCTGAAGGTAATGTACTACATCTGTGGAGTCCGTCTCCACTTCTAATGGAATAAAATTATGATCTGCTGCAATAGTTAGTCCTTGATGAAGAGCTTGAAGTTCTGCATGGATGGGTGAGTCAGCATGAACTGACTTTATAACGCCAAGTGCCCAGTCTGCGTCATCGTTCCTGATAAGCCCACCAATACCTGAGACAGTTTTGCCACATCGAAAAGTACCATCGACGTTTAGTTTGTACCATCCCTTGGGTGGCCTATTCCATCTGATACTTATGGGGATTCTCTTTGCTCTCCTTGTCAGTAAAAAAATTGTACTCGAGTGTTTGCTTTACTACTAAGAAAGTTGATAAATAGTGGGAGGTACTGTTGATATTATTATTATTCATGTTCAACCAAAGGTTCCATATAATGAATGGGAATAGGTCCTCCTATTTTACTATGCTGGGCATAGTTTTTAATTTGAGGCCATGGGGGTTGAGGTTTCTTAGGTAGAGTAGCCAGTGAATGTTGTGGTTGGGGTTGGTGCACTGTGGAGGATTTCCTATGAGTGAGTTCTAATAGCTTTTATCCACATTGTAGTGGAGAAAAATATGTTGGATGTCTTCTTCCCCATTTCTACAGTAGGTACAAGTTGGGTCAATATTTATGCCAATATGGTGTAGGTGCTTTCTGCATGGAATTCTGTCGTGGTAGCATAGCGAGAGAAAAAAAAATATTTTTTTGGGGCAATGCAATGACCATATCCAATCAAAGTTCTTTATATTGTGCTCGGGTTGTGTATGTGATTCGTTAATAAGGTTGTAGCACGAATTAGTAGAGAAGAAGCCACTTGGATTCTTCCCCCCTCCAAACAAAACCCTATCCGATAGATTACTAGCCGGTATGATAATGTAATTGATCTTGTTTGCTAAGATATGAGGAATGTCGAAGGAAATCTTATTCAATGACCAACTCCTATCCTGATAAAGGTCTTTAATCATCAGATCTAAATCTAAGCAATTAAGAGACCCTACAAAGAGTTCATGCAGGGTTTGGCAGTTAGGTATCGATCTTGAGTTTCAAATATCAAGAGATGAGTTATTACCTACTATCTAGGCAGTGCCCTTAGAGCAGATTTCCCAACCAATCTTAAGGCTTTTCTAGATGAAGGAGTTGCTTTTACATGAGTTTTTAATGTACTTAGTTATTAGGAAATTTGCCCAAGGAGAGTGGGGGTAGTTAAGCAGACGCCAGGCAAGGCTTTCTAGGAGCACTTTATTTTTTGGACTGTGATTTTTTGACTCCTAGGCTCCCGACAGATTTTTCTGTAGTAACAATGTTCCAATTCAAGAGACGTAATTTTTTTATGCTATCCCAAAAAAAGTTTCTAATAATTCTATCAATATTTAGAAGGAATTGTTTTGGTAATAACGTATACTGCATTATATGGTTTGGGATAATGGCTAAGGTAGAAGTTGTTAGGGTGGTGCGTCCAGCAATGTTAAGATAGTTGATTTTGCAATTGGTCAATCTAGTGAGCATGTTGTCCAAGATGTAATAGAAGTCCGTTATTTTAGGACAGCAATAGTGAATAGGGAATCTCAAATATTTTTCAAAGTAGTTGGTGCTCTTAATTCCTAACTAGCCAGATGTGTAATTTATGTCATCCTTTGAGCAATTAAAAGAGAAGTATATCTTTGATTTCAAATGATTGATATTTTGTCTTGAAAGCTCGCAGAAGTTGGTGATGCAACTAAGAATAGTGCTACAGTTTTTTTGTTAACCTTACCCATTAGATTTAGGTCGTCTGCAAATAATAGATGTGTGAAATAGGGACCTTTAGACGTCACACTAATAGGGTCCCAAAGATTGATGTCTGCTAGTTGATTTATGTAGCGTAATAACATTTCCATGCATAGAATAAAAATGTATGAGAAAATTGGGTTTCCTTAACGGATACCTCTGCTGGGGCAGAATATGTTATTTGTTATTAATCATCTGAGCTACTGCAAGAGAATCCAGTTCAAGTATGAAGTCCTTGTACCCATTTTAGCATAATATTGAGCACCAACTTTTGCAGCTAGTGCCTCCTCCATCATAATGCTTCAATAGCTAACTGGTTGGGAGAATGCCATGATAAATTTATCCTTGTCATCTTTGACAACCACACGTATACCTGCTTTGCTAGTAGTATGAGCATACTTCCATCTGCGTTCAATTTCATAATTCTAGAATTTGGCCTAGTCCAACATACTATTATGCTCCTAGGAATCAGTTGAAGCTTGAGTAAATTTTCACAAAACTTGATCCAAGGTAATATCAATCTTTTGTTAGAGAAGGCCTTGTTAGTGGATGTCTGAATCATCCAACTGAACTGATGATTTAACTTGAACATGTTGAACTTCTATTGATCCCCATAAGCGCAACTCTATTTTTATAGTTCCCAACAAATTATATAGGAAACAATCAGCAGAATTTGACTATGAACAACATTAACATGTGTGGTCTGCCACCAATAATTAGCCAGTGATCTAGTATCTCCCAATTGTCTATAGATACCTATAGGGTCGCCAAAATATTTCCACATCCTGTATCTCCAAATACAACGACATGTTGCATAGCCTCAGTCATAGTATTAGCACAACATCTGCATGAAGTTAGTCACGATCCAAAATTACCATTCGGTCGTGAGGACTCTTAACTGATTTGCTAGGCAAATCCAACATAACAATAACAGAACAAGACATAAAATCAACGGGTATAGTATAAGTCTAAAGCCAAATGTCATAAATAATCTACATCAATACACAAAATCCCCCAGAACTGATAATACAGAATCATGAGCTCTACAATACAAGTACAAGTCTGAAAGTACAAAACGAATTTATTGTCTGAATAATAATAAAACCAACTGAAATGGAAAGAGACATTAAAGACTGCAGGAGGAATGCAACTCTACCTCGTCTCTCAGTAACTCACAACAAAATCACAGCGACTCTCGGCTCGGTCCATTACCTGGATCTGCATATTTAAGTGCAGAGTGCAGTATGAGTACACCCGATCTCATGTACTTAAAAAGTATCATAACTAACCTCGGCGAGGTAATAGTGGCAAAATATCAATGAAATTCGCTAATAACCTGCTCAATTCATGAATTTCACAAGTATACAGCAATAGTACTATTTAACCAAAAACACTGATGAAATTGCTTCGGTGCACAAGTGATAATGTTCCATGCCATGTATCAGTTAACAACCCAACATAAAGAGAGGATATGCATCTATTTTCAGGTCTCGGGTACACAGGTAGACATATAGAGAAGATATGTACCGTGCTCTCACTAATCAAACCAAACAACATATAGAGAAGATATGCATAATGGGGCATGTATATATTCCAGATACAACATATAAAGAAGATATGCTAATAAACTATGTATACATCCAAGAAAATTGCAAGTAGAGAAGAAATACAATACCTAAACACTGATCAATATTTCTCATACCGCATGTATGCCATCAAGAGAGAAACATGATAGGGTGACCTAGGGAGATGGATACTTAACCACATGTTGTACGAACAACTCATCTGCCATATATAACAACCGCACATACCAATCATATCCTATCATATCTCGGATCCGCACGGACCACTCACGTGCTATCAGCACCGTCCATATCACATAGAAAGCATATAAAAGGATACATGTACATGAATAATGGATATCAAATTAGATACTCATAGACTGATATAAGTGATATGCTAAGGGGTAGGCATGTGCAAATTGTACTACCATATTTCAAAGTAGGCGATTACGCCACAAAAGTAGCAGTTATCATGTTTGGATAGGAGATTAACCTACACATAACCTCTAATATTATTCAATTATCTCACAAAGGGGTACAAACATGAGAAGCATGATAGCATGAAGCTTAACAATCAATTCAAGGCATAACATAGCCTAAGAAATAACCCGAGCATGGATAAAACCCTAGTGCACGCACATGGGCTTAACCCCTCACATGTGTGCCACCCATAGCACGTAGCTAACATTAATAACTAAGGAAACTAGTGCCTCAACCAAGTTTAGGTAAAATACTTACATCAAGCAAGCCAAATCAATACTCTAAAATTTCTTTCCTGCGTGAATCGACCTCTGAACGACTCGGATCTAGCCAAAAATAACACAATAATATTAAATACGACCATAGGAAACAACCCCAAACAATAAAGTTTTGATCTTTATACAAATATACAAAGTTAACCCAAAATATCTAACACTGGGCCTGTAGTCTAGAACCCGACAAAAGTCACAAATCACGAACTCCCATTCGAATACGAGTCTAACCATACAAGTTTCATCCAATTCCTACTCTGAATCAGGGTTCAAATCTTCATTTTTCATTTAGGAAACGTTTTGCCAAAATCTCCAATTTTCTTCATTTAGATTCACCAATTAAATGCTAAATCAAAAATGGAATCATGAATAATAACCAAATCCGAGTCAAAAACACTTACCCTAATCCAAGTCATGAAAATAGCCTCTAAAATTTCCCAAATCCGAGTTCCCAATCTCAAAAATGTGACAAATGAAAGTAAACACTCGACTTAAGATATGTTCTGCCCAACACTTTTGCTTCTCTGGTCCATATGTCGCTTCTACGACACCGCATCTGCGGAAAAATCATCGCAGATGCAAAATTCACTACCCTCGACCATCCGCTTCTGCGAATTACCCATCACTTTTGCGATTCCGCTTCTGCAAAAGAGGCTACGCACCTGCACCAGCGCATATGCTCAAACAACCGCATCTACGGACTCTATCCCCAGCCATCCTCCTTTGTATTTGCTACACAAAATCCTGACAGTGTGACTTCAAACATGCGCATCTCTTCTTCGCAGGTGAAGTTGCACCAAATCTGGCGCCAACCAGCCATGCTTAACCACCTTTTGGATGGTCCGAAACCCACCCGAGTGGGACCCTGCCCGAGCATATCAACAAGTCCTAAAGCGGACCTACTCGATGCCTCAAATCACACGAAATAACATCAAAATCACTAATCGTACCTCGATTCAATCCTAAGGAACTAATCGACTTCTAACTTCCAAAACTCATGCCGAAACACATCTAGTCTACTCAAAATGACCTCGATTTGCACCCAAGTCCCGAATGACATAACAAACCTTTTCCAATTTAGAGAACCAAAATCCAAACTCGATATCACCAAAGTCAACTTCCGGTCAAATCTATGAACCTTCTAAACCTTCATGATTCCAATTTTGGCCAATTGAAGCTAAAATAACTTAGGACCCAAATCTAAATTCAGACATATGCCTAAGTCCAAAATCATTATACAAACTTATTGGAAGTATCAAAACACCATTCTAGGGTCGTTTACACACAAGTCAAATCTTGATCAACTCTTAAAACTTAAGCCTTCAACCATGGAACTTAGTGTTCCAATTCACTCCAAAACCTTCCCGAAACCAAACAGCTATCCCCGCAAGTCATTTAACAACAAATAGACATACGAGGAGCATCAAATATGGAAATAAGGCCCAAATACACAAAACGACTGGCCGAGTCATTACATTCTCCCTCTCTTAAACAAACGTTCATCCTCGAACGAGTTTAGAGTCATACTTGAACTGCCGAAAAGTTGAGGATACCTGCTCCGTATATCATGCGCGGTGTCCCAAGTTGCCTTCTCGACTGGTTGACCCCTCCATTGAACCTTCACTAATGCAATATTCTTCGACCTTAACTTGCGATCCTGTATATCCAAAATGGCCATTGGCTCCTCATCATAAGTCAAATCCTTGTCCAATTGCACCAAGTTGAAATCCTACACATGTGACGGATCCTCATAGTACTTCTGAAGCATGAAAACATGGAACATTGGATGAACTCCCGACAAGCTGGGTGGCAAAGCAAGTCTGTAAGCCACCTCACCAACTCTCCGCAAGACCTCAAAAGGACCAATGTACCGAGGGCTCCACTTGCCCTTCTTACCTAACCTCATCACACCCTTTATGGGCGAAACTCTGAGTAGAACCCTCTCACATACCATGAATTCCACATCACGAGCTTCCCTATCAGCATAACTCTTTTTCCTAGACTGCGTTGTACGAAGCTGCTCCTAAATCAATTTCACCTTCTCCAAAGCATCAAGAACTAGATTAGTGCCCAACAACCTAGCCTCCCCAGGCTCAAACCAACCAACCAGAGAACGATATCGCCTCCCATATACGGCCTCATACAGAGCCATCGGGATACTCGACTGATAGTTGTTATTGTAGGCTTACTCTACTAATGGAAAAATTGATCCCACTGGCCGCTGAAATCAAGGACACAGGCTCGCAACATGTCATCTAAGATCTGAATAGTACGCTCGGATTGACAGTTTGTCTGCGGATGGAATTTCGTACTTAGGTCAACCTGTGTGCCTAACTCACGCTACACTGCTCTCTAAAAATACGATGTAAATGGAGTGCCTCTATCCGAAATAATAGACACAGGCACACCACGTAGGCAAACAATCTCTCTAAGATAAATCTGAGTCAGCTGATGTGTAGGTAGTCATGACTGGAATAAAGTGTGCATACTTGTTCAGTCTGTCCATAATGACTCACACAACATCAAATCTCCTCAAGGTCTGTGGCAACCCAACCACAAAATTCATAGTGGTACGCTCCCACTTCCACTCCGGTATATCTAGCCTCTGAAGCAAACCACCAGGTCTCCAATGCTCATATTTAACCTTATGAAAGTTCAAACACCATACAACATAATCAACAATATCCTTCTTTATCCCCCACCACCAATAATACTGCCTCAAACTGCATTACATCTTTGCGGCACCAGGATGAATGGAATACTGCGAACTATGAGCCTTTTTAAGTATCAACTATTGCAACCCAGCCATATTAGGCACACAAATCCGGCTCTGAACCCACAACACACCATCATCACCAATAATCACCTCTTTGGTATCACCTTGCTGCATTTTGTCCTTAAGGATAATCAAATGGGGATCATCACCCAAACAAGGATGACTGTGATACAAAACAAGCAAGAACCCTGCTAGTCTCCAAAATAAATCCAACCTCATGAATCTATTGGCCAAAGCCTTAACATCCAAAGCTAATGGTCTCTCCCCAGTTGGAATAAAAGCAAGAATCCCCATGCTCTCCGCTTTTCTACTCAAGGCGTCGACCACCACATTGGCCTTTCCCGGATAATAAAAAATGGTGATATCATAGTCTTTCAGTAGCTATAACCACCTCTGTTGCCTCAAGTTCAAATCTTTTTGCTTGAGTAGATGTTGAAGACTCTGGTGATCTATATACACCTCACAAGTCATGCTAAAAAGATAATGCCTCCAAATCTTAAGCGCGTGTACAATAGCTGCTAGCTCCAAATCATAGACTACCTATCTCGTCCTGTCTCATTACTCGAGATATCTGAGATAGCTCCGTAAACTAATAACTTATAATAGACGAGCCTATTATCCTTATGTTCTATTGAATAGACATCTGCTTCCTGGTCCTTTTGAACTAGTCAAAACCTGGAGCAAGGGGTGTGTCTATTTTCTTTCTCTTAACTCAGAGGTTCTTTTTTTTAGTAAGATAGTAGTGGATTGAGGATTTGATAAAATAAAGGTGCATTAGCGGTTAATACGTTGTAATTGGATAATCAGGTTATCGGCTAGAAATGCGACTTGTAGAAGACTCCCTACCTATACCTAGCGGAGTTGGCACTACGTGTTTTTCTGCTTGTTTTAGAATCTTGAAATGAAAGGCGGAAGCTGTGGGTTCGAGCCCCATCAGTCCCGACGAATTCAATAAATATATCAATTCATCTCTCTATTTTCTATGAAAAGGGGGACAGGGAGCATAATTTCATTCTCAACAAGGGAGGGACCGTGGAGGGAGTCTCAATCGATCGTTTCTAGAATTCCTTATCACGCCACACATGGAGATCTTTCCATTGATAGATCAGAGGGCCCCCCCTTGAATAAATTCTTAAAGGTTAGGTTACTACGTACACGTTTCCCTTTACTCCATAGGGCCTTCTCATCAGTTGCAGGGTTTGGTGGCCCGAAATTGACTTACTCCGCCCTATGTTTTTTGGATCAAATCTGGTGACAATTCTCCACTCATGTCCTTCCAGAGCTGGGTAAGTGACTCACCTCAGTCTCATAAATGTCCTTCCTAAATTTGGCTCACCTTTTGAATGTGTCGTTGCATGTTTTTTGGTAGAGCCCCCATCTCCCACGGCTACAGCCAGCACCAGGAGCCTAGAAAGGCTTGGGCACCCCCAGTTAGAAAGAAGGGTCGAAGGTTTTGGGCCTGTAGCTTTCCCCGTCCTCAAAGAAAGGTTGAAATACATCCCTCTTTTTAAAACTGATTAATTAACAACCCACCAAGCAAGGGCACGTTGCGCAGTAGTAGCCAGTTCAAGGAAGTGAAACTAAGACAGGTGAGATGATCCACCTCTTTATCTCTAAGTCTGATGCTGGCCCTGCTGGGTTGGGGGTGCCTCGAAAGTAACCTGAAGTGCTATCTAAGTAGGTCTAGACTGACCACGACCATGCTCATATTGTCCATGGGTTGAGAACAGGAATTGAACTCTATGATATCGAATCTCCTGTTGTTCCTCAAGTAGTTGTTCTCATGGGGATTCAACTAACGTGAAGCATAGGCAATCACCCTACCATCCTGCATCAATAGACACCCAATGCAAACCCATGAAACATCACAATATACTGTATATGAACCCAATCCCAAAGGCAAAACAATAATGGGAGTTGTAGTCAAGGTGGTTTTGAGCTTCTGAAAACTCTCCTCACACTTATCAGACCACCCGAATGGGGAACCCTTCTGAGTCAATTTACTCGATGGGGCTTCTATAGATGAAAACACCTCCACAAAATAGCAATATTACTCAGCCAAACCTAGGAAACTCAAGATAGCGGTAGAAGGTCTAGTCCAATTCTGAACCACCTCAATCTTCTTCGATCTACCTTAATACCTCATTGGACACCACGTGACCCAATAATGCCATTGAATCTAACCAAAACTCGCATTTGGAGAACTTAGCATATAGCTTCTTCTCCCTCAAAGTCTGGAGCATGATCCTCATGCTACTCATGCTCCTCCCGACTGCGAGAATTCACCAATATATCATCCAATGAAGATAATGACGAAGGAATCCAGATAAAGCTGAAATACGTTGTTCATCAACTTCATGAACAGTGCCATTTGAATGCTAGCATGATAACTATTATTGTAGGCAAATTCTATGAGTTGCAAATGATCATCCCAGCTACCTTTGAATTCAAGAACACAAGCGCACAACATATCCTAAATCGTGTGAATAGTCCGCTCTGCCTGCCCATCGGTCTGTGGATGGAAGGTTGTACTAAGATTCGCCTGAGTACCCAAACCTTGCTTAAATTTCTTCCAAATATTAGCCGTGAACTGTGCCACTCAATCTGAGATAATAGTAACTGGAGTTCCATGCAACCTGACTATTTTGTTGATATACAACATAGCATAATGTTCCGCGTTGTCGGTAGCCTTAACCGAAAAGAAGTATGCTGATTTTCTGAGTCGATCTACAATCACCCAAATCGAGTCAAACTTACGAGAAGTACGAGGTTGTCCTACCACAAAGTCCATATTAATCATTTCCCACTTCCACATTGGGATATCTATATTTTGTGCCAACCCATCGGGCCTTTGGTGTTCGGCCTTCACTTGCTGACAATTTGGATATCTTTCCACAAAGTCTGCTATGTTCCTATTCATATCATTCCACCAATAGACTTTCCTAATATCATGATACATTTTTGTATAGCCCGGGTGTACGAAATACCTAGAAGTGTGAGCCTCGGTCATGATTCTATCCCGGAGACCATCCACATTTGAAACACATAACCGCCCTTGATACCTTAGGGTACCATCATCCATGCCCAGAGAAAAGGCCATGGTCTTATGTTTATGAATCCCCTACTTCAGTTGTACCAACAATGGATCGTTGAATTGCTTCTCCTTGACTTCTACCACAAATGATGATTCATCCCTATTTTGCACAATCACCCCTCCTTCACTAGAGTCCGCAAGACGAACTCTTAAACTAGCCAACCAATGAACCTCCTTGGCCAACGGCCTTTGATATGCCTCCAAGTGAGCCAAACTACCCATAGATTTTCGGCTAAGAGCATCTGCTACAACATTAGCCTTCCCCGGATGATATAGGATGTCGATGTCATAATCCTTGAGTAACTTGAGCCATCTTCTCAGCCTCAGATTCAATTCCTTCTGTTTGAAAATATATTGAAGGCTTTTATGGTCCGTGAATATATCCACATAGACTCCATACAAATTATGACGCCAAATCTTTAATGCAAATACAACTGCTGCAAGCTCTAGGTCGTATGTTGGATAGTTCTTTTCATGATTCTTGAGTTGCCTAGAAGCATATGCTATCACCCTGCCATGTTGCATTAACACACACCCAAGTTCGGTCCTTGAAGCATCGCAATATACCACAAATCCATCCGTACCTTCTGATAGAGTCAACACCAGTGCCATAGTGAATCTTGATTTCAATTCCTGGAAGCTTCTTTCACAAGCATCTGACCATTGGAACTTAACTACCTTCTGCGTCAATTTAGTCAATGGAAAGGCAAAAGTAGAGAACCCCTCCACAAACTTTCTGTAATACTCAGCTAAGCCCAAGAAACTACGAATCTCTATCGGAGTAGTAGGTCTAGGCCAATTCTTCACGGCTAAAATTTTCTGGGGGTCAACCTCAATTCCTTCTCTAGAGACAACATGACCCAAGAACATAATAGAATCAAGCCAAAATTCACACTTCGAAAACTTTGCATATAACTGGTGCTGATACAGGACCTGCAAAACTTCTCCGAGATGATCGACATGGTCATCTCGACTTCGCGAATAAACAAGAATATCATCAATAAACACTATCACGAAGGAGTCGAGGAAAGGTTTGAAGACCTGATTCATAAGATCCATGAAAGATACGGGAGGATTTGTTAGCCCAAAAGACATTACCAGAAATTCAAAGTGCCCATACCGGGTCCTAAAAACTATTTTCGGAATATCATGTTCCCCGATCTTCAATTGATGATACCCGGATCGTAAATCAATTTTGGATAAGTACTTAGCACCTTGCAATTGGTCGAAGAAGTCATTTATCCTTGGCAGTGGATACTTATTCTTGATTGTGACCTTGTTAAGCTGCCGATAGTCAATACACATTCTTAGTGACCCATCTTTTTTTCTTACAAAAAGGACCGGTGCGCCCCAAGGCTACAAACTCAGCCCGATGAAACCCTTTTCTTACAAATCCTTCAATTGTTCTTTCAGCTCCCTCAACTCGGCTGGTGCCATTCTGTAAGGTGGAATAGATATAGGTTGTGTGCGTGGCATCACATTAATTCCAAAATCAATCTCCCTGTCTGGCAGGATTCCAGGGATTTAATCAGGAAAGGCCTCCAGAAATTCATTCACAACTGGCAGAGACTCAAGTATAGGTGCCTCAGAATCGGTGTCCGTAACCCTGACCAAGTGGTAGATACACCCCTTGTTAATCATCTTCGTGGCCTTAAGGTAGGAAATAAACCTACCCTTCAGCACCACATTATCCACCTTACATTCAACAACTGGCTCATTTGGAAATTCGAACCTCACAGTTCTGGCTCAGCAATCAATCTTGTCAAAACATGAATAGAGCCAGTCCATCCCCATTATCACATCAAAATCAACCACCCCCAATTCAATGAGATCGTACATGGTGTCCCAACCACGCACTATGACAACACAATCCCTATAAACCTGTACGACCACAATATATTCACCAACCGGAGTAGATAAGGAGTGACATAGGATAAAGTGGAACCAGGATCGATAAGAGCATACACATCATGAGAGGATCAATAAGAGTATACACATCATGAGATTGGACAGTCAATATACCTGTGACAACATCTGGAGAAGCCTCTATACTGTGGCAACCACTCATAGCATAGAAACGGTTGGGTCCTCCCGAACTCTGCGTACCACCCCTAGCTGCACCACGCCCTGCGGGTGCTAGAGTACCTCGGGCTGGAGGATGTGCCGCGGACATAGTAGCTTCAGAACTGGCTGGCTGTGTTGTACCCCTGCCCATACCCTGGCGGGGCGAACGACAATCCCTCTGAATGTGACCCCTAAATCCGCACCCGCAACATATGGGTAGGTATATGTAATAGATTCCCAAGTTCATCTTCCCACGCCTAGGGTATGAGGGCCACTGCTGCTGCTGAAATCTCCCACCAAACCAACCCTGCTGGTAGGATCCCATGTCGCCCTGACTGGGTCTAAAACAGTTCCCCTGCTGCTGACTGGGCCCCGATGGTGGTGTAGTAACTGAAGAATTAGCAAAGGACTGGGACAGTCCTGATGACCCTCCTCTGAAAGCTATACTACCACTACCACCACCACCACCAGTAGTACCACTGAAGTTTCCCGCTGACCGGGCCTTATTGCTGCTCTCTCGCTCTATTCGATTCTTCAGCTTGTGGGTCTATACGGCTTGAGTAAATGCCACCATCTTCCCATAGTTCATATCAAAATTCAAGGCAGCTATAGCGGCCTCATTAATAACCAAGGGGCTAAGGCCCTATACAAACCGGCGCACTCTAGCCTCCATGGTGGGCATCATGTGAATAGCATACTTGGACAAGCGCGCGAACTCCATATGGAACTCCCACACACTCTTGCTTCCTTAATTTAGGCTCTCAAACTCAGCAGCACGGGCTGCCTTAGTCTCGGCAGGTTAGAAATGATCCATGAAAGCGTCGGCAAACTCACTCCACCTCGCTGGAGGGCTTCCTTCTTCACGGGACTCCTCCCATAGTTCAAACCAAGAATATGCCACCTCTTTCAGGCGGTAAGAGGCCAATCCCACTCCCTCCGTCTCAGTAGCACGCATAACTCAGAGAGTCTTGTGCATCTCATCAATGAATTCTTGGTGGTCCTCCTCTGGGTTAGTACGCGTGAACACTGGAGGATCCAACTGGAGAAACCTATTCACACTGGAACTGGCAGAATCCCCTGGCTGACTTGAAAAGGTGGGTGCAATATTTGATCTCTAAGCCTTGGGAAGCCTCTATTTGAGCCAACATGTATATGGCTCCCCTAAGATCAACATCGAAAACAATAGAATCGGAAGCTAGAGCTGGATTTGGAACTAGAATATCAGTTGAAGGGGTTGTTGCACCCTCAGTAGGTGTAGGGATAGGTGCGGTCTGATCAGTTGTAGTGGAATCAGGCAGTGTAGTAGTTGGAGGAATATCCTCACCCCTCGGGTGCTCACCCGCATCATCAAATAAAGGATCAACTGCCACTCCTGGGGTGATATGTTCTCTTTGGTCAGTTCTTGCCTTCTTCTTAGGCGCCATATACTGAAAATTAGAGGAATGCACGAGTTAAAGGAGGAATAATCTTACAATCAGCTTTATCGCACGATCAAGAACATCAAAGAAGGGTATTATTCCTAAATGTCCAAGTAGCCTCCTAATTATAGATGTGGTCGACAACACACCGATAAGAAGGACTCTACTAGACACCGCTCCGAGACATCCTAGGACACTTTAAAACCTTAGGCTCTGATACCAAGTTTGTCACGCCCCGACCTTAGGGAGGGTGACCGGCGCTCAACCGAGATAAGCTGGCCGAGCAAGCCTGTACAATACCTTCTACCCGAACTCACTCATGAATAAAGAGAAGATCTACACCGACATACCACCCACACAATGTCTATGGAGCCTCTAATAGATACAAAAGAGTACGATGATAGTGCCGGCAACAAGGCCCCGGATATACCTCAAAACATAATACATAAGGACAAATGATATACGACCCCGAATAAGGTGGGGCTCACCAAGTCAGTTGGGAAGAGGGTGTACCGCTATCAACAATCAAAGCCACCTGCTGTGGATCCACCTGCACCCATTAAAGATGTAGCGCCCCCTGCAAAAAGGACGTTAATACATGTGAAATAGTACTAGTATGAATGACTAAGCACCCTCTCAATAGAACGAATGATAAAACAATAATGAACAATCATAAAATCAATGGGAGTCTCAACAATTCCCAAAACATCAACTTAGGAACAAGACAAGTTTTCAAGTGATTTCCATATTTTAAGTTAGGAGATTTTTAGTACCGACACCACACCATTTATAGTTTTGATTACAATTTCTGACACAGTCACCACCATGTGTACGGTATGGCATCCGATCAGGACCCGATTGGCTAGGCCGTCTCATACGAGACATCAACCACAATCACAATTTCAATTTCAATTTCCATCACAATCACTACCATGTGTGCGGCATGGCGTCTGATCACGACCCGATCGGCTAGGCCGCCTCATCCGAGACATCATCCTTTTCTATCAATCATCCCATTTCATACCTCTTTCACATCTTTTTATTTCATTGGCACTAGTGGTCACAATTGTAATATCCCCCCTTTTGTGTGGTGTGTTGGCCGTATTTCATATTTTTTTATTTCATGCTCACCTTTTCACTTTCAACCATCATCATGTATTTTTAACAACAAGGCAGTTTTGTTCAAGACAAAAAGCATACATATGAGCAAACAAGAGTCTTAAGTGCATTGATATTTCTTACACAATTGGCATTAACTATCATTTGAAACGCAACTTGAAATCATGGCATTTAACTAAGCAACCAATACCTTGAACACATTACCAAATAGTAGTACAACCTAACAAGAGCATTTGGAATACATATTGAACACAAAAGTCTTTTGACGCAAAGTTTATTCGGAATAATCGATTCATAATGAGTAACTCGGGACTTACAATGACATTGTGGGGTTCAATTCTAAGGAAATAGTTTAGATAACATACCTCACTTGAGCTTCCTTAAACTCTAAAATATTCTGAAAATCTTATCAACTTCGATCTATTTCAGAAATGTAACAAATTGAACCAAAAATTAGGAGGATGATCATGGTTTCAGCTCATTTGAGCATTTTATCAAATACTAGGTGTGCATTAAGGTTTCAAGGTCCTCCTATGGTGTATTCCATCATCCCACAACCCATTATCTACCATTTTTATCTCAACAATCTTCCTACACCCCTTGATAATACATGTATGCAAAATGAACAACTTCCACACCCAAGAATTTCCTTACTAATTACCTATTTCTAGTTGAATTTCGAAATTGAGAGTTAGGGTGTAGAATATTACCTCTAGGTTAAAGACCTTATGAGTTTCCCTTGTTAATCTTCTAAGATTTGAGTAAGAATTGAAGAACAAATTGTTGAGGAACCCTCTCCCACTCCAGAGCACTTTCTCACTCTCAAAATACCAGTTTTTACTTAAGAAATGGTCCATAGCGTCTATATAATGGAATAGGGTCGGATTATAAAAACCAGAAAAATGAAGCTCCGGAACCCAATATACGGTTTCATATGCGACCGCATAATGCTTCTACGGTCCTCAAAAGGGGCCGCAAAATATCCCTCCGTAACTGCGCAGCCCTGCCTGGGTATGCGGCCGTTCTGTGGTCCGCATATCGATTCTGCGGTCATAAAGCGGACTGCAGAATATCCTCCCGGAATTACTCATGTGAATCCTGCGATGCAATCTGCGCCCCGTAAAGCAATTTTGCGGCTGCATAATGGACCGCACAATGGCCCACAAATTTTGCTCAAGTTCCTGCTTCACTCTGCGGCTATTTTGAAGCGATTCTGCGGCCCGCAAAGTGATTCTGCGGCCGCATAGTGGGCCGCAGAAATGTCTTTTTCTGCCAACATTTTCCTTTAACTCCCTAGCGTGTTGTTTGAACCAAAAAGCCTGTACCATCACGAAACATATTAGCCTACCTCGCCACCACGGAACCTCGGGTTTTAGGTGAAATTTTATGGGGCCTTACATCCTCCCCCACTTAAGATCATTCATCCTCAAATGAGGGTCTAAATCCGTCATTAGTACTCAACATGACCCAGCTGTTACTTCACACACTAGCAGTCCTAATTTTTTACTAACTCCCCAAATTCCCAAAAATTTCGGTAGAGTTTCCCTTGTAACTGGACTTTTCCACCTATCAGAGAATCCCAGAAACCAATCCTAACAGCATGTACATAATCTAACAAAGTAACATAATATGAAACTATGACGCCCCGAGCCTGGGGGGCAAGACCGGTACCCGGTGCCTCACCTATCCTTGCGTACCAACTTGTGACTAAGGGACACTGAACATATGATATCATACTTTGGCCATGGGCCACATTGCAAGACAACTACGAATGCTAACTAAATATCAATATAAATCTAGGCCGACAAAGCCGTCATAAGTATTGCAGCTGACAAACCAACCAAATATACATACAAGGCCCGCAAGCCCAACGTACTGCACTAACTGACAGGATATGTCTACAAGCCTCTACTGATGGATATACTATGATCGGAACAGCTTCCCGACCTACTCATAACATATATACATATATACACAAGGCGTGCATAAAGCTCTAGAACCGGCAACTCCGAAAGGCATGGAGCTTACCGATCAAGCTAAACTCGGGCAACACTTAATGAGGAGGTTTACTTGCATGTCTGTTTGAAACTGCACGCGTGAAATGCAGCGCCCCCAGAAAAGGGACGTTAGTATGAAATAATGTACCGAGTATGTAAGGCAATATATTAAAAGCTAAAACTGAACTGATAATATAATAACTGGAAGTAACTTGGAATCAAAGATAATCTGAAGATATGCTCACCTGCTGATACTGACTCAACTCTCTCAATATGGTAAGTAAAATAGTTGTCCGGCCCTATAAGGCTCGGTATATACATATATAACTGCTCTGCCCTAGTAGGCTCGCTCATAGGTGCTCTTCCATACTAGGCTCTATATCTCGTCCAACTGGGCTCGCTCATAGGCGCTCGGCCACAGTAGGCTCGGTACATAACTTACCATCTGATCAGAGGTTGCCCAATAGGGGCCTGCCCATCGATTATAGCTCGATGGTAATGAAAATACTGTAATACTGTATATATAAATTCTCTGCTCTCTTGACTAGAAGAAGATAATACTCAATTGAACATAAAGTCCCGATAAGGGAGAATACTTTAACTTATGAGACTAGGATAATTCGGGAGTATAAATTCGGGAGTATGAAATTCTCTTTATGCCTTGTTATCAAATACATGTAATTACGAGATCATGCCAAAATGAAAGAAGGGCTTAGACTTAACATACCTGGAGTAGGGAAAAATCTGTATGTTGTTCTTGGGAAAGATTGTACCGTGCTCTCTTAGAATTGCAAATCCCGTTGCTATTACGCAGTGTAACTTTGTATGAAAATTTACCCAAAATCCGTCACTTTCCTTAGTTTTAATTCACGTTTTTTGTGAATTAGTCTTGAAGATTGTGAATTGATCATTCTTGTATGAAATTGCACCGTACTCTTTCTTTGTGAAATGATCATATTCTTGTATGAAATTAGTTGAATTTAAGAAGTCTTACCTTAGTGGGTGTGGGCCCCACTAGGTGATGACTTAGCAAAGAACCCCTCTAAAATTTGCAACCTTTTTTGTGTGAGTTAATACTCATCATCAAGGCCCCTTTGGGCAGCCACGTTGGGGGGGAGGGGGTTAGACTTATCCAAATATTGTAATTAATTAGATAATCTCCCACCAAAAATCATTAATTACCCATTCATCCACATTATTAAGAATTATCTCAACTTACTTAAATTACTACTCACTTTTAACACGCCTTATACACCTTACTATCATGGCCATGTGGTACCTTGTATGGTACTAGTCCATAAATATCGGGTATTTTAGCTCGGGCCGTATTTTATCCCAAAATGTCAAACTTCGACGAAATTCATTTTCTTCGAATTTCTTACCCTCTCACCTTCACGAATTTACTTATCACTTATTTGAAATAGCATAATACTTATAATCCCAAAATAATCTCATCCCCGAACTTATATCAATTTACTTACGATGAAACTTTAAAGTACGAAAATGCGGGATGTAACATCTCATTTCTGAGCATATATCAACTTACTTATGGCGTAATTTCACGTACGAAAGCATGGGGTGTAATATCATTCCCCCCTTTGGAACATTCGTCCTCGAATGTTTACTAATGCACTTATTATTCTCATAACCCATATCTCTTACGAATACTTTAATATTCTCCTTTACATTTAGACAACCGTTCTTTGAATAAATCCAAAGGACAGGACATTCCCCCCTTTAAGTCTCTTTCTCACACCACAACTTGTAGTCGGAATCCTTCTAATCTCGTAACTGTTGCTACCTTCTATCATACTGCCTATATGACTCTAACTTTGTATGTGCGCCTATGCAATGCTTCTCTCCTCTTTCCTCCAGCTCTTAGCCAATCTCTAGACCTCACTTTGTGAACATATACAAAATTATGTCAAGCTGTTCCTTTGGGCGTCATTAGCTTTACTATATCTAGGTAGGCCACACTATACCGTAACTCTTACTTCGATTTATTGTTACTGAGGTCTGCGACCAAACTCCAGGTTACTCTTGTTGCTTATCCTATATGCATAAAGCAAAGTCTTTTAACACTTCTTCATTACTGTTCATCTTAAGAATGATGGTCTAATCTCATCTTGTACTTTGTATATTTTATCCATCTATTGTTGACTCGCCTTAATACCGATAACCTGACCTCTTATGTAACACTGCCGCTATGGCTCACGTCTCATCGGGGAAGATCTGAAATGATTAGACTGATCTACCGGGGGCAATACCATGCTTCCATAACCGTATTTTATAGCATCCCAACGTGATTCATCCTATGTGGGTTATTCTAATCCCGTACAACTCATGAAATCCTCTTCAAATCATTACTCGATCGAAGGCCCAAACGTCATCCTTTATTTATCACAATTACACCCTCTTTCCACTACCAGGGCAGTATTCCATCTTTTCTAAATGCTACTAGTATTAGACTCCTTTGAGTTTATTTAGGCTATACTGAACTTTCTATACCTTAGAGAAACCATCAGCTCTCTTATTTCCATGGGCTTAGTCCCGAGTATTTATCCATTCTCGTCACCTTCTCACTCGCCCTTTCTCGTCCTTACTCATGTCATAAAACTTTGTCCATTTACTATACTTTAGCTTGCGAACATATCTATTTATACTATTCGTATCCTTCCTTCAACTTGCTTGCACCATAGATTTCCTTGTGTTATTCTGGAACATCAAGCGAGACATCACATCGTCTTTAATTTCTTCTTTACTCTCTTAACCAGACCTCTAAGTAACTAGAAACCATGGGCTGTAAGGTATGCCACTGACGACGCCGCTATTATTCCTAGATACTGAATTCCAATGCCTCTAGCCTTCTATCTGAAGTATGGACTATACACAACCTTCCGCATGTGAATATCTCGTACGTTGTTCATATTTACCTTACTTACCTTAAAATCTCACATCACATCTTCTATCTCTTTCATGACCTCTCTTCCATATAAGTATAATTCATATCCACGACTTGAAACTCTATTATAATACTTGTACCTCTAATGCATACACAATCCAGTGGGAGCTTTATACTGACTTCTTATGAGACTTGTACTCTTCTTACTGGATTTATCGTAGAGCCGTTATGGAATATGGCTATTGTACTATCTCTCTTGTACCTCTGATATTAAGAGTGATTCTGCAATGTTCTCAATCATGATGTTGATAATTTTCTAGGTCCAATAATCAAATTCTTGATTTACTTAATCGATGTAACTCTTTAGTTTCCTCTTCCCTCTGATCAACCTTTATGTATGCTTAAGCTATTGCAGATCATGGTATTAGTTATTACTTTTAGACTTTTATGGCACTATGGAATATCCATGATACAATCCTTTAGCAATTCAATCCTTTGTTTATGACCCAGGCTCAATTCTTCCTTTTAACTTATACCGAAACCTTCTACGGCTGTATGATTGTCAACATATATGCTGCATGTATAAAACTCCGATCTCTTAAGTGCGCTCATAACGTAACCAACTCTGGATAATTGTTCGAATAATTCCTTTCTTTCCATCCTAGCTTTCATTAAACATAAGCTATTACTTTTCCTGGTCTTTCTGTCCCCTTGTTGCGTCCATACATAGCTTATCTTAGTGCCCACACATATTGGAATTCCATACAACTCATATGATCTTGAATATCACTTCTGATTTTTCTCCCCGTTCACTAGCCACGGTAGGTGCCACTTTCTTATGAAGTCAATGTTGTTTTGAGACTGTTGTTGTAAGACCATTTCCTCTTTAGGTCACTGAGTTTAGGTTGAAGCCTTTTTCCTTATTTTCCTTAGCTAGTCTTCCATTGTAGTACTTAGGGAGGACCCTCTGACTCTTGTAAAGCTGTGAGCTTATTACATTGTATACTCAACGGACCTCCTGATGTCCTTCCTTGCCTATACTTATCCGTAGTTACTTACCTCCATGACCTTGTGCTTGTGGGGTTACTTCTGAACTGATATTTTGAGTGTCTTCCCAGTGGCACTCTTTTTTATTTCCGTAACACTTATACGGTACCTTTTTAACTTCCCCATATGAATATATCTCAAGTATTATAATGTCATCATAACTGCGAGGCTGAATTCCCCATGTTGGGGTTCACTCTATTTATCTTGCACGATCTATTGATTTGTCTGTATCCTCTTATCTAGCCATAACTAGGCCCTTCCTGAATCAACTACTAACCACTCGTTATGGCCCACTCTCATATCAATATCCAGTGTAATCTTTCTGGGGTTATTTCCTTTGTCTTAACTTACCTCTCGCACTGGCTCCTTATTTATCAATAACATCCCAGGCAGGAACCCTTACTTCCTTTCCTTGATGTTGTGTTTGCATGATGTTCTGGAATCGTAGCATGTCAATAGTATTTGAATAAGTGCAATCTCGTCCCTTTTTCATTTTCTCGCATTCTTCCTTTACCATTCCATAATTACTAGAACCACTTAATTCTGACTTAATACCACCTCACTCCACATTCCCCTCTTTAAGGAAGTACTAATATTTAGCGCTACGACGATCTACCTATAGATGTTTTACCTCTTTATCTTTGGCTTCTTTTCACATAATCGATGACCCTTACTCGCCTTGCGGAAACCCTTCTGTACCAAGGATAACAAAATTTCTTATTCACGAGGGTGACACCTAATGTAACTGGCACATATAGTTCCTTAAGCTTAACTTTGCTCCCATTGCTTGCTTTAGGTAAGCGTCTTCCTGAATAACCTTTAAGGGTTATTCTTCTGTTTTCTATTCTATTATCGTCAGAGCGCAATTTCTGATATTCTCATAATGATGACTATTATCAAATCACCCAGTCCTTAATTCATGTTTAGTTTGTCTTGTTCACCAGCCCATACTGATTTCTATTATTCTGGGGTCTAACTTTCCCTTCCGGTAGTTACGTTGGAGTCACGAGCTTTTTTGTTTTGAAATGAGGATATGATTTTATGGCCTATATTCTTTTGTTGTCTCAAGGCCGATCACTTCTCGTCTTTCCCTTCCCTTAACTATCGACTCTATAATACTGTTTCTTTCTCTCTCTTTTTTGTACCGTTGTCATCAATGTATCACATCTTACTCATAATGCTTCATTAACTCTCTCCTTATTTCCCTGCTGACATTTCTGCCTATCACTTTATTCTAAAAACTTCAACAAGACAATATTTTGCTTTTAGCTCCCCTTTCTCCATCTACTGGCTCTTCGGATTGCTTAACGTTCTCGCTCTACTAGGGACGGGAGCCACACTTAGGTAATATTTATCCCTTCAAGGCTTCCAGTGCCTATCTTTGTAGTACTCATATCTAGTTGTACTATTTTATAGTGCACCTTCTGGATGTCTCACAAGGAGATTTATTAGCACTTTTGCAATATCCTTCGGAAACGTCAATTAATACAAATAATCCATCCACCATTTTGGGTTACTATGACCCCAGCCGGATCCTGATGTTCCATCCTTTTCTTAAAATATACTTACTAGCCCCCATAGGGAATAACTGAGATGGGTGCTGCCAATTGTATATACCTTTGTTAGCGTTGAAGGTAACTCAAAATGCTTATATCTCTCTCCCTGAATTGCAGATAATGTTCTTCTCTACTAATTAGGTACCTCGTACCCTTCTTCACCTTGCTTTTTTAACTTGTTGAAACTTGTATCTTCCTTTTGAATCTCTCATTGCTTTTCACCATACAGGTGGACAGATATTCTTGCCTTAAGGCTCCTCATCAAGAAACTTACACGTCTTAGTACACACAAGTTCTGCTGAAGACCTTACATTTACTCATCATAATTATGATGCAAAATTGAGTTCCTCTAACTCAACTATTCCACAACTATACCTCTTACCAACCGTCTTTCTGGATGTAGGCATCGTCGTATTATGAATAAGATAGAGTTTAGGAAATTGGATTCTTACAACTGAGCTCTACCACACGATCTAGAGTAAGAAGAAAGAGTGACAGTCCTAAATGCCCTATAGCATCCTGCTTATAAGTATGGTGCACGACACACCCATTAACAAGACTCTACTACACACGACTTGTTGACTCCATAGGATAGAACTGCTCTGATACCACTTTTGTCATGCCCCGAGCCTGGGGGCGAGACCAGCACCCGGTGCCTCACCTATCCTTGCGTACCAACTTGTGACTAAGGGACTCTGAACATATGATATCATACTTTGGCCATGGGCTACATTGCAAGACAACTGCGAATGCTGAGTAAATATCAATATAAAGCTGGGCCGACAAGGCCGTCATAATTATTGCATCTAACATACCAACAAAATATACATACAAGGCCCGCAAGCCCAACGTACTACACTAACTGACAGGATATGTCTACAAGCTTTTACTAATGTATATACTATGATCGGAATAGCTTCCCGACCTACTCATAACATATATACATATATACCCAAGATGTACATAAAGCTCTAGACCCGGCAACTCCGAAAGGCATGGAGCTTACCGATCAAGCTGAACTCGGGCAACACTTAATGAGGAGGTCTACTTGCCTGTCTGTCTGAACCTACACGCGTGAAATGAAGCGACCCCAGAAAAGGGACATCAGTACAAAATAATGTACCGAGTATGTAAAGGAATATATTGAAAGCTGAAACTGAACTGATAATATAATAACTGGAAGTAACTGGAGTCAAAGATAATCTGAAGATATGCCCACCTGCTGAAACTGACTCAACTCTCTTGATATAGTAAATAAAATAGTTTTCCGGCCCTATAAGGCTCGGTATATACATATATAACTGCTCTGCCATAGTAGGCTCACTCATAGGTGCTCTTCCATACTAGGCTCTGTATCTCGGCCAACTGGGCTCGCTCATAGGCGCTTGGCCACAGTAGGCTCGGTATATAACTTACCATCTGATCAGAGGTTGCCCAATAGGGGCCTGCCCATTGATTATAGCTCGATGGTAATGAAAATATTGTAATACTGTATATATAGATTCTCTGCTCTCTTGACTAGAAGAAGATAATACTCAATTGAACATAAAGTCCCGATAAGGGAGAATACTTTAACTTATGAGACTGGGATAATATTTATAAATTCGGGAGTATGAACTTCTCTTTATGCCTCGTTATCAAATACATGTAATTACGAGATCATGCCAAAATGAAAGAAGGGCTTAGACTTAACATACCTGGAGTAAGGAAAAATCCGTATGTTGTTCTTGGGAAAGATTGTACCGTGTTCTCTTAGAATTGCAATTCCCGTTGCTATTACGCAGTGTAACTTTGTATGAAAATTTACCCAAAATCCGTCACTTTCCTTAGTTTTAATTCACTTTTTTTGTGAATTAGACTTGAAGATTGTGAATCGATGATTCTTGTATGAAATTGCACCGTACTCTTTCTTTGTGAAATGATCATATTCTTGTATGAAATTAGTAGAATTTAAGAAGTCTTACCTTAGTGGGTGTGGGCCCACTAGGTGATGACTTAGCAAAGAACCCCTCTAAAGTTTGCCTCCTTTTTTGTGTGAGTTAATACTCATCATCAAGGCCCCTATGGGCAGCCACGTCACGTTAGGAGGGGTTAGACTTATCCAAATGTTGTAATTAATTAGCTAATCTCCCACCAAAAAATATTAATTACCCAATCATCCACATAATTAAAAATTATCTCAACTTACTTAAATTACTACTCACTTTTAACACGCCTTATACACCTTACTATCATGGCCATGTGGTACCTTGTATGGTACTAGTCCATAAATACCGGGTATTTTAGCTCGGGCCGTATTTTATCCCAAAATGTCAAACTTCGACGAAATTCATTTTCTTCGATTTGCTTACCCTCTCACCTTCACGAATTTACTTATCACTTGTTTGAAATAGCATAATATTTATAATCCCAAAATAATCTCATCCCCAAACTTACGTCGATTTACTTACGACAAAACTTTAACGTACGAAATCGCGGGATGTAACATCTCATTTTCGAGCATATATCAATTTACTTAAGGCATACTTTCACGTACAAAAGCATGGGGTGTAACAAAAACAACACCAACCGTGGCCTCATAAGCAATATATTACTAGAAAGGAAATATCCTGAGCATAAACTGTACAAGTGGTACTTAGTTCATAAGAAGTAATTTCATAGAAACTATTACATAGCTATTGCAACAAATGAGGGTACTTCCTTTTCGTTTCTTCCTCGGCCTCCCAGGTGGCCTCTACAACCTGCTGGTTTTGCCATAACACTTTCACGGAGGAAATTTCTTTATTTCTTAGCTTTTGGACTTGCCTATCAAGAATGGCAACTGGAATTACTTCATAGGTCAGTTCTTCATTAACTTCAATAGTTTCTACAGGCATAATAACCGACGGATCCCCAACAACCTCCTTCAATATAGACACATGGAATACCGCGTGCACTAATGACATCTCAGGTGGTAGCTCAAGCTTGTACGCCACCCGACCAATCCTCTAAATGATTTTGTACAGTCAGATATACCTCAGACTCAATTTCCCTTTCTTACCAAATCGCATTACACCCTTCATGGGGGAAACCTTCAAGAATACCCAATCATCTTCTTTAAACTGCAAATCCCTACAACAAACATCTGAATAGGACTTCTGACGACTCTGAGCAGTCTTCAACCGCTCCTTAATGTTTTTAACTTTCTCCATAGCTTGATGCAGGAGGTCTGGCCCTATCAACTCTGCTTCCCCAATCTCGAACCACCCAATGGGAGATCTACATATCCTACCATATAAAGCCTTGAACGGTGCCATTTGAATGCTAGCGTGATAACTATTTTTGTAGGTAAATTCTATGAGTGCCAAATGATTATCCCAGCTACCTTTGAAGTCAAGAACACAAGAGCGCAACATATCCTCAAGCGTCTGAATAGTCTGTTATGCCTGCCTGTCGTTCTGTTGATGGAAGGTTGCACTAAGATTCACCTGAGTACCCAAACCTTGCTGAAATGTCTTTCAAAAATTAGCCGTGAACTGTGCCCCTCGATCTGAGATAATAGAAACTGGAGTGCCATGTAACTTGGCTATTTCTTTGATATACAATTGAGCATACTGTTCCGCTATATCGGTAGCCTTAACCGGCAAGAAGTGTGTTGATTTTGTGAGTCGATCTACAATTACTTGAGTCGAGTCAAACTTACGAGGGGTGCGAGGTAGTCCTACCACAAAGTCCGTATTTATCATTTCCCATTTCCACATTGGGATTTCTATGTTTTACGCCAACCCATCGGGCCTTTGGTATTCTTGATTGTGAAAATGTTAACCACCGGGTGCACAGAATACCTATCAGTAGAGACCATCCACATTTGGAACATATAACCACCCTTGGTACCTTAGGGCACCATCATCCACACTAAGAGAAAAGGCCATGGTCTTATATTTATGAATCCCCTCCTTCAGTTGTACCAATAATGGATCGTTGAATTGTTTCTCCTTAACTTCCACCACAAGCAACGATTCACCACTATTTTACACAATCACCCCTCCTTCACTAGAGTCCGCAAGATGAATTCCCAAACTATCCAACCGATGAACCTCCTTGGCCAACGGCCTTTGATATGCCTCCAAGTGAGCCAAACTGCCTATAGATTTCTGGCTAAGAGCATCCGCTACAACATTAGCCTTCCCTGTATGATATAGTATGTCGATGTCATAATTCTTGAGTAACTCGAGCCATCTTCTCTGCCTCAGATTCAATTCCTTCTGTTTGTAAATATTTTTAAGGCTCTTATGGTCCAGGAATATATCCACATGGACCCATACAAATAATGACTCCAAATCTTTAATGCAAATACCAGTGATGCAAGCTCTAGGTCGTTTGTTGGATAGTTCTTTTCATGATTCTTGAGTTGCCTAGAAGCATACGCTATCATCTTGCCATGTTGCATTAATACACACCAAATTCTGATCCTTGAAGCATCGCAATATACCACAAATCCATCCGTACCCTCTCATTGTGTCAACACCGGTGTCGTAGTCAATCTTGATTTCAATTCTTGGAAGCTTCTATCACAAGCATCTGACCATTGGAAGTTAACTGCCTTCTTCGTCAATTTAGTCAACGGAGAGGCAAGAGTAGAGAACCCCTCCACAAACTTTCTGTAATACCTATCTAAGCCCAAGAAACTACGAATCTCTGTTGGAGTAGTAGGTTTAGGCCAATTCTTCACGGCTGAAATTTTCTTGGGGTCAACATCAATTCCTTCTCTAGAGACAACATGACCCAAATACGTAACAAATTAGAGCCAAAATTCACATTTTGAAAACTTTGCATACAACTGGTGCTGATACAGGACCTGCAAAACTTCCCTGAGATGATCGGCATGGTCCTCTCGACTTCGCGAATAAATAAGAATATCGTCAGTAAACACTTTCACGAAGGAGTCGAGGAAAGGTTTGAAGACCTGATTCATAAGATTCATGAAAGTTGTGGGGGCATTCGTTAGACCAAAAGACATTACCAGAAATTCAAAGTGCCCATAGCGGGTCCGAAAAGCTATTTTCGGAATATCCTGCTCCCTGATCTTCAATTGCTAATACCCGGATCATAAATCAATCTTGGAGAAGTACTTAACATCTTGCAATTGGTCGAACAAGTCATCTATCCTTGGCAGTACATACTTATTCTTGATTGTGACATTGTTAAGTTGCTGATAGTCAATACACATTCTCAGTGACCCATCTTTCTTTCTTACAAAAGAGACCGGTGCACCCCAAGGTGACACACTCGGCCGGATGAAATAATTTTCTAACAAATCCTTCAATTGTTCTTTCAGCTCCCTCAACTCAGCCGGTGCCATTCTGTAAGGTGGAATAGATATAAGATGTGTGCTTGGCATCACATCAATTCCAAAATCAATCTCCCTGTCTGGCGGGATTCCAGGGAGTTCATCAGGAAAGGCTTCTGGAAATTCATTCACAACTGGCACAGACTCAAGTGTAGCTGCCTCTACATCGGTGTCCGTAACCCGGACCAAGTGCAAGATACATCCCTTGTTAATCATCTACGTGGCCTTAAGGTAGGAAATAAACCTACCCTTCGGCACCACATTATCCCCCTTCCATTCAGCAACTGGCTCATTTGGAAGCTCGAACCTCACAGTTCTCACTCGGCAATCAAGCTTGGCAAAACATGGATAGAGCCAGTCCATCCCCATTATCATATCAAAATTCACCATCCCCAATTCAATGAAATCGGCCATGGTATCCCGACCACGCACCATGACAACACAATCCCTATAAACCCATGAGGCCACAATAGACTCACCAACCGGAGTAGATACAGAGAATGGCTCATTAAGCTATTCCGGTGCTATCCCAAATTCTATAGCAACATAAGGAGTGACATAGGACAAAGTGGAACCAGGAACGATAAGAGCATACACATCTTGAGATTGGACAGTCAATATACCTGTGACAACATCTGGAGAAGCCACTACATTGTGGCGACCACTCATAGCATAGAAATGGCTGGGTCCTCCCGAACTCTGTGTACCCCCTAGCTGCACCACGCACTGCGGGTGCTGGAGTGCCTCGGGTTGGAGAAGGTATCGCGGACGTAGTACCTGTAGAACTGGCTAGCTGTGTTGTACCCATGCCCACACCATGGCGGGGCGAACGACAATCCCTCTAAATATGACCCCTCAATCCACACCCATAGCATATGGGTAGGTCCATGTTATAGATTCCCAAGTGCATCTTCCCACACCTAGGGAATGGGGGCCTCCGTTGCTGCTGAAATCTCCCACCAGACCCACCCTGCTGGTAGGATACCCTGTCTCCCTAGCTGGGCCTAAAATAGTTCCTTTGCTGCTGACTGGGCCCCGATAGCAGAGCATTGACTGAATATTAAGCAAAAGACTGGGACGGACCTGATGACCTTCCCCTGAAAGCTGTCCTACCACCACCACCACCAGTAGTACCATAGAAGTTGCCCGCTGACCGGGCCTTGTTGCTGCTCTCTCGCTCCATTCTATTCTTCAGCTTGCGGGTCTGTGTGTCTTGAGCAAATGCCACCATCTTCCCATAGTTCATATCAAAATTCAAGGCAGCTGTAGTGGCCTCATTAATAAGCAAGGGGCTAAGCCCCTGTACAAACCAGCGCACTCTAGCCTCCATGGTGTGCATCATGTGAATAGCATACTTGGACAAGTGCGCGAACTCCATATGATACTCCCACACACGCTTGCTACCTTGTTTTAGGTTCTCAAACTCTGCAGCATGGGCTTCCTTAGTATTGGCAGGCAAGAAATCATCCATGAAAGCGTCGGTAAACTCACTCCATCTCGGTTGAAGGCTTCCTTCTTCACGGGACTCCTCCCATAGTTCAAACCAAGGATATGCCACCTTTTTCAAGAGGTAAGAGGCCAATTCCACTACCTCCGTCTCAGTAGCACGCATAACTCCGAGAGTCTTATACATCTCATCTATGAAGTCCAGGGGGTCCTCATCTTGGTTAGTACTAGTGAACACTGGAGGATCCAACTGAAGAAACCTGTTCACCCCGGAACTGGCAGAATCCCCTGGCTGACTAGAAAAGGTGGGTGCAACATTTGATCTCTCGGCCTGGGAAGCCACTATCTGAGCCAACATCTATATGGCTCCCCTAAGATCAATATTAGAAGCACCAAAATCGGAAGCTGGAGCTGGAGAATGGAACTGGAATATTAGTTGGAGGGATCGTTGCACCCTCAGTAGGTGTAGGGATAGGTGTGGTCTGATCAGTTGTAGTAGAATCAGGCAGTGTAGTAGTTGGCGGAATATCCTCACCCTTTGGGTGCTCACCCGCATCATCAAATAAAGGATCAACTGCAACTCTTGGGATGACATTTTCTCTTTGGCCAGTTCCTACCTTCTTCTTAGGCGCCATATACTAAAAATTAGAGCAATGCACGAGTTAAAGGAGGAACAATCTTACAATCAGCTTTATCGCACGATCAAGAACATCAAAGAAGGGTATTATTCCTAAATTTTCAATTAGCCTCCTAATTATAGATGTGGTAGACAACAAACCGATAAGAAGGACTCTACAAGACACGGCTCCGAGACATCCTAGGACACTTTAAAAACTTAGGCTCTGATACCAAGTTTGTCACGCCCCGAACTCGGGGAGCGCGACCGGCACTCAACCGAGATAACCCAGCCGAGCAAGCCTATACAATACCTTCTACCCGAACTCACTCATGAATAAAGAGAAGATCTATTTCATTTATTAAACAGTAGGAAAATTTTTGTGAACAACAACACCAATTCATTATCAGTAGTTTCATCATCTATATGTTTCAGAATACATACACTTTCATAGTTTTATGTGGAACGTGTGATGCAGTTACCAAAATTACTAGTTTGACTTTCCCAACACCGACATGCCACCCACACAATGTTTACGGAGCCTCTAATTGATACAAAAGGGTACGATGATAGTGCCGCCAACAAGGCCCCGGCTATACCTTAAAACATAATATATAAGGATAAAAGATATACCACCCTGAATAAGGTTGGGCTCACCAAGTCAGCTGGGAAGAGGGTGTACCGCTATCAACGATCAAAGCCGCCTGCTGTGGAACCACCTGCATCCATTAAAGATGCAGCGCCCCCGGCAAAAAGGGACGTTAGTACATGTGGAATAGTACTTGTATGAATGACTAAGCACCCTCTCAATAGAACGAATGATAAGACGTGAATGAACAATCATAAAATCAATGGGAGTCTCAAACAATACCCAAAACATTAAGTTAGGAACAAGACAAGTTTTCAAGTGATTTTCATATTTTAAGTTGGGAGATCTTTAGTACCGATATGCCACCGTTTATAGTTTCGATTACAATTTACGACACAGTCACCACCATGTGTACGACATGGCATCCCCTCATGACCCTATGGGCTAGGCCATCTCATACGAGACATCAACCACAATCATAATTCTAATTTCAATTTCCAACACAATCACCACCATGTGTGCGGCGTGGCATCCGATCACGACCTGATCGCCTAGGCAGCGTCATCCGAGACATCAACCTTTTCTATCAATCATCCCATTTCATACCCCTTTCACATCTTTTTATTCCATTGTCACTAGTGGTCATAATTTTAATATCCCCCTTTTGTGTGGCGTGTTGGCCGTATTTCATATTTTTATATTTTGTGCTCTCCTTTTTACTTTCAACCATCATCATGGATTTTCAACAACAAGGCAGTTATGTTCAAGACAATAAGCATACATATGAGCAAACAAGAGTCTTAAGTGCATTGAGATTTCTTACACAATTGGCATTAGCAATCATTTGAAATGCAACTTGAAGTTATAGCGTTTAACTAAGCAACCAATACCTTGAACACATTACCAAATAGTAGTACAACTTAACAAGAGCATTTGGAATACATATTGAACACAAAAGTCTTTTGACTCTAAGTTTATTCGGAATAATCGATTCATAATGAGTAACTTAGGACTTATAATGACAATGTGGGGTTCAATTCTAAGAAAAGAGTTTAACCAACATACCTCACTTGAGCTTCCTTAAACTCTAAAATGTTCCGGAAATCTTAGCAACTTTGATCTATTTCAGAAATGTAACAAATTGAACCAATAATTAGGAGGAGGTTCATGGTTCCATCTCATTTGAGCATTTTATCAAATACTAGGTGTGCATTAAGGTTTCAAGGTCATCCTATGTTGTATTCCATCATCCCACAACCCATTATCTACCATTTGTAGCTCAAAAATCTTCCTACACCCCTTGATAACACATGCATGCAAAATGAACAACTTCCACACCCAAGAATTTCCTTACTAATTACCTATTTTTAGTTGAATTTCGAAATTGAGAGTTAGGGTGTAGAATCTTACCTCTAGGATAAAGACCTAATATTTTTCCCTTGTTAATCTTCCAAGATTTGAGCAAGAATTGAAGAACAAATTGTTGAGGAACCCTCTCCCCCTCCAGATCACTCACTCTCAAAATACCAGGTTTTTACTTAAGAAATGGTCCATAACGTCTATATAATGGAATACAGTTGGGTTATAAAAACCAAAAAAATGAAGCTCTGGAACCCAATATGCAGCTGCATATGCGACCGCATAATGCTTCTGCGGTCTGCAAAAGGGGTCGCAAAATTTCCCACCGGAACTGGGCAGCCCTTCCTGGGTATGCGGTTGTTCTGCGGTCCGCATATCGATTCTACGGTCGCAAAGCAGACCGCAGAATCTCCTCCCGAAATTCCTCTTGTTGATCCTGCGATGCAATCTGTTCCCCGTAAAGCAATTTTACGGCCGCATAATGGACCGCACAATGGCCCCCAAATTTTTCTCAAGTTCCTGCTGCACTGTGCGGCTATTCTGCAGCCATTCTACGACCCGCAGAGTCATTCTATGGCCACATAGTGGGCCGCATGAATGTCTTTTTCTGCCAACATTTTCCTTTTACTCCCTAGCGCGTTGTTCGACCCAAAACATTCATACCATCACCAAACATATTAGCCTACCTCGCCACCACAGAACCTCGAGTTTTATGTGAAATTATGCGGGGCCTTACACCCTCCCCCACTTAAGATCATTCGTCCTCGAATGAGGGTCTAAATCCGTCATTAGTACTCAACATGATCCAGCTGTTACTTCACACACTAGCAGTCCCAATTTTTGACTAACTCCCAAATATTTGGTAGAGTTTCCCTTGTAACTGGGCCTATCCACTTATCAGAGAATCCCATAAACCAATCCTAACAGCATTTACATAATCCAATGATGTAACATAATATGAAACAACACCGATCGTGGCCTCATAAGCAATATATTACTAGAAAGGAAATATCCTGAGCATAAACTGTACAAGTGGTACTTAGTTCAACAGAAGTAATTTCATAGAAACTATTACATAGCTATTCAAACAAATGAGGGTACTTCCTTTTCGTTTCTTCCTCGACCTCCCAGGTGGTCTCTTTAGCCTGCTGGTTTGGCCATAAAACATTCACGGAGGCAATTTCTTTATTTCTTAGCTTTTCGACTTGCCTATCAAGAATGGCAACTAGAATTTCTTCATAGTTCAGTTCTTCGTTAACCTCAATAGTTTCTATAGGCATAATAACCAACGAATCACCAACAACCTTCTTCAACATAGACACATGGAATACCGCGTGCACTAATGACATCTCAGGTGGTAGCTCAAGCTTGTACGCCACCTGACCAATCCTCTGAATGATTTTGTACGGTCAGATATACCTCGGACTCAATTTCCATTTCTTACCAAATCGCATTACACCCTTCATGGGGGAAACCTTCAAGAATACCCAATCATCTTCTTTAAACTGCAAATCCCTATAACGAACATCTGAATAGGACTTCTGATGAATCTGAGCAGTCTTCAACCGCTCCTTATGATTTTAACTTTCTCCATAGCCTGATGCACGAGTTCTGGCCCAATCAACTCTGCTTCCCCAATCTCGAACCACCCAATAGGAGGTCTATATATCCTACCATATAAAGCCTCGAACAGTGCCATTTGAATGCTAGCATGATAAATATTGTTGCAAGCAAATTCTATGTGTGGTAAATGATCATCCCTGCTACCTTTGAAGTCAAGAACACAAGAGCGCAACATATCCTCAAGCGTCTGAATAGTCTGCTATGCCTGCCTGTCGGTCTGTGGATGGAAGTTTGTACTAAGATTCACCTGAATACCCAAACCTTGCTGAAATTTCTTCCAAACATTAGTCGTGAACTGTGCCCCTCGATCTGAGATAATAGAAACTGGAGTGCCATACAACCTGGCTATTTCTTTTATATATAACTGAGCATACTGTTCCGCTATGTCGGTAGCCTGAATCGGCAAGAAGTGTGTTGATTTTGTGAGTCGATCCACAATCACTCGAATCGAGTCAAACTTACGAGGAGTGCGAGGTAGTCCTACCACAAAATCCATATTAATCATTTCCCACTTCCACAGTAGGATTTCCATGTTTTACACCAACCCATTGGGCCTTTGGTGTTCGGCCATCACTTGCTGACAATTTTGACATCTTACCACAAAGTCCGCTAAGTTACTCTTCATATCGTTCCACCAACATACTTCCCTAAGATCATGATACATCTTTGGATAGCCCGGGTGCACGGAATACCTAGAAGTGTGAACCTCGATCATGATTTTTTTCCCTGAGACCATCCACATTTGGAACACATAACCGCCCTTGGTACCTTAGGGTACCATCATCCACGCCAAGAGAAAAGGCCATGGTCTTATATTTCTGAATCCCCTCCTTCAATTGTACAAATAATGGATCGTTAAATTGCTTCTCCTTGACTTTTACCATAAGCGACGATTCAGCCCTATTTTGCACAATCTCCCCTCCTTCACTAGAGTCCGCAAGACGAACTTCCAAACTAGCCAACCGATGAACCTCCTTAGATAACGGCCTTTGATATGCCTCCAAGTGAGCCAAAATGCCCATAGATTTCCGATTAAGAGCATCCGCTACAATATTTGCCTTCCCCGTATGATATAGGATGTCGATGACATAATCCTTGAGTAACTCGAGCCATCTTCTCTGCCTCAGATTCAATTCCTTCTGTTTGAAAATATATTGAAGGCTCTTATGGTCCGGGAATATATCCATATGGACCCCATACAAATAATAACGCCAAATCTTTAATGCAAATACCAGTGCCGCAAGCTCTAGGTTATGTGTTGGATAGTACTTTTCATGATTCATAAGTTGCCTAGAAGCATACGCTATCATCTTGCCATGTTGCATTAATACACACCTAAGTTTGATCCTTGAAGTATCGCAATATACCACAAATCCATTCGTACCCTCTAGTAGAGTCAACACCGGTGTCGTAGTCAATCTTGATTTCAATTCCCGGAAGCTTCTTTCACAAGCATCTGACCATTGGAACTTAACTTCCTTCTGCATCAATTTAGTCAACAGAGAGGCAAGAGTAGAGAACTCCTCCACAAACTTTCCGAAATACCCATCTAAGCCTAAGAAACTGCGAATCTCTGTTGGAGTAGTAGGTGTAGGCCAATTCTTCACGGCTAGAATTTTCTGGGGGTCAACATCAATTCCTTCTCTAGAGACAACATGACCCAAGAATGTAGCAGATTCAAGCCAAAATTCACATTTCGAAAGCTTTGCATATAACTGGTGCTGATATAGGACCTGCAAAACTTCCCTGAGATGATCGGCATGGTCCTCTCAACTTCGCGAATAAACAAGAATATCGTCAATAAACACTATCACGATGGAGTCGAGGAAAGGTTTGAAGACCCGATTCATAAGATCCATGAAAGCTGTGGGGGCATTCGTTAGCCCGAAAGACATTACCAGAAATTCAAAGTGCCCATAGCGGGTCCTAAAAGCTGTTTTCGGAATATCCTGCTCCCTTATTTTCAATTGTTAATACCCGGATCGTAAATCAATCTTGGAGAAGTACTTAGCACATTGCAATTGGTCGAACAAGTCATATATCCTTGGCAGTGGGTACTTATTCTTGATTGTGACATTGTTAAGCTGACGATAGTCAATATACATTCTCAGTGACCCATCTTTTTTCCTACAAAAAGGACCGGTGCGCCCAAAGGCAACACACTCGGCCGAATGAAACCCTTTTTTAAAAAATCCTTCAATTGATCTTTCAGCTCCCTCAACTCAACTGGTGCCATTTTGTAAGGTGGAATAGATATAGGTTGTGTTCCTGGCATCACATCAATTCCAAAATCAATCTCCCCGTCTAGCGAAATTCTAGGAAGTTTATCAGGAAAGGCCTCCGGAAATTCATTCACAACTTGCATAGACTCAAGTGTAGGTGCCTCAGAATCGGTGTCTGTAACCTAGAGCAAGTGGTAGATACACCCCCTTTTAATCATCTTTATGGTCTTAAGGAAGGAAATAAACCTACCCTTCGGCACCACATTATCCCCCTTCCATTCAACAACTGGCTCATTTGGAAATTCGAACCTCACAGTTCTGGCTCGGGAATCAAGCTTGGCAAAACATGGATAGAGCCAGTCCATCCCCATTATCACATCAAAATTAACCATCCCCAATTCAATGAAATCGGCCATGGTATCTCAACCACGCACCATGACAACACAATCCCTATAAACCCGTGAGGCCACAATAGACTCACCAACCGAAGTAGATACAGAGAATGGCTCATGAAGCTATTCCGGTTCTATCCCAAATTCCATAGCAACATAAGGAGTGACATAGGACATAGAGGAACCAGGAACAATAAGAGCATACACATCATGACATTGGATAGTCAATAGCTAGAGAAGCCTCTACATTGTGGCGACCACTCATAGAATAGGAATGGTTGGGTCTTCCCGAACTCTACGTACCACCCCTAGCTACACCACGCACTGCAGGTGCTGGAGTGCCTCGGGCTGGAGGAGGTGTCGCAGACGTAGTAGCTGTAGAACTGGTTGGCTATGTTGTACCCCTGCCCATACCCTGGTAGGAAGAACGACAATCCCTCTGAATGTAACCCCTCAATCCGCACCCATAGCATATGGGTAGGTCCATGTAACAGATTCCCAAGTGCATCTTCCCACACCTAGATCATGGGGGCCTCTGCTGCTGCTGAAATCTCCCACAAGACTGGCCCTGCTAGAAGGATCCCCTATCGCCCTGGCTGGGCCTAAAAGGGTTCCCCTGCTGCTGACTAGGCCCTGATGGCGGTGCACTGACTGAAGACTGAGCAAAATACTGGGACAGCCCTGATGACCCTCCCCTAAAAGTTGTCCTACCACCACCACCGCCAGTAGTACCACTGAAGTTGCCCGCTGACCGGGCCTTGTTGCTTCTCTCTCGCTCCATTCTATTCTTCATCTTGCAGGAATGTGTGGCTTGAGCAAATGCCACCATCTTCCCATAGTTCATTTCAGAATTCAAGGCAGCTGTAGCGGCCTCATTAATAACCAAGGGGCTATGGCCCTATACAAACCGGCGCACTCTAGCCTCTATGGTGGGCATCATGTGAATATCATACTTGAACAAGCACGCGAACTCCATATGATACTCCCACACACTCTTGCTACCTTGTTTTAGGTTCTCAAACTCAGCAGCATGGGCTTCCTTAGTCTTGGCAGGCAAGAAATGATCCATGAAAGCATCGGTAAACTCACTCCACCTCGCTGGAGGGCTTCTTCTTCACGGAACTCCTCCCATAGTTCAAACAAATAATATGCCACCTCTTTCAGGTGATAGGAGGCCAATTCCACTGCCTCCGTCTACGTAGCACGCATAACTCGGAGAGTCTTGTGCATCTCATAAATGAAGCCCAAGGAGTCCTCATCTGGGTAAGTACTAGTGAACACTGGAGGATCTAACTGGAGAAACCTGTTGACCGCGGAACTGGCAGAATCCCGTGGATGACTGGAAAAGGTGGGTGCAATATTTGATCTCTGCACCTGGGAAGCCACTATCTGTGCCAAAATCTGTATGGCTCCCCTAAGTTCAATATCAGAAACACCAGAATCGGAAGTTGGAGCTGGAGGTGGAACTGGAATATCAATTGGAGGGACCATTGCACCCTCAGTAGGTGTAGGGATAGGTGTGATCTGATCAGTTATAGTAGAATCAGGTAGTGTAATAGTTGGCGGAATATCCTCACCCCTCGGGCGCTCACCCGCATCATCAAATATAGGATCAACTTTCACTCTTGGGGTGACATTGGCTCTTTGGCCAGTTCTTTCCTTCTTCTTAGGCGTCATCTACAGAAAATTAGAGCAATGCACGAGTTAAAGGAGGAACAATCTTACAATCAGGCTTATCACACGATCAAGAACATCAAAGAAGGGTATTTGTTTACTAAATGTCCAATTAGCCTCCTAATTATAGATGTGGTTGACAACAAAGTGATAAGAAGGACTCTACTAGACACGGTTCCGAGACATCCTAGGATATTTTAAAACCTTAGGCGCTGATACCAAGTTTGTCACGCCCCGACCTTAGGGAGCATGACTGGCGCTCAACCGAGATAACCCGGCCGAGCAAGTCTGTACAGTACTTTCCACAAGAACTCACTCATGAATAAAGAGAAGATCTATTTCATTTATTAGACAGCGAGGAGATTCATGTGAACAACAACACCAATTCATTATCAGTAGTTTCATCATCTATAAGTTTCAGAATACATACACTTTCATAGTTTGGTGTGGAACATGTGATGCAGTTACCTAAATTACTAGTTTGACTTTCCCAACACCGACATACCACCCACATAATGTCTACGGAGCCTCTAATAGATACAAAAGAGTACAATGATAGTGCCGCCAATAAGTCTCCGGCTATACCTCAAAACATAATACATAAGGACAAATGATATATGACCCGAATGAGGTGGGGCTCACTAAGTCAGCTTAGAAGAGGGTGTACCACTATCAACGATCAAAGCCGCCTGCTATGGAACCACCTGCATCCATTAAAGATGCAGAGCCCCCAGCAAAAGGGATATTAGTACATGTGGAATAGTACTAGTATGAATGACTAAGCACCCTCTCAATAGAACAAATGATAAGACAAGAATGAATAATCATAAAATTAATGGGAGTCTCAAACAATACCCACAACATCAAATTAGGAATAAGACAAATTTTCAAATGATTTCCATATTTTAAGTTGGGAGATTTTTAGTACCGATATGCCACCATTTACAGTTTCGATTACAATTTCCGACACAATCACCACCATGTGTATGGCATAGCATTCGATCACGACCTGATCAGCTAGGCCGTCTCATATGAGAGATCAACCACAATCATAATTTCAATTTCCAACACAATCACCACCATGTGTGCGGCATGGCGTCCGATCACGACCCGATCGGCTAGGCCGCCTCATCCGAGACATCATCCTTTTTCTATCAGTCATCCCATTTCATACCTCTTTCATATGTTTTTATACCATTGTCACTAGTGGTCACAATTGTAATATCCCCCCTTTGTGTGGCGTGTTGGCCGTATTTCATATTTTTATATTTCGTGTTGCCCTTTTCACTTTCAACCATCATCATGGATTTTCAATAACAAGGCAGTTATGTTCAATACAATAAGCATACATATGAACAAACAAGAGTCTTAAGTGCATTGAGATTTCTTACACAATTGGCATTAGCTATCATTTGAAACGCAACTTGATGTTATAGCATTTAACTAAGAAACCAATACCTTGAACATATTACCAAATAGTAGTACAACTTAACAAGAGCATTTGGAATACATATTGAACACAAAAGTCTTTTGACTCAAAGTTTATTCGGAATAATCGATTCATAATGAGTAACTTGGAACTTACAATGACATTGTGGTGTTCAATTCTAAGAAAAGAGTTTAGCCAACATACCTTACTTGAGCTTTCTTAAACTCTAAAATGTTCCGAAAATCTTAGCAACTTTGATCTATTTCAGAAATGTAACAAATTGAACCAATAATTAGGAGGAGGATCATGGTTCGAGCTCATTTGAGCATTTTATCAAACACTAGGTGTGCATTAAGGTTTCAAGGTCATCCTATGCTGTATTCCATCATCCCACAACCCATTATCTACCATTTGTAGCTCAATAATATTCCTACACCCCTTGATAACACATGCATGCAAAATGAACAAGTTCCATACCCAAGAATTTCCTTACTAATTACCCATTTTTAGATGAATTTCGATATTGAGAGTTAGAGTGTAGAATCTTACCTCTAGGATGAAGACCTAGTGAGTTTCCCTTGTTAATCTTCCAAGATTTGAGCAAGAATTGAAGAACAAATTGTTGAGGAACCCTCTCCAACTCCAGAGCACTCTCTCACTCTCAAAATACCAGGATTTTACTTAAGAAATGGTCCATAACGTCTATATAATGGAATAGGGTCGGGTTATTGCTAAACCTAGTACAGATTGAGACGTCATTGACGTAACAACCCGCTTAGATGAACCTTGTCCAAAGTCCGACGGGTTTCCATAATCCTAAAGGACACCATCATATTATGTGCATTACTTGGAAAAAATATGCTAACATGTTGATCATTATTACGCAAGTAGTCGAACATGGAGGGGGAAAGGGGCAACTTTTATTTGGTTGCAGAAAATGAAGCACGAAATCCCCAAGTTTGGTATGGTCCAGAATATCCCGCCTTTGCTACTTGACTTGTGGAAAGACCTTGAACCTTGTGCCAAAAATCATGTGAGGAGAGTACTTGGTGACCTGCCATTTCTGCTGAACATTCAACCAAATAGGGAACTGATTGAGGTCGCTACCATGTTCTGGGATGAGAAAAGAGATATTTTTCGATTTGGCAATATAGAAATGACTCCTCTCCTAGAAGAAATAGGAGGTTTAGCCAAGTTACCATTGGATAGTCCGGGACTACTAGTTCCAGAAAATCGCATCCCCCGCGATTTTCTGAAAATGTTAGGTTTTAAGAAGAATGATGAACTGCTCTGTCTAAAGGAGTCATACATCCCTTATGTGTTTCATTATGAGCGGTATGGTCTTAGCAAATCATATCGCCTTCATCACGATGAACTAGCCATTACTTCTTTAGGATGGGTGCATCTCCAGGTTTATGGGTTCATTGTCTGCTTCTTGGGGTTGTTGATATTTCGAATGCAAGGAGGAAGGAGTCATACTCACTTAGCCAAGGTCGCCAGGACCTTAATGGATGTCATCAAAGGCCAAACTTACACTATCATCCCCATAATCTTAGCTGAGATGTACCGCGCTCCAGATCGATGCAAGCAGGGATTCAGACACATTAAGGGTTGTAATCTATTGCTACAAGTTTGGCTACTGGAATACTTTTAGAGGGGAGAGTACTGTCAAGAGCTTTTGCGAAGGCAACTGAATAACTACATAGCCAACCATCACCCAAAGAAAATGACGTTTATTCCAGACAAGATTGCAAAGCCTGGAATGCTGTAGGTTGGGTGCGTTTCTTCAGCAATGTGACAGACGAGCAGGTGCATTGGATGTTTGAATAGTTTCCTAGTAGTGAGTTCATCATCAGGTCAAAGGGGACTACTCACTTGGTGATAATCGGGCTACGAGGTATCTACCTTTATGCTCCTATAAGGGTAATGAGACAACCTGGAAGAAAACTGGTCATACCTTACGTTTCCAACATGGTCCAGTACAAGGAAGATTTCAAGAGAGATAGCATCCAATTTAAGTTCGAAGCACAACACATGTGGAACCAAAATATCATCGTGGAAGGAGAAACCATTGAATCAGACAGGTATCACGCTGTCTATATGTACTACTATCTATCATGGTTAGAAGAAGACGTAGTTGGGGACGTCAAACCAGGAGTCAATCTAAAAGATAGTATCACAGATGATGTGGCTGAGGCATAGGTGAAGTACAAGAGTCTACGCAAAAGGGTGTTCGAGTCCGAAGTTAAGCATCTAGAACAGCACAAAGTGAACATGGAGGCGATAAGGGAATGGAAGGAGATTGCCACTAAGTCAACAGCAAGATTAGAACACTTAGAGCAAGGATTGATGGAACTAGAAGGGAAATGAGGAAGAGACTTTGTGATTGTCAGGGCATGGATGACGATGAAGGAGGAAAGCTGGCAAAAGCCTACTTATTGCTAGACATGCATGATCTAGGGAACATGATTGATGGGGTCAAGAGAGCCAAGCATGGAGAAGGTCCTTCGGGGACCAAGTAAATGATGTTCTTTATCGCTTTCTAGCTTAGATTAGATTTCGATGTAATAAGGCTAAATGCCAGTAGTAACTTTATTCTTATTATTGTCGATTTAGTAAAAGATTGTTTTGGCTCATTTTCGCATTAATGGAATGAAGCAAACGTTGGTACCAATTTTCTCCAAGTCTATGTGTCGCTTAGGCCTACCTCAGGCACAATGAGGTCCCCAAATTAGGACGCGAATTATTGCATGACTTTGTGAAACATGTTTAAATATTGCGTACACTCTTTTATTTCACCTTACTGACTTGGTTACCTTTTGCTTTTTTCTTTATTTTTGATTATTCCTATTCCCAAATGTTGGTTCGTGCATACTGGCATCATCAGCATACCACACTAGATCCAGAGGTCCTCCACCTCCTCCTTCACCTAGCGACCCGAAAAGCAAAAGCAAGGGCAAAGGGAAAACGGATGATTTAAGTGGTATCAAGAAACATAATGCTGCTATGGCAGAAAATGTTGAAACTTCATATGGTAGAAGCACTCTGGGGCATAATGAGTTGGTCTTACATTTGGAGGAAACAATCCTGGAACTACAAGGCGAGCTTGAGCAGGTCCGAAATTTGCCAAACCTTTCCCTTACTTTCAATGTTCCCGACATCAACCAGCGAAACCCGATTACCCAGAACCAAACACCGCCACAGAACACACAAAATTAGAATCCACTACCTATAGCTCTGAATCCTCCCACACAACACTAGTATCATAATCCCGCACCTCCCCAAAACCTTAACCCACCACCGGTGCAAACCCCTCAACAACCCCACCATCATCCAACTCAATACCCGCAAACTACTATTTATCACACTCCCCAAAATGCACCACAACCTACTCCCGATGGTGGAGGAACTCAAGAAACTCACAAGGAGAGTCCAGAGCATTGAAGGTGGGAACGGCGTCGAAGGCCTGAATTACGAAGATCTGTGTATTCAGCCAGATGTGGAACTGCCAGAGGGTTACAAACCTCCAAAGTTCGAAATGTTTGATGGCACTAGTGATCCGTAGGTGCATTTAAGAACATACTACGACAAGCTTGTAGGAGTAGGTAAGAATAAGCAAATACGTATGAAACTATTCATGCGAAGTCTTACAGGAGACGCCTAGTCTTAGTATATCAGTCAAAATCCGAAGAAGTGGGCAAATTGGGTAAGTATGGAATCAGACTTCATGGACAGATTCAGGTTTAACACGAAAAACGTGCCAAATGTTTTCTATATTCAAAACCTCAAGAAGAAGCTGATAGAAACCTTCTATGAGTATGCTACTCACTAGAGATCGGAGGCCGCAAAGGTAATGCCAGTACTTGAAGAAGAACAAATGAACAAGTTCTTTGTTAGAGTTCAAGATCCGCAATATTATGAATGGTTGATAGTCATCGAAAATCTTAAGCTCTCAGACATCATCAAGTTAGGAGAGAGAATCTAAGAAGGAATCAAGAGCGGGATGGTGACTAATTTCGAGGCGCTGCAAGCCACAAATAAAGCCTTGCAACCAGGAGGTATTTCAAAGAAGAAAGAGGTGGGTGCCGTGATGGTAGCCCAGGGCCCTAAGTCTCCCCTCACATACCAAACACCTCCACCCACATATCAAACCTCACCCCCAAAATACCAATACCCTGCCACCGCCTACCATACCTACAACACTCAACCTCTATATTACCATTCACCTCCACCTGCCTGCCAAAACCACCCAAAGCCATATCCAACTTTGGACCACAGACCTCCTAGAAAATACACCCTAATTGCTGAACCCATAGCCCAATTGTATGAGAGACTGAAGGTCGGTGGTTACGTCACCCCTATTCCTATTGTTGTTGTGGAAAATCCTTCCCAATGGATCAACCCTAAATAAACATATGCTTATCATTCAGGAATGAAGGGCCATACCATTGAGGAATGCCGCACGTTAAAAGACAAGATTCAGATACTGATCGACACTAAGGTTATAAAAACGAAGGAAGCTGTATCGAATGTTCACAACAACCCTCTCCCGGATCACAGAGGTGAGGGAGTGAACGTGATAGATACTGATGAGGAGTGGGATCAGGAAGGATCCATCGGACTCATTTGAGAGGGAGACACTCCTAAAACATCTCCGATCACCCTCACACCAATTGTGGTACAAACCCAGGCGCCATTTGAAGTTGAGGTAGCTACACCCTTCACTGTGATGGTAGCTCCCACACCATCTTACAAGTTTGATGTCATCCCATGGGATTATGTTGCAGAAGAAAGAAGAAATGGAAAAGCCAAAATGGAAGAAACAAGTGTCGCGCAAGGTCTGACTAGAACTGGCAGAGTTTACATACCTGAGAATCTGGGAAGAACAAGAAAAGAAGTTGCACCTATGCCGCCTGTTGTTGAGACTAGCACTGGCGGCCATTGGAGGAAGATACAAGCAAAGGAATACTCTGTTGTTGACCACCTTAACAAGACTCTTTCTCAGATATCCATTTTATCACTATTGCAAAACTCATACGCACACAAGAATTCCTTGATGAAAGTGTTGAGTGAATCTTATGTACCCGCCGGCATTACTAGTGGAGAAATGGCTAACATGGTCGGACGGGTATTGAAGAGTCACAAAATTACTTTCCACGAAGATGAGTTACCGCCTGAAGGGTTGAGTCACAATAAGGCGTTGCACATCACAGTGCAATTTGAGGACAAGTTTATTGCCAGGGTCCTGATAGATGGAGGTTCGAGTCTGAACATATGTTGACCGACCACCCTAAAAATATTAGGTAAGGGCCAACATGAGATACAAATGGGAAGCATGAATGTGAAGGCATTTGATGGATCTCAGAGAGCCACTATCGGGGAAATCAACCTTGATCTACTGATGGGTCCAACTTGGTTTGATGTTGAGTTCCAAGTACTAGATATATATGCTACTTACAACCTATTGTTGGGACGACCATGGATACATGCAGCTGGGGCAGTGGCTTCTACTCTGCACCAAGAAGTGAAGTTCTAATGGAATCATCAGGAAGTGATCATTCATGGAGACGAAAGCAACCCTATCTACACCAACCAGACCGTTCCAGTAAACGCAAACAGGAGGAAGTTGGGGGGAAAGACATATCACCGCATTGAGTTGGTGAATGCAATTGAAAAGGATCGATGGTGGAGCAAGAAGATAAAAAGCATATTGCTGTCGACAGGATATGAACAGGCAAGGGTCTCTGCAAAAGCTTCAGGGGATCACTAAACCCGTACACCCACAGTATCATGGCACGACCTTTGGACTCGGATATGAATATACCGTGCAAGAGTATCAGAATTGGACACCGCTATGGAGCTCCTATTATTATCCGCTAGAACAACCCGTACAACCTCAGCACTAGACATTCCATCAGGCTGATATAATGTGGGGATCTGAGGAAGATGAGATTTTGCCTGGCGTGAGAAAGCTATTTCTAGATGAAGAAGACATGGACTACAGTGCAATTTTTAAGAGGAGGAGAAGGAGGAGGAAGACCTTACCATTCAGACAATGGAAGAGGGAGCTGTTCTCAAGAACTGAACCGCTGCACCATCCCGGGCTCGCCGAGTTCCTGGGTAGCCTGGCAAATTAGCATGACTTATTTTCAAATTGTTTTCAGCATTTAAGACATTTTCAATATTTTGTTTTGAAATAATTACTCGAGCCATCGAGTCGCACTTGTTGACATTTTAAAGTTTTATTAATGCATTATTGTCACGCCCCAACCTCGGGGAGCGCGACTGGCACTCAAACGAGCAAGACTGCTTAGACACTATCTACCTGACTCGCCTATGATCGAGAGAAGGCATGCTCTTATTAGTTAGGCAGTAAAAAGTTCATACATTTATACATTACTAAGTCGTTTCATTTTGTTACAGCATTGTTAAGTTTCAGAATACATACATCCTTATGACTAAGTGGAATAGGAGCCCAAAATACAACATGATCTGTTGACCTTTCTAACACCCATATACAATCCATATAGTGTCTACGGAGCCTCTAAAGATATAAAGAGAGTAAAGATGGTACCGGCAACAAGGCCCCGGCTATACCTCAAAAAGTGACCACAATATAAACAAAAGGTACAATACATGACCCCGGAAGGAAATGGGGCTCACTGAGTCCGCTGAGAAGAGGATGCAGCACTATCTGTAATCAACACGGTCTGCTATGGAACCACCTGCATCCATTTAAAGATGTAGCGCCCCCGGCAAAAGGGACGTTAGTACTGTCGAACAGTACTAGTATGTAAAACTAAAACACTGTCTCAATAGAATGATCAATAATACAGGGGGAAACAGTCAAGAATGCAATATGAGCTTTAAATAACACTAAAATGTCAAGTTAAGGATCACATAGATTTTTAAGTCAATTCTCGTATTATTAGGTTGGATGGTTTTTAGTGCCAATATGCCAAAATCCACAATACCACCGTGTTCTTACATGGAGTCCGATCTCAGCCCGATCGGCTAGGCCATCTTATCTGAGACATCAACCATATTCATAATTTCATCCACAATACCACTGTGTTCTTACATGGAGTCCGATCTCGGCCCGATCGGGTAAGCCATCTCATTCGAGACATCACCCCTTTTCAATGAGTCATCTCACTTCATATTTCTTTCCTATCTTTTCAATACAATGGCACGAGTGGACCCAATTATAAAGTTATTCTTGGCGCTTGGCCGTATTTCATTCAGGTTTTTTTCCACATTCCGACATTTTTTTTTATCATCAACAAAAACACGGTTTTTCATTCAAGACTTTTTGATTTCACATCTGAGTAATTTAGAATCTAAGGCACATAGAGGCTTTCCACACAATTTGGCATAACAGTCTTTAGTCGAATTTGACTTGAAGGCTAGGCACATATTCTAAGTTTGAACATTTCCTCAGACAACGAGATAACATGATGGAAGCATGGGAATACATATTACACATATATTTTCAAAACAAGCACATTAGGGATAGCAATTTCTAGGACGTTCATTTTGGGACTTGCATCGATTTCATGAATACCATGGGATTCAATTCTAAGAAGAGGGGGTTTAGCCAACATACCTCAATTGAGATTCCTAAAACTCTAAGATGTTCCGGAATATTAGCAACTTCAATCTATTTTAGCAATATAGCAAAAATTGAACCAAAAATTAGGAAAACGATCATGATTCTAGCTCACTTGAGCATTTTATCAAACACTATGTGTGTATTAAGGTACCATGGACCTTTTAGGAAAGGCTTCACCATCCCACACCCCATTATTTTCTATCTTTAACTCACAACCTCCCCACGTACCTTAAGAATATATGCATGCATGTTAAGCACTCCCATCCCCATGAACTACCTTACTAATTGCCCATTCTAGTTATATTTCGAAATTAAGAGCTTGGTGATAGAATCTTACCTCTTAGGATGAAGAACTAGGGTGCTTCTCTTGATAATCTTCAAAGGTTTAAGCAAGAATTGAAGAGAATTTTTTATGAGTATCACTTTCTCCCTCTAGGACTCTCTCTCTCTCTCAATCCAAAGATATCAGAAATAAGCTCAAAATGGTCTATGGGATGTGTTTTAACGGAATAGGGTCGGGTTTAAAACGCCCATAAATGAAGCTCCGGAACAGGTACTTCTGCCTAACATTTTCCTTCAACTCCCCAGGCACTGTTCAATCCAAAAAGTCTGAACCGTGGCGCGCAAGCTCGGCGTGAAGAATTTCTATTACTATTAACCTCTACGCCTACTTCAGCATCACGGAATCCGGGTTTTTAGGAAATATTTTATGGGGCCTTACATCCTCCCCCACTTAAGATCATTCGTCCTCAAATAAGGATCAGGGTCCACTATTAGCACCTTATGCAACTCAATTTTACATACCCCTCACCAGTAACCCCAAATTTAACTATCTCCCCAAATTTTCAAATATTTTGCCAGAGTTTCCTTTGTAATTGGGCCTATCTTCCTATCAGAGAGCCCCAAAATCACATCCTAAAAACATGTACACAAACTAACGATGTAACATAATGCATAACAATACCAACCATGGCCTCATGTAAACAACATATAATCAAAAGGAACATCTTTACATTAACTGAACAAGTGATACAAAATTCATAGGCGACAAGTTCATAAAAAGCATTACACAGCTATTCAAACAAGTAAGGATACTTCTTCTTCATCTCTTCCTCGGCCTCCCAAGTGGTCTCTTCAACCTGCTGGTTTCTCCATAACACATTCACGGAGGCAATTTCTTTATTTCTCAAATTTTGGACTTGTCTTTCAAGAATGACAACTGGAATTTCTTCATATGACAATTCTTCATTAACCTCAATGGTCTCAATCGGCATAATAGCGGACGGATCTCCAACTACGCTCTTCAACATGGACATATGGAATACCGGGTGCACTAATAACATCTCGGGTTGTAGCTCAAGCTTGTATGCCACCTCACTGATCCTTTGAATGATTCTGTACGATCCGACATACCTCGGACTCAATTTTCCTTTCTTACCAAATCGCATTACGCCTTTCATGGGGGAAATTTTCAAGAATACCCAATCATCTTCTTTGAACTCCAAATCCCTACGACAAACATCCGAATAGGACTTCTGATGACTCTGAGCAGTCCTCAATCGCTACTTAATGGTCTTAACTTTTTCCATAGCCTGATACACGAGTTCTGGCCCTATCAACTCTGCTTCCCCAATTTCGAACCACCCAATGGGAGATCTACATCTCCTACCATACAATGCCTCAAATGGTGCCATCTGAATACTAGCATGAAAGTTTTATTATAAGCAAACTCTATGAGTGGCAAATGATCATCCCAGCTACCCTTGAAATCAAGAACACAAGCACGCAACATGTCCTTAAGCGTCTGAATAGTCCGCTCTGCTTGCCCGTCAGTCTGTGGATGGAAGGTTGTACTAAGATTCACCTGAGTACCCAAACCTTGCTGAAAATTCTTCCAAAACTTTGCCGTGAACTGAGCCCCTCGATCGGAGATAATAGAAACTGGAGTGCCATGCAGCCTGACTAATTCCTTGATATACAACTGAGCATTCTGTTCCGCTGTGTCGGTAGATTTAACTGGCAAGAAATATGTTGATTTTGTGAGCCGATCCACAATCACCCAAATTGAGTCAAACTTGTGCGGAGTACGTGGTAATCCTACCACAAAATTCATATTAATCATTTCCCACTTCCACATTAGAATTTCTATGTTTTATGCCAACCCACCAGGCCGTTGATGTTCGACCTTCACTTGCTGACAATTCGGACACCTTGCCACAAAGTCCGCCACATTCCTTTTCATGTCATTCCACCAATAGACTTCCTTGAGATCGTGATACATCTTTGTGGAACCTGGATGCATGGAATACCTAGAAGCGTGACCCTCGTTCATGATTCTTTCTCGGAGACCATCTACATTCGGAACACATAGTCGCCCTTGGTACCTCAGTGTACCATCATCCATGCCAAGCGCAAAATCCATAGTCTTATGTTTATGAATCCCCTCATTTAGTTGTACCAACAATGGATCATTGTATTGCTTCTCTTTGACTTCCATAACAAGTGATGATTCAGCCCTATTTTGCACAATTACCCTTCCTTCACTAGAGTCCGTAAGACGAACTCCAAAATTAGCTAGCTCATGAACCTCCCTGGCCAACGGCCTTTGACATGCCTCCAAGTGAGCCAAACTACCTATAGATTTCAGGCTAAGAGCATCCGCCACAACATTGGCTTTCCCCAGGTGATACAGAATATCGATGTCGTAATCCTTGAGTAACTCAAGCCATCTTCTCTGTCTCATATTCAATTTCTTTTTCTTCAAAATATATTGGAGACTCTTGTGGTCCGTGAATACATCCACATGGACCCCATATAAATAATGACGCCAAATCTTCAATGCAAAAACCACCACCGCAAGTTCTAAGTCATGAGTTGGATAGTTCTTTTCATGATTCTTGAGTTGCCTAGAAGCATAAGCTATAACCTTGCAGTGTTGCATTAATACACACTCAAGCCCGATCCTTGAAGCATCGCAATATACCACAAACCCTTTTGTACCCTCTGGCAGGGTCAACACTTGCGCCGTAGTTAATCTCGATTTTAACTCCTGGAAGCTCCTTTCACAAGCATCGGACCATTAGAACATAACTACTTTCTGAGTCAATCTAGTCAACGGAGAGGCAAGAGTAGAGAACCCCTCCACAAACTTCCTGTAATACCCTGCTAAGCCCAAGAAATTGCGAATCTCGATTGGCGTTGTAGGTCTAGGACAATTCTTTACTGCTGAAATCTTTTGAGGATCAACCTTAATTCCTTCTCTAGAGACAACATGACCCAATAACGTGACAGATTCGAGCCAAAATTCACACTTTGAAAATTTCGCGTACAATTGGTGCTGATGAAGAGTCTGCAACACTGCCCTGAGATGATTGGCATGGTCCTCCCGACCTCGTGAATACACAAGAATATTGTCGATGAACACTATCACAAAGGAGTCGAGGAAAGGCTTGAAAACTCGATTCATAAGATCCATGAAAGCTGTCGGGGCATTTGTTAGCCCAAAAGACATTACCAGAAATTCAAAGTGCCCATACCAGGTTCTGAAAGCTGTTTTCGGAATATCATGCTCCCTGATCTTCAATTGGTGATACCCGGATCATAAATCAATTTTGGAGAAGTATCTAGCACCCTGTAATTGATCAGACAAATCATCTATTCTTGGTAACTGGTACTTATTTTTGATTGTGACTTTATTGAGCTGTCGGTAATTAATACACATCCTCAGTTATCCATCTTTCTTCCTCACAAAAAAGACTGGTGCGCCCCATGGTGACACACTCGGTCGGATGAAACCCTTTTCTAACAAATCCTTCAATTGCTCCTTTAGTTCCTTCAATTCTGCTGGTGCCATCCCGTACGGCTGAATAGATATAGGCTGCGTGTCTGGCATCACATCAATCCCAAAATCAATCTCCCTATCTGGCAGAATCCCAGGGAGTTCATCAGGAAAGACCTCTGGAAATTCATTCACAACTGGCACAGACTCGAGTGTAGGTGCCTCAACATCGGTATCCGTAACCTGGACCAAGTGATAGATACACCCCTTGCTAATCATCTTCGTGGCCTTAAGGTAAGAAATAAACCTACCCTTCGGCACTACATTATCCCTCTTCCACTCAACAACTGGCTCACTTGGAAATTCAAACCTCCCAATTCTAGTTCGGCAATCGAGCTTGGCAAAACATGAGTAAAGCCAATCCATCCCCGTAATTATATCAAAATCGACCATCCCTAATTCAATGAGATTGGCCACGGTGTCCCGACCACGTATCGTGACAATACAACCCCTATAAACCCATGCGGCCACAATAGACTCGCCAACTGGAGTAGATACAGAGAATGGCTCATGAAGTTATTCCGGTTCTATCCCAAATTCCATAGCAACATAAGGGGTAACATAGGATAAGGTGGAACCGGGAACAATTAGAGCATATACATCATGAGTTTGGATAGTCAATATACTTGTGACAACATTTGGAGAAGCCTCTGTACTCTAGCGACCACTCATAGCATAGAAACGGTTGGGTCCTCCTGAACTCCGCGCACCACCCCTAGCTGAACCATGCCCTGCTGGTGCCGGAGTGCCTCGAGCTGGAGGGGGTGCTGAAGATGTAGCAGCTGCAGAACTGGATGGTTGTGTTGTGCCCCTGCCCGCACCCTGGCGAGATAAACGACACTCCCTCTAAATATGACCCCTCATTCCGCACCCGTAACATACCGGCAGGTCCTGGTAGCAGATCCCCATATGCATCCTCCCATACTTGAGGCACAGGGGCCTCCGCTGCTACTGAAATCTCCCTCCTGATCGGCCCTGATTGTGGGGCCCCCTGCTACCCTGATTGGGCCTGAAGTGACTCCCCTGCTACTGACTGTGCCCCGCTGGTGGTACACTGGCTGAAGACTGAGCATAAGACTGGGATGTCCCTGATGATCCTCCCCTAAAAACTGATCTTCCACCACCAAATGAATCTCCAGGGTTGCCCGCGGACCGGGCCTTGCTGGTACCCTCTCGCTCCCTTCTGTTCTTCAACTTACGGTCCTCTGTAGCTTGAGCAAATGCTACCATTTTCCCATAGTTCATATCTGAATTCAAGGCAGCTGTAGCGGCCTCATTGATAACCAAGGGGATAAGGCCCTGCACAAACCGGCGCACTCTAGCCTCCATAGTATGCAACATGAGAATGGCATATTTAGACAAATGCGCAAACTCCATGTGATACTCCCACACACTCTTGCTTCCTTGCTTAAGGTTCTCAAACTCTGCGGAACGAGCTGCCCTAATCTCGGCCGGCAAGAAATGGTCCATGAAAGCGTCAGAAAACTCACTCCACCTCGTTGGATGGCTCCCCTCCTCCCGAGAGTCCTCCCACAGCTCGAACCAAGATTAGGCCACCTCTTTTCAGGCGGTAGGTGGCCAACTCCACTCCCTCTGTCTCAGTAGCGCGCATAACTCGAAGAGTCTTATGCATCTCATCAATGAAGTCTTGTAGGTCCTCCTCGGGATTAGCACCCGTGAACACCGGAGGATCCAACTGCAGAAACATGTTCACCCTAGAACTAGTAGAATCCCCTTATGGGCTAGAAGGTGTGGGTGCCAGATTCAACCTTTGGGCCTGAGAAGCCACTATCTGAGTCAGCATCTGAATAGCTCCCCTAAGATCCCCATCAGAAATACCAGAATCGGAAGTTGGGGCTAGAGGTGGAATCTGAATATCAGGTGGAGGAATCGTCGCACCCTTAGTAGGGGTAGGGACTGGTGTTGTCTGGCCAGGTGTAGTGGAATCAGGCAGTGAAGCAATCGGGGGATTATTCTCACCTCTCGGGTATTCACCCGCATCATCAAATAGAGGGTCAACTGCCACTCCTGAAGCAGCATTGGCCCCTTGGCCAGTTTTTGCTAACTTCTTAGGTGCCATATACTGAAAGTTAAAGGAATGCATGAGTTAGAGGAGGAACACTTGTACAATTAGTTTCATCGCACGATCCAGAATATCAAGGAAGGGTATTGTTCCTAAATGTCCAAGTAGCCTCCAACTTATAAATGTGGTCGACAACACACCGATAAGAAGGACTCCACCAGACACAGCTCTGAGACATCCTAGGAAACTTTAAAACCTTAGGCTCTGATAACAAGTTTGTCACGCCTCAACCTCGGGGAGCACAACCAGCGCTCAACTGAGTGGACCCGGTCGAGCAAACCTACTAGACACTATCTACCCGACTCACCAATGATCCAGAGAAGGCATGCTCTCATTAGTTAGGCAGTAAAAAGTTCATACATATATACATTACTAACTCGTTTCATTTTGTTATAGCATTGTTAAGTTTCAAAATACATACATCCTTATGACTGAGTGGAACAGGAGCCCAAAATACAACATGATCCGTTGACCTTTCTAACACCTATATACAACCCACATAGTATCTACGGAGTCTCTAAAGATACAAAGGGAGTAAAGATGGTGCTGGCAACAAGGCCCTAGCTATACCTCAAAAAGTGACCACAATATAAACAAAAGGTACAATACATGAACCCGGAATGAAATGGAGCTCACCGAGTCCGCTGAGAAGAGGATGCAACACTATATGTGATCAACACTGTTTGCTATGGAACCACCTGCATCCATTTAAAGATGCAGCTCCCCCGACAAAATGGACGTTAGTACTGTCGAATAGTACTAGTATGTAAAACTAAAACACTGTCTCAATTGAATGAACAATAATACAGGGGGAAACAGTCAAGAATGCAATATGAGCTTTAAATAACACAAAAACATTAAGTTAAGGATCACATAGATTTTTAAGTCAATTCCTGCATTATTAGGTTGGATGGTGTTTAGTGCCAATATGCCACAATCCACAATACCACTGTGTTCTTACATGGAGTCCGATCGCAGCCCGATCGGCTAGGCCATCTCATCTGAGACATCAACCATATTCACAATTTCATCCACAATACTACTGTGTTCTTACACGGATTTCGATCGCGGCTCGATCGGTTAAGCCATCTCATTCGAGACATCACCCTTTTTTAATCAGTCATCTCACTTCATATTTCTTTCCCATCTTTTCAATACAATGGCACGAATGGCCCCAATTATAATGTTATTCTTGGTGCTTGGCCGTGTTTCATGATTTAGGTTCTTTTCCACATTCCAACATTTTTATTATCATCAACAACAACACGGTTTTTCATTCAAGACTTTTTTATTTCATATGTGAGCAATTTAGAATCTAAGGCACATAGAGGCTTTTCACACAATTTGGCATAACAGTCTTTAGTCGAATTTGACTTGAAGGCTAGGCACATATTCTAAGTTTGAACATTTCCTCAGACAACGAGATAACATGATGGAAGCATGGGAATACATATTACACATATATTTTCAAAAAAAGCACATTCGGGATAGCAATTTCTAGGACGTTCATTTTGGGACTTGCATCGATTTCATGAATACCATGGGATTCAATTCTAAGGAGAGGGGGTTTAGCCAATATACCTCAATTGAGCTTCTTAAAACTCGAAGATGTTCCAGAATATTAGCAACTTCAATCTATTTTACTAATATAGCAAAACTTGAACCAAAAATTAGGAAAACGATCATGATTCTAGCTCACTTGAGCATTTTATCAAATACTATGTGTGTATTAAGGTTCCATGGCCCTTTTATGAAAGAATTCACCATCCCACACCCCATTCTTTTCTATCTTTAACTCACAACCTCCCCATGTACCTTAAGAATACATGCATGCAAGGTAAGCACTCTCATCCCCATGAACTACCTTACTAATTGTCCATTTTAGTTATATTTCGAATTTAAGAGCTTGGTGATAGAATCTTTCCTCATAGGATGAAGACCTAGGGTGCTTCTCTTGATAATCTTCAAAGGTTTAAGCAAGAATTGAAGAGAAATATTTTATGAGGATCACTTTCTCTCTCTAGGACTCTTTCTCTCACTCTAAGGATATCAGAAATAAGCTCAAAATGGTCTATGGGATGTGTTTTAAGGGAATAGGGTCGGGTTTAAAAACCCCAAAAATGAAGCTCCGGAACAGGTTTTGCGGTCGCATATTGGTCTATGGGATGTATTTTAACGGTATAGGGTACGGGTTTAAAAACCCCAAAAATGAAGCTCTGGAACAAGTTTTGCGGTCGCATATAGGACTGTATAATGATTATGCTGTCCACGAAAGGTGGCTCTGCGAACAGGGCTGGCCTGCTTCATTCTATGGCCGTTATGCGGCCCGCAGACCTGTTCTGCGGTTGCATAATGTGCCGCAGAAACCCCCTCCCCCCCCCTGCAAAAGTCTAAGGATGACTATGCGACCAAAGTGCTGCCCGCAAAACGGTTATGCGGTCACATATTTGGCCGCGAAATTGACATAAAAAATGCCCCAAAAAACTGCCTCTCTGTGACCATTCTGCGGTCCGCAGAGTTGTTCTGCGGCCGCAGAACGAGCCTCAGTATTGCCTACTTCTGCCCAATATTTTCCTTCAACTCCCCAGGCACTGTTCATTCCAAAAAGTCCGAATCGCGGACGCCTACTTCAGCATCACGGAATCCGGATTTTTAGGAAACGTTTTACTGGGCCTTACAATTATTGCTTTTCATAGTATCTTTCTACATTCTTTTCAGCATAATTATTACATATCCTGATGAACCTACGACTGTGACATGTAATTAGACAACGCAACTTAAGGACAGTAATTCAGAAGATTTGGAAGATGTGTAATACCTAAGGAAATTGTCAAAGAAATAAAGAATTTTGAAAACAAACCGAAGTCTAATTTGGAGGAAACTGAGGCTGTTAACTTAGGGGATTCTGAAATAGTCAAGGAAACTCGCATAAGCATGCATCTTGGGACTCAAGTTGGCCATCGACATGAACTTTCAAGAGTTGCTAGTGATCAGAGATTCTGATCTATTGGTGTACCAGGTTCTAGGAGAATGAGCTACTAAGAACACCAAAATATTACCGTACTTACATTGTGTACAAGAGTAGATCAAGAGGTTCAAAAAGATAGAGTTCAAACATGTTCCAAGGATTCAGAATGAGTTTGCAGATGCATTAGCCACCTTGTCTTCCATGATACAACATCCAGACAAGAATTTCATCGATCCTATCCTAATAGGAATTCATAAGCAGCCAGGTTATTGTGCTCATGTTGAAGGAGAGTTTGACGTAAATCTATGGTTCCATGACATCAAGGAATACTTAGAAAAGGGAGAATATCCAGAGAATGCTACACACACTCATAAGTGCACGCTCTGAAGATTGGCCAATCATTTCTTACAAAGCGGAGCTATTCTGTATAGAAGAACTCTTGACTTAGGATTACTACGATATGTCGATGCCAAGGAGGCATCTATATTGATTGAAGAAATACATGCCGGAACTTGCGGACCCCACATGAACGGTTTCGTTTTAGCCAAGAAGATATTAAGAGCAGGGTATTTTTGGATGACTATGGAAACAAACTGTATCAAATATGTTCAAAAGTGTCACCAATGCCATATAAATGCTGATATGATACGAGTACCGCCCAACGAACTCAAATTTGATCCTCGGCCTCCCAAGTAGCCTCTTCAACCTGTTGGTTTCGCCACAACACTTTCACGGAGGCAATTTTTTTATTTCTCAATTTTCGGACTTGCCGATCAATAATAGAAATCGGAATCTCTTCGTAAGTCAATTTCTTATTTACCTCAATGGTCTCAACCGAAACAATGAGTGTTGGATCTCCAACTACTTTCTTCAACATAGACACATGAAACACCGGGTGTACTAATGACATCTCAGGTGGTAGCTCAACCTTGTACGCCACCTCACCGACCCTCTGAATGATTTTGTACGGTCCGATATACCTCAGACTCAATTTTCCTTTCTTACCATATTGCATTACCCCTTTCATGGGAGAAACTTTCAAGAATACCCAATCATCTTCTTTGAACTCCAAATCCCTACGACGAACATCCAAATAGGATTTCTGACGACTCTGAGCAGTCTTCAACCGCTCCTTAATGATTTTAATTTTTTTATGGCCTGATGCACGAGGTCTGGCCCTATCAACTCTGCTTCCCCAATTTGAACTACCCAATGGGAGATCTACATCTCCTACCATATAAAGCCTCGAACGGTGCCATTTGAATGCTAGCGTGATAGCTATTATTGTAGGCAAATTCTATGAGTGGTAAATGATCATCCCAACTACCTTTGAAGTCTAGAACGCAAGCACGCAACATGTCCTCAAGCGTCTGAATAGTCCGCTCTGCCTGCCCGTCAGTCTGCGGGTGAAAGGCTGTACTAAGATTCACCTGAGTACCCAAACCTTGCTGAAATTTCTTCCAACAATTAGCAGTGAATTTTCCCCCCCGGTCTGAAATGATGGAAATTGGGGTGGCATGCAACCTGACTATTTCTTTGATATACAGCTGAGCATACTGCTCCGCTGTGTTGGTAGACTTAACCGGCAAAAAGTGTGATGACTTCGTGAGCCGATCCACAATTATCCAAATTGAGTCAAACTTGCGCGAAGTGCGCGGTAATCCTACCAAAAAGTCCATATTAATCATTTCCCACTTCCACATTGGAATTTCTATGTTTTGTGCCAACCCACCAGGCCTTTGGTGTTCAGCCTTCACTTGCTGACAATTCAGACATCTTGCCACAAAGTCCGCCACATTTCTCTTCATATCATTCCACCAATAGACTTCCTTAAGATCATGATACATTTTTGTAGAACCTGGATGCACGAAATACCTAGAAGTGTGAGCTTCAGTCATAATTCTTTCCCGGAGACCATCCACATTTGGAACACAGAGTCGCCCTTGGTACCTTAGTGTACCATCATTCATGCTAAGAGAAAAGGCCATGGTCTTATGTTTATGAATCCCCTCTTTTAATTTCACCAATAATGGATCGTTATATTACTTCTCTTTGACTTCCACAACAAGCGATGATTCAGCCCTATTTTGCACAATTACCCCTCCTTTACTAGAGTCCGCAAGACGAATTCCCAAACTAGCCAATCGGTGAACTTATTTGGCCAATGCCTTTGATATGCCTCCAAGTGTGCTAAGCTACCCATAGATTTTCGGCTAAGAGCATCTGCCACAACATTAGCTTTCCCCGGATGGTTTAAAATATCAATGTCATAATCCTTGAGTAATTCAAGCCATCTTCTCCACCTTAGATTCAATTCCTTCTGTTTGAAAATATATTGAAGGCTCTTATGGTCCGTGAATATATCCACATGGACTCCATATAAATAATGATGCCAAATTTTCAATGCAAATACCACTGCTGCAAGTTCTAAATCATGTGTTGGATAGTTCTTTTTGATGATTCTTGAGTTGCCTAGCAGCATACGCTATCACCTTCCATGTTGCATTAATACACACCCAAGACCGATTCTTGAAGCATCATAATATACCACAAATCCATTTATACCCTCTGGTAGGGTCAACACCGGTGCCATAGTCAATCTTGCTTTCAATTCCTGCAAACTCTTTTCACAAGCATCCGACCATTAGAACTTAATTGCCTTCTGCGTCAATTTAGTCAATGGAGAGGCAGGAGTAGAAAACCCCTCTACAAACTTTCTATAATATCCAGCTAAGCCTAAGAAACTGCGAATCTCTGTTAGAGTTGTAGGCCTCGGCCAATTCTTTACAGCTGAAATTTTCTGAGGATCAACCTTAATTCCCTCACTAGAAACTACATGACCCAAGAATATGACTGATTCAAGCCAAAATTCACACTTTGAAAATTTTGCATATAACTGGAGTTGATGTAGGGTTTGCAGAACTACCCTGAGATGGTCAGCATGGTCATCCCGACTTCGTGAATATACAAGAATATCGTCAATGAACACTATCACAAAGGAGTCGAGGAATGGCTTAAAAACGTGATTCATAAGATCCATGAAGGCTGTTGGAGCATTTGTTAGCCCAAAAGACATTACTAGAAACTCAAAATGCCCATACCAGGTTCTAAAAGCTATTTTCGGAATATCCCGCTCCCTGATCTTCAATTGGTGATACCCGGATCGTAAATCGATTTTGGAGAAGTACCTGGAACCTTGCAATTGATCAAATAAGTCATCTATCCTTGGCAGTGGGTACTTATTTTTTATTGTTACCTTATTAAGCTGCTGATAGTCAATACACATTCTCAGTGACCCATCTTTCTTTCTTACAAAAAGGATCGGTGCTCCCCAAGGCGACACGCTTGGCCGGATAAAACCCTTTTCTAACAAATCTCTCAATTGTTCCTTTAGCTCCTTCAGTTCTGCCGATGCCATTCTATAGGGTGGAATAGATATAGGATGCGTGTCTAGCATCACATCAATCCCAAAATCAATCTCCCTGTCTGGTGGGATCCCAGGGAGTTCATCCGGAAAGACTCCCGGAAATTCATTCACAACAGGCACAGACTCAAGTGTAGGTTCCTCAGCATCGGTGTCCATAACCCGGACCAAATGGTAAATACATCCCTTGTTGATCATTTTCGTGGCCTTTAGGTAAGAAATAAACCTACCCTTCGGCACTACATCATCACCCTTCCACTCAATAACTGGCTCATTTGGAAATTCAAACCTAACAGTTCTGGTTCGGCAATCAAGCTTGGCAAAACAAGAATAAAGCCAATCCATCCCCATTATCATATCAAAATCGACCATTCTCAATTCAATAAGATTGGCCACGGTGTCCTGACCACACAACATAACAAAACAATCCCTATAAACCAGCGTGGCTAAAATAGACTCACCAACCGGAGTAGATACAGAGAATGGCTCATAAAGCTGTTCTGGTTCTATCACAAATTCCATAACAACATAAGGTGTGACATATGACAAAGTGGAACCGGGATCAATAAGAGCATATACATCATGAGATTGGACGGTTAATATACCTGTGACAACATCTGGAGAAGCCTCTGAATTCTGGCGACCCCTCATAGCATAGAAACGGCCGGATCCTCCCGAACTCTGTGCTCTACCCCTAGCTGCACCACGCCCTGCGGGTGTTGGAGTGCCTCGAGCTGGAGGAGGTGCTGCGGATGTAGTAGCTGCAGAACTGGCTGGCTGTGCCATGCCCCCGCCCGCACCCTTGCGGGACGAACGATAATCCCTCTAAATGTGACCCCTCATTCCGCATCCGTAGCATATGGGTAAGTCCATGTAGCATATTCCTAGGTGCATCTTTCCACACCTAGGGCATGGGGGCTTCCTCTGCTGCTGGAATCTACCACCATGACGACCCTGCTGATTGGATCCCCTGTTGCCCTGACCGGGCCTGAAATGACTCCACTACTGCTGGTGACTAGGCCTTGATGGCGGTGGACTAGCCGAAGACTGAGCAAAGGACTGTGATGGCCCTGACGACCCTCCTCTGAATGTTGACTTGCCACCACCTGAAGAACCACCAAAGTTGCCCATAGACCAGGCCTTATTACTACCCTCTCACTCTATTCTGTTCCTTAATTTGCGGGTCTCTGTGGCTTGAGCGAATGCCACCATCTTTCCATAGTTCATATCAGAATTCAAGGATATTGTAGCAGCCTCATTAATTACCAAGGGACTAAGGCCCTGTACAAATCGGCGAACTCTAGCCTCCATGGTGGACAGAATGTAAATAGCATATTTAGACAGGTACGCAAATCTCATATGGTAATCCCACACACTCAGGCTACCTTGCCTCAAGTTCTCAAACTCAGCAGCACGGGCTGCCTTAGTCTCGGCAGGAAATAAATGATCAATGAAAGCATCGGCAAACTCACTCCACCTCGCCGGAGGGCTCCCTTCTTCATGGGACTCCTCCCATAGTTCAAACCAAGAATATGCCACCTCTTTCAGGCGGTAGGAGGCCAATTCCACTGCCTCTGTTTCAGTAGCACGCATAACTCTGGGAGTCTTGTGCATCTCATCAATGAAATCCTAGGGATCTCCTCTGGGTTAGTACCCATGAACACTGGAGGATCCAACTGGAGAAACCTGTTCACCCTGGAACCAGTAGAATCCCCTGGCTGACTGGAAGAAGTGGGTGCAACATTTGACTTCTGGGTCTGGGAAGCCACTATTTGAGCTAACATCTGTATGGCTCCCCTAAGATCAACATCAGAATCACCAGAATCGGAAGCTAGAACTGGAGATGGAACTGGTATATCAGTTGGAGGAACTATTGCACCTTCAGTAGGTGTAGGGACTTGTGCGGTCTGATCAGTTGTAGTAGATTCAGGTAGTGTAGTAACTGTGGGAATATTCTCACTCCTCGGGTGCTCACCCGCATCATCAATTATACGATCAATTGTCACTCCTGGGGTGACATTGGATCTTTGTCCAGTTCTTGCCTTCTTCTTAGGCGCCATGTACTAAAAATTAGAGCAACTCAGGAGTTAAAAGGGGAACAATCTTACAACATGCTTTATCGCACGATCAAGAACATGAAAGAAGGGTATTATTCCTAAATGCCCATGTAGCATCCTAATTAAAGATGTGGTCGACAACACACCGATAATAAGGACTCTACTAGACACGGCTCCGAGACATCCTAGGACACTTTAAAACCTTAGGCTCTGATACCAAGTTTGTCATGCCCCAAAACTGAGGAGCGTGACCGGCGCTCAACCGAGTGAACCCGACCGAGCAAGCCTGTTAGATTTTATTCTACCCAAACTCATCCGTGAATAGAGATAATACATATTATCATTAATTAGACGAAAATGTGTTTATGTCTACAATACCAATTCATTTCCAATTGTTTCATAATTTTTAAAGTCTCAAATGGACAAGTAATACATTCACAACATAACATAGTTTGTCTTTCTCCAGCACCAATACACAACCCACACTATGTCTACGGAGCCTCTATAGATAAGGAAGAGTACAATGATAATGCCGGCAACAAGGCCCCAGCTATACCTCAAATAGAATACACAAAGTACAAAAGATTTATGACCCCGGAATGAAGTGGGGCTCACCAAGTCAGCTGGGAAGAAGGTACACTGCTATCACTGATCAATATCTCCTACTGTGGAACCACCTGCATCCATTTAAAGATGCAGCGCCCCCGACAAAAGGGACGTTAGTACCGTCGAATAGCACTAGTATGTATAATTAAACACCCTCTCAATAGAATGACAAATAATACAAATACGATTATCATAATATCAATGAAAGACTTAATCAACATCAAACCTCAATTTAGGATCAAAACAATGTTCAAATTAATTTCCATATCTCACATTGGGAGATTTTTAGTATCGATATACCATTGTCCACAATACTATTATTCACAATACCATTATTCACAAAACCAGTACCACCATACTCTCAGCACGGAGTCCGATCACGACTCGATCGGCTAGGCCATCTCATTAGAGGCATCAACCACAATTTCTCTCAATATCAATACTACCGTCTTTAACACGGAGTCCGATCACGACCCGATTGGCTAGGCTATCCATTAGGGACATCAACCACAATCATCATTTCAATTACAATTTCCAACACAATCACCACTATGTGTGCGGCATGGTGTCCGATCATGACCGGATCGGCTAGGCCGTCTTATTTGAGACATCAACCTTTTTATATCAATTATCACATTTCATAATACTTTCACATCTTTTCATTTCATTGGCACTAGTGGCCATAATTATAAGATCATTCTTGGCACGTTGGCCATATTCAGTATTTCATGCTCACATTATCAATTTCAAATATCATCCTCATCATCAACAACAAACACAAATCAAATCAAAGTGTGTAGTACACATGTGAGCAATTTAGAGTCTAATGCACATAGAGATATTTCACAAAATTTGGCATAATAGCCTTCATTTGAACTTGACTTAAAGTCGAAACATTATAAATGCACAGCCCGTATTTTAACACATCCTCAATTGGTAACATAACATGAATAGAGCATTTGTGATGCTTGTTAAACATATATCGTTCAACCCAATCTTACTCGGAATAGCCAATTTCATAATGAATCACTGGGGACTTACATAATTTACATGATTATCGTGGGATTCAATTCTAAGAGAAGAGTTTAGCCAACATACCTCAGTTGAGCTTCCTTACACTCTAAAACGTTCTGAAATTCTTAGCAACTTCAATCTATTTTAGAAATATAACAAATTGAATCAAAATTAGGAAGATGATCATGGCTCTAGCTCACTTGAGCATTTTATCAAACACTAGGTGTGCATAAGGTTTCAATGTCCTTTTTACAAAGGACTTCATCATCCCACAACCCAATCTTTACCATTTTTAGCTCAACAATCTTCCTACACCCTTTGATAACACATGCATGTAAAATAAACAACTCTCATGCCCGAAATTTATCTTGCTAGTTACCCATTTTCAGAAAATTTCGAAATTAGGGTTTAGGGTGTAGAATCTTACCTCTAGGATGAAGACCTAGTAAGCTTCCCTTCTTAATCTTCCAAAATATGAGCAAGAATTGAAGAAAAATTATGGAAGAACACCTTCTCACTCTAGGGCACTCTCTCTCACTCTAAAATATCAGATTTTATCTCAAAAATGGCCCAAAGAGTGTATTTAACGAAATAGGGTCGGGTTTTAAAAACCCAAAAATGGAGCTCCGGAACAAGGTATGCGATCGCATAACCGATATGCAGACCGCATATCGGTCGCATATTTGGTTACAAAATAGCCAAAAGAACTACCTGTGTATGCGGTCACTATGCGGTCCGCATAACTGTTATGCGGTCACATAATGCACCACATAATAGTTATGCGGTCGCATAGTCGACCGCATAGTTGCTTCCAACTGACTCAATCAACTGCCTCACTCTGCGGCCATTATGCGGTCCGCAGAGTGGTTCTGCGGTCACATAATGGACCGCAAAAATGCCATCTTCTGCCGAAAATATTTCTTTACTTTCCGGTGCATTGTTCAGCCCAAAAAGTCCGAGCACGTAAGCCTCAAACACGTAAGCCTAGTCCGGCACCATGAAACATTATTTTCTTTGCAAACTTTACCGGGTTTTACACTTAAGTACTTCAAAATTTTCTGGGTGTTACAGGTCATACCATTGAGGAATGCCGCATGTTGAAAGACAAGATTCAGACGTTGATCGACTCTAAGGTTATACAAACAAAGGAAGCTGCACCGAATGTCCGCAACAACCCTCTCCCGGATCATAGAGGTGAGGGAGTGAACATGATTGAAACTGATGAGGAGTGGGATCAAGAAGGATCCATCGGACTCATTCGAGAGGGAGACGCTCCTAAAACATATCCAGTCACCCTCACACCAGTTGTGGTACAAAGCCAGGAGCCATTTGAAGTTGAGGTAGCTACACACTTCACTGTAATGGTAGCTCCTATACCATCTTACAAGTCTGATGTCGTCCCGTGGGATTATGTTGCGGAAGCAAGAAGAAAGGGAAAAGCCAAAATGGAAGAAACAGGTGCCACGCAAGGTATGACTAGAACTGGCAGAGTTTACACACCTGAGAATCTAGGAGGAACAAGCAAAGAAGTTGTACCTAAGTCGCCTGTTGTTGAGACTGGCACTGACGACCATTGGAGGAAGATACAGCAAGGGAATACTCTGTTGTTGACCACCTGAACAAGACTCCTGCTCAGATATCCATTTTATCACTGTTGCAAAATTGAGACGCACACAAGAATGCCTTGATGAAAGTGTTGAGTGAAGCTTATGTACCCGCCGGCATTACTAGCAGAGAGATGGCTAACATGATCGGACAAGTATTGGAGAGTCACAAAATTACTTTCCACAAAGATGAGTTACCGCCAGAAGGGTTGAGTCACAATAAGGCGTTGCATATCACAGTGCAATTTGAGGACAAGTTCATTGCCAGGGTCCTGATAGATGGAGATTCGAGTCTGAACATATGTCCACTGACCACCCTGAAAATATTAGGTAAGGGTCTGCACGAGATACAAATGGGAAGCATGAATGTGAAGGAATTTGATGGATCTCAGAGAGCCACTATCATGGAAATCAACCTTGATCTACATATGGGACCGACTTGGTTTGATGTTGAGTTCCAAGTGCTAGATATATTTTCTATTTACAACCTATTGTAGGGACAACAATGGATACATGCAGCTGGGGCAGTGGCTTCTACTCTCCACCAAGCTGTGAAGTTCGAATGGAATCATCAGGAAGTGATCATTCATGGAGACGGAAGCAACCCTATATACACCAACCAGACCGTTCCAGTCATCGAAAATAGGAGGAAGTTGGGGGGGAGAGACATATCATCGCATTGAGCGGGTGAACGCAATTGAAAAGGATCGATGGTGGAATAAGAATATAGAAAGCATATTGATGTGGACGGGATATGAACCAGGCAAGGGTCTCGGCAAAAAGCTTCAGGGTATCACTAAACCCGTACAACCACAGTATCATGGTACGACCTTTGGACTAGGATATAAATATACCGTGCAAGAGTATCAGAATTGGACACTGCCATGGCATGCCCATTATTATCCGCTGGAACAACCCGTACCACCTCTGCACCAGACATTCTGTCAGGCTGACATAATATGGTAATCTGAGGAAGATAAGACTTTGGCTGGCATGAGGAAGCTATTTCTGGATGAAAAAGACATGGACTACAGTGCAATTGTTGAGGATGAGGAGGAGGAAGACCTTTCCATTCAGACAATGGAAGAGGGATCTGTTCTCAAGAATTGGACCGCTGCACCATCCCGGGCTCGCCGAGTTCCTGGGTAGCCTGGACAATTAGCATGACTTATTTTCAAATTGTTTTGAGCATTTAAGACATTTTCAGTATTTTGTTTTGAAATAATTACTCAGGCCATCAAGTCGCACTTATTGACATTTTAAAGTTTTATTAGTGCATTATTGCTTTTCATATTTATTATTATCTTTCTACATTCTTTTCAGCATAATTATTACATATCCTGATGAACTTACGACTGTGAGATGTAATGAGACAACGCGACATAAGGACAGTGATTTGGAAGATTTGGAAGATGATGTAATACCTGAGGAAATTGTCAAAGAAGTAGAGAATTTTGAAAACAAACCGAAGTCTAATTTGGAGGAAACTGAGGCCGTTAACTTAGGGGATTTCGAAACAGTCAAGGAAACTTGCATAAGCATGCATCTTGGGACTCAGGTTGGCCGTCGACATGAACATTCAGGAGTTGCTAGTAATCGGAGATTCTAATCTATTGGTGCACCAGGTTCTAGGCGAATGGGCTACTAAGAACACAAAATATTACCGTACTTGTATTGTGTACAAGAGTTGAACAAGAGGTTCACAAAGATAGAGTTCAAACATGTTCCAAGGATTCATAATGAGTTTGCAAATGCATTAGCCACCTTATCTTCCATGATACAACATCCAGACAAGAATTTCATCGATCCTATCCTAATAGGAATTCATAAGCAGCCAGGTTATTGTGCTCATGTTGAAGGAGAGTTTGACAAAAATATGTGGTTCTATGACATCAAGGAATACTTAGAAAAGGGAGAATATCCAGAGAATGCTACACACACTCAGAAGCGCACGCTCTGAAGATTGGCCAATCATTTCTTTCAAAGCGGAGGAATTCTGTATAGAAGAACTCCTGACATAGGATTACTAGGATGTGTCGATGCCAAGGAGGCATCTAGATTGCTTGAAGACATATATGCCTGAACATGCGGACCCCACATGAACGGTTTCGTTTTGGCCAAGAAGATATTAAGAGCAGGGTATTTTTTGATGACTATGGAAATAGATTGTATCAAATATGTTCAAAAGTGTCACCAATGCCGGATACATGCTTATATGATACGAGTACCGCCCAACGAACTCAATGTTATGGGTTCACCCTGGCCTTTCTCTGCTTGGGCATGGATGTCATCAGACCAATCGAACCCGCTGCTTTAAATGAATACAGGTTCATTATGGTGGCCATGGACTACTTCACAAAATGGGTTGAATTCGCGTCCTATAAGGCTGTGACTAAGAAGGTCGTAGCGGATTTTGTCCGAGATCGCATTGTTTGTCGATTTGGAGTACCTGAGTCAACCATTACTGGCAATGCCGCCAATATCAATAGTGACTGGATGAAAGCTATGTGTGAAACATTCAATATCAAGCATAGGAACTCTACAGCCTACAGGCCGCAAATGAATGGAGCCGTAGAAGCCAGGAAAATGGTGGACAACTACAAGCAATGGCACGAAAAGCTACCTTTTGCTTTGATCGGGTATGGAAGTACCGTTCGCACATCAACTGGGGAAACTCACTACTTACTGGTCTATGGTACCAAAGTCTTTATCCATGTCGGAGTAGAGATCCCTTCCTTAAGAATTTTACAATAAGCTGAGCTCAGCGACGCGGAATGGGTACGAAACCGGTATGAATAACTAGCTCTCATTGATGGTAAAAGAATGAACGCAGATTGTCACGGTCAACTCTACCAGAACAGAATGGCAAGGGCTTTCAATTAAAAGGTTAGGTCAAGGCAATTCACACCGGCACAATTGGTGTTGAAGCGAATCTTCCCACATCAGAATGAAGCAAAGGGGAAATTCTCACCCACCTGGCAAGGCCCTTACATGGTTCAACGAGTACTAACAAGAGGAGCACTTATACTCGCAGAGATGGATGGAGAGATTTGACCAAAACCTATCAATTCGGACGCAGTCAAGAGATACTATATTTTAGACTATGATTGCACTTTCTATTTGATGTAACTTGAACTACGCTTAACCTGATTCCCGTTTAAGAGGGGATACGTAGGCAGCCCTGTCACATCATAATAAATTCTTCATTCCCACTATTGTCAAAAACAGGGACAAGATCTCAAGTTTTCCCGATTTCGTCATATTTAGAATTGTCAAGGAATGTATCGTCACAAGTATGCATTTAAACTGGGGCAGAATTTTGAGGAGGATCCTCGAAATTCTGAATCAAGGAGGTTGCAATGTCTCAAAAGCGTGTAACAGTCAACAATTCAACAAAATTAATTGCTCTCATGCATCATCACATATTTCAAACAACTACATTTTTATATAAACAATATATCACAAATGCATATTTTTCGAAAATTTTGTTTTTTATAGTAGCCAGACGTTACCCGGGGTGACTCAAACAGGACCTCGAGACAAGAGCAAAGGCAAAGCAAGGAATCGAGAGCACGAACCAACCTTCCCCCTCCAAACTCACAATTTTCCTTTGCATACTTTCACAATGGATATAACAGGAACGTCCGCAAATATATACACACAACAAGATCACTATCTTCACACCGGCAAAAGTCGTCGAATGCAAACGCATCAAGCTAAGAAATACTTTGCCCTCTCGCATTTAGTCATTACTTTTCTTGCATAGGGCTAAGCACTGCCCTCATCTTTGCATATGTCTAAACATTGCCTTTCTTCGCACAAGACTAAGCATTGTCTTTACTCGTTTCATAGGGCTAAACACTGCTCTCACCTTGCATGAGGCTAAGCACTGCCTCCATTATCACATGAGGCTAACAACTACCTTTCCTTACACGAGACTAAGCACCGTCTCCATTATTGCATGAGACTTAACACTGTCCTCCATACTGCATAAGGCTAAGCACTGCCTTTCCTTGCATGAGACTAAGCACCGTCTCCATTCCTTGAATGAGGCTAAGCGCTACCTCCATTGTTGCATAAGGCTAAGCATTGCCTTCCTATGCATAGGTTTAAGCACTGCCCTCATTATTTTCATAGGGCTAAGCACTGCCCTCATTTTATTGCATGAGACTAAGCACTGTCTCCATTATTGCATGAGGCTAAGCACTGCCTCCATCATTGCATAAGGCTAAGCGCTGCCGTTCTTTGCATAGGGCTAAGCACTACCCTCATTTTATTGCATGAGACTAAACATTTTCTCCATTATTGCACGAGGCTAAGCACTGCCTCCATCATTACATAAGGCTAAATGTTGCCTTTCTTTGCATCGGGCTAAGCATTGCCCTCATCGCATGCAAGACTAATTTTTGTCTCATCTCGTTCTTGCATATGACTAAGCATTACCTATTTCCTCTATCAAACAATCGATATCACTACATCTTTGCATTTCATGGGCTGAAATATCGCCACGTTGTCCGAAGGCGCCATAGTCTGAAAGCATTATCCTCATAGCTCGAAGGCATCATGCCATGGCCAGAGGATCTCTCGAAATTGTATATCATTATTCAAAGGCGTCATAGTCTAGAGACACCATCCGCATGGCCCGAGGACACCATTTCAGGGCCTGTGAATCCCTTATCATACGCTTTATGGCCCAGGACATCATATTCTAAGGACATCATCCTCATCGTCCCAAGACAACTCTCATGGTCCGAAGGGAATTTGCATCATGTTTATATTTTCACAATAACCCATATATATCTGCGTGCATCGTGTTTTAAGTTTTGCAGGTAACTCTGGAGGTAACCATTCTACAAACATGAGCAATTCTCGCTCCGGTTTCCGTTTACAACGTTCACATCCTTCGTAATCGATAATCAGCAATTGATTACCCTTTTTTTTATAACCGTTCAAATATCTGCCTTGTACATCTGTAACATTCAAATTCGCATTCATATCTCCACCTGAAATCATCTATTGATCATAACAATATCGCATCCAAAATCCCCTTTTCGAAACATACGACCATTCATATAACAATTCCATCAGTTTCGTTCGCCGTTGGATCCAAAACTACACACGGCCTGATTCCCGTAATACCAAGGATATGTAGGCAACTCGGGAACCAGGGTTAGACCCCCATTTTTTCAAAACACATCATTCCCGGGTAAAGAGGGACAGCTATTGATACCCAATTTTGCCCTCAAATTTTTTATAAACATCACATATGTTTAAAAATATCATTCCTGCATCATCACCATTTTACGAGAGTCATACAAGTATTTTCTATAATTTTTCATAATTTTTAAAAGCTTTAAAATTGATTTTCTTACATTCAAATTACTTGAATATGTATTGATTACCCTCTAAATTATTTTGTGATGACATAATCATCCGAATTTATTATTTTCATCCAAATATATGTCTCATAATATTTTACTTTGTTTTTATATAATTATATATATATATTTTTAAAGTTATTTTATATAATTTTACAATAATAGCCTATATTCTATACATAACCGTATTTATTATATTATTTATATCAAAATAGTTTTTCTTATATTTTTATAATGTTAAGTTGTTATTTCACTACACGAATAATATTTTTATTATTTATTAGTCATTTTTATAATTTATATTTTTAATAAATTTCATGTATTTAAACTATGTTCCAATTTTTGAGTTAATTTCGGACCCAATACACCAGCCCAAACCCTAAAACCTTAGCCCAATAACCCCAAGCCCAAACCAGACAACCCTAACCCGGTCGTGGCCCGCTTTACAATCAGCCCCACTTACCCTTTAATCATGGCCGTTGATCTTAGATGATCAACGGCCCACAATAGCCCTTCCCTTTTCCTTATATCTCCATAACCTAAACTCTAGAGACATTTCCCCCACCCAGCCACCTATTCATTCTCTCATCTCCCTACTCCTACACCAAACCCTAGCCGCCTCCTCCCAAATCCCCTCAAAACCCGGCTAAATCATGAAATTTTTTCACGATCTGCTTACCTTATTTGCACTATCTCTTTATCATTCATACGCTCGTGGTATTACTTAGTACTTGCCCGATTTAGGCAAGTATTACCTCTACGAATCGAGTGCAATCATCCTAGACCTACAAGATTGAGATGAAAATTCGTCTGTATTCATTCTCAACAAGGTTCCAATTCACCAAGATTCTTGGTTAATTTTTTGACTACTCGTCAAACTAGGGTTTGTCCGATTTTAACCTATTTTGAATCGGAATAGGCTATTATGCGATTTTCCTTTTCCTTACTTGAGCTTGATTGATTTTCTTTCCTTATTTTGTGCTTAATTAACTGTCTTCTATATTTGTTCATTCAACTTCTACCACTACATAAACCCCTTCCCCGTTACCTTTTGAAGCCTCAAGGATTATTGCTGAATCACTGCATTATTCTCTCATTCTCACTCATTATACTCTGAAATTTGAGACCTTGGTCGACTGAAAGCCGAGGCCATTCGAATTCGATTGTGTTCTTTCTTAGTGCAAGCACTGCCCGGGGTTCATTTGACACCCTTGAGAACTCTGACGCACTGGGATTTTGGGGATTCTGCTTATCTTTGCTACTGTTAATTGAATTACTTCTGGAAATTGCTCTTCTCATTTGCGTATTCGTTAATTGGTAACTGGTAAGTGCCTTTGGCCTTTGCAGTTTCATTCTCTATTTGTGTGTATTATTGCTCTGTATATCTATGTCATTGAGACTTTTGTGAATCAATATGCTACTATGTCATCTCTGTTGTAGCCTATTTGCTCTGAAGTTATTCTCGTGGTTCTGTATTTTTCTAGCAACTGAACTAGCCTAAATTCTAACGCTGATTCTATTTTTCTTAAGAATATCTAGCCTGGTGTGTTTGTGTGTGTCTGAATGCTTACATCTACTGCTTGTCCTGAGTTATCTTTTACCTTGTTCTGAATTTTTGTGATAAATCAATTTATGCCTAGAATATGTTCTAATTCTTGTTAAATCATCTATATATAACTTAATTCTTGATCACTTTGATTAGCCAAACATGCTTTCTTTCTACTTAACGTGTGCTCCCTTATTTGTTTAATTCAGTACTCTTTAATATTTCCTAAAGACCTTTAGAATATGATGCAATATCTAGCCCTTTCTCTTATATGTTATCAAGACCTAGTGTCTGCATATCCTGTTAATCTGGAGTTGATATATTTTAACCTATCATGAGTTCTGATATTGTTTTTGAACTTTGGTATTATGACTGATGTCGCATGTTAAAGTTTTTCTCATTCTCAACTAAGTGGTTGCTCGATCATGAATCTATTCTGTTATGTTGCTTTTCACTAAGCCTTCATGTTAAAACTTTCATGTGGAGGTTATGCTCTATTTGTTCTTATCTTTGACTCTGTTAGATTTTCATGTTCAAATCTTATGTCTAAAGTTCTTTTAGGCTAATTCTGAATCATTTTACTTTTGAAACTCTTTTGGAATAGTTCACTATCCCATGATGGTCAATCCTATCACTTTAGCTTTATTTCTGAGAACACAAGAATGAACCTGCTTGTGAACTTGTCAGTGTTTCATGTGATCTCATCTATGTGCTTTGGTTAGAACTGTTGTTAGTTACAGCTTTAGGAGTTAAGTGTGAAAAGTTGTTTAATTAATTCCATGAGCGGTTTGTCACCTATATGGTTAAGTTTGGCACCCATTTGGCTAAGTAAGTTATTCGATGGGCCTGGTGTTGGGCCATATATGTTGTTGGACCTGGGCATTGGATTCAGGAAGATTCTACTGTCCTTGTGAGCCTGAGATTTGGGTCTGTTGGTTGGTGAGGCTGCTGAAGGCCCAGGAATTCACTAGGTTATTTTATAGTGGGCATGTACTGTTCGATGGGGCACGTAGTTGTTTCAGTATGTATTTTGTCATCTTTGAGTTGTATTATTCCATTTTGGTCATGTAACTCGTAATAACGAATAATTGGGGCATTAGTGAAATTGGGGATCGGGTGTGCTTTATTCTTGAATAAAGGGTAGAGAACATGCCTATGGGGTCCATGTGTTTTATTTGCTATTCTCTTTGACTTGCTCCACTTCTGCACGCTAATAGAAATCATGTCTATAGGAACCGCACATATCTCACGTAATTCGACTAATACTCGCTACTTCGAACATGTTAGCTGCTACTATACTGGATTTCTATGTTATTACTGTGTGTTTAGACAGCATGCCTATAGGATGTATAACATATGCTTTGTCGATTTAGAAACCATGCTTATAGGAAATCACACACTTCACTCAACTTGCCTAATGCATGTACATTATTCAAAAGCATGATTGTTTGACTAAATATTTTACCTGCTCTCATGTCTACTTCTATATGATTATTAGATAGCATGCCTATAGGCTTATAATCATACATACCTTTGCTAATGCTCATCTAGATACCATGACTATAGTTTCTTAACTAATTAACTAATCGGTTGCTTCTGTTGTTTTATTATACTGCCGCCTAGATAGCTTGCCTATAGGATAAGTATGACAAAATCGAGTTTAGATACCAACCATTAGAAATCTTGCCTATAGGATATTGTTACTTGCCTAGAGAGCATGTCTATAGAATCAAACGTTGGTAATTCAAAATTTTCTAATAGCTCTCACTACCCGTTGCGCAAACAATTTAGAAATCATGTCTATAGGTTTTATAACACCAGTAATCTACAAATTAGTTAATTTGGAATAGTAGCACTGTCGGTACGACTTGAAATCAGAATCACATAGAAATCATGCCCATAAGACTTAACGACTCAAATATGTCTTAATCTGGAAATTGTCTATTGTGTAGCCTGGAACTTGTTTGCATGCTTTGTCGTTATATGTGGAGGCTAACATGAGCCACTCTTTGCTATTATGTGCAGTCCTAGTTGTTTTGAATGCGCGATTAGTTTTATCATTTTGAGCAACCTAGGTAAAGTCTAGAACCACCCAAATAGAGGTCCAAAGCCTCCTAGACCACGGGTATGGGACGGGTGCACGGATAGGGTACGGTTAAGAATTGAATTAGAGTGCCTTTAGGTAACGACTTCTACATAGTAATTGGGTAGCAGGAGATGATAGTTTGTTCGCGCTGAATAATATGAGCAACTCCCTACCTTAAGGGAGTTGCGAAGTATTATTTATGTTGCACTAGGTGATCCTTTAGGCTAAAAAACTTAGGACCCCCCTTTTCTTATATACTTGTTATTTACACTTAGTCATCTAACATAGACCAATGTAGTTGTATCCTTGTAATCATTAAGGATTTGTACCAATTCTCATGTGTTATGATAAGATTCCTCCACTCCTATACTCCCTTTTGTTTATTTAATCACCTAGCCTAATGACATAATCCACATAGTTTAAGATTCGGTCGGGACCCACAGTTGTGGACCTCGAGGAGTGCCAAACACCATCTCTTTGAGGTAATTTGAGCCCTTATCCGATCTTTGGTGATGCGGACTACTTAAAACAGGGTTATTTGCAAATAGGTGCCTTAACTCACCTTAAAATTTGTTAGGTGGCTACTCTTCTATTTTAAGTACCTTCCTTTAAAAGAGTTGTCACATGTCAAAGCCCGCTTTCGCGAGAAAGCGGGGCGCAACATCTGCTGTATGGATTGCTTCTGCCCATAACGTCTTGGGAAGATCTCTAGCTTTAAGCATGCATTTTCCCATCTCTACAAGACTCCGATTTTTCCTCTCTTCCACTCCAATTTGCGGTGGGGTGTAGCTTGCTGTCAGTTGTCTCTGGATACCACACCTTTCACAAAATTCATTGAATTCTGTAGATGTAAACTCTCCACCATGATCTGTCCTCAAGATCTTCACTGGTAGTCCACTTTGCTTCTCAATGTGTTTACCCGAAAAACGGATAGAGTTAAATTTGTACGTAGTTCTAAGGGTATGTGGTATAACTTGACACAAATCATAAGAATAAATAGAAATATCGAGTGTTGACTGTAGAGAATGAAAAATAAGCAAAGTCGGAAAGAAGATGATTTATGGATTAAGCAAGATGAATCAATCTATGAAGCTAAAAAGGATAACTCTTCAATATAGGAGTGTATGATATCTCAATTACAATGTATGCCAAAACTTGGCCTTTTACAGGAATATAGCCATCCCTTTTATAGTGGGGGAACCCTACTTTAAATATAATTAAAAATATAAAGTGGGGAACCATGATAAATCAGCTTTTCCCTAATTCCCGCCGAGATTCTCTACCTTAGTGCGGCTGCAACGGCTCTTGTCTATGAGTTAGATCTTCATCGGACTCAGTATTGGTCGGTTTCCAGTTTTAGTGCTCGATGCGGGTTTGAGCTTGATGCCGACTCGGGGTCCGGTAATGACTCGGGCTCGATATTGGTTGACCTCTGGCCCTTAATCTCGATTCCAACATATCTCATCATAGTTCGATTCGGACCCGAGCTCGATAATAACTTCGAGCTCGGTATTTGATATGTTCCTGAAACTCAAAGCTCGTTTGTGCCTTCTTCGGATCCCATCTCGATATTACGAAGACTTTCTTCAGTCCATTATGTTTCCATCTCTATCAGATGTACGAAGGCCGAAATCAGTTTCGACCATATACAGATAGTCCCCTCGTTTCTCGGGAAGGATGTGGCGAGAAACGATATGATTTCGCAACGGCTCGATCAGATATAAACTAACGTTTACATTGGGCTCGATCATGACGCACGTGATAGTTGTCCCGTTGGTTTAGTTTTTCAACGCATTTAATGCGTATCAGACGGTGATCGGCCACCGCTGATGTTGAACCGCCATTGCTCAATCTATAAATAGCTCCTCCTTTTATCATTTATCACTTTTACATCTCCAAACAAGTTCTTCTTCTGAGTTCATCTGTAAATCTGTGACCTTTTACTACAAAATCTCTCTTCAAAAACACCAAATCTTTGTTACCTCCTTCTATTTTCGATCTTTAAACCAAAAATGGCGAAAACATCAAAAACCATTCCTCAGAAAGAAAAAGCTTCTTCTTCACAGCCTGCCGCCGACAAAACACCGGTGGAGCCACGGCCTGAGGAGTGCGTTCCTGGGGCGTGTGTTCTTACCTCTGATTTTAAGGTCGACAAAGGCTCGTCGGTTCCCGGCCGATGTGAGCCAGTATCGAGGTATATGTGTTCGATAACCGTGGGGTAACTCGAACAGCTAAAGAAAGATTGCAATTGGGAGAACAAAGAAATAGTATTCCCGTCTCCTGAAGAAGATATCACCACTTACGTGAAAGGGTTTTTAAGTGTGTATACTTACCCTTTCACGTTAGGTCCCCTCGACCCTATTATTATTGATTTCTGCCGTCAATACCAAATAACCCTAGGCCAGATCCATCCTTCTTTTTGGCGGATCGTTATTTTAATCTGTTACTTCGTGAACAAAATTGAGGGGATGCCTTTCACTCTCGACCATCTCATTCGATTGTACTACCCTCGCCTCTTTCGAGGCGGGTTAATAAAAATTCAGCGTCGGGCTACTAAGGTTCTGTTCTCGAGCATAGACGAGGACAGGGATAGAGGCTAGATGGGCAGGTTCGTTCGAGTGAAGACTCGGACCTGATTCCGACTGAAAAGATGCCCTTTCCCGAAGAGTGGAACATGAAGCGTAAGTGTAACTCTGTTGTTATCTCTTACTATTTTGCCCCTTCATTTCTTTTCCCACCGATATCCCCTTTTTGTAATGCAGCAGTTCCTTAGATGCTCGGTGCAGTTCCCGATCTCAAGAGCTCGGTACGGGATATAGCTTTGACCTCCACATATGCCGAGCGCTCATGGCGTGATTTGTCGAAGGGCCGATGGGAGGCCAAAAATCATGGTAATCCTCTTTCTCATATCTTTGGTAGTTCGAACAAGATGTTTTCCATATACTTAAATCAATTTTCCTGTATGTAGGTGTGGGCAAAGATGCGGTTTTGAGGTCCCCGCTCGGCGAGGCAGAGACTTCGATCTCTATTCCAAAATAGGTGAAGGATAATAAGAGAAAAGGGGCCTCTACTTCGGAAGATCCAAAACCGAAGACGAGGATGGCTCGTAGGCCGAGGAAGAACACCATCCCTTTAACCATGGAATCATTTCTGCGTCTAAGGGATGAAGACGAAGAAGAAGAAGAAAATAATGGGTCCGTGCTGGTGGACTGAATGAAGAAAACCATCGATGCCCCAAAGGCAGCTGCATCGATGGTGATTTATAAAGCTCCGCCTCGGACTGGGGAGATATCAGAGGAAGGTTCGGGAAGAGTCCCCGAACCCTTAGAGATCGAGGATTTTTTCCACCGAAGTCAATAAACGGTGGGTATATCAGAAAAGGCCGGTCCTGAAGCTCTCCAAACTGAGGAGAACGCCCCAAGCGAGTCGCTTGGGGCAATAGTAATCGGAGACTCACCCAATCTCCCTGCCTTATCCGAAGGGGCGATTCGAGAAGCCCAAGCTTTGGGGGCCCTCGAGATAAACCGGTCTCATGAAGGGGAGGCCCCCTTCTGTGATTTGTTTACTGGAGTCGAGGATGTTGCTGGCCCTAGTGATGTGTTGGGCCTTTTCTGTGAAGTGCAGCAAGCTCTGAATCGGGTAAGCTTTAACTCCCTTCGTTGATATTACTTTTATGTTTGCTATTCTTCTCTAACTTCTTTTCTTCTTTCTTAAGTAGGCCGCAGCGGTTCATCGAGAAACATGTTCTCGGTCTTGAGCTAAGCTGCGTCGGTACGAGGCCGACCTCCGACGGGTCACGGAGGAGAGGAACGCCCTTAGACTCCCCTTCGGTCAAAGGGAAGAAGAAATCAAAGACCTCTGAGCTGAGTTGGCCAAGGCTCATCAAGACCAGACCAACCTAACCGAGCAGGTAATAATAATCTTAAAAACCCATGGACTCGATCCTGGAACAACGGCTAATATTTTGATCTCACAGCTGTAGTAGAAGATGAGGTTATTGGGAAGCTTCGTGAGGAGGTCGATGTGATAAGGGCAGAAACCTTGGAGTGGAAGAATGGTATGGACCGTCTTGCCGCACAAAAAAAAACTGCTCGAGCCCAATTATCATTGGCCGAAAACCAAATTTAAAGCATGAATGAGAAAAGCTCGGTTCAAGCAAGAAGAATAGAGGAGCTCGAGGCTTGGTTGGCCTCCGAACTTGCCAAGGCCAAATCTGACGCCGAAAAGGAAAAGGCTGATGCAGATGCATTCGTGGCCGTCTATCGGGCCGATGCTGAAGCTGCTCAGGTACAAGCAAGAGAGGCAACCGAAATCGCCAACACTCGAGCACATTGGGTTGCTGAACTTGCTAAATGACTACCTTGGAGGGAGACCCTCAAGGAGATCCATGCTCGAGGTTTCGATCTCACTGTCTATCAAGCCGATGCTGAAGCCTTGGCTTCCGATGATGATGATGATGATGGCGATGATGGGAGCAAGAGTGGGTCCGAGAGCGGGGAGGAGGCCGATGGAGAAGAGACTGCCCCCGTACATAACCAAGAAACTTAGCCCTTAGTTTTCATTTTGGTTTTTTGTGTAGGGTCCTGTTTGGATGTTGTAAACATTCTTGTATATATATATATATATATATATATATATATATATATATATATATATATATATATATATATATCTTTTATTTTCCCGACTTGCCTTTGTTTTCTGCCTTGTGAAGATCTTGTTTCATTCATTCCTTACGAAGGTTTTTACAAGGCTTTAGGCAATTTGATCGAATTCGGACCTTGTAGCTTTTATGACCGGGTGAGTGCTTACTCAAACTCGAAATAAGGTAGCTCATAGCCTTAGTAGTCGAGTGAGTGCTTGCTCGAACTCGAAGTGATGTAGCCCATAGGCTTATTAGTCGAGTGAGTGATTCGAACACGAAGTAATGTATCCCATAGGCTTAATGGTCTAGTGAGTGATTGCTCGAACTCGAAGTGATGTGGCCCGTAGGCTTATTAGTCGAGTGAGTGATTTGAACTTGAATTAATGTAGCCCATAGGCTTAATGGTCGATTGAGTGATTGCTCGAACTCGAAGTGATGTGGCCCGTAGGCTTATTAGTCGAGTGAGTGATTCGAACTCGAAGTAATGTAGCCCGTAGGCTTAGTAGTCGAGTGAGTGCTTGCTCGAACTCGAATTAAGGTAGCCCGTAGGCTTATTAGTCGAGTGAGTGATCCGAACTCAAAGTAATATAGCCCGTAGGCTTAGTAGTCGAGTGAGTGCTTGCGCGAACTCGAAGTGATGTAGCCCGTAGGCTTATTAGTTGAGTGAGTGATACGAACTCGAAGTAATGTAGCCCGTAGACTTAGTAGTCGGGTTAGTGCTTGCTCGAACTCGAAGTGATATAGCCCGTAGGCTTATTAGTCGAGTAAGTGATTCGAACTCGAAGTAACGTAGCCCGTAGGCTTAGTAGTCAAGTGAGTGCTTGCTCAAACTCGAAGTGATATAGCTAGTAGGCTTATTAGTCGAGTGAGTGATTCAAACTCGAAGTAACATAGCCCGTAGGCTTAGTAGTCGAGTGAGTGCTTGCTCGAACTCGAAGTGATGTAGCTCGTAGGCCTATTAGTCGAGCGAGTGATTCAAACTCGAAGTAATGTAGCTCGTAGGCTTAATGGTCGAGTGAGTGCTTGCTCGAACTCGAAGTAATGGTCGGCCCTTGAGCTTGTTTGCGTAATAGATCATGAAATAGAGGATGGGTTGTGAGACATGAGATATGGGCAAAGAAGTTTCTTTTCATGTCATTATACATATGTTTATATTTTGCACCAGGGATCGAGCAATCTACACGAGCATGGTTCGTTTTGACCATTTGGCTCTTACAATATTTCCTATCGGAACCCTGTTGTTATGAAGTAACTTTCTTGCATCGAACTTGATATATTTGAGGGTAATGCCCCACCAGTATTCGAGGTTGATTGTAAAGAGGCCTCGGATACTGTTGAATTGTTCTAAGCTAGCACGATCAATGGCTGCCTTATTAAAAACCTTGCCGAAAACCCCATTTGGGATAAAAACCAGTCTAAGGGAAAAAGAGTGCAATGCATGCTTTCAGACCTAAGGCTTCGTGTTGAATGATCCATCCTTGTTTTTGATTGAACTCTTGCAAGGGTTAGTTTCGAAATACAAACGAACATGGGAGGGTCGTACCTTAGCAGTAGTATCATTTTAGGTGTGACACATTCTAATTGCTCAATAGTTATTTGCCGTTTATAATATCGAGCTTGTAGGATCCTTTACCGACGTTTTCGAGTACCTAATATGGTCCGTCCCAGTTTGGACCCAATTTTCCTTCATTTGGATTTCGGGTGTTGAGGGTGACTTTTCTTAGCACTAAGTCCCCGATTTTAAAATGGAGAAGATTGGTTCTTTGATTATAGTATCTTTTGATCCGCTGCTTTTGGGCGGCCAATTGGACGAGAGCGGCTTCTCATTTTTCATCCAATAATTCGAGGCTAGTATTCATAGCCTCGTGATTTGACTCTTCTATTGTATATCGAAATCTGGCACTGGGGGTTCCCCGACTTTGACTGGAATCAAGGCTTCGGAGCCATATACTAAGGAGAATGGGGTTGGCCCCGTACTAGATTTTGATGTTGTTCAATATGCCCAAAGAACTTCGGGTAGGATTTCTCTCCATTTTCCCTTAGCGTCGTTCAACCTTTTCTTTAGGTTTTGAATGATAGTCTTGTTCGTCGATTCGGCCTGTCCGTTCCCACTAGGGTGATACGGTATTGATAATATCCTTTTTCATTTTGTGGTCTTCGAGGAATTTCGTCATTTTGCTGCCGACAAATTGTTTCCCATTGTCACACACTATTTCGGCGGGTATCCCAAATCGACATACGATATGATCCCAGATAAAGTCTATAACCTCTTTCTCTCTTACTTTCTCGAACGCCTGTGCTTCAACCCATTTAGAAAAATAGTCAGTCATAAATAAAATGAACTTAGATTTACTTGGGGCCGATGGCAGAGGGCCGACGATATCCATTCCCTATTTCATGAATGTCCATGGGGATAGGACTGAGTGAAGTTGCTCTCCGGGCTGATAGATCATCGGTGCAAATCTTTGACATTTGTCATATTTTCGAACAAACTCTTTTGCATCTTTGCCCATATCGATCCAATAATATCCTGCTCTGATTATTTTTCGGACTAATGAATCGGTACCGGAATGATTTCCACAAGTACCCTCGTGAATCTCGCGTAGGACATAGTCGGTGTCTCCTGGTCCTAAGCATACTGCAAATGGTCCATCGAATGTCCTTCGGTATAATGTTCCATCTACAGTCAATGTGAATCGAGCAGCTTTGGTTTGTAGGGCCCTCGAATATTTATGGCCCGATGGGAGCTTTCCGTTCTCCAAGTATTCAATATACTTATTCCGCCAATCCCAGGTTAAGCTCGTAGAGTTTATCTCGGCATGACCTTCCTCGATCACGGATCTCGAGAGTTGAACGATAGTCCCCGAGCTGATCTCATCTTCCTCGACCGATGACCCCAAATTTGCAAGTGCATCGGCCTCACTATTTTGTTCTCGAGGTACATGCTGTAAGGTCCATTCTTTGAAACGGTGCAAAGTTACATGTAGCTTGTCGAAATACCTTTGCATTCTATCCTCTCGAACTTCGAAGGTTTTGTTTACTTGATTTACCACCAGCAAAGAGTCACACTTGGCTTCAATGACTTCTGTTCCTAAGCTTTTAGCTAGCTCGAGACCTGCAAGCATGGCCTCATACTCGGCCTCGTTGTTAGTCAACCTAGTAGTTTTGATAGATTGCCTAATAGTGCTACCTGTAGGCGGCTTTAAAACGATGCCCAGCCCGGACCCCTTTGCGTTCGAAGCCCCGTCCGTGAAAAGGGTCCATACCCCCGATGATGTACCCGATTTTAATACGAGTTCTTTTTCAACTTCGGGTACGAGGGTTGGCATGAAATCGGCTACGAAGTCTGCTAAAATTTGAGACTTGATGGTCGTCCGGGGTTGATATTCGATACCGTACCCACTGAGTTCGACGGCTTATTTGGCCAATCGACCTGATAGTTCGGGCTTGTGTAAAATATTACGAAGTGGGTAAGTGGTTAATACGCATATGGGGTGACATTGAAAGTACGGTCTTAACTTTCTAGAGGCGCTTGTTAGTGCTAATGCCAATTTCTCTAAGTGTGGATATCTAGTTTCTGCTTCCCCTAAGGTTCGACTTACATAATAAACGGGAAATTGCGGTACCTTGCTCTTCTCGAACTAGGACACCACTTACCGCTATTTCCGATACCGCCAAGTATAAGTAAAGTTTCTCATCTGCCTTCGGAGTGTGAAGCAGCGGTGGGCTCGATAGGTATTGCTTCAATTCCTCTAATGCCTGTTGGCATTCCGGGGTCCAGGCGAAATCGTTCTTCTTTTTGAGTAGAGAGAAAAATCTATGACTTCGATCCGACGACCTTGAAATGAATCGACCTAAGGTAGAAATCCGTCATGTTAGCCTTTGTATGCCTTTTACACCGTCCACAATGGTGATGTCTTCGATGGCCTTGATTTATCGGGGTTGATATCGATCCCCCGATTCGATACCATGAAGCCAAGGAACTTTCCCGAACCGACCCCGAAAGCACATTTCTCGGGGTTGAGCTTCATATAGTATTTTCTTAAAATCTCGAATGTTTCCTGCAAATGAGCCAAATGGTCCTCTGCGCACAGGGACTTAACTAGCATGTCATCAATATAAACTTCCATTGATTTACCTATTTGTTCCTCGAACATTTTATTTACTAGGCGTTGGTAAGTAGCTCGTGCATTTTTTAGCCCGAAGGGCATCACATTATAACAATATGTTCCATATTTGGTGACAAATGAAGTTTTTTCCCGGTCTTCCGGGTTCATTTGGATTTGATTATACCTGGAATAGGCATCGAGGAAAGTAAGGATCTCATGGCCGGCCGTGGTGGGCAGCGGAAAAGAATCTTTGGGGCACGCCTTGTTTAAATCCTTATAATCTATACACATTCTAAGTTTGTTCCCTTTTTTAGGGACTACAACTACATTGGCTAACCATTCGGGGTATTTCACCTACCGAATGGACCCTATTTTGAGAAGTTTAGTTACCTCGTCGTTTATGAATGCGTGCTTTACCTCGGACTGGGGTCTTCTCTTTTGCTTCACCGATTTGAACCTAGGGTCCAGGCTTAGCCGATGCGTCGTTATATCTGGTGGGATCCCTGTTATATCTAAATGAGGCCAAGCAAAACAATCTATGTTATTGATAAGAAATTGAATAAGCCTTTTCCTGAGTTCGGAGGTTAATCCCGTTCCCAGGTATACCTTTCGTTCGGGCAAATACTCGATTAGTATGACTTGCTCCAGTTCTTCAATCGTTGATTGGGTAGCGTCGGAATCATTGGAGACCACAAAGGATCGAGGGATCCTTTGATCATCTTCGCCAATCTTCTGATTTTCTAGTTGGGTTGAAGCTGACGTCTGTGATTGCTATTTGGCATCTCATTCCCCTTTTGAGTTTGATCCCTTTGTTGACGAAGGTGAGGATATCGGAATTGCTTCTTGGACGGCAAACATTTCTTTTGCGGTCGGTTGCTCTCCGTACACTGTTTTGACTCCCTCCGATGTTGGGAATTTAAGAACCTGGTGGAGGGTCGAAGGTACAGCTCTTATATTGTGGATCCATGGCCTTCCAAAAAGGGAGTTGTACCTCATATCGCCATCGATTACGTGGAACTTCATTTCCTGGATGGTCCCGGTCATGTTTATCGGTAGAATTATCTCGCCTTTGGTGGTTTCACATGCCATGTTGAATCCGTTTAGAACCATGGTTACGGGTATGACCTGGTCCTGTAGACCGAGCTGTTCTACAACCTTCGATCTAATAATATTGGCCGAGCTACCTGGATCAATTAACACACGCTTAACTTTAGTTTTATTCATAAGTACGGATATTACTAGTACATTGTTGTGAGGTTGCATGATTCCTTCTGCATCTTCATCATTAAAGGACAAGATTCCTATGGGTGCGTGATCCTGAGTTCGAGGTTGCTTTTCTCGTATAACCGATGTCTTAGTGCGTTTAAGCACTGGCCCTTGAGGGGTATCGACGCCACCGATGATCATATGGATGATGTGCTGCGGTTCTTCCTGTTCGTTTTGTTTACCGAAATCCCTATTTTTGAAATGGTTTTTGGCCCTGTCGCTTAAAAATTCTTGAAGGTGCCCTTTATTGAATTAACAGGCTACCTCCTCTCTTAGTTGTCTGCAATCTTCCGTTCTGTGGCCATGGGTGCCATGATATTCGCACATTTGATTGGGATTCCTCTGGGCAGGATCGGTCTGCATGGGTCGAGGCCATTTAGTGTCTTTGATGCGTCCGATAGCCGACACGATGGTGGATGCATCAATGCTGAAGTTATACTCTGATAACCGTGGTGCTTCCTTAGGTCCGGTAGGCCTGTCGAACCCATTTCTGTTCATCAGCCCCCGAGACCCTTGACCTCGATCACTTCTTTTATTTCCTTGTCTGGGGTTACGTCTCGATTTATTAATCCTGTGGTTTCCACTATATGGTCGGTATCGGTCCCTGATCGGACCTTGTTCTCGATTGATGTCCCTTCTAGCAGTGGGTTCAGAACCCAACTGATCGTCTTCGACTCTAATTTTTGATTGGTACCGATTATGCATGTCGGCGCAAGTAATAGCTGGGTACTCGATCTGGTTATGCTTTAACCACCGTGAAGCTGTCGAACTTCGTTCATTCAAACCTTGAGTGAAAGCCTGAACAGCCCAATCGTCTGTGACTGGTGGCAGATACATTCGTTCCATTTGAAAACGAGATACGAACTCCCTTAGCATCTCGTTATCCTTTTGTCTTATCTTGAATAGGTCTGACTTCCTGGTCTCGACCTTTATGGCCCCGGCGTGTGCTTTTATGAAGGAATCTGCAAGCATAGCAAATGAATCGATAGAATTAGATGGTAAATTATGATACCATATCATTGCTCCCTTTGACAGGGTTTCACCGAATTTCTTCAATACTACGGATTCGATTTCATCGTCCTCTAGGCCGTTCCCTTTAATGGCACATGTGTAAGAGGTGACATGTTCATTGGGGTCGGTAGTTCTGTTATATTTAGGAATCTCGGGCATGCGGAATTTCTTTGGGATCGGTTTAGAAGCCGCGATTGGGGGGAAAGGCTTTTGTACGAATTTTTTGGAATCTAAGCTCTTCAATATCGGTGGTGCCCTCGGGATCTGATCAACCCTGGATTTATATATTTCCATTTTTTTGTCGTTCGCCTCAATCCTCCTTTCTCCTGATTCTATTCGTTTGGTGAGTTCTTCGAACATCTTAGCAATTTCGGGATTAGTCCCCGACTCTTGCTCATTTGACCTTACTATAGCTGGTTCCATTCTGTGGGTGATTTTTCGGGGTAGACTGGGCTCCGTCCTGCTCAGTATCTGGGTTTGACTCTGCAACTGAGTTATTGCTTCATGTTGAGCTTGCAACATTTCGAAAATCATAGGCAAGATGACGCTGTTTTCCTCGACGTTATGGGTATCTCGACTGCAGATCGAGTGCCACCATGAATGCTATTTTCAGGTTCAGAATGTAGGTTTGCCTCAATGGCCACATGCAAATTAACGTCTAATAGCACTTCGACTCGAGCTCCAACGGCGTCCACAAGCGACATTCCGGCCCTGGGCGTCTTGTTGTTCTCACCTTGAAGGCCAGCTTCGTTATCGATAGGTAAGGCCATTTAATTTGAGAGCCCGTCGTTGCTAATCCGAAATCAAAGGCACTTCCGAAAATAAGCATAAAATGGTGTGTTTTTGCAGATTCGTATCAAATAATCACTATTATCCTTAGCCCCACGATGGACGCCAAACTGTTTACCCGAAAAACGGATAGAGTTGAATTTGTACGTAGTTCTAAGGGTATGTAGTATAACTTGACACAAATCGTAAAAATAAATAAAAATATCGAGTATTGACCGTAGAGAATGAAAAATAAGAAAAGTCGGAAAGAAGATGATTTATGGATTAAGCAAGATGAATCAATCTATGAAGCTAAAAGGGATAACTCTTCAATATAGGAGTGTATGATATCTCAATTACAATGTATGCCAAAACTTGGTCTTTTACAGGAATATCGTCATCCCTTTTATAGTGGGGGAACCCTACTTTAAATATAATTAAAAATACATAGTGGGGAACCATGATAAATCAATTTTTTTCTAATTTCCGCCGAGATTCTCTCCCTTAGTGCGGCTGCAACGGCTCTTGTCTATGAGCTCGATCTTGATCGGACTCAGTATTGGTCGGTTTCCAGTTTTAGAACTCGATGCGGGTTTGAGCTTGATGCTGACTCGGGGTCCGGTAATGACTTGGGCTCGGTATTGGTTGACCTCTGGCCCTTAAGCGCGATTCCATCATATCTCATCATAGTTCGATTCGGACCCGAGCTCGATAATAACTTCGACCACAGTATTTGACCTATTCCTGAAACTCGAAGCCCGTTTGTGCCTTTTTTGGATCCCATCTCGATATTACGAAGACTTTCTTCGGTCCATTATGTTTTCATCTCGATCAGACGTACGAAGGCTGAAATCAGTTTTGACCGTATACACAAAAATTTCTTAAAAATTGAGAAGACTGCTGACTTTTCCTTAACAAAATATACCCATGTCATTCTACTATAATCATCAACAAAGGCTAAGAAATACCTGTTCTTATTGAGAGACAGAGTGCTCATTGGCCCACAAACATCGGCATGAATCCGTTCTGCTGGTTTTGGAGCTCTTCTTGCCTTACCCTTTGGAAAAGGGTCACGATGTTGCTTTCCAACCATGCAATTTTCACACACATTATCAACATTTTTTATTAATGGCAAGCCATCAACTAGATTCTGCTCATGCATGAGTTTCAAGGTTTTAACATTTAAATGCCCATATCTATGATGCCACAACCATTCGTCATCAAGTGAAGCAGCCCTCAAATTAAAGCTTGTTTATCATTTGAAGTGAGATAATAAGGAAAAATCTTATTTTTGGCCATAGGAATACTGGCCAACAGATGTTCTTTAGATTTATCCTTGAAAATACAACAAGCAAAATCTTCAAAAACAAGTGAATACCCCTCCAACATAAATTGCCCCACACTTCACAGATTTGAGTCCAAATCTGGCACATACAAAACATTGTGAATGCAATTTAACTCAAGAGAGTTCAGTTGTACAGTACCTTTTCCTTGAGCTACCCGAACAGTCCCATCACCCATTGCGACTCGGCTTGAGACTGACTTATCCAAATTGATGAAAGAGCTCAAGTTGCTTGTCATATGATTGCTACAACCGCTGTCAACATACCAAGCTTCTGTAGAACATTCTTTTGCAGAAAAACAAGCAAGGAATAGGCTTTCTGTCTCGTCCTCCTCTTTCTCCTTGGCTAGATTAGCCTGCTTTTCTTTCATCCTACAAAAATAGAACCTCTTAATGTGCCCGCACCTCTTGCAAAAAATAACACTGCTTTGGACTTCCATTTTTACTTTTGTCATAGCTTCCATGGCACTGGTTGTTATCAGAAGAATGACAACCGCTTGGACCTCCTCTTCTCCCATGGGATGACGGTCCACCATGCCCTCTGTTGAAATTTCCATGATTGTTTGATTCACCAGTACTTTTTTCACCATGATAAGTCCGCGTTTTGCTGTAAAAAGCATTCTCAACAGGAGTATCATCATATCTTTTCATTCTATCTTCATGAGAATAAAGAGAACCTAATAACTCATCATCAGTTAACTCATTCAAGTCTTTTGACTCTTCAATTGCAGCCACAACATGATCATATTTCTTAGGCAAACTCCTAAGGATTTTCTCAACCACTTTCTTTTCACTCAAATTTTCACCAAGTTTTCTAATTTGATTGACAACATCAATTAAATTAGAAACATAATCAGCTGTTACTCCTTCTTCAACACAGCCATTCTCCACCAAATCCCATAATTCTTGGGATATGAACAAAGTCTTCATCTTCATGCTCCATATGTCATAGTTGCTTCCCCGAAAAATTGGAATAGGGTTGAGAAAGATTGACTCCAATGGGGTTATTAGCCATGGCTCTGATGCCACATGAAAACAACAAACAGAGGATGTTAGTCCTCAAGTTTAAACAGAAAAAGAATACAACGAAGACTTTCAACAAACAGTGTGTGGGCTACCAGAAGTTGAACTGAAAAGTTGTGTCTTTCTTCATTAAAATGCTGCCTTAAATAGAAAAGACTATAGTTACAAACTGACCCACTACCAACGAGATATCAGCAACTATTTAAAACAATAACTCCTAATAATATAGAACCACAACTTTCACTAACATACAATATCCGACTAATTCAAAGACAATTAAAATAAACTAAGTAAAAAGAGTAAATGGTAAAAATAAATTTCTGCACTAACTTTCTAACAGACATTATCCGGGTACAATCCTTCCTAAACTTTTCCTTGTGGCGTTTTTACTATGTATTTTATTTATCAGCCTTGCCGGCTTTGGATGTTATCGCGACTTGCCGCCGCTTTGTTGTTTGTGATCCGTCAATACCTTTAAGGCTCCCCTCTTTGGCTTATAATTGATTTTATGGGTGATTGCTTCACCCTTTTTGGGGCTGTTGTGGCTTGTCCCGATGGTTTTACACTGTTTGAGATCTTCCGCTTTAGTTAAGAGCGCACGAGTTTAAAAATAAAGGTTCTGCTATTCTATTTGGAATCCTTGTTCAAGGTTGTTACATTCTTTAACTTGAGTGCCTTTATAGAAATGTGGATTGAAGACTTAAATCTAGAATGCAATAAATAAGTAGCCATCATTCGCTTAGTCAGTTCTCTATATCTATGGCCTTTTATTTAAATTTAAGAAGTTTTGAATCAAGGCATATCATTTTTAGCTCGACATTTCTGATTTCATATTAGTTTAAAGTTCCATAGCATCCAAATTTACTTATCTATTTGAGTTGGTCATGTAAGTGAAACTACTATATGATATCCTATTTTACGTTGAGTTCAATAATTCGTTTACCTTTTTTTGTTGTTCAAGACGCCTCAGTTCGCTGCTGCAAAAAGGTCAGTAACTTTAAAATATTTTTGTAACGATCCGATCAGTTGTTTTGTGTAATTGCACCCTATCTCCCTTTTTCATGCTTCACATATGTGTGTTTATGATTTTATAACTTGCGGGGTTGGTTAGTTTCGTTCCGGGAAGCTTTCCGGTTGATTTGGACCATTGATTCTTGATTTAGAAGTTTAAATTAGAAAATATTGACCAAACTTTAATTTTTGTGAAAATAACCCCGGAACTGTGTTTTTATGGCTAATAGCTTCATATCGTGATTTTGGACTTAGGTGTATGCCTGAAATTGATTTTGGAAGTCCATAGGTCGATTTGTGTTGATTTATCGAAATTTGGCAATTAGAAGTTAAAAAGTTTGATCGTAAGTTGCTTTTTAGCTATTGAGTTTGAAAATTTAATTTTGGAACTTGGAATAGGTCCGTTATAGTATTTAGAACTTGTCTGCAAAATTTGGTGTCTTTTGGAGTTGATTTGATAGGATTCAGATGCTTAGTTATGATTCTAGAAGTTCTTGAAAATTTCCTTGAATTTCATGCGTTATAGAGTTTAATTCGTAGTTTTAGATATTATTTTTACGTTTTGATCACGCGAGCGAGTTCGTATGATGTTTTTAGACTTGTGTGGATGTTTTATTTGGAGCCCCGAGGGCTCGGATGAGTTTCAAACATGTTTCGGAAGGTTGTTGGACTGAAAATGAAAGTTTGGTATCTGGTGCCCTCTGCTGTCACAATTGCGAACACCAGAGTCGCATTTGCGACCATAGCAGGGAACTTCAAGTATCGCAAATGCGATGCCTTGGCGCATTTGCGAAGAATTTCTAGGCTGGGCTAGGTTCGCATTTGCGATGGTTTTTGTAGCAATTGCAAGGAAAACAGTGTTCGCAATTTGCAAAGAGCTTCCTAGGCCTTCAGTGCCGCATTTGCGAGGTTTTCTTCGCAATTGCGATAACTCCAGCTGAACATAAGCGCTGAAAGTCGGGATTTATCTCTTATTCTCTCTTTTTTAACCCTAGACTCGATAGGAGGCGATTTGGAAAGGGGTTTTCACCTACAAACCTTGGGTAAGAGATTCTAATCATATTCCATCAACATATCTTAGATTTTAACATCAAAATCATGTAAATCAAAGTGAAAGTTTGTGAAATTTTGTCAAGTTTTTGAAGAATAAGAAATTGAGTTTTGAGAGTCGATTTGGACTCGGATTTTAAAACTAATTACATATATGAACTCGTGGGGTCATGGGTAGAGGGAATCTACTATTGGACCTGGATTTTGACCGGGCGAGTCCGGGTTGACTTTTGTTGACTTTTTAGGAAAAATATAAAGATCTTAACTTTATATATTGCAATTGAATTTCCTAGCATTGTTTGATGTTATTGAGTCGCTTTTGGTTAGATTTAAGCTGTGTGGAGGCAGATTTTAGGGGAAAAGCTATTTTCAAGTATTGAATTGGCCTAGCTGAGGTAAGTGTCTTGTCTAACTTCGTATGGGGGAACTACCCCTTAGGATTGGTATTGTTTGGTACCGTTGTGGTGTACTCATACTACGCTTCTGCACATTTTTTTTGCAGATCCAGGTACGTCTGCCCGTGCAGGTCGTTAGAGGTTGTTTGTAGTTGCTGCTTGGGCGACTTCAAGGTATACCTGCTCCATATCCGCGGGCCTCAGAGTCACCTTCTTTATTTATCTTCCTGTTATATTTCTTTCAGACAGTGATGTATTAGATATTCTAGAATTATTCTATAGAGTTTATGACTCAATTCCATCGATTTTGGGGAGCGTACTGTTGAGATTATATTTTGATTCAGAAGGTTATATCAGTATTTAGCTTGTTTTAGTATTTTGATAAATTATTTCTGCCAAGTTATTATTATTTGTTAGGCTTACCTAGTCGTAGAGGTTAGGTGCCATCACGACATCCTACGGAGGAAAATTGGGGTCGTGAAAATTTCTTCTCGCTCTTTGTCTTTGAAGATCTAAAGTTTGTATGTTCTTTGAATGAGTTATAGTTTGTTGTGTCAAAATTTTGATTTAGAGCCAACTTGTATGTAGAAATTGTGAAGTTATAAGTATCCTGTTTTAAAAGATTTTAAATAGGCATAAGATTTCGACTAATTTTTTTTTTTTTGGATGGTTTACACTCTGTCTATGAAAAGAATTCAGAAAGTATGTTTTGGTTTTGATTTTCTCTCTTGTCTTCAATTGTATTTTTCACATGTTAGCAGAATTTCGATGCTAATGTGACGTGATAAAAGAAATATGTTAAAGTTTTTCCTTTTGTAATCAGACTATCTTGTTAAAATTCCATGACTCTAAGTTCTTTAGAGAGTCTATTGAAAGTATGTTCTTTTCTTTAGTTCTCTGATTGTGAGGTCTCGAAGGCCATATGCTATCGTAGATACTTGAAACTATGACTTAATTTTGTTTTCAGCTTCATTAATAATACTTATAGGGCAGAGTTGTTTAATTAAACATAAACTTTCCATGTCTTGAAAGATTATATTTCAGTTAGTTTAATACGTGGTTGATGTTAATATATGGCAGTCCTTATGTTGTTTTCCATGCCTCAAGTATCTTGATTGCTGTCACGATCCCAATTTTCCACATTAGGATGTCGTGATGGCACCTAGTCTCTAATACTAGATAAGCCTAACACATGCTGATTAAATGACAGAATTGAATTATTTAGTCATTAATCATAAATCATTAAATGGCATACATAGCCGCAAGCGGCCAATAGTTATACATTTCCAAAAGTAGTAGTACAGAGTCATAAGCACTACTGAAACACACTAGAATTTCTAAACACAATACTGCTTTGAATTACAATTTAACATTAGCATAATGAAGTAAGATGGTGACTCCGAGGCCTGCGAACGTCAAGCAGGTATACCTTGAAGTCTCCTGCCACGACGCAACTCTCAACAATACAATCAGAATACCTGGATCTGCACATAAATATACAGAAGCGTAGCATGAGTACACCACAACGGTACCAGTGAGTATTAAGCCTAACCTCGGTAGAGTAGTGACGAGGCCAGGTCAAGATACCTACTAGACATAGAAACATGTTCAAGATATATATAAGCTAATAATGGAAAGAACATCAATATAAGACCAACGGCGGAAAGATTATTGATTTACAACCAACAGTGAAGTAATAGAAATACAAATGGAAGCAAGTAATAAATGAGTAATAAAGAAACAACATAATAAAAACACCGATGAGATGTAAATGAACTCAAATAAGAAAAAACGGATGGCAACTCAAATAATCAAATCGCTCCCAACGCATGGGACTTACAACAAGAATTATCCCGATGCACCACACCTCATAAACCACAAGTCATGAACTACAATTTTTAAATCTTACATATGTGGCACCTCGTGCCCCCAATAATAATCACATTCACATGGCAAAACCCACATGCTACCAGGTACTTTGCAATCGTGACAAATATCAATTTAGATGAACGAAAGATATATTTAAACACCATAAAACATAATAACAATCTTGAATAAATAAGGTGTCAAATGAAATAATGAGTTTATTTTAAAAATCAAGTAAAGTAAAATAATATACAATTTATACGAAATAGAGTATCGGATGGGTTTAGTTTAGAAATCAATAAAATTGAGTAAAAGTATCATATTTAAACAAAGCAAAACACCAGTTAAGTTAACGAATTAAATATAGAATTTTTGTTAAAGAAAAATATGATAATAATTTTAAGTAAGGTAAACATCTAATAGGGTGATGAGTATAATTTGAGACTCAATTATAGTGAAAGTGCGATAACCATTTAGAATAATAAGGCACCGAGTGAAATAACGAGTTCTATCTTAAAAGGCACATAGAATAAAGCATGTTAATAATTCTTTTATTTAAATTATTATATTACCAACAACTCAATAGAATATGATATAGTGACTCCACGCAATTAAATCACATTGACCATCAATTCACCAAGTTATAACGGAGGCACAGATTGGCATGTTAAAGCAACACAAAAAATCACTTAGAATGCAAGACTCACACAAGAAAACACAATCATTCCAAACCAAGATAACAACAAATAACCAAACACAATCAAAATGCGGACGAATGATTGAAGGAAGAATAATGACCGTTCAAATCAACAAGTTGTTCCAACATGGAATGTACAATGAAAATCACAATTGAGGTACCGCCTCGTTTTCACATCTCACAATTTTAATCACAATCTTTTCTTATATCACAACGTGAGCCTTACATTTTATTTTGACACGTGTTTTAGCTCACTTTATCTCAACACGTGGCTTCAAGTAGTTTTCCTACTAGCAACACGCGTATCAAGCCCACCTTATCTCGCCACATGCGTATCAACCCCTAGCCTTATACCATCGCATGCGTATCAATATCACAACACAATCACAACATGCACCACAGTATCCATATGCCACAATATAACAATCCGACCGGTCGTTTTGAGAACTTAAGGTCTCGTTCGGTGGTATAAGGTCTCGAGCAGTTTTGTAACGTGTATTATGACTTGCGTGTGTGGTTGATATTGATTTTCAGATGATTCGGGGTTAAATTGAAAGAAGAATTCCTATTTTTAAGTTAAATAAAAACAGTTGACCGGAGTTTGACCTTTGAGCAAATAACTCCTGAATGAAAATTTTATGGTTTCAATAGTTTCGTATGGTGATTTTGGACTTAGTCGTGCATCCGAATTTGGATTTAGAGGTCCGTAAGGTAATTTGAAGCATTTCGGCGAAATTGGAAAGTTGAAGTTTTTGGAAGGTTGAGGGGTTTGACCGAGAGTTTGACTTTGGTGATATCGGGTTCAGAATGTGATTCCTAGAGTTGGATTAGCTCCGTTATGTCATTTGGAACTTACATGCAAAATTTGACATCGTTTCAGGTTGATTTGACGTATTTCGGCATAGGTTTTAGAAGTTGGAATATTCAAAATTTTATAAGTTCGATTCATGGTGCGATTCATAGTTCATACGTTATTTGATGTGATTTGAGACCTCGAACGGGTCCGTATTAGGTTATGGAACTTGTTGGTATGCTTGGACGGGGTCCCAGGGACCCCAGGTGTGTTTCGGACGAGTTTCAGATGATTTTTATGCTAGTGATCAGGTCTGGTTCTGGTGCTTCGCACCTGCGACGTTTTGGAGCGCAGGTGCGGCTCTGCTTCTGCGTGAGCCTGGTCGCTTCTGCGATCATAGTGGCCTGGGATCTCGCTCACTTCTGAGGAGGCTGGCACGCAGGTGCGAAGGCCGCTTTTGCGGTCCAGCGATCGCACATGCGAAGTAATGCGCTTTTGCGCTCCTTTTGGCACTTCTGAGGTGTCGCTGGAGCGGCTATATTGTCCACAGATGCGGACTTAGTCCTGGTAAGTTGAGTTCACAGATGCGAACGTTTTCTCGCAAATGCGAGGCCACAGGTGCGACTTTTCTACTCGCAAATGCGAAGGGCGCTGGGCAGAACACTTAAATGTCGAGGGTTTGATATTTTTAATATATTTTGAGTTCTAGACTTCGATTTTGGGAGATTTTTCGTGCGTTTTTCAATCAACTCATTGGGGTAAGTGTTCTCTACCCGAATCTTGTTATATTTGATGAACTCATTGCTATTTTCATCATTTAATTAGTGAATTATGTTGGTAATTTGGGAAAAATTTGTAAAATCTTTCAAAATGTAAAATGATGATTTGAAGGAGGAATTGAGGTCAAAAATTGATAATTTTGGTATGGTTGAACTTGATATCGAATGGGTGTTCGATTTTTGTAATTTTGGTCGGGTTCCGAGACGCGGGCCCGGGTTGACTTGTTGGAGCAATTTTTCAATTCTTAGCTAAGATCATTATTTCATTATTTAAATTAGTTTTCTATAATTTTTCTATAGTATGAAATTATTTTGGCTAGATTCAAGTCGTTCGGAGTTAGAAATCGAGGAAAAAGGCCTACTAATTGATTGATTGAGCGTGGTTTGAGGTAAGTATCTTACCTAACTTTGTATGGGAAACTACCCCTTAGGATTTGAGTCATTGGTGCTAATTGTGTCATGTGAAGCCCGTGTACGCAAGCTGACGAGTACGTGTTCGGACTTATTTGTGGAAAGTTGACCTTTTAGGGCCCTACGTGTCTTAATTGGAATTAATTGCTTCATGTTCAACCCTTATTGCCTATTTAACTCTTGTGTGCCTTAACTAAAGTTGTTGCCTCTTTGATTGCCATGCTATCCTCTTCTAATTGTTTATCCTTAATTGAAATTATTATTATCTCTTCTGTAATTGTCTATCGTTATTTGAGGTTACGATTATCTTTTTCGTTGCTTATCCTTAATTGAATTTGTTGCATCTCTTCGTAATTGCTCAACCCTAAATGAAGTTTAGTTATCCTTTATCGTGGTTGCCTCATCCTTATTTGGAATCATTTGTTACATATTATTTCTCCCTTGTTGAGCCATTCTTATTGAGACTAGCATTCCCTATTGTGTTTATTCTTTGTGAGCTCGCTCTACCACTTCTTTGTGATCCAAAGCTCTTGAGTTAATTTACTTGTCGTATTCTCGCACTATTATTGTTGTTGTTGCTATTGTACTCAGCTTGTTGGGCTGAGGGCTATGCGCGGTTGTAGTATTGACACTGTTTAGATGAAATATTATGGAATATGGGCACATGTTATGAGAGTCATTCTATTGTGATGTTGTGTTTTGGCACATGATATTGTTGGGAGGTTTTGTTCGGGTGTTTGCACGAGGTTTCTGTCATGCTGTTGTTACTATTGATATATGCACATGCGGCGTGACAAGACGGGCTATATATGTGGATTTGCGCATGTGTCGAGACAAGGTGAGAATATTATTATGCGCGTGCGGCGAGACAAGGCGGGCATTTACTTTATTATTGCGCATGTGGCGAGACAAGGTGGGCTATACCGGAGATTGATTTGTGATGACTTGTGATGGCCTGGGGGTATTGTTGTTGTTGATATTTGTGTAGTGGCGTGCCTAACCTATGTGAGTTTTACTTGGTGCAAATTGTGGGGATCGTTCCGTATGTGCTGCTCATTTTATCTACTCTTATTTGTTGGACCGAACTGTGATATAATACTTGCACAAGAATACACGTACTTTATCACCCTATTGCTTTAAGAAAATGAACATTGATGCTACCGATCATTTGTACGTACTCTTTCTACTTGTCTTATATGTGAGATTGGTTCTATTGTCACATGAGTCGTCCGTGCAGTTATCAATTTTAATGAGGGCACAAGATGCCAAGTGATTAGGGTTCATGAATTGGGACCCGTGAATTGTGTGAGTTTTGAGGTTTGGTACCTCGTGGGGATTTTTGAATAAACCTAGTGCGAAAGCAGTTTTTCTTATCAAGTTGCTACTTGTATTTCCTTTAATTGTTTTTTATCGGATTTAAACTGTGTCCAGCTTACTCTACTATGTTATTACTTGTGGTGTCCCGCTGTAAATTGTTGCTTCTATTTCCTATTTCACGCACCGTATTATTGTTGTCATTATACGTAATTCTGTAGAGATATCATACTCTATTAGTTCTATACCTATACTTGTTTAGGTTACCTAGTCCAGTAGGTGTCTTGACTGTCCATCATCACTACTCTACTGAGGTTAGTCTTGATACTTACTAGATACCGCTGTGGTATACTCATACTACACTTCTACATATTTTTGTGCAGATCCAGGTAATTCGGAGTCAGTCGATCGCTAGCTAGCTGTACGGATCTTGCTGTGGAGACTCAATTAAACATCTTGTTGCATTCACAGGCCTCAGAGTCACCTTCTGTTATTGTACTTGTACTGTTTTATCTTTATTTCGAAACGGTTGTATTTGTAGGTTTTCTAGCAAACTCAGTAGAGCTTATGACTTGTACTACCGGTTTTGGGAATTGAAATTGTGTATAAGATTTTTATCTCATATTCATCGTTTGATGGTTGATTTCTTCTATTAATTCAGTAAGTGTTAGGCTTACCTAGTCTTAGAGATTAGGTGCCATCATGACATCCTACAGAGAAAAACTGGGGCCGTGACACACAACTTGCCACAAAGTCAACAACACCAATATTTTCACAAAAAATAGCACATAGCTCAATCACAATGTGTACAAGAATTTCAAAAATAACAAAATGAATGAGAATTCTCAACAAGGAAAGGTATCTTAATAATTAACAACTTCGCCTCAATGTGATAACGACTATTACAACTTCAACACCAATAACTCAACAAGATGATATTTCACAAAAAAAAACAACTTCAATTAAAAGTGATTCAACAATTAAGAGGTAACAAAACAATAACTTCAACTAAAGCATAGGAACAAAATAACAAGTAAGAGGTAGAATAAGTGCTAACAATATCAAATAAAGCATGTAAGAGTAGATTAACAATGAGAGATATAACATGTTAGGACAATTCAATTAAAGGCATAGAAAGAGTCTAGATAACCTAAACCGAACAAATACCACATACAGCCCGTGTACCCTCTCGTCACCTTGCATACACGGCTTTCACATAACACAAATAGTACAATCAACCCAAATCCTAAGGGGTAGTTTTCCCGCACAAAGTTAGGCAAGGCACTTACCTCAACTAGACCAACTCAACCCTCAAAAATAGCTTTTTCCTAAAATTTGCCTCAACACGGCTCAAATATAACCAAAAATAACTTAATAATATCAAACAATGCAAGAGAAACCAATTAAAATAAATAAAGTTATAATCTTTACATTTTTCCTAAAAAGTCAACAAAAGTCAACCCCAGGCTTGCCCGGTCAAAATCCGAGTCCAAGGGTAGATTCCGACTATCCAGATCCCCATGAGTCCATATATGTGTTTTGTTTTCAAATCCGAGACCAAATCGACTCTCAAAACTCAATTCTTCATTTTTCCAAAACTTGACGAAATTTTCCAATTTTCCTCTTTGATTCTCATAAATTTGATCCTAAAATCTAAGGTATATTCATGAAATATAGTTGAAAATTAATTATAAACACTTACTCAATGTTTGTTAATGAAAATCCCCTCAAAATCGCCCAAAACTGAGCTCCAAAACCTTGTGAGAAAAAATAACTATATTCCGAAACAAGGAAGAAAATACAGCAGCTGTCCTAGCTCGATTCAGGTGCTAGATGTTCCCCGAAACTCACGTTTGATAAGACCAACACGATCCTTACGAGATTACACCCAAGATAGCCTCTTGAATCATCCAATTTGGTCTTAAAATAAGAGAGATATGATATTCTGAAGTTTTAAAAGAAATCTGAAAATTTCAATGGTATTTGCGTAATTATTTACACCAGAAAAAAAAAAGCAACAATATGAAAATCTTAGTTTTAACACCCAAAACTCATTCGTAACCTCCCGGACACAAACTATATATGTATTTCAATCATAAAATACGCTACAAACCTGCTCGTGCACTCAAAATACCGAAAACAGGTTATCTTTACCCGATATTGGCCATGGTCAAACTTTAAATCTTTAATATAACTAGATTCTCAACCAATGATCCGAAACACACCCGAACCCCTCGGGACCCCATCCAATCATACCAACAAGTACAAATATATCATACAAACTTATACAAATCCTCCAAAAATCTATGGGAACATCACAACAAAGAATCGAGGCTCAAACAGAATAGAATTTCTCCTAAATTGTAAAATCTTCATTCTTTCAGAAGAGTGTCTGAATCACACTTAAACACTTCGGGTTACTTTCAAACTTTGCACACAAGTTTAATTCAACTATTTAGACCTATCCGAAGTCTCAGAACATGAATTGGAGTCCAATATCATCAAAGTCAACTCTTGGTCAAACTTATGAATTCTTAAGTTCTTCAAATTGCCAACTTTCGACAAATAATATCGAATTCTTCTAGGAACCTCCGAAATTAAATCCGAACATACGTACAAGTCCAAAATCATCATACGAACCTAGCGGAATAATCAAAATTCGATTCCGAGTCCGTTTACCCAAAAGTCAAATCCTGGCAACTCTTCCAACTTAAATCTTCTAAAATGAGAATTATTCTTCCAAATCAATCCCGAACTGCTCGAAAATCGAAACCAACTATATATGCAAGTCATAATATATAACATGAAGCTACTCAAAGCGTCAAACCACTGAATGGAATGCCAAAACTCAAAATGACCGGTTGGGTCGTTACAATTGTGGTTGCTTTCTTTGATCGAAGTGCTGCTAGTTTGTAAACCCCTTGCATTTGAAATTAGGTTACGCTAGTTAGATATAAATCCAGCTTTAAGATTTTCATTTCAATTTTTATGTGAAGAGGTGATAAGTGTATTGAAAACCTGTTAACCCTTTTTTTATTATTCTTTTTTAAAAATAAAAAAAAAATTAGGAACCCTGAAATGAAATAAATAATTGTTCCGATGGAACCTTCTCTTCTACCGTAGAGTGGACGTAGATACACGACCCAAACCATTATTCTTTTCTATTCGTTATTCTTTTTATTACCAAAGCAAATAATAACTTTAAGTTTAAGCCATACACATAGAGCATGCCAGTAAATATTCGGCATATATAGCTATAGAAATCTTGCTCCAGCTTTCACTGTCTATTAGGATTATCCATGTTCTAAGTTTTATTTCATTTACAACTCATGGTTCAGGTCTCATTCTCTCATGGCTGCTATGCATTGAGCTAAGACTAATTTGATCTATTCATGTAATTTTAATATGGGTTATTTGAGAACCTGTTATTAGGGACCAAGCATATAAGATTTTAAAATATTTTATGTTCAAAGGATTTTAGCTAACGAGAATATATGTTATAATACTATACATCTAAAGTCCCTGCTAATAGGCTTTACACTTCTGCTCTTCTTTCTCCCATCAGGATTAGCATTTAGGAAGCATACCTTCAGAATAATTGACATGCAATCCCTTTAATTTTGAATGAGAAATCTGGAAAATTCTGTTTTGATAGCTATATTAGAGTATTGTTTGAATTTAAGGACAAGAATTTGTTAGCATGATACCTTTAGACACCACCAACTATTAGATATATCACGAGTTTACTATTCATTGTTTGCCCATAGTATGATGCACGATCTGGCTATTCTTCTTTATGCTCTGTCTGCTTTCCATCTTCTAATTCCTTGTCTTTTTTTTTTCTTTATTCTGCATAAATGCACGACGGGAGCTGTTCCCGAGTCTCACTTTAAGACACAACGCGTCGCTGCCACATGGGTTATGGATCGAGTGGTATTGTTGCTCGAAGTTCAAAACACAACAGAGTCAACGTGTGAAGAATGAGAAAAGTCGTCACCCCAAGTGGGGCCAGGTACGTCAAGGGACAGGATGACAACGACAGGCTATAGCCGACTTCTTGTATGAAGAAGCAACATATATAGCTTTATAAAATAAAGCCATTCACTACTCCATCACTTTCTAATTTTATGTCACTCTTTTAAATGTTTCAAAGATTTGATGATGTTTTAACTTCAATACCACACAAGAGGGGTGATGTGTGTGGTGTTCAATTTTTCGTGTGCACAGATTATAGAAGGACCTGGTTCTTCTATGTGTTCCTTATACTACTGTTGCGGAATAATAAATACAGAAATTAAAGAATACAAGTATTTTACGTGGAAAACACCTGGCTCAAAAGGTGAAAAAACTATGACCTACTTCCCAGTAGGATTTTTCCAAACTCTTCACTAAATTACTGAGCCAAAAACTGTATTTACAAAACACTTTTGTAAACCTAGGATTAACTCTAATCCCGTTGTGGCAACCAGTCTCTAACTGCTGCAACAACTTCAAGTTAACTCTAACTTGAATACTCTGAGTACTTATTACAATTGCCTCTAGATAAAGCTGAAAGGTACAATATGAAAACACCTACTACAATTGAACTAGAATAAAAGACAGAAACTTGGAAATGGTTCTTCTATCTGGTTCATGTAGCTTCAGGTTCGCACACTTGCATCACACACGAACTGTTTGCAAAAATACCTTGCTATTTTGCTCTCAATTCACGTTCAATTTCTGCTTTTGTGCGTTCCATGTAGAATGAGAACATCCTGCGATTTGTAGAGTTAGTAGAGTAGAAAATAACTAGAGTTCTAATGCTACTCTTCCTTGGTGGAAGAGTTCTAGTTAATCTCAACTCCTAACTCCGTCCTTATCTTGGATAATGTTCTCGTTGAGTAAGGAGTCCTTCTCCTTATTAATTATGTAATCTTTTCGATCAGGAGATATCTATTATTATGCCAGATTTCGTTTATCTCCTGCATGTGTATCTCACGTGTTTTGAATCTGCCCGTGTCTATGCCTACCAGTGATGGAGCTGGTTCATCCCTGAGTTCCTTTGTCAATCTTCAAAACTATCCTTTACTTGGGCCAACAAATTTCCCCTTTTTGATAATGACAAACTCTGTGCTTCCATAAGCTTAGGCCCTATTTCAACTTAGCTCAATATCAACACAGTGTTAGAAATATTTTTCCTTTTTATCACTTATCATCAAGGACCAGGTTCATTAGGTTATAAACATCACTGTTCAAAGTGTAAAGCACAACCTTTTTTTCCCTTTTGACATCATCGAAAAGTTGCATAGAAAATGTGAGATAACCAGATTTTAAAACTTACTCATGGCCAATGGGGCTACTTCAAATGCAATCATGGATTAATCATCATAGATCAAGCTAAGAATTTTAACCATCAAAGAAATATAAAAAAATAGTTAGAGCAAAAACAGTGAATTTTATTGATGATTGATACGATTCTTCCACAAAGCATAAAAAGAAATAAAAATACTAAATACATGAGCAACCAAAACATCCCAAACTGGGTCATTGAAAAGTCTACACTGGGCTGGAAGTTTAAGTCTTAGAAGAACTGGTGCTTGGTTTTTGGCTTGGAGGAGTTTCAGCATATCCTGAAGAATGTCATCATTCTTCTCCTTTTCTCTTGCCAGCTCAGTTCTGAGAGCATCTCTCTCAGTCTCCACCTCTGCCAACCTCTTCTTCAACCTCTCAATCTCAGTATCTTTAACCCCACTTTCTTGCACCAAGGCTCGCACCTTGTTATTTACTGGTACCTTCTTAGATGAACCAGGTTCTTTAGGAGTGACATGGACTTCATAGTCACAAGCAGGCAGCGTATTTGCCCCAAAATGATCCTTGCTTGTACCAACCTCCCTTTCTTATTTGGATTATAACTTTCAGTCACTCTCATCAGTAGGTCTGCGAGGGTTTCCTGTTCAGATGAAACAGGTTCATCTATATTTTTCCCAAGTTGAACCAGCCCTTCAGCGACTTCGCCAGACCCACTTCCCCCTGTTTTCTTTACACTCTCCTCTACTCTAGCAGATTTGTCATGCCAAACAACTATTGTACCTGTGTCTTTGGTTAAACTCACAGGAGTGGGTGAAGAATCAACCACTCTTTCACCCTTTCCCCTCACAGCACTTCGAACGCCCTTGCTCTCTTTTTTCTTTTCTTTTTCATTTTTACCACCAATTCCTCCAGACTCTGTAGTTTCAACACTTGCTTTAGACCCTACTGCTACAAACCTATTCTCCAAATTTGTTCTCTCCCCGCAACAACCTTGCGAGCAAGCATCTTTACTCTTTTCTTAGAGGTTGGGGTGGTGGGAGGGATGATAGTGGGTGTGAAAATCTAATCAAACTGAATTTCAGTTTTGAAAAGACTTTGGAGTGTATCCCTAGAATTTAGGTACTTCAATTCGGTTGGGACTCTTTTGAACAGAACTGGTTCACTTGTAACGGATAAGTCCAAAAGGAGTTTGGAATTAAGTAGGACTCTGCTCATGATCCAAATATTATTATTTCAAATTATGCAGAGTGTAGAAAACATACCGTATTATCTTGATGTACCAGGTTCTTCACTGAGAATACTCTTGTGTAAGTCTAAATTTACCAAAATAGAGAAGATATCATTAGAGATTAATGAGTCATTTTAACACACGTCACAAGAGTATACTATTGAAAGTCTGAGACTGAGCAAAAATTAATCTAATTATGTACACAATTTTCAGATTTTCTAACCAAACAAATTTTTTTTTTTCATTGTGTACTCTGAACTGGTCCTTTTAGGTGATCTTAATCATCCTTAATTCTAACATGTTCCTTTCAAAGTGATCTCTACTTGGGGCTTTTGTGAAGATGTCAGCTATTTGCTTGTCAGTAGCACAAAATTCTACAGTGATCAATCCTTTTTCATAGTTATCCCTCAAAAGGTGATGCCTAACATCTATGTGCTTAGTTCTCTTGTAGTGAACCGGGTTCTTGGTCATACTAATAGCACTAGTGTTATCACAAAAAATGGGAATACAACCAACATCAATTCCAAAGTCCTTTAATTGCTGTTTGATCCACAACAATTGAGCACAACATGAAGCAGCAACAACATACTCAGCTTCAGCAGTAGATAAGGCCACTGAATTTTGCTTTTTGGTAGCCCAAGACACAAGACATGAGCCAAGAAAGTGTGCCATACCTGAGGTGCTCTTTCTATCCACAAGAAAACCTACATAATCAGTATCAGCATATCCCACAAGATTGAAATTACTACCTTTTGGATACCAAAGACAAAGACAAGTGGTGCCTTTTAGATATCTCAAAATTCTTTTGACATCAGTCAACTGAGAATCCTTCGGATTTGCCTGAAATCTTGCACAAAGGCCTACACTAAAAACAATGTCATGTCTACTAGCAGTGAGATACAAAAATAAGCCAATCATTCCCCTATACAACTTCTGATCGACATATGAACCAGGTTCATCCATATCCAACTTTGTAGCTGTTGCAATAGGAGTGTCAATTTCTTTGGAATCTTCCATTTTAAACCGTTTAAGCAACTCTTTTACATAATTCTGCTGATGGATCATAGTTCCATTTGAATTTTGTTTAATTTGTAAGCCTAAAAAGAAATTAAGCTCACCCATCATGCTCATTTCAAATTCACTCCCCATTGAGATCTTTACCTTTTTCTTTCAAGAACAAAGTATTGTCAATTTTACCTCTCTTGTAGTCATGCTCAAGCAAAAACTTTGATAATCTTTCATACCATGCTCTTGGTGCCAGCTTGAGCCCATAAAGTGTTTTGTCAAGTTTGTACACATGATCAGGACTCTCCTTGGTTTCAAACCCTGGAGGTTGCTTGACAAACACTTCTTCCTTTAGATAGACATTGGGGAAGGCACTCTTGACATCCATCTGGTGGAGGGTGAATTCCATATAAGCAGCAAAGGCTATGAGGAGTCTTATTACTTCCAACCTTGCAACTGGAGCAAAGGTTTCATCATAGTCTATGCCCTCCTCTTGGCTATATCCTTGAACCACCAATCTTGCCTTGTTCCTTGTAACAGTTCCATCTTCATCAAGTTTATTTCTAAAGACCCATTTTGTGCCAATTACTGATCTGTCCAAGGGTCTTGGTACCAGATTCCAAACTTGACTCCTTTCAAATTAGTTGAGTTCATCTTGCATTGCATTTACCCAGTCTGCATCTTGCAAAGCCTCAGTAATATTTTTAGGTTCAATAAGAGATAAGAAAGCATTAAAAGAACAAAGATTTTTTAATGAAGATCTGGTTTTGATTCCAGAGGTTGGATCAGTAATTATGTTCTCAATGGGATGAGAACTTTGATACTTGTAAGGTTTCACAACCAACTGGTTTCCCCTTGATATTCCTTCAATGCTTTGTTACTGTGGAACAGGTTCATGGACAGGTTCCCTTGAGGTTTGAGAATCATTTCCTCTTTGTTATATTCCCTCTGTCAGGTTGCCCTGGGTAGAAGGACCTGTACCATCACCTGTTCCTTCTTCCAGTGCAGCTTCAGTCTGGGCTGTGGTTTCATTTAAGTTTCTTACTAGCCCAATTGCTTCATCATCATGTTCCTGTGTCTCAGAAAGAATGTTAGTTTCATCAAAAACCACATGAACACTTTCTTCAACACACATAGTTCTTTTGTTATATACCTTATATTCTTTACTATGTGAAGAATATCCCAAGAATACTCCTTCATCACTTCTGGGATCAAACTTGCCTAGGGAGTCTTTACCATTGTTGTGCACAAAGCACTTACATCCAAATGCCCTAAGATGGGATATATTTGGTTTTCTTCCTTTAAGTAACTCATAGGGAGTCTTCTCTACAAGAGGTCTAGTCATGCACCTATTTATGATGTAGCATGCAGTATTTACAGCTTCTGCCCAGAAGCTATGGGGCAGTTTACTAGAAAGAAGCATAGTCCTAGCCATATCTTCAAGTGTCATATTCTTTCTTTATTTCAACTACTCCATTTTGTTGTGGAGTCCTAGGAGCAGAAAAATTATGATCTATGCCATGCTCATCACAAAATTGAGCAAATTTAGCATTTTCAAATTCAGTGCCATGATCAGACCTAATTGATACAAGTTGATTACCTAGTTGTTTCTGAGCTTTTCTAACAAAAGAAGTGAACATGTCAAATGCTTCATCTTTAGATGTTAAAAACAATGTCCAAGTAAACCTAGAGTAATCATCAACAAGCACAATCACATATCTTTTACCACATCTACTTAATGTTCTCATTGGACCACAGAGATCCATATGGACCAGTTCCATCGTCCTGGTGATGCTTACCACTTTCTTGCATTTGAAAGAGGATCTTACCTGCTTCCCCCTTGCACAAGCCTCACAAACTTTGTCTTCCTTGAACTTGATGTTAGGTAGTCCTATCACCAAGTCCTTGGAGACTAATTTGTTGAGTTGACTCAGACTTGCATGTCTAAGTCTCTTGTGCCAAAGGAGGGGATCATTATCCAACACACTTAAGCAAGTGAGTTTATTTTCTGGCAGTGTGGACAGATCTACAATATATATATTGTTCACTCTTTTTTCCTGCAAAACAATTTTGTCAGTGATAAGATTAATCACAAAGCATTTATTAGAGGTGACCTAGATCCTATGTCAGAATTCTTACCTGTTCATCCTTCTTATACAACTCATCTTTTAGTTTACCTACATTTTCTTCTAGAGTGAGTTATGTGCAATAAGTTGTCTTCTTACTTGTTCCTAATTTCAGTTTTAGGTTTTCAAATCTTAGTTCTAGGACATTTGATTCAAATGCATGAACCTGATTCTTTAGTGTAGTATTTTCACTTCCAGTCTCACTAACTCTAAGTTCTAGGTCCTTACACTTTGCTTTTAAAATCAAACATTCCTTAGACAGCTGTTTCTTTTAATTGTTTATATCCTCAGATTCATCAATGAAATCTAGAAGTAACTCAGATAGCGTTTCTTTCGACAAAAACTTAATCTTGTCTTTTAGATGGATTATACTTACTTCAGATTCCTCATCGGATTCTCCAATTGCCATGAGTGCTTGTTCATCTTCATCTTCATCATCTGAGTCCTCATCTGAGCTTTCTCCCCAAGCAGCAACCATAGCCTTTATGATCCTTTGTTCTTCTTGGGATGAACTTGTTCCTTCTTTCTGTTTCTTCGTTTAGCTTTTTCCTTCTTCCATTCAATTTCCCATTGAGGGCAGTTTTTAATGTGGTGATCAGTCTTCCCATACTTGTAGCAGCCCTCATTGGTCTGTTTTTTAGGAACCCTTGGTTTGCTGTAGCCTCCACTTCTCGAAGAACCCTTTACTCTCATTAGGTACTTCTTGAAGTCCTTTGTGATCATAGCCATTTCATCATCTTCTAGATCAGAACCTTCAGTGATTTTGAGTGCCATGCTCCTTTCCTTCTTGGGTACATCCATCTTCATGGTTTGCCTTCTAAGTTCCTAAGTAGTGAGATTTCCAATTAGCTCATCCAACCTAAGAGTGGCAATGTTCTTTGATTCCTGAATAGCAGTGATTTTGCTCTCCCATGAGACTGGCAGAACCCTTGTCAAAATCTTCTCAACTTTGTCTTCTTCAAGAATAACCCTTCCAAGAGACTTAAGTTCATTTGTTAGTGTGGTGAACCTTATATACATCTCTTGGATGGTTTTCCCTTCCTTCATGGTGAAATTCTCATATTGAGAATATAGTAGTGTTCCTCTGGACCTCTTCACTTGAGGTGTTCCTTCATGGGCCACTTGCAAAGTGTCCAAGATTTCCTTGGCAATGGTACAACTTTGTATTCTATTGTACTCATTTGTAGCGAGTCCACAAACAAGCCATTTTTTGGCTTTAGCATTCTTCTCCCATTTTCTCAAGTCGTCAGCAGTGCAGTCAGCTCTTGTTTTTGGCACCTCTTCTCCTTCGGCATTTATCTTCATGGTAGCCAGTAGACCATATATGACAATGTCCCATAGCTCATAGTCTTCTCCTATGATGTGATCTCTCATCCTGTTTTTCCACCAAGAGTAATACTGGCCGTTGAAGAGTGGTAGCCTAGCAGTGGATTGCCCTTCCCAGTTTCCAGGTGGTGCACTCATCTTGATCTTCTCCTAAGGTGTTAACCTCTTCAAGCATAACCTGCTCTAATACCAATTTATGTTTTAACTTCAATACCACAAAGAGGGGGGTGATTTATGTGGTGTCCAATTTTTCGCATGCACAGATTATAGAAGGACCTGGTTCTTCTATGTGTTCCTTATACTACTGTTGCGGAATAATAAATGCAGAAATTAAAGAACACAAGTATTTTACGTGGAAAATACCTGGCTTAAAAGGTGAAAAAATCACGACCTACTTCCCAGTAGGATTTTTCCAAACTCTCCACTAAATCACTGAGCCAAAAACTGCATTTACAAAATACTTTTGTAAATCTAGGATTAACTCTAATCCCGTTGTGGCAACCAGCCTCTAACTGCTGCGACAACTTCAAGTTAACTCTAACTTAAATACTCTGAGTACCTATTACAATTGCATCTAGATAAATCTAAAAGGTACAATATGAAAATACCTACTACAATTGAATTAGAATAAAAGACAGACACTTGGAACTGGTTCTTCTATCTGGTTCATGGTGCTTCAGGTTCGCACACTTGAATCACACACGAACTGTTTGCAAAAATGCCTTGCTATTTTGCTCTCAATTCACGTTCAATTTATGCTTTTGTGTATTGCATGTAGAATGAGAACATCCTGCGATTTATAGAGTTAGTAGAGTAGAAAATAACTAGAGTTCTAATGCTACTCTTCCTTGGTGGAAGAGTTCTAGTTAATCTCAACTCCTAACTCCTTCCTTATCTTGGATAATGTTCTTGTTGAGTAAGGAGTCCTTCTCCTTATTAATTATGCAATCTTTTCGATCAGGAGATATCTATTATTATGCTATATTTCGTTTATCTCCTGCATGTGCATCTCACGTGCTTTGAATCTGCCCGTGTTTATGCCTACCAGTGATGGACCTGGTTCATCCCTGAGTTCCTTTGTCAATTTTCAAAATTATCCTTTACTTGGGCAACAGTTGACAACTTTTACTATTACATTAAAGTTTCGTCATGCTTTTATAATTCATCAAATGCAAGCATCAAAATATTTTTAAGCTTCTCACAGCTTTTAAATGCTCAAATATTTTATTTAATACTCTTACATATTTTTTAGAACTCTTTTTGTCTTGTTTTAAGATGTTTAAGAGAGTCAATCATATAATAATGAAATAGAGGGAAGTGACATCGCATTTGGGCCGTTTTTGCCTTACCTATACCTGATCCAACATTATTCTAACTCTCTATTTAGTTAGTTAATACATTACACTAAATCTTGCCACCAAAGTTAAGGTGGCATATATTTTTACTAATAATGTATCTTCTTTTTTTGAGAAATCCTTACACATTGGGAGCTTCTTTAGAGAGACTCCATTAGGAAGAGTCGATACTGGCCATTCAAATTAGGCCCGCTTTATTTTCTTGTTCCCGAAAAACATCAAAATATTGCTACAATGTTGGAATTTTGAAGGGAGGTTTAGTTTCACTTCATGTATTGTATATTTGTTTTCATCCTTCTGTGATTAGCCTTGTTAATATTAGTTATGAGTATTCACTCTAATGTGGCATGCTTAACTTAAAATATAATCTTGTATGTCCATTGGCGGATTGCTTTAATCTATAACTACGTTAGAAAATATTTTTTTGTATATTTTTTTCATCCTTCTGTGATTAGCCTTGTTAATATTAGTTATGAGTATTCACTCTAATGTGGCCTGCTTAACTTAAAATATAATCTTGTATGTCCATTGGCGGATTGCTTTAATCTATAGCTACGTTAGAAAATATGTCATCACTTAGACTTAAGGAGCTTTAAGATTGATTTACTAACTAATTATGTAACCAAGTCGTCGTTATAACTAGTATATTTTTAACTTTAAATAAATAACCAAGTTGGCGTATTATAAATTGAAAAGTATTTCGAATACGATTAGTCGCTTTTTAGGTCTATTAATAACCTTATTGATAATTCATATACTAAAACGATCAACCTTATTTGACTAACATGTACTTGATTAACCACTTATTTTGATACATGATTATCATGTTAGCTTCTCTCGGAACTTAGACTCTAGTAATTGATTGACAATAATTTGAATATAGATAATATTTCTCCATTTTTAGACTAAGTTTAAGGGACTACCTTAGGGTAGATTTTAAGGGATGCCTAACACCTTCCCCTTTTTACTGGTTAGCATACTATTAAGATATTGATCCACATCTGACTTATAGGTACCCTAATATACCTTAAATATTAGGTGGCGACTCTTCACTTTTCATGAACCTCAGAAGAACCATAAGTTGTATTTTATTTTAACTTATATAAAATAGGGTGCAACACTGCTCAGAGTATCGCCTATGAAGGGTGTGAGGAGATTCGGGAAGAAGAGCAAGTCAATGCTCGGTATATTGGTCCCTTTGAGGTGCTTGAGAGAGTTGGGGAGGTGGCATACAGACTTGCATTGCCACCTCGTCTATAGGGAGTTCACCTAGTATTTCATGTTTCGATTCTCCAAAAGTATTATGGTGATATGTCTCATGTTTTGGACTTCAGTACGGTATAGCTAGATGAGGATTTAACTTATGACGTGGAGCCAGTGGCCATTTTGTATCGGCAGGTTCGAATGTTGAGATCAAAGAATATTGCATCAGTGAAAGTTTAATGGAGAGGTCAGTCGGTCAAGGAGGCTATTTGGGAGACCGAGCGGGAGATGCGGAGCAGTTATCCACACCTATTTGAGACTCCAGGTATGGTTCTAGACCCATTCGAGGATGAACGTTTGTGTAAGAGGGAGAGAATATAACGACCCGACCAGTCATTTTGTGTATTGTAACCTCGTTCCCCTATTTATTTTTTATTCTATGTTCATTTGTGATTATGTGACTTATCGGGGTGTTTGGAATTGGTTTCGGAAAGGTTTCGGAGTAATTTGGGACACTTAGTCTCAAGGTTGGAGGCTTAAGTTGGAAGAGTTGACCGAAGTTTGACTTTTGTGTAGACTACTCCATAATAGAGTTTTGATCGTTATGATAGCTTTGTATGCTGATTTTGGACTTAGGCGTATGTCTGGATGTTGATTTGGAGGTCTGTAGGTTGATATGATACTTTTTAATGGAAGTTGAAAAGTGGAAGGTTTAGAAGGTTGAGAGGTTTGACTGAGAGTTGACTTTGTTGATATATGGTTCCGATTTTGGTTCTGGAAGTTGGAATAGGTTTGTTGTGTCATTTGAGACTAATGTGCAAAATTTGAGCTCATTCAGAATTGGTTTGATATGATTCGGCATTAGTTTTAGAAGATGGAAGTTCATTAGTTTCATTAAGCTTGAATTGGTGGTGCGATTCGTGGTTTTAATATTTTTTATGTGATTTGAGGCTTCGAGTAAGTTTGTATTGTATTTTAGGACTTGTTGGTATGTTTGGATCGGGTCCCAGGGGCCTCAGGTGAGATTCAGATGGTTGGCGCTTCATTTTGGAACTTGAAGGGTTGCAGAAGCCTGGGAGTTCTGATGCATTCGCACTTGCGGGGACTTTGTCACAGGTGCGACGCCGCAGAAGCGGCCATGTGATCACAGGTGTATGTTTGGCTAGGGCTAGTAAAGGTCACATGTGCGAAGGATCGACCGTATCTGCAAGCTCGCAGATGCGGACAAGGGGTCGCAGAAGTGGAGAAAGGCTGGCAAAGCAAAAACTGCAGATGCGGAAGGGTCCGTAGGTGCAGACCCATAGAAGGGGGAGTTGGACCGCAGAATCGATAGGTCGGGACTTAAGTGAAGTGCGCAAATGCGACATTTTTTACCACAGAAGCGAACATTTGGAGCACAGGTGTGAGATCACTGGCAGGTTCTTATATTCGAACGGTTTGTGTGTTTTCTCATTTTGGGATAGTTTCCTATAGCTATGTTTGATAGTATTAAGTTATTTTGGCTAGATTCGAGCCGTCCGGAGGTTGATACGCGTAGGCGGGGCTTGTTAGAGGAGTGATTTTGCTTGCTTGAGATAAGTATCTTATCTAAACTTGGTTGAGGCACTAGTCCCAAAAGTAATAGCTACGTGCTATAAGTGATGCATGTGTGGGGTTGAGCCCATATGCGTGCACCGGGGTACTATTTTCATGTTCGGGGTAGTGCTTAGGCTATGATATGCCTTGAATTGACTTTTAAGCTTCAAGCTGTTATGTTTCTCCTATTTGTACCCCTCTGTGAGTTATTTGTACCACATTTGAGATTTTGTTGAGGTTATTCACCCCAAATGAACTGATAAATTGCTATTTTGTGATGAAATCGTCTGTTCTAGCTGTGATAGCACACATTGCACATGCCTACACTATAGCATATTATTTATACCAATCCAGGAGTATGAAATATGATAATTATTGATCATGTACATGTATTCTCGTATATTTACTTCCTGTGTGATTATGATCTGGACGGGTAGTCTGTGACCACGCCGGGCGGATTGAGATTATTGGCACGTGAGTTATCTGTGCAGCTGATACTATTGGCACATGAGTTTTCCGTGCAGCACGTGAGTTGCCCATGCGATTAATATTATTAGCGTGTGAGTTGTTTGTGCAGCACGTGAGTTATCTGTATTGCGTGTGGATATAAATCCATCCCCCTAGGGTCATCCTCTCATGTTTCTCTCTTGATGGTTTACGCACGGATTTGAGGAAACTGATCAGTGGTTTGGTACAAATAAGGAAGTGTCGAGGAAAATATGGCCAGTGTCTATTTTGGATTTTGCATTTCATCTTTACTTGCAATAATTACCTGGTTTACCTCCACACCATCTTTAAATGTTGGGTCCTTGAATAAGTAGAGTACTTGAGTAATTGTGCACACACGCACAGATGGTTCCTTCTGTGCTTATGACTTGATTGCATTATTGTTCTATACTTGTTGAATTTATGAACTATACAGGTTATAGCAAGTGTCATTTACAATTCTTACTTCTTTGACCTCGTTGAGGTTAGTTATGATACTTGCTGAGTACATCGGGTCGGTTGTACTCATGCTACACTCTGCACTTAATTGTACAGATCCAAGTGTCGGACCCAGTCATCAGTAGCTGAGGCTTATAGCAGAGCTGATCATCAAGAGAAGAGGTAGAACTGCATGCTCGATCGCAGTCTTGACGTCTCTTATTTTATGTATTGTTGTCTTTATTTCAGACTGTATTGCACTTGGTCATTTCAAACTTTTATTTCCGTATTAGAGCTCGTGATTCTGTATTAACCAGTTTCTAGGGGATTTATCATGTATTAGCAATATTTTGCTATATTGAGGTTTCAGACTTATGTTATTTCGGCAAATTCCATTTTGTTGGTTCTTTATTGTTATGCCTGCCTTGCCTAGCAAGTGTGTTAGGCGCCATCACAGCGGGTTGGGATTTGGGTCGTGAAAGCTTCCACTTCCACTTTAGTATAACTATCTTCTGAATCAAATTACATGGTTTATGATGTTCATACTTAAATTGTTGGCAATTCAAACACCATGAAACATGACCAATAATATCTTTCTTCATTCTCAGCCACCAATAGTGCTGCTTCAAGTTACGATACATCTTTGTAGCACCTGAATAAATAAAATACCGTGAACTGTGACCCTCCTGAAGTATCAATTTCCTCATGCCATCAATATTAGGAAAACAAAGTCGGCCCTGAAGTCGCATAACACCATCATCTCTAATGACCACCTTCCTAGCACCATCTCACTGCACCGTGTCCTTAAGCACCAACAAATGGGGATCATCATGTAGGCAAGCCTTAATGTGCTCAAACAAGGATGACTGGGCATATACACAAGCAAGAACTCTACTGGGCTCAGAAATATCTAATTTCACAAGTCCATTTGCCAAGGGCTAAACATTTATAGCCAAAGGCCTCTCCTCAGCCAAAATGAATGTCAAACTACCCATACTCTCTACCTTTCTACTCAAGTCATCCGCTACCACGTTCGCCATACTTTGATGATACAAGATAATAATATCATAATTCTTAAGCAACTCAAGCCACCTTCGTTGCCTCAAATTCAAATCCTTCTACTTGAAAAAGTGCTGAAGACTGTGATGATCAGTATAAACCTTACATAACACACCGTACAAGTAATGCATCTGAATCTTAAGTGCATGCACAATCACCGGCAAATCCAAATCATGAAGTGGGTGATTCTTCTCATATGGCTTCAACTACTGTGACACATAAGCATCACTCAACCCTCCTATATCAAAATTGCATTAAGACCAACATGCAAAGCATCATAATACACCGTTTATGGTCCTGAAACTATAGGCAATACCAATATTGGGGTTGTAGTCAAAGCAACATTAAGCTTTTGATAGCTCTCCCCACACTCATCAGACCATCCAAAAGTAACGTATTTTTGAGTCAACTTAGTCAATGGAGCTATAATAGATGAAAATCTCTCTATAAAATGATGATAGTAGCCTGTCAAACCCAAGAAACTCCTGATCTTTGTAGCTGCAGCAGGTCTAGGGCAATTCTGAACTGTCTCAATCTTCTTAGGATTAACCTTAATACAATCACTAGACACTACATGACCTAAAAACGTAATTGAGTCCATTCAAAACTCACACTTAGAGAACTTGGCATAAAGATGTTTCTCCTTTAAAGTCTGAAAATCCAATCCTCAGACGTTGCTCATGCTCTACCCTACTACGAGAGTAAACCAAGATATCATCAAGAACACTATCACAAAAGAATTAAAATAAGGCTTGAATACCCGGTTCATCAAATCCAAGAATGTTGCTGGAGCATTACTCAAACCAAATGACATCACCAAGAACTCATAATGACCATAACGAGTCCGAAAATTCATCTTAAGAATATTCGAAGCCTTAATTTTTGCCTGATGATAACTCGATCAAAATTCGATCTTAAAGAACACTAGCACCTTGAAGATGATCAAACAAATCATCAATACAAGGTAATGGATACTTGTTCTTCATAGTAACCTCATTAAACTGCATATAGTCAATGCACACCCTCATAGTACCATCCTTCTTTTTCACAAATAACACCGGTGCACCCCTAGGAAAAACTCTAGGTCTAATAAACCCCTTTCCAAGAAAATCTTGTAAATGCTCCTTTAACACCTTCAACTTACCTAGAGCCATGAAATATGGTGGAATAGACATGGGTTGAGTGTCTGGAATCAAAATATGTGGGATCTAACCTCTGGAATCAATCCATCCTCTTCTGCTTATCATAGACATAACGTGCCTAAACTCTTGCCTAGTTGCAGCAATCGGCTGAGCTACCCCAACTGGTGTAACAACCATAACTCTCGGAGTTTGAAACAAAATAGTGGCATGCTCCAGAATGTGAGTAGTTGGGGTCTATGCTCCCCCTCCAGCCTGAGAAGTAGATGGGACCGTGAGAATCATTCTGGGCGGTGTCAAGCTCTCAAGCACCCAAAATATAGACCATGGTGTCATGAAGCAATGGAGTAGCAATGAAAACCTCGAGAACCTGAGTTGTTCCTGGTGGAATAACCTAGTCCACCTACGAGCATGAGTAACTACGTATGTTGCATCTCTAGGTGTTGTTGTACGTGCCCTACCTCTGCCCTGCCTCTACCTCTAGTAGCAGCTATAACTAGGGCACTGACTCCTGTTCAATCCTGTGGATGAATGTGTCCTTGCCATCTGTGAGAGAACAGAAGAATAAAGATTCAAACTTCAGGATGAAACAAAGTCGCACGATAGAGAAAGAAAGAGAGTGAAGTTTCCTAAATGTCCCACGGCCTCTTGAAGATAAGTATTGTAATGAACTGGCTAGTTATTTTGTGTATTTTATCCCCGTTCCCCTATTTGATGTTCCTCATATCTGTATTTGATGTTTGTTGATTTGCGGGGATGGATGATTGGTTTAGGAAAGTTTTTGGAGTAAATTGAAATACTTAGTCTCATTTTGGAAGCTTAAGTTATGAGAGTTAACCAAGGTTTGACTTTTGTGTAAACAACCTCGAAATCGTGTTTAGATGGTTTTAATTGGTTTGTATGGTGATTTTGGACTTAGGTGTATGCCCGAAATTGGATTTGAAGGCTCCTAGGATGATTTGGCTCTAATTGTCAGAAATTGGAAAGTTAAAGGTTTGAAAAATTCATAAGTTGGACCGTGGATTGGCTTTGAGGCTATCGGGTTTGCATTGTTGATTCGAGACATTTGAAATTATGTGCAAAGTTTGGGTTCATTCCGGATTGGTTAGGCTTGAATCGGATGCTTGGTTCTGAATATTTAAAATTCTTGAACTTAAAGGAAAGCATTATGTGTTTTAGCGTTCGATTCTTGGTTGTGGGTGTTATTTTGATGTTTTGAGCATATGAGCATATCCGTATATGGTTCATGTACTTGTTAGTGTGATTAGATGGGGTCCGGGGGGCTCGGGTGGTTTTCGGACCACCCGGAGCATTTTGGAAAATTACAAATTTTGCTGGTGGCAGTTCCTTCTTTGCGATCATGGAGGATAGATCGCGATCGCGGAGTGTATTGAGCAGGGCAGGGATGTTCTTCCTCACTTCACAAATCAAGTATTACATTCGTGATTGGTGAGGCTGAATGTCCTTCGTGTTCGCGAACTAAGCGTTGTGTTCGCATATCAGTGAGGCCGGCTGATAAGGATTAGATCTTTGGCCTTCACATTCGTGGGAAGGGGACCATATTCGCGCAGGCTTCTGGTTTAGGGGCATCGCGATCGCGAGCTGTGGGCCAGTTTGCATAGGTGTAATTTGAAGTTGTGGATTTTTTTTCTTCGCGAACATGAGGCAATGGCCACGCTCGCGAAGGGTATCACTGAAGAGAAGAATAAGTGATGTAATTTTAGGACTTAGACTCATTATTTCATATTTTGAGACCTAGACTTGGAAAGGGGCGATATGTGAAGGGGATTTTCACACAAAGAAATAAGGTAAGTGATTTCTACTCAATTTTGATATTATATCTCATTGCCCTATGAATTGTTACACATAGATTATGTGATTTGAAAGAGAAATTTAGGGGTTTTAGCTATGGTTTTGGAGAGTAAAAGTTGAAGATTTTGCTGAGTTTTGTCGGGTTCCGAGGTGCGGGCCTAGGTTGACTTTTTGATTAACTTTGTATAATTATATAAAGATCAAAGTTTTATTGTTTGGGGTTATTTTATATGGCTTTATTTGATGTTATTGAGTTATTATTTGCTTGACTCGAGTAGTTCGGAGGTTGATTTGCATGGGAAGGCATTTCTAGAGTATCGACTTGGCTAGTTTGAGGTAAGTATATTGCCTAAACTTGGTTGAGGCATTAGTTGCCTGAGTTATTGGTGTTGGCTACGTGCTAAGGGTGGCGTGCATGCGAGGGGTTGAGCTCATGTGCGTGCACTAAGTTTTATTCATGTTTGGGGTAGTATTTGGCTATATTATGCTCTATTTTTTATATTTGTGATTCTTACTATCATATTTTACATGTTGTAGATTTCATGAAACATGTTAGAGATTATGTATAGGTTAATATCCTGTTCAAACATGATAATTGTTGTTTTGAGGCGTATCCGCCCAATCTGAGTCGTAGTTGTACACTTCTCACATACATACACTTTAGCATGTTATTTTATCAGTCTAGGTGTACTTGATTTGCTTTCCATTGACTGTATACATGTATTCTTGTATATATTTATATATTCTATACTGGTTTGACAGCACATAAGTTATCCTTATGGGTTGAGTTGATTGTGGCACGTGAGTTTTACGTGTGGTTGTTATGGAACGTGAGTTGTCTGTGCAGCGTGTGAATAAGGATCCATCCCCCTAGGGTCATCCTCTCATGTTTCTCCTTGATGACGTACACGCGGTTGTGGAAAAGTGATCAGTATTAGGTCTTTGGATATTTTTTCTATATGCAAATTCCTTGGGTGTATACATGATTTATGCTACATATCTCTCTATATGCTGGCTTCGTACATGTAAATATGTGTCTTAATGCATATCTTATCTATATGCTTCTTTCTATTAATGAATTGATACACAGTACATATATTCTCTATATGTCTCTCTCTGTGTAATTCGACTTGCCTTTTTCGCACATCTTTTTTATATGCTGAATTGTTATCTTATTAATGATCATGCATATCTTCTCTATGTGAACCTCAGCTTTACCTGCAGCTAGGCATAGATTCTGGTGTTATTACCGCATATTCATATGTATTCATGACTTGTTCAGGTTTTATCATGTGAGTATCATTGATGATTCATACGACTTACTTTCTGAGGTTAGTCATGATACATACGGAGTACAGGGAGTTAGTTGTACTCATACTACACTCTGCTCTTAATTGTGTAGATCCTGGTATTGGACCTAGCTAAGAGTTATGCTGGACTTTTGCTGAGTTGCTGACATACGAGGTAGAATTGCATCATGTTCGCAGTCTTGGCGTCTCTATTCAATTTTGTTACTATTATTATTATCCAGGCAGTATCGTTACATTATCAAACTTGCATTCATGTTGTAGAGCTCATGACTCTGTATTTCTAGTTTTGGGGAATCTATGGTATCATCGTAGTCGTTATATATGATATTCAGCTTCTAGACTTGTATTATTCTATAGTTCGTTATCTTGTATCGTTATTGTTATACTTGGGTTGACTAGCAAGTGAGTAAGGCGCCATCATGACCAGATACTGGTTTTGGGTCGTGACAAGCTGATTTAGGTTCATAGGCTCTACGTGTCATTAGCAAGTTTAGTAGAGTCTTGCGGATCAGTACGGAGACGTCTGTACTTATCTTCGAGAGGCTACTGGACAGTTAGGAAAATTTCCCTTTCTTTCATTCTCTATCATGCGGATTTGATTAAGCTAAAGTCTGAATCTTTGCTCTTCTATTCTCTCACGGATAGTGACAACATGATCTGCCACATCAGCTGAGCAGGCACCAGTGCCTCCAGTTAGGGGGCGTGAGGGGCAGGGGCCAAGGTAGAGGCCAAGGTGGGGCACGTGCTACAGCTAAAGCAGCAGTTGTGGAGCCACCAGTTGCTATAGTGGAGGAGCAGGTCCTAAAATAATTGAGCCGGTGGGACCAGCTCAAGCTCCGATTGTACCTATTGATATGCCTGGTCTTTAGGAGACTTTGTGTCATGCCCCAAACCAGGGGAGGCGTGGCCGGCACCCGATGCCATATTTGGCCCGAGCGTACTACTCTATAATTGTGAACTCTGGAGGGGTATCCCTCAACTTAGGCAGACGAGGCCTACCTATGAGCTGACCATACCAATCAAGGTCGACGAGGACACCATGAATGTCTACAACCAGCAATACCAAACTAACATGTACACAGGGCTGGAAGGGCCACAATACTGATATACAAAATATACATGACTCATCTACAAGCCTCTAGAGATAACTGAACTATATCATGGTCGAGACAGGGCCTCGACCTAACCATCAAACTCGTATATATAACATGGACTCCAAGGTCTAGACCTGGTAACTCCGAGGAAGTGGAGCTTACCAACCAATCTTATGTTTGAATATTTCTACTAGGAATGTCTATCCAGCTGTCTATCAAGACCTGCAGGCATGAAATGCAGCGTCCCCGATAAAAGGGACGTCAGTACGAAATAATGTACCGAGTATGTAAGGCAATAGAATAACTAAAAGCTGAAACTGAACTAATAATACAATAACTGAAAGTAACTGGGAGCCAAAGATAATCTGAAGATATGTTTACCTGCTGATACTGACTCAACTCCCTCAATACAGTAAGTAAAATAGTTGTTCGGCCCTATAAGGCCCGGTACATGTAACTGCTCTGCTGTAGTAGGCTCGCTCATAGGTGCTCGGCCATACTACACTCTGTATCTCGGCCATTTTGGGCTCGCTAATAGGCACTCGGCCATAGTAGACTTGGTAAATAACTTACCATCTGATCAGAGGTTGCCCAATAGGGGCCTGGCCACCGATTATAGCTTGATGGTGGTGAAAATACTGTAATATTGTCTATATATATATATATATATATATATATATATATATATATATATATATATATATATATATATATATATATATATATTATAGACCCTCTACCCTCTTGACTGGAAGAAGACAATACTTAACTGAATATAAAGTCCCGATAAGGGAGAATATTATAAATTATGAGACTAGGATAATGTACATTAATTCAGGAATAGGAACTTCTCATTATGTCTCGTTATCAAACGCATGTAGTTACGGGATCATGCCAAAATGAAGGAAAGGTTTAGCCTTAACATACCTTATCCACGAATTACAACTATTGAACAAGTCCTCTCACCTCTTACGAATGGTAATCTATATCATACAAAGGACTGGTATAATATCGACTTCATATTCTATAGAGTAGTTCATTTAGTCATTTTATCGAACAACTTATGTGCATAGCTTCATAGGGTCTTTTATAGTTCAAATTCAACACATTTTAGCACAATGATATTCATCTTCACTTTCCCTCATTCTCACCATGATATCCATACCTTTACAATTCCATTTGGTATCTTCAAACATGTAAAAATAGCCCACACAACATAGCTCAACTTCAAGTTTCATAGTTACTAGTTTCTTCAAGAATCCTCCAACAAATTTAACCTAACACTTGTACAAACTTAATATTAGGTTAGGGAAGATGAAACTTACCTCAAATATATCAAGAACCCTTTGTTCTTTAACTTACTTCAATACCAAATCACTTCCTAAGTCGTCACAATGAGAAGGAAAGGGAGTTAATGGTAACCACGATATTCTTTACATCGAACTTGCGTGATTTATCTTTGGATTCACTCTAGGATCATGGGGGAACCTTGGAGAGAATATAGGAGGGTTTAGAAACTGTTTTGGTCTCGAAAAATGAGTTAAAAACGACTTAGAATTAACTTAAATACGAGCTGGAGTTACACTGATTTTGTGGGTCCCAAGGGAACTGCTTGCACAGTCTCGCAAAATGGGAATATCTCTCTACTCCGATGTCGTATCGACAAACTGTTTAATGAGTTAGAACCTAGACTCGTAGATATTCAATTTGGTAGGTATCACCCCATAATTCAAGTAAATTGGGAGAAAAGCTCAGCTATATTTGACCTAATTTTCAGCACATTTATGAATGTAACTTCTGATGACCTTTGCCAACTTTTATTTCGCAACTCGCTTGACTTCAAAACGTAAGACACGACTATGATACGAATAAAATAAGTCATAACATAACCTCCTTATCATATTAAGCACCCTAGTCTCACCCCAAGAGTATATGTAATAACATTCCCAACTTGTCGACTTTCGATAAAACTTATTTTCTTCAAGTCGTTTAAATTCTAAGCCTTCCAACCCTCTTGGTACTTGCAGTTCAGGATATTAAATATTTTTTAACCTCTAAGGTAACATGATTAACTTACTTTATATACTTTCTGAGATGATCTCATTTTCGATCTTACATCAGTTGACCTACGACTTACTTTCACATACGAAAACGTGGGGTGTAACATCATTCCCCCCTTTGGAATATTCGTCCTCGAATGTTAACTGATGCGTTTATCAGTCTCATAACATATAGCTCTTACGAATACTTTAATACTGTCTTTGCAATCTAGGTAACTATTCTATGAATAAATCCAAGTCCAGGGCATTCCCCCCTTTAGGCCTCTTTCTCACACCATGACTTGGGTTGGAATTCTTCCAATATTTGACCTAAGTTTCAACACATTTATGAATGTAACTTGTGATGACCTTTGCCAACTTTTGTTCCACAAATCGCTTGACTTCAAAACATAACACACGACTATGATATGACTAAAAAAATCTCATAACATAACCTCCTTATCATGTTAAGCACCCTAGTCTCACCCCAAAAGTACATGTTATAACATTCCCAACTTGTCGACTTTCGACAAAACTTATTTTTTTCAAGTTGTTTAGCTTCTAAGCCTTCCAACCCTCTTAGTACTTGCTATTTAGGATTTTAAATATTTTTAACCTCCAAGTTAACATGATTAACTTTATATACTTTCGGAGATGATCTCATTTTTGAGCTTACATGAGTTAACCTACGACTTACTTTATATTGAGTGTGTATTCAAGTTTGGAGTGGCCGGGTTATCATACCAGTTGCACTAGCTACCTCGCAGACTGGGTAAGAAGCCCAGAACGGTGCCCAAATATCAGAGCCGCTAGCTTAGCATTATCAGACACCGAGAGTTCTACCAATACAACTAGTTATTGCAGCTTGGACCAAGATTAGATGATCCTTGACTGTTGAGGTGCAGAAGAGGTTGGAGAGATTCCAGAGGCTTCGTCCTCCTCAGTTCAGTTGAGGAGATTCTAAGGATGCACAGGGTTTCGTTGATCTATGCCAGCGGAATCAACGCACTTTGGGTCTTCATAACTTAAATGGAATTGACTTCACTACTTTCTAACTATCGGGGCTAGCCTACAGGTGTTGGTACACCTATGAGTCAGGCAGATTGGTTGGCTCAATACCGCTTACATAGCATCAGTTCTCAGTTCTCTTCTTGGAGAAGTTCATTCTACAAACTCACATAGAGGAGTTGCGTAGGGAGTTTGAGTATCTACACTAGGAAGGTATGATCGTGACTGAGTATAAGATGAGGTTCACGGAGTTGGCATGTCATGCAGTGCTCTTGATCCCTATTGAGAGGGAGAGGGTTAGAAGGTTCATTGAGTGCCTCAACTTTGGTTTCCGATATGGGATGGCTAGGGAGGCCGAGACTGATACTACTTTTCTTCAGGCTGTTAAGATTTCCAGGCGCTTGGAGTAGATACGCATGTAGGAGAAAGGGGCAAAACTCCAACAGAGCCTGTCGTTCAGGTGGTCTTAGTGGTGCCTCATCTAGAGGCTAGGGACATCACAGTAGAGGCCATCCTTTCAGGCCCCTTCAGTCAGCTCATCAGGTTCATTGTGGTTCTTCAGTCAGCCATGGCTCATATAGTGCTCGGCCGGCTAGTCATCTTTCAGTGCACTGCCAGCGCAGAGCTTGTACTGTGCTCCATCTGCTCAGGATTCCACAGGCAGATACTTAATTTCTCAAGGTCAGATATAGGGTCAGCAACCTCAACAGAGGAGAGGGTGTTTTGAGTGTGTGGACTTGGGGAATCTTAAGAGGGATTGCCCTAGACTTTTGAGCAGTGTACCTCGTCAGGGTACCTAGTTCATGGTTTTAGCCCTAGTAGTTACATTACCCACACAGTCATCTAGGGGTGGAGTTTAGTCTGTTCTAGGGGGGAGGTTAGTCAGGTGGAGGACCGGCCTATTGCTATGCATTTCCAGCCAGAGCAGAGGTAGTTGCTACAGATGGCGTGATCATATGTATTTTTTTTGGTGTGCCACAGGGATGCTTCAGTGTTACTTGAACATGCCTCGTTGTTCTCTTGATATTCATGCCCATTTGTCTACACCTGTTAGTAATTCTATTATGGTAGATCGCATGTATTGGTCTTGTGTAGTTACCATTGGGGGTTATGAGACTAGGGTTTGATCTTTTATTGCTCCATATATTGATTTTGAGGTAATCCTGGGTATCGATTGGTTATCTTTGTACTACGCTATTCTTGATTGTTATGTTAAGACCATGATGTTGGCTATGCTAGGGTTACCTAGGTTATAATGGAAGGGTTCTATTAGTCACACTCCTAGTAGAGAGATTTCTTTTTGAAGGCATAGTGGATGGTTGAGAAGGGGTATTTGGCGTATCTTGCCTTTGTGATAGATGTTAGTGTTGATAATCCTAATATCGAGTTAGTTCCAATAGTGAGGGAATTTCTAGATGTGTTTCCCGCATACCTATCAGGCATGCTACCCGATAGGGATATTGATTTTGGTATTGACTTGGTTACGGGCACTCATCCTATCTCTATTCTGCCATATCGCATAGAACAAGTGGAGTTGAAGAAATTAAAGGAACAGTTGTAGGAGCTAATGGATATGGGTTTCATCAGACCTAGTGTGTCGCCTTGGGGTGCACCTGTGCTATTTGTGAAGAAGATGATTCCATAAGGATGTGCATTGACTACAAGCAGTTGAACAAAGTTACCATCAAGAATAAGTATCGACTATCGCGCATTGATGATTTATTTGATCAGCGTAAAAGTGCTAGATGTTCTCCTAGATTGATCTTAGATCGGGGTACCATCAGTTGAAGATCAGGGCTTCAGACATTCCTAATATGTCTTTCAGGACCCGTTATGGGCATTATGAGTTCTTGGTAGTGTCTTTTGGCTTGACTAATACCCCAGCAACTTTTAGCACTTGATGAATAGTGTGTTTCATCCTTATTCGGATTCCTTCATTATTGTGTTCATTGATGATATATTGGTGTATTCCCGTAGTAGGGAGGAGCATGAGAAACATTTAAGGGTTGTGATACAGATATTGACTTATGATGAGGAGCTCGTGGAAATTTAGATAGGCAGGTCCGAAAGGTGAGATCGAAAGATATTGTATCGGTGAAGGTTTGATGGAGAGGTCAGCCATTCTTGGAGGCGACTAGGGAGACCGAGCATCATATGTAGAGCAAATATCCTCGCCTTTTTGGCATTTCAGGTATGACTCTAAACTCATTTGAGGACGAACATTTATTTAAGTGGGGAGAATATAATGACTTGGCCGGTCGTTTTGTGTTTTTTAGTCCCTTCCCTTGTTTGATGTTTCTCGTATGTGTATTTGATGTTTGGTGATTTGCGAAGATGGTTGGGCTTGATTTCAGGAAGGTTTTGGAGTGAATTAAAACACTTAGTATCATTTTGGAAGTTTAAGGTATAAGAGTTGACCAAGATTTAACTTTTATATAAATGACCTCGGATTCGTGTTTTGATGGTTCTAGTATGTACGTATGATGATTTTGGACTTTGGTGAATGCCCGAAATTGGATTTGGAGGCTCTAGGTTGATTTGGCTCTAATTGTCAGAAGTAGGAATGTTAAAGGTTTAAAAAATTTATAAGTTTGACCATGGGTTGACTTTGAGCTATTGGGTTCGGATTTTTGATCCGGGACTTGGGATAGGTCCGTTTACTTGTTTGGAACCTAGCTACAAAGTTTGGGTTCATACCGGATTGGTTATGCTTGAATCGGATGCTTTGTTGTGAATGTTTAAAGTTCTTGAACTTGAAGGAATGCATTACGTGTTTTAGCATTTGATTCTTGGTTATGGTTGTTATTTTTATGTTTTGAGCTTACGAGCATGTCCATATATGGTTTATATACTTGGTGTAATTGTACGGGGCTTGGATGGGTTCCGGTCCACCTAGAGCATTTTGGAAAATTGTAGATTTTGCTGGTGTCAATTCCTTCTTCGTGATCGCGGAGGTTGGATCGCGATCGCAGAGTATATTGAGCTGGGAAGGGAAGTTTTTCTTTGTGTTTGCGACACAGTTATCACATCCAATAATAATAAAACCCAAGGAGTTGGGGTAGTTAGAATAATAAAACCCAACACGAGTCGGGGTCGAACCTCAAGGAGTTTAGATTGGGTGTTAAGGTGAACACTTAAGAGAGCAACTTGAAATAATTAAATTTAACTTTTAAACAAAGGCGGGTATCAATTTCACTAATTAAATTACTAAGATTTGTAATTATGCTAGCGAACAAGTAATAATCAAAATATTTTTGAAGTTTTATCAAATAAAGAAAAGTCAAAGGTTGTAATCTTAACCTAGGTCTAAACCTAATAGGTAAAGTCAATTTATGCTTGCTTGGTAAATCCGGGTTGATATGACTCTCAATACTCAAGTACTCACTCATTAACTCTCGGTTAAGGAGTGATTATCCCAAATTTAGCTCTCTCAAGTCCAAATGTGTAGCTATAATTGAATATGAATCCAATTTAGATTATCTCTATCTCTAGTTCAAACCCATTAATTAAACAAATCAATAACTCAACTAGTTCAATTTTATGTTAGCCAAGTTTTTTTAGGCTAAATTCCTCTTTCTCAAGTAAGAACAAAGTCAAAAAGACATGAATCAATGTTTTCAACCATCAATTCAAATTTTAAAGCGTAAACAAGACTAAATAACACAAAACTCAATCAATAGCAAGCATAATATTAATAACCCATAAGATTTACACACTAGGGTTGGATCACAACCCTAGATAAAATTCTAGCTACTCATGCTAAAAGTTATGAAAAGATGATAATAAGAAGAAATTAAGTATATAAAATTAAAATTAAAAGAAAGAGTAGATGATCCTTTCTAATTGTAGCTCAAACTTGCTCCAAATAGCTAAAAATACCGAACTACTAGCTTCTACAAAGAAAAGATGCCCTAAAAATTCATATAGTCTTATTTATAGGGCTCCCAAAATCTTTGATAAAAATGCCCTTTGGAGGGTTCTGCAGCCGCGCTTCAGCTTTCGCAGTCCGCACTTTGCTGGATTGATGTTGCTTGTGCTATTAGTTGGAGGAATTCTGCGGTCGCACTTCAGCTTCTGCGGCCGCACATTAGCTTCTGTCGCCGCACTTTAATTTCTGCAGAGTGTATTTGAGGAGGCTTCAGACTTGTTCAACTGCTCATTCTCTAATCTTTCAAACTTGTCAGTGCGAGCTTGTTTTGCGGACCAAGTGCGACTGCACATTTTAATCTGCGGATGGCACTTCTGCCAAAAGTTCCTGAAGCTTCAGTTCTTCTTCTGCATCCTTATTCCTTCTTTTGCGGATTGCACTTGCTTTTGCGGCCGCAGTTGAAATTCTCCGGACCGCACTTTTCTCGGCATTTCTCCTCTTTGCTGAACTTTGCTAGAACATCTCTTTTTTGAGTCATTTTTCTTCACTGAACTTACATTCTCCAGCACACCTACAGTTCAACCATTTTCATTAGATTCGTAGACAAAAATCAGTACTTTCGGACTAAAAATTATGGCTAGAAGGTACTAATAAGTGGTTAAAATCCACACTTATCAACTCTCCCAAATTTAAGTCTTTGCTTGTCCTGAAGCAACTAGATTAGCACCCTCCTTCCCACATTGTATGATCTTTTCAAGGAGTCAGCTACAAGTTATTTATATTCAGTTGGGACCAACAATTACCCACAATGCTCATGCATTCTAAACAAGGTGTCAAATTTTACAAAAAGATGCAACTTGCTCATCTCATGTAATTCTAGTGTGACATTTGAGCCTCAAGAGTTAACTTCATTCATCAAGGATTCTTGTTCTTTCATGTAAATCTGGTGGACTCCAAACTCTTCCTCTTCTACCTTTCATTTGCGTTGCTCCCTTCATATTTCAACACTCAATTTCTAATGCATCAAAAGTTTCACTCTTCTCTCACAAAGGAATGTCACAAGTTAAGCTTCAAGTACCATAGGCTTTCCCTCATGTACATATCCACTAATGTAAGCATACTTGATTCTAAATCAAATAGGTCTTCTTTCGGGTTGTAATGAAGGCTTTTGGTCCGGGGTAGGATACTATATGGGATACAAGTGGTTACACCCTTCTTAAGCACTTCATTTATCATTTCTTGGCTCACATTTGTCAAAATCTTGGAGGTATTCCTTCTTCTTGGAGGTTAGATAAGCTTATCATCACTCTTTGTTGACAATTTCATTCTTTTCTCCTTTGATTTCTATCCTAGAGATACTTGGCTCACTCTATTTCATCGATCTCCCCTTTTTGCCCCTTTTTCGGCTCCTTTTTGTTCACATTACTTTGTTTTCTTTCTTTCTCTTTCATGAAGTTCATTTCTTCTCTCTTTTTAATTCCTTGGTACCTATTTTAGATTTCTCAACTTCCCCTACCACCCACCAGCCAAACTTAGGCTTTGAGCCATGTACTACATATGAGTTCTTAAGAGAGTTTGGGTGCCAAGAGGAGATCATGTTAAAAAGGTGAAAGTCTTGTAGTCAGGTTACCAAAAGAGAAAGGCTAAAGGCTCAAAGGGGGTTAACTAGGGATAATAATTATAGGGTGGCAATTGAAAGCTCAAACGATCCAAGGAAAGCCTAAAATCATCTTTCAAACCAAGAAAACTCAAAATTTTGCCTTGAAGCACATTCTGGACAAGTTCTAGACTATTCACTCAAGCACTTGGACTAGCAACAAAATTTCACCTCACCTCTCATGCAAATAGACTGAAAAAAAGATAGAGTCTAAAACCCACAATAACCACAATCGAGTCAAAGATATCTATGGTCTACTCAACCACATAATGATTATTAAAGTTAACTCAAGATCCTCAAAGTCACTTTACTGGAGTTACTTTCTCAAAAATGATTCACAACAACGTTGTCTCAAACCATAAGCATGCAGTTAAGCGTGTTGGTACCACATGAAGTATAAATAACATGTTTTCATAGAAGAGCTTGATTAGGGCTTTTATTTATTACTACTTACTACTACTACTACTACCTAAACATACAGCGGACTAATTACCTTAAGAAAGTTGCTACATTATCCATCCTCGAGAAAAGTCACCCGGTTCACACAAGAGACCAACTTTGGAAAGACGTGGCATTAAGAAAATAAGTTATTGTTGGCCTGAGTCTTCCGCATCTTATCCACCGGCTTGGTCAACCTCTCAAACTTTGCACCATGCTAAACTAATATGTCCATGATCACCTTCTGGTTGTCCAAGATCTGAGTAAGCTTCCAGGAGTGTCAGAAGTATCTGGTTGTAGGCTGCCCAAAAACTGCACTAGATAGCTCGGACAACTTTGATGTAGTTGTCTACATCCCATTGTTGAGACTTAACATGTTTGAGAAACCCGTAATGCTAATAGTGGGCCAGTAGGCATAGGCACCGGCCTCAGAACTGGTGTAGGCAATAGAGCAGGGGCTGATGGTGGCTCAGAAGTAGTGTCTCTAGCATGAGTAGAAGGCTCAGTTGAAGAGGAAGGGATATTAGAGGGACCGGAAGCTGCTACTATAGGCTCATTAGACTGGCTAGTAGCAGTGGAAGGTAGGTTGCTCTTCTTTGACTTTGGGTTCCTAGGGTCTTGAAACTTATACAAATCAAAGGGGCTGATTGGCTTAATCTTGGTATCAAATGGTGTAGAATCCTCATTGGCATCTGTCAAGTACTCTCTGATGATGTTGGGGCTAGGGGTAGGAAATGTTTCCCTATTGTGCTACCATAGTAATATTGGCCAACATCGAGGCACCCACATCAATTGGGTACCCGGCCATGACAGAAGCTACAAAAACTGCTCTCTCTAGAGGTAGGTTATTTTCATTCTGGCATGGGTCAATTCTTGTAAAAGCAAAAGTCTGTCACCCCTTCGCCTTGAAGGTCAAGGTCTTACGGAAGATTGGCACTTCGGCACCTATCCAAGGGGGGTAGGCCCAGGTGCAAGGATCTCAGCAAGCCACAGTTGGACCTCCTCCTTCTCTACTAGTTTTGCCAGGTACTCCTTTGGCTCAACGTCCTCAAGTCCCAGTTAAGCATTCAAAGTTCGTTGATCAAATTTCACCTTGAGGTTGTGTATTTTGGTAACCTTGGTCCCTTTTAAAAATTGTGCAATGTTGGCATAGAACGCCTGGACAAGATTCTCTTTGACATCAACTAGCTCCTCAGCGAACTGCATCCAGCCTTTTCTCTTTGTAAACTGTTCAAAGACTGCCGGATTGTACTTGTATAGGTCTTTGGTAAGGCATTTCCTTTCATGAGTTGGTGACCTTTCTTTCCACACCTTTTTGAAGTCCACAAAGGCATTGTAGCTCAAGAACCAGTCTTTCCAGACAACCTTCTTCTTGGTCCTTCCTGTGCCATCCCTTGCAACCTTTCCCCCTTCTCCGTAATCAGGGGCATCATCGGAATCAGAGTCTGGTACAGTTGCATTGGACTCATGGCTAGTGCTAGTTGTGCCCTGGGAGGTGCCCTGAGATGTGGAAGGCACACCTTGGGGCTCAGACTGCCCCTATGGTTGAGACTGCTCTTCATTGCGCTCTTCAGACTGAGACAATGAGTTGCCTTCAGAGGCCTCCCTAGATGGGACATAGAAATCAAAGTCGGATATGCTTCGACCTCTCCCCGGGCCTGTTGTTTAATTTTTGGCGACCATCTTCTATACACTGGGTGGCAAGGCACCTCTACCCCTGCCCTTTCCTTGGTTACCCTAGCCTTTGGATGTCTCCGCCTTTACTCTTGATTGTACCATTGTCTGTTAACGCACAAAAAGAGTTGTCAGTTGGTATACAAGTCATTGACATGAGGAAAAAATTAGTTATGAGTCACAATAGTTGTCTGGGAAAGCATAATAGCAATGGGGAGTTCATTGTCAAACATGCATAGGACATGGTGGAAGTGCGGGCCGCACAATTCCAAGTGGTCCGCAAAGTGGAAGTGCGGCCTACAGAGTTCCAAGTGCGGCCGCACTTCTCACTGAGGCATCAAACCTTCAGAGAGAAGTCTCTGAAGGACAGTGCGGTCACACATCTGCGGCCGTAGAAATCCAACTGCGGTCCACACAATTATAAGTGATGTCCGCGCTTGAGTAGAAGTACTCATGTCCCTGAGGAGATAAGGAATGTAACATAGATGACCTAGAAATAAGTTAAGAATCAAAAGCAAATTAAAAAAGAAAAATAACAAGATCGAGGTGATGCATACCAGATTGTGCTAGTGTAATTAGGATGATTGGGATGTGAATGGTTGTGTATGTCAATTGTGCGTGCAAATGGATCTCTAATAAAATCTCTATTAGTGGGTGAAATGGCAAAAAGTGTAAAATGATGACCTACTATTTTATTTATACTTGTGTGTGGATCGGGTCAGAGAGAGAATGAGTGCGGCCGCAAAATTTCAAATGCGGTCTACACTATGTTACTGGGGCAGTGGAGAGCTTGTAGTTGTGTAGTCCGCACTTTTTCAAGTGCGGTTGCACTTCCGTCAACCTATTTTCAGTGGCCTATCTGAAAGTGATGTCCTGCAGCTGCAAAATTATGTCATAGGCTACAAAATTGGTTCTGCACTGTTGCGAGAAAAGTTTAGAGGATCCTCATTTTAGCACTTGGGATGTCTTTGCATATACAGTCTGCAGTCAGAATCTGCGACCACAGTCAAATTTTTGCTGCCCGCATTTCCTCTTTTGCGGCTGCACAAATAAAAGTTTGGTCTGCAGATTTCCATGCAATGCCAAATCTTCAGCAATCTCTCAATACCTAAAACTGATCATTGCAACACACTTCAAATCTGATTAAAACAATAAACAACATCTAAACTAAAAGAAAAAATAGAAAAGAACTTGGGTTGCCTCCGAAGAAGCGCTTTATTTAACATAGTGGTACGACGCAATGTCATAGCATTCTCAATTGAAGTAAAGGACCGCCACCACATGGCTTTCACCAACGCTTCCCAAATAATGCTTCACGCGATGACCATTGACTCGAAATATTTTATTGTTCTTTTTCTTCAAGTCCAAAACACCAAAGGGTGTCACACCAACAATTTCAAATGGACCACTCCACTTCTACTTAAGCTTCCCGGAAAACATTCTCAACCTTGAGTTGAACAACAACACTAGATCACCGGCCTTGAACACCTTGTTCCAAATATACTTGTCATGAAGGTATTTCATCTTTTCTTTGTACAGGGATGAACTCTCATAAGCATGGTACCAGAATTCATCCAATTCATTTAAATGTATAACCTGCAAGTTAGCGGCCACATCCCACTCAAGATTTGGTTTCTTCAAGGCCCACATTGCCTTGTGCTCTAATTCCAACGGGAGATGACAAGCTTTTCCGAACACCAATCAATATGGATACATTCCGATATGTGTTTTTATGCCATTCTATATGCCCATAATGCATCGACAAGCTTTTTCAAACACCAACCGATGTTGATACCCAATTTTTCCCTCACATTTTCCAAATATATATATATATATATATATATATATATATATATATATATATATATATATATATATATATATATATATATATATATATATATATATATATATATATATATATATATATATATATACCTTCAAAATAGCGCATATGCATCATCATTTGATTTACAAGCATACAAAAGTATTTTTCATAATTTTCAATAATTTATTTTTTTAAAAGACTTTAAATCAATTTATTTCTATATTTTTATTATATAAATATCTAATAATTACCCTCCAAATTATTTTTTATGAGGATCTAATCATTTAAACTTATCATTTATACCAATATTTTCAGGGCATTTCTTATAATTATATTTGTATTTTTTAGGGCCAAAATTGCATATTTTGCAACAATAGCCCATATGCATGTATAATTATATTATTTATGCAGAAAATAAATTTTTATATTTTTATAATGTTAAATAATTATTTTAATAATTTTTATGCATAAATCATATTTTTGATATTTATTAATTGCTTTTATAAATTATTTGTTGATAAAATACTGGGTATTTAAATAATAGCCTAATTGTAACCTATTTTCGGACCTAAAACTACCCAATCCCAGCCCAATAACCCCCCGACCCAGAACCCCTGACTAATTGTGGCCGTTGATCTTGGACTAATTGTGGCCGTTGATCTCCGAGATCAACGGCCCATATTACCCCATCCCCTTTTAATTAATCAAACTCCCCTAACCCTAACCATTCCTTACCGCCCGCTGCCCTTGAATCCTCTCATCTCTCATCTCTCAAACCCTAGCATCCCCCCCCCCAATTGTCTCTCCTAATCCCACCGGACATGGGATTACATGGCTGTTTCTTGCCATATTCTACTTTCCCTTAGTACTGGAACCTTCTATATACCGCTTGCCCAAACATGGAAAGCGGATTTCATCACGTTGAACCAAAGTTGGTTCAGTTACTTGGCCTATTTCCATCTATGATCATTCTTTTTCTTTTATGGTATGAATCTCTGTGTATTTCTGTGATTCTTACTTATCCTAAAATTAGGGTTTCGGATTCTTTTAAATCGAACCAAATCTGGTTCGATCCTTTGATTTTAAAAAGGTATTTCTTTCTATGTTCATCCTATTCTATGCAGCGTGTGATTTTTACCTTTTATTTATTTTTTTAGATTTTTGTCGATTTTACACTTTCCCTAACATTAGGGATTGAGATTTTCTCTCTTTTCCTTATTGATTTGATTGCATGTGATGATTCTTTCCTTTCCCATGCTTGATTGATGATTTTCCTTGTTTGGATGTTAATTTCTACTACTATATAAACCCCTCCTCATTCCCCCTTTTGAGAAGGACTTGAATCGTGAAGATTTACAAACACTGAATTTATCGCGCTTTGTTCTCTAAATACTCTTGTTCTATATTCTAGTTCCTGGCCGGCTGAAAGCCAAGGCCAAAAATTTTGGGTTTATGCTACTGTGGACTTTGTTCTTTCTTGTTTTTCGCTTAACTGCTCTCTAAATTATTGAACAACCTCCTCAGGTGCAAGCACTGCTCGGGGCCCATTCTCGAGGCTCTTGTGAACTCTGAAGCATCGGGGATTTGGGGTTTTTGCTACTACACTCTGCACTCTTTTAATTCTGCTACTGGTTAGTGTTTCAACCTTCATAATGTTTAATTTCTTTCTTTCTTTCTTTCTGTACATGTATCTGAACTTTGGTTCAACTATGATGGTGTTCATCTTTGATATCATTCTGTGTTAATTGATGCCTGAGAATAGTCTATTGTTCGTGTCATGATTCACCATAATCTGCACCCTGTGATCTCTTATCTCCTAGGATTAGTTCTATACCCATGTAGCATCTTAACATGTTAATTTGGACTTCAGTATTGTGGTTGTATGTTGTTTTGCATGTTATGCTTAGATAATGCTCTAGTTCTATGAGAATCCCTTTACTTAAATGAACTTTCAATGAATCATGTGTATATTGTAGTGTTTCAAGACCTGTTCAAACTCGTTTCATGCTGTCCTAGATTTCCAACTTTATTTTCTAAGACTCCTGTGATAACATGTTTCCTAGTATGTCTTGGTATATCTACTGTTCTCTCTTTTCTATGGTTATCAACATGTGTATCCCTCTATTTTGTTCAAGTGTTGATTAATGTGGCATTAGGTTAGACTAAGTTCAATTTAGACACTTAGATGTCCACCAGTGCAACCTATGTATGCTTGCAAAACCTGTCGCTTCTCCTAATTCCTATGATGTTTGCTTATGTGATACTTTGCTATGTGCACCTTGCTAAACCTACTGGCTTGCTTGACTATTTATGTTGTATGATCAGTTCAGTGATTTCTATCTACCCTCCTTACTTGTTACTTTGACATTCTAAATTCCTATTCCTAGCCGGGTGAAAGCCAAGGCTATCTAGGCTCTGTTGTTGGCCTCCCTAGTGTGAGCACTACTCGGGGTCCATATGAGGCCCTTATGAACTCTGACACACTAGGGTTAGGCTCTAGTCATTCTTCAACTTCTAAAAAGCTGTCCCTAATACCCTACCTCCCTATCATGTATTGTGTTGATTCCAAGTGATGCAATATTTGGTGATGTGGCTCACTAAAGGGGTCTGAACTCCATCTATCCATATGAAGTGAGAACTTTGCATGACTACTCAGTTATTCACTAGAAAGCATGCCTATAGGATGTATAATATCTCCTTCGACGACTTAGAAACCATGCCTATAGTAAATCACACACTTCATTTAACTTGTTTAATACCTGCACATTATTCAAAGCATGATCGTTTGACTAAATGTCTTACCTGCTCTTATGTCTACTTTTGTCCATCTAGAAAGCATGCCTATAGGAGCTAAATATTTATAAAATCAGCTCAAATTGTCAACCTTTAGAAAGCATGCCTATAGGAGCTAAATATATGAGAATCAGTCCCAATCGCAAGTCTCTAGAAATCATGCCTATAGGACCTCACTACTCGCTCTTCAAATGTTGTTATCCACGCGATTATTAGGAAACATAAGTACTTTTGAGCATTTCCAATAGGTTCATTGTCCATACTACGTAAATCACCTAGAGATCATGTTTATAGGTTTATTAACTTATAACATGTAGTCTCAATAATCAGCGTGTAATACCAAATACTCCTAAACTATATAGTTGCTTAGAAACCACGTCTATAGGTTTCCTAACCCCCCTCCCCCCCCCCCCCCCATAATCTGCAAATCAGTTAACTTGGGATAGCAGCACCATATATATGATATTGAATTTAGCATCACATAGAGATCCTGCCTATAGGATTCTGCAAACTTATTAAAATCTACAGTCTGTCAATGTTAATCAGTTTGGTGTGCATTTGTTGTCTAGATGTGAAGGCTAACTTGTGCCCTTATTTGCTTATATGTGAAAGTCCTAAATGTTTTGCCTGTAGCCTAGTATTTTCCCTTTTGAGCAACCTAAGTTAAAGTCTAGAACCACCCTGAAATAGAGGTCCAAATGCCTCCTGGACCATAGGCATGGGACGGGTAGTGCACGCATAGGGCACGACTTAGAATTAAATAGCGCACTTTAGGTAAACAACTTAAAGATAATAATCGGGTAGCAGGAGATGATAGTTTGTGCTCACTAAATAATATGAGTAACACCCATCTTGAGGGAGTTACGAAATATTATTTATGTTGCACGGGCTGATCCTTTAGGCTAAAAAACTTAGCCCCCCCCCCCCCATTCCTGTTAAAATATTTCTTTATTTGTCCAAACTGTTTCTTTTATCTTAGACTAATTCACATAATTCGAGTTTGGTCGGAACCCACCGTTGTGGACCTCGAGGAGTGCCTAATACCCTCCTCGAGGTAATTTGAGCCCTTACCTGATCTTTGGTGATGCAAACTAGTAAACTCGAGTTATTTGCAAATAGGTGCCCTAACGCACCTTAATCCGTTAGGTGGCAACTCTCTCTTTTGAATAACCCTTACTTTAAAAGAGTTGTCAATGTCGAAACCCGCTTTCGCGAGAAAACGGGGCGCGACAGCATGGCGACTCTGCTGGGGATATAATTAGTCTCTTACCATTGCAAACTTGGTCTATATGAATTAGTCTCTCCCGATAAGTGTGTCTTTATTATTTTGCTGATACTTGAACATCCCGCTCCCATTCTCCCTCTTATTGCGACATGCACACCCCCTTCTCTATTTCACCTTTTATATGAACTTACATGCAACTCTTCGCTTAATCTGGTTACAATATGGCTCCAACTTTTTAAATTTTGTCATATCATGACTTTCCCGATCCTTACCCCTTTATTGCTTTATTACAATTTTATACGAACTAACTTCTTCCCTGTTTTCTTTTTTTTCTATCTTTACATTTATTAAATACTGCATTTATCGCTTTTATCATACAAAATACTTGACAACGTGTTATTTTAGCTTCGCATAAAGCATGTTCTACATCATATTCCACTCGTGCGCAATTAATACCATAGCGGCACTTGATGAGTGTCCGCGCTCTTCCTATATTACCCTTTTTAAAATTTGGAAAGGCTTATTTGCGGTAAAACTAGTCGATCAGCGGTGCAGTCGGCGGTTTTGTGCCTTCCCCTCTCAAGTTATCCACTTGAGGGTACCGGTCTAGAGTCTTCTAGAAACCCCCACTCTAATATTAACTGTGCATGCATTATGTCTAAACCTAGTATGGGTTAGAACGCTGACCGCGTAATATCTCTCTAAGGCAAGCCTTGTCCAAAGCCCATCGGTGTTTCTATAATCTCAACGGGCACGATTATGATATGTGCATTATTTGGAGAAAACGTGCCGATATGCTAATCATTAATGTGTAAATGGTCGAATCCGGAGGGGGAAAGGGCTAACTTTATTTCTTTTGCAGAAATGAGGCACGAAGTCCCCAGATTCAGCATGGATCGAAGTATCCCACCTTTGTTGCTAGATTGGTGGGAAAATCTCTCGCCATGCAACAAAAACCATGTGAAAAGAGTTCTTGAAAATTTACCTTCTTTGTTGGACATTTAGCCAAATAATGTACTGATCGAGGCCACTACTATGTTCTGGGATGAGAAGAGGGACGTCTTCCGTTTTGGTGATATAGAAATGAGTCCCCTTCTAGAGGAAATAGGAGGCTTTGCTGGGCTTCCCTGGGACAGCCCTGGTCTGTTGGTACCGAAAAAATGCACGTCTCGAGGTTTTCTAAAAATGATGGGTTTCAGGAAAAATGATGAGTTAGTCTGTCTGAAGAAATCTTACATACCATTCAACTTCCTTTACGAGCGTTATGGGCACAGCAAGTCCTACCGTCTTTATCATGATGAATTTGCTATCACCTCTCTGGGTTGGACTCATCATCGGGTTTTTGTGTTCATCGTCTGTTTTCTGGGGATGCTGGTATTCCCAATACAAGGAGAAAGGATTCACACTCGCTTAGCTATGGTTACTAAGACCCTAATGGAAAGAATTGAGGGACAGACTTACACTATTGTCCCAATGATTGTAGCGGAGATATATCGAGCCTTGGACCATTGCAAGAAAGGATATAGGCATTTTGATGGTTGCAATTGTTACTGCAAATATGGTTGTTGGAACATCTTCAAAGGGGACAATACCGTCAAGAATTTCTGCGGCGACCACGGAATGACCACATAGCTTTTCACCATCCGAAAAGAATGACTTTTATCCCAGATAGGTTTGCACAACCGGGAAATGCAGTGAGCTGGGTACATTTCTTTAGCAATTTGACTGATGACAAGGTACATTGGATGTTCGAGTGGTTCCCTAGCAGTGAATTCATCATCAGGTCGAGAGATGTTCCTCATCTAGTGCTAATCGGATTAAGGGGAATCTATCATTATGCTCCTATCAGAGTCATGAGGCAAGCTGGGAGAAAACAGGTTATACCACAAGTTTCCAAAATGGTTCATTACAAAGCAGACTTCCAAGGGAATGCCATTCCGTTCAAATGCGAGGCACAGCACATGTGGCATCAAAAGATTATTGTGGAGAAATATACCATCGAGCCAGACAGGTATCATGCCAGCCATGTGTACTTCTACCCATCATGGTTGTTTGATGACATAGCAGGAGAGGTCAAGCCAGGGGTTGATTTGAGGAATAGGGTCATAGATGACGCTGCTGAAGTACAAGTCAAATACAGGAGGTTGCGCAAAAGGGTCTTTGAATCTGAGTCCAGGCATTTGGAACAACATAAAGTGGACATGGAAGTAATCAATGAATGGAGGGGAATCGCTACTAAATCAATAGAAAGTTTGGAGTATTTGGAGCAGGTTTGATGGAACTTGAGGGGGAGATGAGGAATAGGGTCTCGGATTGCCAGAACGCAGAGGGCATTGAGGGAGGACATCTAGCAAGGGCGTATCTGCTGTTGGACATGCGCGACCTAGGGAATCTGATTGACGGGGCTAAGAAGGCCAAGCTTGGAGAAGGTCCCTCCAGGACCAAGTAGATTAAGAATGATGTTTTCTAGATTCGTTTTAGAATTTGATTGTAATAAGTCAAATGCCACTAGTGACTCTTTATAATTATTGTCGTTTTAGTAGAGATTTGGTCTATTTATTATATTAATGAAATGATGCAGTTATCGGCATTGAGTTTTCTCCAAAGCTATATGTCGCTAGGCCTACCTCGGGCACGATGAGGTTCCCCAAATTAGGTCACGAATTCCGCAATACGTGTTTAAATATCATAAATATCCTTTTAATACTCTTTACTGACTTGTTACCTTTTTGTTTTTCTTCTTTTCTTTGTTTATTCCATCCCCTAAGGTTGGTTTGTGCATACTGGCATCATCGGCATATCATACCAGATCTAGAGGTCCTCCACCTCCTCCTCCTCCAAGTGATCCTAAGAACAAAGGAAAGGCTAAGATGGATGATCTGAGCGGTATTAGGAAACACAATTCTACACATGCAGAGAATGTTGAAACTTCGGATGGTCGGGGTACTCCGGCACAGAACGACTTGGTTTTGCGATTAGAGCAAAAGATACTGGAGTTACAAGGGGAACTTGAGCAGGTCCGTAACATGGCAAACCTTTCCTTTACCCTGAATGTTCTCGATATCAACCAACAAAACGCCCAAAACTCAATACCTCCTCAAAACACACAAAACCAGCACCCGCAAAATCCTCCCGCACCTCATCAATACGCCACGCCTCCCCAAAATCCTAATCCTCCAACAGCTCCTCCACAGCATCATCATCATCCGACCTAGTACCCACCAACTACCACATACCACACTCCTCAGAATGCACCACAGCCTACTCCTGACCCGCAAAACTCAACCAATGACTACCATTACACCTAAATTTCCGGAGTCCACCAAAGCAATCCCATATATATGGAAACCTTACCCCCACACCCCACAATAGACCCTATACATACTTGAATCCTCCGAGAAGGACCTGCTCATCAAGAACATGGCATAAGAACTCAAGAAACTTACCGGCAGGGTTCAAAATATCGAAGGGGGCAAAGGCGTTGAGGGTTTGCATTATGAAGATTTGTGTATTCATTCGGGCGTAGAACTGCCAGAGGGTTATAAACCTCAAAAGTTCGAAATGTTCGACGGAACAGGTGATATGAAGGTGCACTTGAGAACATATTGCGGCAAGCTTGTAAGAGTTGGCAGAAATGAAAGAATTCGCATGAAGCTGTTCATGAGAAACCTCACTGAAGATGCCCTGTCTTGGTACATCAGTCAAAACCCAAAGAAATGGGTTAATTGGGTAAGCATGGCATCAGATTTCATAGATCGGTTCATGTTTAACACCGAAAATGCACTAGACATTTTCTACATTCAAAATCTCAAGAAGAAGCCAATGAAAACTTTCTGTGAGTATGCTACTCGGTGGAGGTCTGAAGCTGCAAAAGTAAGGCCAGCGCTGGAAGAAGAACAGATGAATAAGTTCTTCGTCAGAGCTCAGGATCCGCAATACTATGAAAGATTTGAGAACCATAAATTTTCTGATATCATCAAGTTGGGAGAGAGAATAGAAGAAGGGATCAAGAGCAGAATGGTGACAAATTTTGAAGCACTCCAAGCCACAAATAAGGCCCTGCAGTCAGGAGGTATCTCTAGGAAGAAAGAAGTAGGTGCAGTAATGGTAGCCCAAGGTCCGAAGTCTCCTCTCACATACCAAACACCTCCACCCATATATCAGCCTTCACCTCCCAGATACCAACAACCTGCCACCACTGACCATACCTATAACACCCAACCCGCATACTACCACTCACTAACAGCCCGCCAAAACTACCAAAAACCTAGACCAAATTTCGACCACAGACCACCCAAACAATACACCCCAATTGCTGAACCTATAGACCAACTGTATGAGAGACTGAAGGTTGCCAGTTATATCACTCTCATTCCCACTGTCGCCATGGAAAATTCCTCTCAATGGATCAATCCAAATAAGACATGTGCCTATCACTCAGGCATGAAAGGTCATACTATTGATGAGTGTCATACTTTGAAGGATAAGATTCAGACATTAATTGACACCAAAGTCATACAGGCAAAGAAGGTTGCACCTAATATCTGTAATAATCCCCTCCCGGATCACAGGGGCAGAGGGGTAAACATTATAGAGACCGATGAAGAATGGGACTCAGAGGGGTCAATTGGACTCATTCCAGAAGGGGATAATCCTGAAACATCTCCTGTCACTCTCACACTTATCATGGTACAAACTCAGGCACCAATCGAAGTTGAGGTAGCTACACCAACTCCGTTTGAGGTTGAAGTAACAACACCTTTCATCATGATGGTAGCACCTACACCATCTTATAAGTCTAATGCGATACCATGGGATTATGTTGCAGAAGCAAGAAGGAAAGGAAAGGGGAAAATGGAAGAAACTGGGTGCAGCACAAGGTATGACCAGAACTGGTAGGGTTTACACGCCCGAGCATTTGGGAGGAACAAGTAAAGAAGCCGCTTCCAAGCAGCCCATCATTAAAACTGGCCCGGATGATCTTTGGAGAATGGTGCAAGCAAGAGAGTATTCTGTGGTTGATCATTTGAACAAAACCCCTGCTCAGATATCCATTCTATCACTACTGCAGAATTCTGAGGCACGCAGGAACGCGTTGATGAAAGTGTTGAATGAGGCTTATATACCCAACAACATTACCAGTGGAGAGATGGCCAATATGGTAGGACAAGTATTGGAAAGCCACAAGATCACTTTTCATGAAGACGAGCTACCACTAGAAGGACTAAATCACAACAGGGCACTGCATATCACAGTGCAATTTGAGGATAAGTTCATTGCCAGAGACGTGATAGATGGGGGTTCGAGCCTTAACATATGTCCACTAACTACTCTGAAAAGATTGGGTAAAGGCCTGTACGAGATACGAGCAGGAAGTATGAATGTGAAAGCATTTGATGGGTCTTAAAGAGCCACAATCGGGGAGACCAACCTCAGCCTACAGATGGGCCCAACCTGGTTTGATGTTGAGTTTCAAGTGTTGGACATATCTGCTACCTAGGGCTGTGCATAGATAGGATCGGATTTAGCACATTTCGGATCGAATTTTCGAATTTCGAATTCTAGAAAATGCAATCTGAATTCGATCCGAATTAATATCGGATCGGATTTTAAAGTTTGGATCGGATCGGATTTTCGAATTTCGGATCGAATTATTATACCTCAAAGTTGCAAACTCATATATATTTTTTCTTTGTAAAAGAGGCAGTACAGTAAGAAAAATTCATGTTTATATAATTATGAGAGTACTATGGTGCCAATAGAGATAAATCCATCAATTTTAAAGGTAATAACTTGGAGGAAAATGTAAAGGAAGTACTAATTATCCAAATTAAAGTTTAGAATTTATACATGCCCTAATAATTTTGAATTTTGGATTGGATCGGATCGTATTAAAATTATACCAATCCGAATCGGATCCGAAATCTGAAATTTTAATAAACACAATTCGAAATCCTATCCAATCCGAAATCCGAAATCCGAAATTGAACGGATCGGTTCGGATTTTGGATATTCGATCCAAATGAACAGCCCTACTGCTACCTACAACCTATCATTGGGACGACCTTGGATACATGCCGCTGGGGCCGTAGCTTCTACTCTACATCAGGTCGTGAAGTTTGAGTGGAACCATCAGGAAGTGATCATCCATGGGGACGGAAGTAATCTCATTTACACCAGTCAAACTGTTCCGGTCATCGAGAATAGAAGGAAATTGGGTGAAGAAACATACCATCGCATCGAGCATGTCAACGCAATTGAAAAGGACAAATGGTAGAGCAGTAAGATAGAAGGCATATTGGCATGGACAGGGTATGAGCCTGGCAAAGGTCTCGGTAAGAATCTCCAGGGGATCACCAAACCAATACAGCTAAAGCGTCACAGCACAACTTTTGGGCTTGGGTATGAATGCACCTGGCACGAATATCAGAATTGGTCGCCACCATGGCGTGGTCCTTATTACCCTCTAGAGCAACCAGTAACACATTTGAGCCAGTCATTTCATCAAGCTAACATGATGTGGGAGTCCGAAGAAGATGAAGTTCTAGCTGGTATAAGGAATCTGTTTCTGGATAATGAAGACACGGATTGCAGTGCGATAGTTGAGGAGGAGGAGGAGGAGGAGGAAGGCCTCATTATTCAGACCATGGAAAAGGGAGCTATTCTCAAGAACTGGACTGTTGCACCATCAAGGGCCCATCGAGTTCCTGGGTAGCCTGGAAATTAGCATCATTTATTTTAAAAGCAATTTTTACGAGCATTTAAAACATTTTCAGTATTTTGTTTTGAGCATGTTTTGTTTTGAAATAATTGCTCGGGTCATCGAGCCGTACTTGTTTGACGTTTTCAAGATTTATCTAAATGCATTGTTGTTTTTAGTATTTATTATTATTCTTTATATTTATTTCTCTACAGTATTATTACCTATCCCAATGAACTTACGACTGTGACATGTAATGAGACAACGCAACATAAGGATAATGATTCAGAGGATCTGGAAGATGATATAATGCCTGAGGAAATTGTCAGAGAAGTGAAAAACTTTGAAAACAAGCCTAAGTCCAATTTGGATAAGACTGAAACAGTTAATCTAGGAGACTCTGAAACAGTCAAGGAAACACGTATAAGCATTCACCTGTCACCATCAAAGAAAGAAGAATACACTCGTTTCCTGAAGGAATATGAGGATATCTTTGCATGGTCCTATGATGATATGACCGGTTTGAGCACGTCCATAGTGGCTCATAAACTACCCACCAACCCAATATGTCCACCGGTAAAGCAGAAGCTTAGAAAGTTCAAGCCAGATATGAGTTTGAAAATCAAAGAAGAAGTCACCAAGAAGATCAAAGCTAAGGTTCTCAGAGTGGTTGAATATCCAACTTGGTTGGCTAACATCGTGCCAGTTCCGAAGAAGGACGAGAAAGTCAGAGTATGCGTCGATTATCGAGACCTAAACAGAGCAAGTCCCAAAGATGATTTCCCGTTACCCAACATACACATACTGATCGACAATTGCGCCAAGCCTGAACTCCAATCCTTTGTGGATTGCTTCGCGGGATATCATCAGATCTGGATGGATTAAGAGGATGCCGAAAAGACAGCTTTTATCACACCATGGGGGGTGTACTGCTATAAAATGATGTCGTTTGGTCTGAAGAATGCTGGGGCCACTTATATGAGGGCCATGACAACTATTTTCCATGACATGATACATAAGGAGATAGAGGTATATGTGGATGACGTCATCATCAAATCCAAGAAGGGTACAGATCATATAGCAGACTTGAGGAAATTCTTTGATCGGCTTTGGAGGTACAAATTGAAATTGAATCCCGCAAAATGGTTATTAGGGTTCATCGTCAGCCGCCGAGGAATTGAGCTAGACCCATCAAAGGTTAAGGCCATCCCGGATTTTCCACCTCCAAAGAACAAGAAAGACGTGATGAGCTTCTTGGGACGCCTTAATTACATCAGCCGCTTCATAGCACAATCAACCGTGATCTGTGAGCCGATTTTCAAAATGTTAAAGAAGGATGCCGCAACCAATTGGACTGAAGACCTCCAGAAAACTTTTGACACAATCAAAGAATATTTGTCTACACCGCCAGCCCTGGTCCCGCCAGAACCTGGTAGACCACTGCAACTCTATCTCTCCGTATTAGATGGGGCTTTCGGTTGTGTCTTGGGACAACACGATGAGACGGGAAGGAAAGAACAGTCCATATACTATTTGAGTAAGAAGTTCACACCCTACAAAGCATGGTATTCTTTGCTGGAACGCACCTGCTGTGCTTTGACCTGGATAGCCTAGAAACTGAGGCACTACTTCTGTGCCTAAACCACATATCTCATATCAAGGATGGACCCTCTGAAGTACATCTTCCAGAAACCCATGCCTACAAGGAAGCTGGCAAAATGGCAGATATTGTTAAGTGAATTCGACATCGTCTATGTGACTCAGAAGGCGATTAAGGGACAAGCATTAGCGGATCATCTTGCAAAAAATCCTGTAGGAGGAGAATACAAACCACTAAAAACGTATTTTCCTGATGAAGAAGTATCATTTGTAGGAGAAGATATCGTTGAAGCCTACGAAGGGTGGAGAATGTTTTTTGATAGAGCCGCAAAATTCAAAGGAGTGGGTATTGGAGTCGTTTTGGTGTCAGAAACAGGTCAACATTATCTGATATCCGCGAAACTCAGATTTTCGTGCACCAATATTATGGCAGAATATGAGGCTTGCATATTAGGGCTCAATTTGTCCGTTGACATGAATATCCAGGAATTATTGGTAATTGGCGATTCAGATCTGTTGGTACATCAGGTGTAGGGAGAATGGGCTACAAAGAATACCAAGATATTACCATATCTATATCATGTGCAAGAGATGATGAAGAGGTTCACGAAGATAGAGTTTAGACATGTCCCGAGAATCCAGAATGAGTTCGCAGATGCATTGGCCACTTTGTCCTCCATGATACAGCACCCGGACAAGAATTTCATCGACCCCATTCCGGTAAGGATTCATAATCAGCCAGCCTACTACGCTCATGTTGAAGAAGAAGCAGACGGGAATCCATGGTTCCATGATATCAAGGAGTACTTGGCAAAAGGAGAGTACCCGGAGCATGCAAATCATACTCAAAAACGCATGCTCCAAAGATTTTCCAACCATTTCTTCCAAAGTGGAGGAATTATGTACAGAAGGACTCCAGACTTGGGATTATTACGGTGTGTTGATGCCAAGGAAGATTCCAAATTGCTCGAAGAGATACACTCTGGAATTTGCGGACGACACATGAATGGTTTCGTTTTAGCCAAGAAGATATTGAAGTCAGGTTATTTTGGATGACTATGGAAACAGACTGCATTAGGTATGTCCAGAAATGTCATCAGTGCCAAATACACACAGATATGATACGGGTGCCGCCAAATGAACTCAATGCAACGAGTGCACCTTGGCCTTTTGCTGCTTGGGGAATGGACGTCATTGGACCAATTGAGCCCGCCGCCTCAAATAGGCACAGGTTCATTTTAGTGGCCATAGACTACTTCACAAAGTGGGTCGAAGTTGCATCCTACAAAGCTGTAACCAAGAAAGTCATCGCAGATTTTGTCAGAGATCGTATTGTTTGCCGATTTGGGGTTCCAGAGTCCATCATCACCGACAATGCCGCCAATCTCAACAGTGACCTAATGAAAGCTATGTGCGAGACCTTCAAAATCAAGCACAAGAATTCCACAGCATGCAGGCCTCAAATAAATGGAGTCGTGGAGGCCGCAAACAAGAATATCAAGAAAATACTGAGGAATATGGTAGACAACCACAAGCAATGGCACGAGAGGTTACCATTTGCCTTATTGGGGTACCGGATCACAGCCCGCACGTCTCCTTACCTATTGGTCTATGGTACTGAAGCCGTCATTCCCGCCGAGGTAGAAATTCCCTCCCTAAGAATTATACAGGAAGCTGAACTCAGTGATGCAGAGTGGGTAAGAAGTCGCTATGAACAATTAGCTCTCATTGACGGGAAAAGAATGAATACAGTGTGTCATGGTCAACTTTATCAGAACAGAATATCCAGAGCTTTCAACAAAAGGGTCAAACCTAGACAGTTCGCACCGGGGCAGCTAATGCTGAAACGAATCTTTCCACATCAGGATGAAACCAAAGGAAAATTCTCACCCAACTGGCAAGGACTCTATATAGTTCACAGAGTACTAACAGGAGGAGCACTCATACTCGCAGAAATGGATGGAGATATTTAGCCAAAGCCTATCAACTCAGATGCAGTCAAAAGATACTATGTTTAAAGCTATTTACATTTATGCAACTGATGTAACTAAACTACGCTTGACCTGATTCCCAATTAAGAGGGGATACGTAGGCAGCCCTGTGGGTTCGGTCACAATTCAATAAAATTCTCATTTTCCCCACAATCAGAAACTGGACCCTCAAAATTCCCGAGCAAGTCCAGCCAACATCATCATATACAGAACGGTTAGAGAATCGCCTAAGTAAACTGGGGCAGAAATTTTGAGGAGGACCCTCAAAATTCTAAGGAAGTCATAATGTCTCTAAAGTGTCACAGTCATTGGTTCATCTAATATATTCGATATTGCATACTAATGTATTTTAAATAACTACATTCATCATATGCACGCATATTTTCGAAAACTTTATTTTATGAAATAGCTAGATGCTACCCATGGTAACTCGAGCAGGATTTCGATGCAGAGCGAGGCAAAGCAAGCAGGCGGAGGCACGAAGCAACCTTCCCCCGTAAAACTCACGATTGTCCTTTAGATGCAGGAATAAGAAATATTCTCAAATTCGGGCATATCTCAGAATCACTATCTTCATAACGACAAAGCTACCAAAGGCAAACACATTTCCAGCTAAGAAATACCCTGCTAATACTTATTATCTGTTCATTGCATGAGACTAAGCATTGTCTCCACCTTTGAATGAGGCTAAGCCCTGCCTCCTCAATTGCATAAGGCTAAGCATTGCCTTCCTCCTGCACGAGACTAAGCATTGTCTCCCACTTGCATTAGGCTAAGCCCTGCCTCCTCTTGCATGAGACTAAGCTGTCTCACATATTGCATAAGGCTAAGCACTGTCTTCCCCTGCACGAGACTAAGCATTATCTCCCACTTGCATGAGGCTAAGCACTGCCTTCCATTGCATGAGGCTAAGCCCTGCCTCCTTAATTGCATAAGGCTAAGCACTGCCTTCCATTGCATGAGGCTAAGCCCCGCCTCCTTAATTAAATAAGGCTAAGCATTGCCTTCCATTGCATGAGACTAAGCATTATCTCCAATCTTTGCATGAGGCTAAGCCCTGCCTCCTTAATTGTATAAGGCTAAGCACTGCCTTCCCTTTGCACGAGACTAAGCATTGTCTTATTTTATGTCAAGCATCATGTCTTTGCATATCATGGGTTGAAACATCGCCATTTTATCCAGAGGCATCATAGTCCGAAGGCATCATCCTCATAGCTGGAAGACACCATGCCATGGCCTGAGGATCTCTCAATATTGCACGTTATTATTCAAAGGCATCATAGTTCAAAGGCACCATCCTCATGGCCCGAGAACATCATTTCATGGCCTGCGAATCCCCTACCTCACGATTCATGGCCCGGGACATCATGGTCTAAGGACATCATCTTCATCGTCCAAAGACAGCTTCCATGGTCCAAAGGGAATTTGCATCATGTTTAAATTCTCGCAATAATCCATATATACTTGCATGCATCGTGTTTCAAGTTTGCAGGTAATCCAAGAAGTAACTGTTCTCTTAACTAGAGCAATCTTCGCTCCAGTTTCCATTCAACGTTCAGGTCCAGCAATTATTTCAAATGTAACCAACCACCTTCTGTTACCCATTTCCATCTGATAACCATTCAAATATCCATAACCATTCCCAGATACATCCGTTTACAATCCCGATATCGTCCTATCCAGAATATTCTTGTCCGTTCTTACAATAACTCTATCGGTTTATTCCACCGTTGGATCCAGAACTACACATGGCTTGATTCCTGTAAAACCAGGGATATGTAGACAGCTCAGAAACCAGGGTCCGGCCTATATTTTTCAAAATCACCTTGTTCGGTCAAAATCGATCATCATTTCTTTACCCGACAACTCTTTCATCCTTCCCGGGTAAAGAGGGGCAGCTGTTGATAACCAATTTTTCCCTCACATTTTCCCAATATATATATATATATATAGCGCATATGCATCATCATTTGATTTACAAGCATACACAAGTATTTTTCATAATTTTCCATAATTGTTTTTTTAAAGACTTTAAATCAATTTATTTCTGTATTTTTATTATATAAATATCTAATAATTACCATCCAAATTATTTTTTATGATGATCTAATCATTTACACTTATAATTTATACCAGCATGAGGTTTTAAATATTTTCAGGGTATTTCTTATAATTACATTTGCATTTTTTAGGGCCAAAATTGCACATTTTGCAACAATAGCCCATATGCATGTATAATTACATTATTTGGGTAGAAAATAAATTTTTATATTTTTATAATGTTATATAATTGTTTTTAATCATTTTCATGCACAAATGATATTTTTGATATTTATTAATTACTTTTATAAATTATTTATTAATAAAATACTGGTATTTAAATAATAGCCTAATTTTAACCTATTTTTGGACCTAAAACTACCCAATTCCAGCCCAATAACCTTTGAGCCCAAACCAAATAACCCCTCGACCCAACCAAATAACCCCTCGACCCAACCAAATAACCCCCCGACCCAACCAATTAACCAACCCGACCTAGAACCCTTGACTAATCGTGGTTGTTGATCCCCCCCCCCCCCCAAAAAAAATTTTCTCTCCTAATCCCACCGGACATGGAGTTACATGGTTGTTTCTTGAAATATTCTACTTCCCCCTAGTACTGGAACCTTCTATATACCGCTTGCCCAAACATGGCAAGCGGATTTCATCAACGTCGAACCAAAGCTGGTTCAGTTCCTTCGTCTATTTCCGTTTATGTTCATTCTTGTTCTTTTATGGTATGAATCTCTGTGTATTTCCGTGATTCTTACTCACCCTAAAATTAGGGTTTCTGAATCTTTTAAATCAAACCAAATCTGGTTCGATCCTTTGATTTTAAAAAGGTATTTCTGTCTATGTTCATCCTATTCTATGCAGCGTGTTATTTTTACCTTTTATTTATTTTTTTTAGATTTTTGCCGATTTTACACTTTCCCTAAAATTAGGGATTGAGATTTTCTCTCTTTTCCTTACTGATTTGATTGCATGTGATGATTCTTTCCTTTCTCGTGCTTGATTGATGATTTTCCTTATTTGGATGTTAATTTCTACTACTATATAAACCCCTCCCCATTCCCCCTTTTGAGAGGGACTTGAATCATGCAGATTTACAAAAACTGAAGTTATCGCGCTTTGTTCTCTAAATACTCTTGTTCTATATTCTGGTTCCTGGCCGGCTGAAAGCCAAGGCCAAAAATTCTGGGTTTTTGCTACTATGGACTTTGTTCTTTCTTGTTTTTCGCTTAACTGCTCTCTAAATTATTGAACAACCTCCTCCGGTGCAAGCACTGCTCGGGGCCCATTCTCGAGGCTCTTGTGAACTCTGAAGTATCAGGGATTTGGGGTTTTTGCTACTACACTCTGCACTCTTTTAATTCTGCTACTGGTTAGTGTTTCAACCTTCATAATGTTTAATTTCTTTCTTTCTTTTTGTATATGTATCTGAACTTTGGTTCAACTATGATGGTGTTCATCTTTGATATCATTCTATGTTAATTGATGCCTGAGAATAGTCTATTGTTCGTGTCATGCTTCACCATAATCTGCACCCTATGATATCTTATCTCCTAGGATTAGTTCTATACCCATGTAGTATCTTAACATGTTAATTTGGACTTCAGTATTGTGGTTGTATGTTGTTTTGCATGTTATGCTTAGATAATGCCCTAGCTCTATGAGAATCCCTTTACTTAAATGAACTTTCAATGAATCCTGTGTATATTGGAGTGTTTCAAGACCTGTTCAAACTCATTTCATGTTGTCCTGGATTTTCAACTCTATTTTCTAAGACTCCTGTGATAACATGTTTCCTAGTATGTCTTGGTCTATCTACTGTTCTCTCCTTTCTGTGGTTATCAACATGTGTATCCCTCAATTGTTTTCAAGTGTTGATTAATGTGGCATTAGGTTAGACTAAGTTCAATTTAGACCCTTAGATGTCCACTAGTGCAACCTATGTATGCTTGCAAAACCTGTCGCTTCTCCTAATTCCTATGATGTTTGCTTATGTGATACTTTGCTATGTGCACCTTGCTGAACCTACTGGCTTGCTTGACTATTTGTGTTGTATGATCAGTTCAGTGATTTCTATCTACCCTCCTTACTTGTTACTTTGATATTCTAAATTCATATTCCTAGCCGGCTGAAAGCCAAGGCTATCTAGGCTCTGTTGTTGGCCTCCCTAGTGTGAGCACTGCTCGGGGTCCAATTGAGGCCCTTGTGAACTCTGACACACTAGGGTTAGGCTCTGGTCATTCTTCAACTTCTAAAAAACTGTCCCTAATACCCTACCTCCCTATCATGTATTGTGTTGATTCCAAGTGATGCAATATTTGGTGATGTGGCTCACTAAAGGGGTCTGAACTCCCCAATGGACCTGTGATCGTGTGGTATGCTAGGCCGGAAATATTGAAAGCCCAGCAAGGCTGGGTATTTAGTTGTTTATTTGGGCCTGCTATAGGCCTGTCTATTGCCATGTAATATTACTATTTTACTTGTTAATCTGGGCCTGTAATAATACTTTGTATAAACAATTGGGGTGTTAGTGAGAAGGGAATGGGTAAAATTCTATATCTACATGCCATGGGTGGATAACATGACTATAGGACTTGACAATATGTTTGCTATATGTGTTGTTCGATTACATGAGCCCTATAGAAATCATGATATTAGGAGAAGCACACACACACCCTACTTGTTTCTATTCAGACGCTATGTCTACTGTTGCGTGGTTATAGACAGCATATCCATATGAAGTGAGCACTTTGCATGACTAATCAGTTATTCACTAGAAAGCATGCCTATAGGATGTATAATATCTGCTTCGACGACTTAGAAACTATGCCTATAGGAAATCACATACTTTACTTAACTTGTTTAATACCTGCACATTATTCAAAGCATGATCGTTTGACTAAATGTCTTACCTTCTCTTATGTCTACTTCTGTCTATCTAGAAAGCATGCCTATAGGAGCTAAATATGTATAAAATCAGCTCAAACGGTCAACCTTTAGAAAGCATGCGCCTATAGGAGCTAAATATATGAGAATCAGTCCCAATCGCCAGTCTCTAGAAATCATGCCTATAGGACCTCACTACTCGCTCTTCAAACGTTGTTATCCACACAATTATTAGGAGACATAAGTACTTTTGAGCATTTCCAATAGGTTCAGTGTCCCTACTGTGTAAATCACCTAGAGATCATGTCTATAGGTTTATTAACTTATAACATGTAGCCTCAATAATCAGCGTGTAATACCAAATACTCCTAAACTGTATAGTCGCTTAGAAACCACGTCTATAGGTTTTCTAACCCTCCATACCCCCCCTCCCCCCATAATCTGCAAATCAGTTAACTTGGGACAGCACCACCACATATACACTATTGAATTCAGCTTCACATAGAGATCTTGCCTATATGATTCGGCAAACTTATTAAAATCTACAATCTGTCAATGTTAATCAGTTTGGCGTGCATTTGTTGTCTAGATGCGGAGGCTAACTTGAGCCCTTATTTGCTTATATGTGAAATTACTAAATGTTTTGCCTGTCGCCTAGTATTTTTCCTTTTGAGCAACTTAAGTTAAAGTCTAGAACCACCCTTAAATAGAGGTCTAAATACCTCCTGGACCATAGGCATGGGACGGGTAGTGCACGCATAGGGCACGACTTAGAATTAAATAGAGCGCTTTAGGTAAATAACTTAAAGATAGTAATCGGGTAGCATGAGATGATAGTCTGTGCTCGCTGAATAACATGAGTAACACCCCATCTTGAAGGAGTTACGAAATATTATTTATGTTGCACGGGGTGATCCTTTAGGCTAAAAAACTTAGGACCCATCCCCCCCCCTTCCTGTTAAAATATTTCTTTATTTGTCCAAACTGTTTCTTTTCTCTTAAACTAATTCACATAATTCTAGTTCGGCCGGGATCCACCGTTGTGGGCCTCGAGGAGTGCCTAACACCTTCTCATCGAGATAATTTAAGCCCTTACCCGATCTTTGGTGATGCAAAGTAGTAAACCTGAGTCTTTTGCAAATAGGTGCCCTAACGCACCTTAATCCGTTAGGTGGCGACTCTCTCTTTTGAATAACCCTTCCTTTAAAAGAGTTGTCAATGTCGAAACTCGCTTTCGAGAGAAAACGGGGCGCGACAACCGATATGGAGACATTCCGATAGGTATTTTTTATGTCATTCTATATGCCCATAATGCATCATCAAGCTTCTTAGACCAATCCGACCGATTTGCATTCACCATCTTGGACAAGACACTCTTATCTCTCGGTTGGAAACTTCTACTTGACCACTTGCTTGTGGATAATAGGGGTTGTCACTTTGAGAGTGACACCATATTTGTCGAGCGAAGTGTCAAAATCCTTGCTGCAAAAGTGCAACCCTCCATCACTTATGATTTCTCGCAGAGTCCCAAACCTTGTGAAAATGTTTCTCTACAAGAAAGCCGCAACACTTCTAGCCTCAATATTGAGTAAAGCGATGGCTTCAATCCATTTAGACACATAATCCACCGCGAGCAAAATGTAAGTGTTATCACAAGAACTCACAAAAGGGCACATGAAGCCAATTCCCCAAATATCGAAGATTCAATCTCCAAGATGGTTGTAAGGGGAATCTCGTATTTCTTTGAAATTCTACCGGCCCGTTGATATTCATCACATCTTCTTACCAAATCACTTGCATTTTTGTATAGAGTAGACCAATAAAAATCACAACTTAGGACTTTAGTCGCCGTTCTTTATCCACCATGATGATCGCCATAAGGTGACGAATGGAAAACCACAAGAATATCACTTTGTTCCTCATCCGGCACACAACTTCTAATCACCCCATCCGTCCAAATACGGAAAAGGTATGGTTCATCCCAATAAAAGTCGTTGCAATCCCTCTTGATCTTCTGCCTTTGGTTTGAAGTGAACTCTTCCGGAATGATACCACTTGCAATGAAATTTGCCAAATTTGCGAACCATGGTACCTCTTTCATTGAAAGTGCCAAGAGTTGCTTATCAAGAAAAGAGTCATTGATCTCGAGGCCATCATGTGGCTTCCTCTCCTCCTCTAAACGAGACAATTGGTCCACCACTTGATCTTCACTTCCTTTCTTGTCTTAGATGTCAATATAGATGATACACATCGGATGAGCATGCCTAACAATTTTCAAGTCATCATTATAGCAATGGAGTGCTTTAAAGTAGTCGAGATCAAAAAGGCTATACTTGTAATAATTGACTACACTCAGCTCCTTATAATTAGTTTAGAGGTATTTGGGTCATTTATAGCCAAATACCCACTCTAGTATAAATAGCCCTTAAGGCTTTTATTTTAGGTAGACTTGATGAATGATAAACTTGAAGACATGCAAGTCTCACACTCTATCCTTATCTTTTAATTAATGCATTTATGTTTATGCCTTTAATTTCTTTATTGCTTTATTTATGCTTTTATTAGTGCTAAATTAGTCTTAGTTTGTGTGCAATTAGTAGTGAATGCTTAATTGCTTAATTACTTTATCCGAATTTTCAAGAGTTGTCAATCTTTTGAGGGTTTTCATAGCTTAGGGTTATAATTGATTATGTTCATAGAGGTAATTAGGTTTCATATCCTAACTGGTTCTTATTTTTCCAATCAATTGTAGGTCTAGCTCCTATTTTCATAGTTTAGGGTTATAATTAATTAGCTCCTATTTTCATAGTTTAGGGTTACAATTGATTGAGTTCATAGAGGTAATTACGTTTCATATCCTAATTGGTTCTTATTCTTCCAATCAATTGTATGTCTAGCTTTTATTTTTGATTCGGTATGTTTTGTTATATCTGTATTTTCGTTCGTAGTTCGTATCATTTTGGTATCAGAGGGAAGGTCGAGGATTGTTCATTCAATCCTTGGGTCTTTGTTTTGATTATTTTCAAAATCTGAAAATTAAATAAAAAATCCAAAAATAGTATTGTTACTGGTCATCCGAGTCTGAAATAGAAAGTTGTTTGAGTTAATATTCTGAAAACAGAACTATTTGTTCTCTCTCTATTGATATTGATTCTGATAATTTTGTATGTGCTGAAATTCGTTGGAATCAGTTGAAATCGATAGTTTAAGTTGATTTTGAGCTGAAATTCGAAGCTAGGGTTAACAATTGAAGAAAAGGGAGTCCGAAAATTCCCGTTGAAGCTTCGACGAAGTTGGGGTGTTTTGTTTCTGAAAATTAGGGTTCGAAATCGAATGGATGTGGTTTAAATCTTGTTGTTACGGTTGGGGTAAGGTCTAATCCGGAGTTTTGGAGTTGATTGAGCTCGATTTGAAAGTATTTTCTAGGGTTTTGAGTTGAAATTGTCGAACGACTTATCGGCGAAGAAGACGACTGGGATTTCTCGAATTGAGATTGCTTGAAACAAATTGGTTTCTGGGGTTTGCTCGGATTGTTTATGGTTACATTTTGAGTTCAATTTGAAGAAGTTTGGGTTGACTTTGGGTTGACAGCTTGAAGTTGAAATACGACGAACACTTGCCGAACATTTCTGAGCTTCAGCTGCTGAAGATAGCTTCGAATTGTTGTTGTAGCCTAATTCATTGAGCGAGAATCAAATTCATTGCTATTGAAGCTTGAATCAGTTGATGAACTCGAAGAACACCAGCTGCAAATTTGAAGAACTTTGTGGACTGATTCTGAGTCGATTCGAGCAGCTGAGAAGTCGTCGCAATGAATCAAAATTGCAAATTCTGGGCTCAGATTTTGAAGTCGAGTATAGCCACGCAAACAATTCTGCCTCAACATCCAGGTTTCATTTTTGAGCTTAAACTGAGTTAAATTCTGAAAGTTTGAGGAGATTTTTTGGGTTAAATTGTGAGATTCTTTTGGCTGAGACTCATTCTGCTGGTTTGTGGTGGTTTCTGCTGTTGAAATTGGAAGTTAGTAGCTGTTCAGTTTAGAGTTAATCTTGTCTACTGCTGGTGAATGTCGAATGAGTTTTTGAGCTTGAATTTGTAAGTTCGACTCGAAGTTGTTATTGGTTGAACTATTGTCGTGTCATTGTTTTTTTTCTACTGTCAAAATCTGGAGAGTAGTGATTGAACTGAAATCTGTCATAGCTTCTATCAAGCTCTTGTTTAGCTGCAGTTCATAATCTTAATTTAGTCTCCTTCTGCACACAGCTACATTTTGTGCACCAGTTCTGCATTGTTTGAACTTGAAAGTCTAGACCATTGTTGAGCTGAAAACCTACAATAGCTTTGTGAAGTGTGGACTGCTTTTGGGTTGTGAATTAACTAAGAGTTAGCTTATTCAACTACTGGTTTGAGAATTTCTATACTGCTGATTCTGCAATCACTTGGGAGGTGATTGATTTCTGATTTTGTTTGTGAAGCATGTTACTGGTGTGTGCCCACAGCTGAGAAGATTTGGTTCAAGATATTGTTTGTTTAAAAGTTTGGTTAATGTCTGTTGATTGATGCTATCATTGAGTTTAATAGAGGAGTTCTGAAGATTAGAAAGTAGCTGCTGATATGCCTGCTAGTTACTGAATACTTGTGTGAGCTTTCTGCTGAAATTTTGGTTTGGTTCTGCTGATTTGAAGTTGGCTGATTTGGAGTTTAGTTGGGACTTGAGTATGGCAGAGGAAGTTCAACAGTTTGAGAAATCTTTTGAGGACTAAACTCAACTGTTTGTGCTGACAAAATCTTGTGATAGCACCTGTAGTTCAAAGTTTAAAGGTAGAAGAAATGGAGCTGCTGCTACAAGTTTGCTGCCTGGTTTCTGCACTTTCAGTTCTGAGGATCTGTCCAGTTCCTGCTTCTTGCCTGCATTGTTGCCCGGAATAGAACCTGAGAATTGTTGTGCATTGAGGCTTAACAGAAGGAAGAAAATTTTGAATTAAAAATCTGCAGATCAGAGGACTGAGCATACAGCAGATTTGCATCAGTAGCCGCAAAGTTTCTGCAGTATAAACCTTCAGTTTGGAGCAGTGTTTGGCAGCCAAATTCTACACTGTTTGACCTGCAAATTAACAGCAAATCTGCTGCAACTACTAGCCTGATTTCTGCCCAGCAAACCTGCAGTTTTGGTTCCATCTTAGCCAAGGATTTGGGCATCAATTTTGCAGAATATTTGTGCCCTGTTTCTGCACTTTTGCAGTAAATCTGACCTGTTTTTGCACTGTTTGAGAAGCCAAAACCTGCCCAGTTGTGTAGCTACTGTCTAGCTAGATTTTTGCTCAGTTTCAGCTGTATTTAGCTGCAGTTTGACGAAGATTTTCTCTGCTACAGTTGAGCAATTCCTGACAGCTGTTTCTACTTGAGGTTGAGCTGCTGCTTGCTATAGAAAGTTGTGCTGAAAACCTGCAGTTTTGGACTACTAACAAAGCCAAGATCAGAGAGTTCAAAGGGTTCAGAAGTTCAGAAATTTTTTTGTCCAGTTTCTTTCCAGTTGTTAATCTTTTCTTCTTGTTTGTTAATTCTAAACTAATGTAAACTTAATATTAGTTCATATTAAGTTTTAACCTAGTTCTTTGTGTGCTTAATTTTGTTTCGTGCCAATTGTTTCGTGCTTTTATCTTTTATTATCGTTGTGAGTTGTTTGGCTCAAGTCTCTTTGCTTTTAATTGTCCGTCCTTGTGAATACACAACTTCCACTCCATCCCGAAGACGGTTGGAACTTGTTGTGAAACCTTGGAATTTCAGTTTGCAAGCAATTTTGACATTCACTACTTGAGCGGAAAAAGGCAAGAGTGAATAGGACTTTGAGCATGCAAAAGCCAATTGGTGCAAAGTGTGATACACGAGGGTTGAGCGACAGTGAGTGAGCTTGGTGAGGACTTTACTACTAATTTGTTTGCTTGTTTTGTAGGTATCATGGAGTACAGACAAACTTCTAATCCTAATTGTGATCCAAGGAGTGAGCCTCCGATGCATGAAGTTGTATCTATGCTTTATGACATAAGTGAGAAGGTTACCAATATTACCACATGGCAACACAAAACGAATGCAAGATTGAATCCTATATTGGGGGAATCTCAATTGAGGCAACAAGGAAGGGAGAGTAGTATGACGCTTACTAATTCCTCTACTACACCCTCTCCTTCACAAGTGCGACAAATGCTTCAAAGAGGAAATCGCGATATAACCGACATATCCAAAAATCACAAAACTTACCAAAGCAACCACAATCACCAAAGGGACCTTGTTTTCCTCCACCAAATTACCGACCACCTACCTACTACCAACACCAACTACAACCCCCACCCACGCATCAACCACCACAAGTACCTCAACTGCAACCTTATCAAACTTCAGACTACCTAAATCACAAGTAACTTGTCAAGAGCCTCAGATGATGCACAGTCCACTTTTTCAATATGATCGAGAGGACACCTTGAATGAGTTGGACGACATCCAACAAGTTGTCAATGAAGAATATAGGAGGGATGAAGTGTACAAAAGGGGAAGAGGCCAATTGAGTTTGAGAACAATCTTGAAAAATGCAAAGAGAAAAAGTAAGGATGAGAGACAAAAGATAGAGAGAAGTGAGGGAGAGAAAAGTGACAACTCTAGAGTGGAAAAAGGAGAGAAAGTGTGGAGTGAAGTGAGTGAGTTGTCACAAGAAAATAGTGAAGAGCTTGAAAAGAAAATGAGAGAAAAGAAAGAGGGAACACAAAAGGAGAGTGAGAATTTTCCTTATTCTAATGCTAATAACCTTTCCTCTTTCTCTAGTTGTTTTGTATCTTGTGAAGGAACTATTGGAGATGAGCCATCAAGTGAAGTTCAATCTACTTTGATGAACTTGGAAGAAGATCAAGCTACCTTTTCAAGAGAACTTTTGAAATTCAAAGAGCAAGTTCAAGGTAAAGAGACTTTCATTTTAGAAGAGCTTCAAGGTAAAATAGCTTATCCTTCTGCTCATGATACTTTAGTTGATTGTGGTGGCACTTTGAGTTTGAAAGATAGCTATGGCATTGATGAGTTTGATACCTCTTTATCTTGTAATGAGAAAAATAGTTATGGGTTGCAACTAGCTAGGAGTTCTTGTGCATTATTGGATGATTCTAGTTTTTGTTTAATGACTCCTTAGCTAGTGATGTGTGTGAAATGAGCAAATGTGAGTGTGGAGATGCCTTGTTCGAGAGTGAACAAGTTACTTACAATGACATAAATATAAAAGAAGAAAACTTCCATTTGTATTCCAATGAGTTGACTTCTCTTGTATTTGATCTTGATGACTCTTATGCATATTTGTGTGATGATTTTGTTGAGTGTGAAAAGGAAAGTAAAGTTTTTTATGCGAGTACTAGTATTAATTGCTTTACTTATCTTATTTCAACTTTTGAAAGAACATTCTTGTTAGACTTTGCTAATGCATCTATGAGAATTGAGTGACCATTTTAAGCAAAAAGTACCTAACTTTATTGATTATTTTGTGAAGGTTCAACAAAATAAAGTTGCTAAGGGTAAGAAAGGCCTTGAACTAACACTTTGGCATACCTTTTGTTAAGAGCTTTTTATTTTGCCCAAAAGGAAGAATGGTATGTACGTTTGGCTTATGCTTATCTTGTGTTTATCTAAGGCCATTGAGGTAAAGTCTCTTAACTTTGAGTATTATGATATTCTTTATATGATGATTCATGATAAGCTTGACATATCTCTTAAGTTGTCATGTGAAGTTGTTGGACAGTGTGTAAATATTTGGGGATTAAAAATTGTATTTGACCCCGGAGTTGTTTCTTATCATGATGAAGTTTCTTTCTTTGGATTTGAGAGTATGATTTTTATTCCTTCTTATGATACTTGGTTATACCATAAAAGTGTGCACTTTGTTGAGGATTTTACAAGATTGTGATTTTGTTGGAAGCATGAAACTTCACACTCTCTTGATTCTTCTCATGAGTATTATTTTTCTTATAGTCAAGTTTGTGTCATTTGTGTTGGACATGTGTTCTTTTTAGATTATGACACTTGGCTATATCATAAGAGTCACTTTAGAGTGCAAGATTATGATCTTTGATCTTTTTGCTTGGACGTACAATGCTTTGATTATGATTGGCTTGGTACTTAGGGAAAAGAGCCAAATATACCCCTCTACTTTCATATATTGTCTACATTTAACCCCCGTTATACTATCAGGCCAAATTTATCCCTACCATTATACTGTCGGGCCAAATTTACTCCTACAATCAACAAACTTTTAAAAATATCCCTTTTCAGTAATTCAAAATCTCCCAAATTTTTTTTATTTAAATCACTTGTTGTTCTTCTTGCTCCATTATTTTAAAACATTACTATTGATGTGAATGCTAAAGTTACTAGACTATACAAATTATTCATAATTTTTTTTAATTACCAATACACCCATTTCTCTTCTTGTAATAAATAAAATTGGTTTAGAGTTTTATTTATTTTTCAATCATATAAACGCCGTAGAATTTAGTGGGTTTATTTATTGTGTAGTATATGCAGTTGATCATCATGTATGTACATGTATATTCAAATATATTTTGTCATTGCCTGGTTAGTATAGAGTTCGATGGACTAACTTAAGAGTGCACAATATGTAGGCATTTAATTAAAGCAAAGTTGAATTAGGCAAGGTAAAGTCTCCGAGAAACTTTAATTTCAATCACTAATACTTGCAAAGTCTCCATATATTTGGTGCAACGAATTCATTAAAATTTGGGATGTTGTAAATACTTTTAGAATTTAGAAAAGCTACCTAATTTAGATTTTTAATTCACTATACTTTGTTTATTCGGTTGTATTATTTAATATTTTTTTCTTATTATTTTTCTCTAATTCATAAAGCATGTAAATGCCAATTATTTTAAAAATAGTGGGCCAAGAAAAACAACAAGTGATTTAAATAAAAGAAATTTGGGAGATTTTAGATTACTTAACAGATCAAGGGGTATTTTTAAAAGTTTGTTGATTGTAGGGGTAAATTTGGCCTGATAGTATAACGATAGGGTTGAATTTAGCTCGATAGTATAACGGAGGTTAAATATAGATAATATATGAAAGTAGAGGGATATATTTGGCGATTTTCCCTGGTACTTATGTTTGCCCTTTTCTTGGTTTTGCAAGGTCCAAATTCGAGGACGAATTTCTTTCAAGGGGGAGGATGATACACGCCGGATGAGCATGCCTAACAATTTTCAAGTCAACATTATAGCATTGGAGTGCTTTAAAGGAGTCAAGATCAAGAAGGCTATACTTGTAATAATTGACTACACTTAGCTCCTTATAATTAGCTTAGGGGTATTTGGGTCATTTATAGCCAAATACGCACTCTAGTATGAATAGCCCTTAAGGCTTTTATATTTGGTAGACTTGATGAATTATAAACTTGAAGACATGCAAGTCTCACACTCTATCATTATCTTTTAATTAATGCATTTATGTTTATGCCTTTAATTCCTTTATTGCTTTATTTATACTTTTATTAGTGCTAAATTAGTATTAGTTTGTGAGCAATTAGTAGTGAATGCTTAATTACTTTATCCAGATTTTCAAGAGTTGCCATTCTCTTGAGGGTTTTTATAGCTTAGGGTTATAATTGATTGTGTTCATAGAGGTAATTAGGTTTTATATCCTAATTGGTTCTTGTTCTTCCAATCAATGGTAGGTCTAGCTCTTAGCTTCATAGTTTAGGGTTACAATTGATTGAGTTCATAGAGGTAATTAGGCTTCATATCCTAATTGGTTCTTGTTCTTCCAATTCATTGTAGGTCTAGCTCTTATTTTTTATTCCGCGTGTTTTGCTATATCCGTGTTTTCATTCTTGGTTGGAATCAATCAAACTCTTGCAACAAAAGCACTCATCTCATCAAATGAGGTTTAGATTCCTTTTTGCTCATAAGATAGCGATGTGCTGCGAGATATGTGCATAGTAACTTTGGCACCCATCAAGTACAGGCGAAACTTCTCAATAGCAAACATAATGGCAAGTAGCTCCTTCTCCATAACGGTATAGTTGACTTGGGTACTATTCATGGTCTTACTAGCATAGTAGATCGGTGAAATATTTTATTGATGTGTTGCCCCAAAATAGCCGCAATCGCTATATCATTTGCATCACATATGAGCTCAAACGGCAAACTCCAATTTGGAGATGTAATGATCGGAGTTTTCGTCAACTTAAGCTTCATTTGTTCAAAATCTCTCATACAATCACCATTGAAATAGAACTTGGCATCCTTCTCGAGGAGTTTTCACAAGGGGTTCACCACTTTAGAAAAGTATTTGATGGAATCTTTAGTAGAATCCGGCATAGCCAAGAAACTCCTCACACCCTTTACCAAGGTAGGAGGTGGAAGCTTATAAATAACTTCAATCTTCGCCTTATCCACTTCAATACCATTCTTTGAAATCATATGGCCAAGGACAATGCCTTCCTCAACCATAAAATGACATTTCTCCCAATTGAGTATCAAATTGTTTTCCTCACATCTAGCCAACACCTTATCCAAATTAACAAGACAATCATCAAATGATTCTCCAACAACCGAAAAATTATCCATGAAGACCTCAAGGTAGTCTTCCACCATGTCCGTGAAAAGAGCCATCACACACCGTCTAAAAGTCGTTGGTGCATTACACAATTCAAAAGGTATCTGCTTGAAATTAAAGGTACTATATGGGCATGTAAAGATGGTTTTTTCTTGGTCTTTTAGTGCATATAAAAATTTGGTTATATCCCGAGTAACCATCAAGAAAGCAATAGAAAGCACGGCCGGCCAACCTATAAAGCATTCGATCCATGAAAGGGAGAGGAAAATGGTCCTTCTTTGTGACTTTGTTGAGTTTCGATAATCTGTATAAACCCTCCAACCGATGATCGTTCTTGTAGGTATCAACTCAATCTTATCATTGGTAACAACCGCCATGCCTCCTTCTTTAGGACACATTGAACCGTAGAAGTCCATGAACTGAAATGGGGTAGACAACCCTGGCATCCAACCATTTGATATTATCCTTTTTGACCACCTCTTGCATAGCCTCATTAAGTCTTCTTTGATTTTCAAAAGATGGTTAAGCACCATCCTCCAACTTGATCTTGTGCATGCAAAATGCGGGGCTCATACCCCGAATGTCCGCCAAAGTCTAATCTAATAGCTTTCTTCCTCCTTTGTAAGATTGATAATGTGGAATCTACCTGTACGTTAGTCAAACAAGAGGAAATAACAACCGATAAAGTAGAACAAGGGCCAAGAAATTCATACCGAAGGTAGGGTAGCAATGGCTTCAACTCTAAGGCATGTGGATCTTCAATTGAAGGGTTTGTAGGAGGAGTCTTCCTATTTTTAAGATTCAATGACAACTTTCGTGTTGTATAATTGTAAAACCCTATTCATTGCAAAGAGTTCATACATTCCATGAAACCATCCATCTCATCATCATCAAAGTTGAGCAAAATGGCTTCCAACATGTCAGCAACATTTGATTGTGGCACTAGTATCATCAACAATGACATCGGTCACCAAATCCACAAAAGAGCACACCTCATTGCTATTTGATTGACGCATAGACTTGCACATATAAAATACCACTTGTTCATCACCAACCCGAAAAGTGAGGCCTCCGGATTCAACATCACGAAGGGCCTTAACCGTATCAAGGAAAGGCCTTCCAAGAATGATAGGCACGTCATAGTCAACCTTAAAATCAAGAATCACAAATTGAACCTCATATATACATCCTCAATCACACCAAACGGTCTTTTCATGGTGTGATCGGCCATTTGTAACCTCATATATATGGGTCTTGTTTACCAATCCCTAAAATTTTGAACACCGAATAGGGCATCAAATTGAAACTCGCCCCAAGATCACATAAAGCTAGCAAAATTGGCACTTCCAATAGTACAAGGAATTGTGAAAGCGTCGAGATCTTCCAACTTAGGAGCTATGAAATTAACAATAGCACTAACTTGATGAGTGACCTTAATCATTTTAAAGTTCATCGACCTCTTCTTGGTCACAAGAACTTTCATAAACTTGGCATAACCGGGCATTTGCTCCAAAGCATCCACCAAATGGCACATTAATAGAGAGACCTTTCATCATTTGAATAAACTTCTTGCATTGATTCTCACCATTTTTCTTAGCAAGCCTTTGAGGGTAAGGAGGTAGAGGCTTCGGCAAGGGTGCCTTAGCCTTTTACACCACCGGATCCGATATGTCAATGATGTATTCCCTAGACGAGTTCACCTCCTCTCAGGTCTATTCTACACTATCATCAATATCAATTTGATCTACATCATGTACTTGAACATCATTTTATAGGACTTCCTCCTCTTGGAACATTTGGTCATCTTCACGAATTTGCTTTTCATATGAGGTGGGTGCATTCACGACTCTTTCACTTCTTGTGATAACTGCCATGGCATGTACTGTATTGTTACCACCATTTGGGTTCACTACTGTATTGCTTGGTAATGCACCCTTACGACGAGAATTAAAAGCTTGAGAGATTTGCCCCATTTGAACTTCAAGATTCCGAATTGATGTGGTATGTGAGGCAAGTTGGGCATCTGAATCCGCATTCTTTTACATCATTTGCTTGAACATATTCTCAATACGACCTATTTTATTTCTTGAGGAACTTGAACCATGGGAAGGATAGGGAGGTGGGTTGCCTGGTTGTTGGTACATTGGGAGCCTTTAAAAACCCGAACTTCGGTTTGCATGATTGTTATTGTTCCCCCAATTTCCTTGATTGTTATCTCCCTAATTCCCTTGGTTGTTGTTGTTATGCCAATTCCCTTTATTGTTAGAACCCCAATTGCCTTGGTTGTTTTGAGAACGCTATTGACTTTGATTGGAGCCTTGGAAATTGCTCTGTTGCACTTGGTAATTGTTCACAAATTGTACATCTTCTTCTTGCTCTTGATAGGAGTCCTCGTGATCATAAACACCATCATCTTGTGTATAAGCCTCTAGCCGGGGTTGAAATTGAGGACCTTTAATCCACTTCTTGTTTTCCAAAACACTCATCCCTCCATGGCATAAACTTGTTTAGGAGCTTGAGTTTGATGAAGTTGAGCCTTAGCAAGTTGAGTCATAGTGGTGGTCAATTTCACAATAGCTTGCCCATGGTCTTGCAATTCTTTATGAAAGTGAATCACATTGGGATCACCTTGAGGAACATTGGCTCGGAATTGCCAAGCCAAAAAGGTTTCTGCCTTCTCATCAAGAATCTCACATGCCTCTGCATAAATTATTGTCATGAAATTACCTCCGGCCAATTGATTGAGTACACATTGATTTGTGGTATTAATACAATGGTAGAAATTTTGTTGGATCATGTTGTCGGCATATCATTGTTCGGGCACTCCTTCACCATAGCCCGATACCGCTCCAAATCTCATGCAAAGATTCACTAGGCTCTTGCTTGAAAGACAATATTTCATCCCGTAGGGTTGCCATATGCCCGAGAGAGAACTTAGGAATAAACTTCGATGTCAGTTCATCCCATGTATGAATAGAATGATTAGGCAAGTGTTCCAACCAATCCAAAGCCTTACCCCTTAGTGAGAAGGGAAAAAGGCTTAACTGCAATGCATCTTCTGAAACATTTATTTGTTTTCTTCCCCAACACGTATCCACAAAACCTTTAAAATGCTTGATATTTTGATGCGGTGCCCCGGTGAAATAACCTCGTTGCTCGAGCAAAGTGAGCATCATATTGGTAATTTGAAAGTTGCCTGCCCTAATGCGAAGGGGAACTATGGCACTTGCATACCCATCATTAGGCAACTTCCGGTGTTGAGTCGCTTGGGGTTGTGGTGGTGGTGGAGGTGGAGGTGGGGGAGGTGGAGGCACATTGTCTTGTTGCCCACGCCCTCAGCGGTTTTGTTGTAGAACTTGTTGCATTTCATCAAGTTGTTCCTCTTATCCATCCACCTCTCCCACTATTACGTTTTCAAGTTCGTTGTTCGCCATTTGAAACTTAAAATCACTTAAACAAGTTAGAATCACGAAAAAAGAAGATACTCAAGAAACAAACTCAAGTATATAGCTAACAACGTAAACTCCCCGGTAGCTGCCCAAAAAATTGATCACGTCCAATTCATTCCTCAAATAAGGGAATATGAAATGTTCATTACAATAATAAAACCTAACGCGAGTCGGGGGTCGAACCTCAAGGAGCTTAGATTGGGTATTAAAGTAAACACTTAAGAGAGCAACTTGAAATAACTAAATTTAACTTTCAAACAAATGTGGGTATCAATTTCACTAATTAAACTATTAAGATTTGCAAAAGCTAGCGAACAAGTAACAATCAAAATATTTTTGAAGTTTTATCAAATAGAGAAAAGTCTAGGATTGAAATCGTAACCTAGGTGTAAACCTAATGGGTAAGTCAATTTATGTTTGTTTGTTAGATTAGGGTTGATATGACTCTCAATACAAGTACTCACCCAATACCTCTCGGTTAAGGAGTGATTATCCCCAATTTAGCTTTTTTAAGTCCAAATTGGTAGCTATAAGTGCAATTGAATATGAGTCCGAGTTAGATTATCCCTATCTCTAGTTCAAATCCGTTAATTAAAATAATCAATAACTCAACTAGTCAATTTCATATTAGCCAAGTTTTCCTAGACTAAATTCCTCTTTCTCAAGTAAGAACAATGTCAAAAAAGTATGAATCAATATTTGCAACAATCAATTCTAATTTTAAAGCATAAACAAGGCTAAATAACATTAACGCAATCAATATCAAACACAATATTAATTACCCATAAGATTTACACATTAGGGTTGGATCACAACCCTAGATAAAAATTTAGGTACTCATGCTAAAAGTCATGAAAAGATGATAATAAGAAGAAATTAAAGATATAAAATTAAAATTAAAAGAAAGAATAGATGATCCTCTATAATTGTAGCTCAAATTTGATCCAAATAGCTAAAAATACCAAACTCCTAGTTGTTATAATGAAAAGATGCCCTAAAAAATCATAAAGTCCTATTTATAGGGCTCTCGAAATCTCTAACAATAATGTCCTTCGGAGGGTTCTGCGGCCGCACTTCAGCTTCTGCAGTCCGTACTTTGCTGGATTGATGTTGCATATGCTTTCAGTCGGAGGAGCTCTCCGGTCACACTTTTGCTTCTGCGGCCGCACATCAGCTTCTACGGCCGCACTTTAATTTCTGTGGACCGCACTTGAGGAGGCTTCAAACTTGTTCAACTGCTCATTCTCTGATCTTTCAAACTTGTCAGTGCAAACCTATTTTGCGGACCAAGTGTAACAGCACATTTCAATCTGCGGATGACACTTCTGCCAAAAGTCCCTGAAGCTTCAGTTCTTCTTCTGTGGCTGCATTCCTCTTTCGCAGACCGCACTTGCTTTTATGGCTGCAGTTGGAATTCTGCGGACTGCACTTTTCTCAGCACTTCTCCTCTTTGCTAAACTTGGCTAGAACGTCTCCTTTTTGAGTCATTTTTCTTCATTAAACTTACATTCTCCAGCACACCTGCAATTCAACCTTTTTCATTAGATTCGGATACAAAAATCAGTACTTTCGGACTAAAAACTATAGCAAGAAGGTACTAATAAGTGGTTAAAATCCACACTTATCACACAGGGATCGCGTTCGTGATCAATGAGGTTGAATGGACCTCACACTCGCAACATGAGCGTCTCTTTCACGTATCAGTGTGGCCGCTTGAGGAGGGAAGGTCTTTGGTCTTCGCGTTCGCGGGAAGGGAACCGCGTTCGCGTAGGCTTGTGGTGTATGGGCATCGCAATCGCGGGTTGGGGGGCATGTTTGTGTAGGTGTAATTTGAAGCTGTGGATTTTTATGCTTCGTGAACATGCGACAGTGGCCGCGTTCGCGAAGGATACCATTGGATAGAAGTATAAGTGTATTTCGGGACTTAGACCCATTATTTCATATTTTTAGCTCTAAACTTGGAGAGGGGCGATTTTTGAAAGGGATATTCACACAACGCAAGAGGGAAAGTGATTTCTACTCAATTTTGATATTATATCTTATTTCCCCATGAATATTTATATATAGATTATGTGATATGAAAGAGAAATTTGGGGGTTTGGCTATGGTTTTGGAGAGTAAAAAATGGAGATTTGGGGGCCGGTTTGAGGTCGAATTTGGATGAAACTTGTATATTTGAACTCGTATTGGAATGAGTGATCAGGATTTGCGAGTTTTATCGGGTTCCGAGGTGCGGGCATGGGTTGACTTTTTAGTTGACTTTGTGTAGTTGTATAAAGATTGAAGCTTTATTATTTGGGGTTGTTTTATATGGCTTTATTTGATGTTATTGAGTTGTTTTGGCTAGATTCGAGCCGTTCGATGGTCGATTTATGTCGGAAGGCATTTCTAGGTATTGACTTAGCTAGTTTGAGATAAGTACCTTGCCTAAACTTGATTGAGGCACTAGTTGCCTGAGTTATTAATGTTGGCTACGTGCTAAGGGCGGCGTACATGCGAGGGTTGAGCCCATCTGAGTGCACCGAATTTTATTCATGTTCGAGATAGTATTTAGGCAATATTATGCCTTATTTTGGGTATTTGTGATTCTTACTATCATACTTTACATGTTGTAGATTTCGTGAATCATGTTAGAGATTATATGTAGGTTAATCTCATGTTCAAACATGATAACTGTTGTTTTGAGGCGTATCCACCTAATCTGAGCCGTAATTATATACTTCGCACGTGCATACACTTTAGCATGTTATTTTATCAGTCCAGGAGTACTTGATTTATTGTTCATTAGCTGTATACATGTATTCTTGTATTGCTTCTATGTTCCGGACTGGTTTGACAGCACGTGAGTTATCCATGCGGGTTGAGTTGATTGTGGCAACTGAATTGTCCGTGTAGTTATTATGTCACATGAGTTATTTATGCAGTGCGTGGATAAGGTTCCATCCCCATAGGGTCATCCTCTCTTGTTTCTCCTTGATGAGTTACACGTAGATGTGGAAAACTGATTAGTGTTGAGTCTTTGTATATTTTCTCTATATGCAAATTCCTTGGGTGTATACATAGTTTATATTGCATATCTCCTCTATATGTTGGCTCTATGCTTGTATACATACCTCTTTATGCATATCTTCTCTATATGATGCTTTCTGTTAATGAATTGTTACACAGTACATATCTTCTCTATGTCTCTTTCTGTGTAATTCGACTCTATGTCTCTATGTTTCTATGTCTCTATGTCTTTTTTGTATATCTTCTCTGTTTGCTTAACTGTTATCATGTTAATGATTGTGCATACCTTCTCTATGTGCACCATAAGCTTTACCTGCAGCTAGGCATAGATTCTGATATTGTTATCGCGTATTCGCATGTATTCATGACTTGTTCAGGTTTTATCACGTGAACATCATTGATGATTCTAGTGACTTCCTCTCTGAGGTTAGTCGTGATACTTATGGAGTACATAGGGACAGTTGTACTCATACTACACTCTGCATTTAATTATGCAGATCCAGGTGCTGGACCGAGCTGAGAGTTGTGATGGACTTTTGCTGAGTTGTTGAGAGACGAGGTAGAGTTGCATCTCATTCGCAATCTTGGCGTCTCTTTTCATTTGTATTACTGTTATTATTGTCCAAACAATATCTTTACATTATCATACTTGTATTACCGTTGTAAAGCTCATGACTCTGTATTTTCAGTTCTGAGAAATTTATGTATCATCGCAGTCGTTATTCATGATATTCGGCTTGTAGACTTGTATTATTCTGTAATTCGTTATCTTGTATCGTTATTGTTATGTTGATCCCTAGCAAATGAGTTAGGCGCCATCACAATCGGATGTTGATTTTGGGTCGTGACAAGTATAGACGTCTTCATACCAATCTGCAAGACTCTATTAGACATACTCATGACTCGTAGAACCCATGAACCTGGAGCTCTAATACCAATTTTATCACAAACCAAAAATCCACCATGGTCGTGATGGCACTTAACCTAACGTGCTAGGTAAGCCAACAGTCATAATCAACCAAAATCGAGCATAACAAGATATAATAAGATGTCATGACAAAGCATAATAAGTCTCATAACAAAAACTCAAGCAGAAAATACTACAAACAACTTCCAAAATTCGATATTATGAATTCATAAGCTACTAAGAGGAAATACAACTGAGTATCATAAATATAAGAGCAGAATCGGAACAAGATAAATAGTATATAATAAGAAGAAGGTGACTTCAAGGGTCTGCGTTCGGTCAAGCAGCATTACCTCAATTCTCGTGAATCAGCTACTAGGCACCCCCTAAGGTCCATTAGTGCCAATGTCAGAATCTGCACAAAAATATACATAAGTGTAGTATGAGTACAAAGACAATATGTACTCAGTAAGTGTCAAGATTAATCTCGGTAAAGTAGTGGCAAGGTTCGAGTCAAATGATACTCACTAACAAATATACTTGTACAATTCATGTATATACATAGAGATTTAAATCGCGAATCGTACTATCTTCGCCTATCCGAACCAATACATAAAATAGAGGCATCAAGTAGAATATTAGAAAATATGCCCAGAAAGCATATAGAATGCATGGAATGACATAAAGGATTCACTTAAGAGATCAAGCTTCCACCTTTACGTCCAACTAATCAATCAATATCATCACAAACCGATACTCATCAGTGTCTCACAACTCTGCGTGTACGCCACCAAGAGAGAAATATGGGAGGGCAACCCTGGGGGGTGGATCTGTATCCATACATTGCACGACAAAGACCTTGTGCGATAGTAATATCAATATCACAATAACCGCAGACAAAAACCTCGTGCCATATTAATATCAATCTGCTCATAATGTCCAAAGGAGCCATAATCATATCAATCTGAAATAAGTTCTTCATCTCTAAGGATGAATGTATATGCTTATAAAATAATTAATAAGATGCACAAGGACATAATAAATGAAGGTATAAATGTGTGTTTATGATATAAAGTATGACTATGACTAAATCAAGTAGATCAACATCTCAATAATAAGCCCAAATGAAGATATCATAAGCCTGAACGTGATCTCTACCATGAACAAATAGGCTCATGTAGTCACAATCAAATAAAGCATACGTCGAGAAGAACACAGAACCAAAAAAGGCACAACAAAGCCTCTTTTGTTGAAAGCAATAGTCTTTGAAGCAAAATTGTTTTGAATAACCCATGCATGTCTCACATCAAATTGATGTAAAGCAACGTTCTGACAAAGGGTAGAACAGAAAAAAATAATGGTCCTTTCCGGCCAACTGCTTTAAGATACAATGTTTGTGAAGATGAATCGGAGCCATTTATGGTGGAAGAGTTAACCCAAGTTCCGACCTTCCGACATAGCCAATATTGCCTTGAGATTTAAGAGCAATTCTTTGGCACCTGGTCATGTTTCACTTCAAAAACAATTTTGTTTCACATTTCACGATTCCGGTGACTTGCCGGCTCGAAGCTGTAGCTAGTTTGGACATATCTTGGTCCTTTCTGTATTTTATTTTTTTGCTGATGTGTAACTTTTTAATTGATTTAATTTGCCACGTCAAAGAGTGACGAGAGTGAAATTCACACACTTTTGTTGGTTTGGAGCTCTAATAGGCACATTTTTAATACACTTGAGGTGTCTAATAGCCCCAGTTAAAGTATCTAAACAAAAATTTGTGGCAACTTTAAGGGACTGGTATGTATTTGGCCTGGTTAAAACGAATATTGAAGTATCCATGTGTCACAAGTAGTTAAAGACAAGGACCAAATAACTACCAATCATTCGCACTGCTCTGACTTGAAAGAGAGCGGATTGCAATATAAAATTTGTTAAAGGCTCAGATTCTTTTTACGGTAATACCACTTATTTGGTCCAAGCAAGTGAAGGCCCATAGTTTCCTGTTTCGGTAACCGGAAGCCCTCAAGAAGACAACCCATTCCAAAAGGTCAGCTGCTATTACGTCTTTCCAACTCCACAATATACGATATGAACCACACACAAAAAAAAAAGACACATAAAGTCGGTAGTCCAAATATATAAAAAAATCAACCAAGCGAAGACCTAAAATATGCAACTGTTACAGATAGCACTTGATTGATTAAAAAAAATTCTTTACCATCAAAGGAGAATATGAATTACTAACGTTATGAGAAAGGAAAAAAAGGCAGCTAGGGAAAAAATTCTATGTATTTATTCATGTAGTCTCGGGCCAAAAAGACCCGCAGCTACAGAAAGAATAATGAACCCTAACTAGGGAGGCAGCAGACTTCACATTAAATCAGAGGGCTTGTGGAAATACCCATTTGCTCCTCGTAAGAATTGATCAATTTGTTAAAAATAAAATGTACATGAGAGAATTCACTAATAACCCGAAATCTACCATCTGCAAGTGGAAAGGAAGGAGAGAGGTTCTCCTGCCAAAGATAGAAAAACACCCCGGCCCGAGAACCATAAGAATCACCAGTGTGCTACTTGCCCCACTTTAGAGGCCTGCACAAAGAATATACCTCTTTAAACTAAAGATTGGGTTAAAAGTTGCACTGCTGCTGCCTCCAAAATGCTTAGCTTTTTTATCGTGTTGTTAGCTCCCCGTTAGAGAATAAGTGTTAGCAAAGTCAGGTTCTATAAGCCACTCCAGAGGCAAGCAAGCCAAGATGCTCTTTTACTTTGTCAGTTAGCTATCTATTCAATCCATCCTGCCTCCAAACCCTAAAACTGAAGGACCTCTCACTTTCAGACGCTTCGATCCACTCTCTATTCTGGGTGGTTCCCTCATATTCTCCCCCAATTCAAACTGGAACTTGTGATCTCTCTTGTGCTCGTCTTGCTTGCTCAGTGCTTGTTCTTTCGCAGCCACCTTCTTCAACTTAATGGATACCGGAACTGTACCACCTCTGACGGATTTGTCTCTGGGATGAAAGTCCAGTGCTTCTTTGGATTGACTTGAATTAGCAATGGAACTGTAAATTGCCTCATTAGCCGTAGAACACTCTGGAAAAGACAATGGCCCCAGCCGTCCTTCTGATTGACGTTTCTTTAATCTTTTGAAACTCTGCAAAGTACATGCCAAAGTACTTATTTAGATTATTGATAATTGGTCGCTCCCAAAACAAGAACTTCAATGCTGAAGGAAATTGACATGAATGTACACTATAATTTGTCAATGAAATAAAATTCATATTTGAAAGCATACTAAGCTAATATTAGGTGGTCAAATAATACTATCTTCCGACAACCAATTAGTTTCACTTTCTAATGAATCTCGCTTACTGAAAGATATATTTGTAATCTACCAATAAGCCATCTAATAGGTACAAAATTGAATATGATGAATCCTTGTAGCGAAATTAAAACTAAATCTATAACCCACTGGAGCTGGATAAGAAAAGAAAACAGGAAGTCCTGATGACAAGCAAGGGCACAAATATACAAGGACAGAAGCTTAAACTAGAGCTTTGCTCTTGTACTAATAATTACAAGTATCAATTGACTAGAACTCTGTTCTTGCACTGACAGAAAAGTATCAATTGTGGGGATATGGAACAAAGAAGAGAGTATTTAATCACACCTTTCAACTCTTCGCAAACTGATTAATAAAACTTAAACGTGTTAATGTCTCTATCAAGCTATACCTGGTGCTCAATGTTGATAGAGATTGAATCATATCCGTTTCTATGTTCTGCTCTGGGACGTCTCTTCACCCTGAAAATTTCTGTATCAGACTCATCACTGTCTTGATCTACAACAGTTCTACAATCTGTCTCATGAGCTACTTTCTGATGGACTTTAAAATTGTTATCACTCGATGAACACTCCGATCTTTCACTCCGACAACTAGAAACATCACCATGGAACTTCATTGATGCAGTATCTAAGTTACAGATTGCATTTCCCTGTACCTGCACAGTTGGGAGCTGGATTAGCTTGAGACCAAATAAAGCAGTTCTTTTTCTGCAAGACAGAACTCAAAAACGTTGGCAAATATAGAATTACAGACCAAAGATTACTTACATTAACACCAGCGGAAAGGTTATCTTCCGGCTCCATTGGAGAGTCGAGATCAGATACAAGTGAGGCAGAAGCATTGGGTGCTGACTCATGAATTGTCTGTTCAACCGAGTCCTCCGACCATTCAAAATTGATTTCACAATATGGAACATAGCCATCTTCCTCAGCTCGCGGAAACATGTTTAAAAGGAGAGAAAAGTCATCAGTTTTTCTATATCGCTGTTGAACTTCATGCAAAACCACCTTATCCTGCTCAAACTGTCTAGCTGCATTTTCCATGTCCAATATATCTTCCCTTAGGCAAAGCGTACTACTGCTGCCGCAAGGGAAATCAAGCGACCTGGGATCTGATGAACAACCATGCGACCAATCATCAGTTCCAACGAGCATTGCCAATATAATAGACAATAAAAAAGAGAAAACATTCAGTTAAAAAATACCATGGCGAAGGCACACTGCGTGTGCATAGCAGCTGCAATTAAGATAAGCGACATAACAGTCACGCTTGCATATGCTGCAAAGAATGGTACCATGTGCAAATAAGGATATGCCTGAAAATGCTATTAACCTCGTGAAGCACCAACGAGCACAGTGCTGAAAACGCATCAAATTCAGAAAAGACACTTTGATGCTATGATGAGTTATCAAGTCTGCAGAGGAATAGTCAGGATCTTCCAGTTCCAAACTCGTACATACAAGCATTGCTTCTTTGCAGAGAAGTTCCTCGTGAGGAAGTAGAGGCACCCTGTTCAGGAGTGCATAGCGACGGCTGGCAATTGAACCCATAGAAAACCAATCGCCCGTTGCAAAGTTAACGGCCTCACCACAATTGAAACCTACATATAAAGACAAGATTTGAGAGTCCAAGCTTTTACATCCTCGGAGAAACAGAACAATCAAGCGTAAATCAGTGGAGGATGAGATAACATCTGTTTGGGATGTGTGAATAAGCAGTTCCGCATCCATGCTTCACTGCATTAAACTCAAAACAAAGCAGAGAGTAAATAAAGGCAGGCTCTTACCATGACTAAAACCTGCATGATACGCTCTGGGAAAAGTTACTATGAACTCCCCGGGTTTTTGAACAGCTTTATAGACAGGAACACCATGCTCTGACAGAATGTTAGGAGGAAACAATGTTGTCTTCCCCAAAAGCACATCAAAAGCTCCATCCTCTCCATCAGCTGATAAGATATCATTGGTATAAACATGCTCTCGGACAACTTTCTCAAAGTCAAGTGCTGCATGACCTGGAATGCCATACCAAGTTTTTGCTGCCCCACAATGCTGATAATTGATACTACAAACAGATAAAAAAATGATCAGCCCCGGAAATAGCAAGGACTAACATGGTTCAAATAAAAAAAACACATACCTATATAAGTAGTGGTCTTCCACATGCCAAGCAAACATACTGAATAGCATTCCAATGTACAACATAGGTTCAGTAACTCCCTGGAGAATAACAATTGTATCAATAAACTGCGACACATTTTCTGATTCATCATATTTTCAATAGAAAATGGGATAAGATAATTACTGTACCGGGATCGATTTCTCAAGGAGTCGCAGTACTGATTTAGGCAACCGAGAAAGCCCCTGGAAACACAAATAAAAGCACATAATTAGAATTTCACAAGTGGTTTTTTCAAAACAATAAGGCCAACATAGACCACCTTAAGTCTAAGGCTAAATGTTGACGGGGAGAGTTGTGGTCTAGGATAACTACGCAGGAAATGAGGTAGGTGATTCGTTATTTGTCTTGGGACAAGAAGGGGAGGAAAAGAAGGAAGACCATAAGAACAAAGAAGCAACCAGAAGATTACTTCGAGGAAATATCTTCCTGTCTATAAAACAAACAACATTAACCGCATTAGCATCATAAGAAGTTTCAGACATGAAAATGGCAAGAATCAATATGCATCCTAACAACAATACAAGTTGACTGCTTCATACAACAATTTGGCATGATATCCAGAAAGGAAAAAAAGGGGAGACAGCACAGTAAAGAAAATACTTTTTAATAGAATTCACACCTTCATGTTCCATTTGCTTTTTCCAAGTCGATCATTGGGAGAAGAGGAAAACGCACTACCATCAACATCACAGGCATATTCCACGCTCTCAGTCTTTCCACAAGCTATCTCATGCCAAAATTCTTTTTCTAAGTATGCAGGAGGAAGGCATCCAGCACTATAATATCGACGAGCAAATACCTTGTTTGCCATTTTCTCGAAATCTCGAAATGTATAGTTCCTGAAAGACCAGACTAGTCAAAAGCTAGGCAAGCAACTAATTTATAGTAGCAATTACCAACTACAGATAAAAACTAACCTCCCACTCATGAAAAAGGTGACCTTGTCATCTGTGTCCCATTCGGCTAGGCGAAGTGGCTGTACCCTTGTAGTAAATTTAAAACCAGCCTTCTCTTTATTCAGAACTACTCCAGCAGGAACAGAAGCTGTTATGGGGGAAACAATCTTGCATATACCTGTTAATTTCAAACATAGTATCAGCTCTTATCCATAAATGAAGCTACCAGTACCATAAAATGCCTTTAGAAACAAGAACACAGCCCGAATAATCAATATCGTATATATAATTTACAGCCGTTAAATTGCAAGAATAGCTGGGATGGAATTTTCATTTTTTAAAGCAACTCCAAAATAAAAGGCCAAAGATTCTAGAGAGAGGCAGAATGCATAACAGTAATTGAATTAACCTGAAACAGAGAGTCATAGCAAAACCACTTAATTTGTTTGTCAGACAAAGAAAATTGATGAAGCCTTACCATATTTAGAAGCTTCAGGAGCTAACTTCTGGAGATAAACTAAAGGATCCTCAAACTCCTCTTTCTTTGGATAGTACACTGGACATTCTGGAATTTTATCAATCCAGTCCAGATTGGAGGTGTCAAACTTTGCAACCTTGTGCTTTGAGAAAACATCTTTTCCATTATAAGAAGAAGACCCAGATCCTGGATATGAATCAGTATTAACATGGATTCTAACACCACATGAAGCAGAAGATCTTAGGGCATCTCCTCCGCTTCTACTCAGCATGTTGCTGAAACAATTGAGATCATTCATAGATTCTGTCTTCATTCGTTGAAGCCTTTTTTGCTTCAAAAATTCCAATTTAGCCTCCCTCGACATGCAGACTCTCCCTTCCACCTGCCATAGTGAAAATAAGCTCATTAAGATTGTACAAATAAACCGAACAGTATCACATACCCTAAACCATTGTCGTGTATTTAGATTCCATTATTGAATTAAGAAAGTGTATAAAAATATCACACAGCTCAACTAAGGATACAAATTCTCTTACAATCAACTGTAAGAAAAACAGTCTCATAGCAAGGCTAAACCAAAACAACCAGACAATTTATCTAGAAATCAGAACAGACAATCGGAAGCAGGGGGTCTATTGGAAACAACCTCTCTACCTTTACAAGGTAGGGGCAAGGTCTGCATAGACACTACCCTACCCAGAACCCACTTGTAGGATTTTACTGGGTTTGTTGTTGGTGGTGGTGGTGGTGCAGAACATACAGTCAATCATTTGATGCTTTAATCTGACTTATACAGTAGTAAATGTCATGAGACAACAGGGAACCCACAACAAAACGAGGAAAGAGTATGACCACGGGTGAAATATATGGCAATGAATTATTAATAGCTCCAAGCATGTTCACTCAGAAAAACCAGCTCTTACAAGCCCTCAACCTAAAGCCAGGGACGGGGATTTTTTCAGTCGAAATCCACAACTGCATGTAGCTAACCATCCCCTTGACTTCTGAAGGCGTATATATTAATAACACTATAACATGAGAGCACTAGTTATTAACCAAAGAAACACTAAAAAATAAAATTACTCACGCTAGCTATCTGCACAAATTATGAAAAAGAATTTAAAGTTGTGAACACAACCTCCCCCCACCCCCAAAAAAATGTAAACAAAAGGTGTGAACACAGAAAGCAGAAATTTTTTCGAAATTTGATGTATCTCGAAATTTGACGACTCTAACCATTCAAATTTGGAACCAAATCATAAGTTCCAAGGGCGTAAATAATAAGAAATTTATAATTTTCTTCAACATTTTTTTCTGCGCGACAAAAGGGGATAGAAGACGAAGAAAGAATAACTATCAAAACCAGACTATGTATTCGAAAAAATTGAGCCAATCCATAAACAGATACAGCCAATAAACCGCCCAAAATGTAACTTGTAAGATCTGAAACAATAAGGAAACAATTTTTACAGCACAGAGATGAATTTTAAGAGTTTTTCATCAGAAATAGGGAGAAAATAGGTGATAGTCTCAAAAATTCAACTGTGAACATTGAAAAAAAATCAGCTCAAAATTTCCATTCATTCGATTTTCTCTAAGAGAATAACAGGAACAAGTGTTCATATCAATATGTGCAATTAGTTCAGAATAAGCATATGAAATCGCTGGGAAAAGATAATGCAAAAAAAAAAAGAAGGAAAAACCCTTCAATTTTCACTAAAATCCTAAGAATGCTTCAGAGATCCAAACTTCCAAAGGAACAAAAAGAATAACATTCACAACTCAAAACTTTACAAAGAATCACATAATACATCCAACTGATAATAACATACCATCTCATTACGAAGCTTTTCTCTACTCTTCGTCGTCTTTCCACTCTTCACAGACAAAAATAAAACCAAAAAAACTACTAACAAACAACAATACAAGCGTCAGTCAAGCCCTAGATCCTGATCTAGGGCACAAGGAACCAGAAAAACAGCCTTAGACTCGCCACATTCCCTTAGCACTGCATGGAACGAGTCAAACTCAGAGATCAGAGCGATTCCACCAACCTAGTGACTCAGTTACACGCAAAAACGAGAAGCACTAATCAAAGCGAACGAAACATGTAGAGTGAGTGCGTGTGAATTCTCCGGCGACTCTGTTCACCGGCAAACAAAAAAGCGGTTTCCCGGCGAGTGGAAGAGGTTTTCCGGCAAGTAGATAGAGAGGAAGAGGGAATTAGAGATAGAGAGGGTGAGAGGGGAACAGTAGATGGGGAAATCCAGAAGTATTGGCTTTTAGATAACGGAAAAAGAGAAAGGAGAGGATAATTTATAGTTTTATATATATATAGGGCAAAAGCTGGAAATTCGTTTGCTTTTTATTTTTTCTTTTGAAATTATTATTTTATCTAAAGATGGAAACTAATAATAATATAATATAATAATAATATTAAACGAATAATAAGGCTGCCTTTTTTTAATTAGTTTAATGGTAAAAGCTTAAGAAGTGTGAAGGAAAGTGGTAGTTGTTAGGTTGGTTCAACCAAACGCCAGCCGTCCTTCAAACGCCCGTTTTGAGCAGTCAAGGGCACGTGCTTTCCCAGTAATACCCCTATTGCGATATACACAATGACTAGGGATGTGTATTTTTTTTCAAAATTTTGCTTAGGATGGTTGGAGCTTTTTCTCGATTCCTTTCTAAACATAGGTCTACGACATTGAACTTATTTACTTCGGTTTGTTGGGGAAAAAAATTATTTCAATTTGATTTTGATCCGTTTGAATTTCACGTGGGACTTCTTTGTTTGGATTGTAACATCTCTAAATGAGATAGTTTAATAGTTATTCAATTAAAACTATAATAAAAGAAAGTATTGCATTCTAAAAGTACAATTAATATTATGATAAAATTATCATTTACATCATAAAAATTTAATGTATTTGTTTCCAGCGATTATAATCAGGAAAAAAAAAACCTAACAATGCCCCTCAACTATGAGAAATAGAACACATTTGCCCTTATTTTTTAATTTAGTCTCACACATGACCTTATCTTTAGTAGATTGAAAGATTTATTACTCAACTATGGAAAATAATAAATATACTCTTTGGTTGACTGTGATCTCAAATATACCCTTATCGCAAATAAACTGACTCATATTTTTCCTTCAAAGCTATTGAATTTCTAAATTCTTATTTTTACCCATTTAAATAAATGTTATTATAAAAATGGATTACCACATTGTAAGATAATAATCTTAACCCTAGAAAATTTCTTGTAAAAATATTTAACTAGAAAATTATACATATCAAAGATTGTTAAAAGATCTTGCATACGTAAATCCAATTGGTCATCATCTTCACGTATTTCTCCTATTTAAATTTTTTTACTCTCCTGAAATGTAACAACAATTAATCATATCACCAATTTTAGAAAATTAAATATTTTTTCATGGAACAATAAACAATCTTCAAAAACTCAAATGTAAAATGAAATTCTTAAATTAGTGAGAAATATTTGAAAGTAAAAAGAGAAATTGCACTTGTTGCCATGCGAGAAAGAATAAAATCTTGTGATGTCCATGACGGAGGGCGGGCCGATGAGGGCGGGTACAACAGGACTGGCAGATTTCTAGGCTGGCAAATTTCTGAAAAATGAGTGTACATGTCACCTTAGGCGAATCCCACATCGGAATGAGAGAGGAAAGTGAAGAACATTATAAGGCATGACACAAGTTCGCATGGTATGCGCGCTTTCAGGACTCGAGGTGGCATAAAGACAAATCTGTACGGAACTAGGCCTAATACGGACAATACATGTCATGGGATTGGGTCGTGACAAACGTAGCTCGAAAGATAAATCTGTGCGGGCCTAGGCACAAAGCGGATAATACGTGCCATGAGCTTGGATAGTAACAAATCCATAAAATATTAGGTTTATTTTTTTGAGCTAAATTTATGCATATAATTGCAATTACATAGACAAAAAAAATATTGATGGTCAGTAAACAGAAATTGAAAGAGATAAGAATTATTAGTTATCCTTAAAGTAAGATAAATACATTTATGAATCTTTGTTTTGATGTGATTTTTTTTTTAAATTTACATGTCCCTTTTCTTTTCTTTTATTATCTTTTTTTTTTTTGGTTCCTCCTCTTGTTGTTTTAGAAATAATAGTCAAATAAATTTTTAATCCTAAAATAAAAGTATTGACAAAAAAATTAATTTCGTTAGTCTTGAAGGGCAAATATGAGTCTGTCCACTCACGATAAGTGCATATTCGGGACTAAAGTCAAAAGGAGAAAAAAATTATTCTATTTCTCATAGTTGAGCGGTAAATTTGAACTCATTAATGATAAGAGCATATTTGGAACCAAATTCAAAATATGAGTAAATTTGCTCTATTTTCCATAGTTGATAGGTATTTTTGGCCCTTTTCTAAAAAAAATAAAAGACAAAAACTAAAATGAAAACTAAATAAGTGGTATTAAATCTAATAAAAGCGGAATAATACATCGCCTTAAGATGTTACCATCGAGGATTATAATTGGAGGGATACAATTCATTCACTCCTAATTAAAATCTCAGCTTTGAATCCTCTTTTATAGGCCTTACCCTCAACAAAAAATTTAAAACAATTCAAAATTATGTTTATATCCAAACACAACTCTAATTTTTAAATATTATTTTCACTTGAAATATTTTTTCACTTTTTCCGAAATTTTACAATTCTACGTAAAGCCCGTTTGGACATAAGAATTTTTTCACTTTTTATCGAAAAAAATTTCACTTTTTTTCGAAATCAGTGTTTGGCCATGAAATTTTCAATTTTCACTTGAACATGAATTTTAAAATTTTTTTAAAATTTAAAAAATTTCAAAAAACTATTTTTCAAAATTTTTATTCGGATCACTTACAAAACTTCAAAAACAATCCAAAATTATATTCATATCCAAACACAATTCTAATTTTTAAATATCATTTTCAGGTGAAATTATTTTTCGCTTTCTTTGAAATTTTACAATTCTTTTGTCCAAACGCCCGCTAAGATTCACGGTGTTACCGAAGAGTTTCAATTTCTGTTGTGGTCAGAGAAGGGAAAGAAGGAAGAAGTGGAAGAAAACTAATCCACGGTGCTAGAGTATATGGAAGAAGTTTGTTGACTATAAATAAAGCATTCCAATTACTGTATTGACGGTAGAGATTAATTCATCTGTCTTTGGCCGTGAAATCAAAGGCCCATGTGCATAAAAATTAAGTACCATTGTTGTCAGTTTAAACCAACTTTCTGTTAGTTATACTTGGTCCAACTCAAAAGATATCTTTGTCCCTATTCAGTCCTTCTTAGAAGCGTTGGGTGAGGGATGAATAAGTCATTTGCTTAGAATATTCATAAAAGGCAAATAGGAGTTGTTACTTTAATGTGGGCGTAGGTTTCTCATTAGCAAGCGAAACGTGGAGTAGTTCATGTGAAATGTGGACCAATGAGGAGAGGGTGGAGAACACGTGGCACGAGGCTGAGGTGTCATGAATTTTGTGTGCTTTCTCAAGAACAAGAATTGCCAGAACGGAATTAGCTGGCTCTTCCTGCAGGTTTCTCGTTCCCTTGTGATCAACTCCGTCATAGGAGATGAACATTTTCTCTCTCCACAGGTGAATTTATTTTTCAAGATAGAGTAACGCACAATACCCTCAATTAATTTAGGTATTTTATAGCCTGTACCAAGCTTCTTTTGAGACATTTTTTTGGTAAAAAAAATATTTTTTTTTCTAAAATTAAGGTTTTGGCCAACCACAATTCGTTTTTAAAAAACAAAAAAAAGTAGAGTACTTTTGAAAAAATACACTTAAAATTATTTTTTAAAAATTTGGCTAAACATTAATTGTTACTCAAAAATACTTTTCAAATTAAATATCCAAACATAAAATATTTCTCATCGAAATTACTTTTTTAAGAAAAACACTTTTGAGAAAAGCACTTCTCAAAATAAGTTATTTTGGCCAAACATGCTATTATTCTCTTTTTAAGTATTTAGTATGTTTTAATTCTAACGTTCTCGGTTTACGTTTATGACTCCTACTTATAAGATTAACATGCCATGTTAAAATTACTAGATTTATATAACACTTTTAGTATGTCATTTAAAATTCTCTCTACCATTAATTAAAAAATTTATATTCGAATCATGCGAATGAAATTTTTTGATCGGAAACACTCCCCTTTTAATTTATATTATACGATGCAATTCAAATTACTCAAGATTCAAAGTGAATAGGACATCAAATAAGAATCCAAAAGAAAAAAAATACATTTAGGTGGGTTAAAATGGGTTTAGCAAAATGAGTTGGGTCTCAACCCGCCCATATTTCATGTGAATCAAAAACAGGTCGGGTGTCAAATGAGCGGGTTGAATATGGGTTAACCCATATTATATAAGTGTAATATTTTTTTCAAGTATAATTTATAGTTTTCCTTCTGCTCAGATTATTTAGTGACAAGCTTAACTAAAATAACATATACTCTTCTTCATTAGATTTGTTAATTAAATTTGACTATCATATTATAAATTTAAGTTACGCTTCCACAAAATATGATAGTTTTTATTTTAGGGAGAAACTGTGCTTAATGCACATCAAGCAATATCACTAATAATACATGACTCTGTGCATGTTTCACTTTGTTCATATGTCTAAAATCCAATATAAAGCTAAATAAATTCAAAAACAAAACTATAAATATAAAGATACTATTTATATTCAAAAATTCACTAATAATATATGACATTATACAAATTCAATGTTGAAATATGTGTTCCATAACTAAAAAGGAAATACTAGTTTTTTGGTTGAAAAAGAAAGTACTCTTTCTATAATATGAAAAGAAAATACTCATTTTGTTGAAATGAAAGAAAATACTTTTTCTATATCATGAAAAGAAAAGAAAAAATTGTTGAAATGAAAGAAAATACTTTTTTTACTATCCTGAAAAAAAATATAATACTTATTTTGTTGAAATGTACTCTGGAGTACCTCTTTATCGAAAATGATGTATTACAAGTGGGAAAAAACACTCTCTTTCTTAACATGTACTCTTCAAGAACAAATAAAAACTATACAAACTTGCTTCTACTTCTTAAATTATTTTTGGTATTCAAGTATGCATTTAGAAAGAACAAGAACGCTAAAGAATAGTAAATAGTACTTACAATGTTTAGACGGAAAAAAGAAAAAGAAAAAAAGTACTCACATAGTCAACTATAGTGAGAAGAAACATACTAAGGAAGAGAAGTTGGAATACCTTTATAGCATTTTAAGTTGAAAAAATGATATCATATTTTTTGAGTGAGCAAAAGTTGAAACCCACTAGGCTAACCCATATTTTACCCATGAATATCCATATTTCTACGGATTAAATATGGGTTGAAACCCAAATTTTACTCAACTTAAATATCACTCATCCAACCAACTAAAATATGGGCGGATTGGTCGGGTTGATAAAATATGGGCTCATTTGTTTGACCAAAAAGTATAATTTTCGGTTAAACTATTATATTTACATAATGAGAGGTTAAACCTAGTTAATGATAATATCTCTAAATGCGGATCTTAAAAGTGTGGATAATGTGGGACAGATTTAGTGGGAGATCAACAATAACAAGCATTAAATATTCCAAAAAGTATGAGCAATAATGGAGGAGTAACTAGCAATAAATGACATTTAAGTAAATAAGATGGGTGATTCACCCAATGAAAAATGAACTAGATGATTGTTCCTTATGACAATGATGAGTGATAGATAAATTCTAGAATATTCGAACTATTCTCGGATCTAATGGAAAAGTATGGAATAATACCAATAAGAATCTTGATGAACATGTGATGTTTGTATCTTTGCTAGAGAGAGAGAGAGAATCCTTTTTCGAAATCTGTTCTTATCACCTGAATATTACATACCCTTTTTCCTTATTTTTTTTCTCTTTATATGTGACATATCCCTAATAAATCCTAATAGTACATGTGCATAGAATATTCTTTAGAATATTCCCTCTATTATCCTATTCTAAAAACTAGCCGTTACGATTCTTTCCGCGAACTTTGTCCTCGACCATTATAAGCATCCCGACCATGAGATTTGCCATTTCCTGATCGACCTCGGCCGATTTTTTCTCAATACTTCCTCGCCCTAAATGTTCCGTGATAGATTTCGATCTATATATCATTTTGCCAGCACTAATCGGGGTGCATGGTCTCCTCCAATAAATATATATTCCGTTTTGTTTTACGTGTCTTTATTTAACTTAAACATAACGTTTGAGGATGTAAATTCGATCCAATCCGCCCATTTACTATCACTAACCCCGATGGACAAGAGTGGAGAGGGGGAAGATATACTACTCCTACAGGGGCAAAGCTATGTTGGACCACCATTCGCTGAAAAATTATACTGCATATAAGATAAAATATTAGTACTTATTATTGATTAAAAATAAACTCTGAAAACTCTTACATAGCCCAATAACAAAGGGTGTTCAAAATTTAAACACGGCTTCGCTACTGTACTCCTATTAGATAGCTATGGGGGAATCTTTTTTTCTTTTGGTTACGCGGAGGTTGGAAGAGACAAATGATTAGAATTCAACAGTCAGCGAAAACGAAGCTTTGAAGGATTAGAGAAACAAAGGAGAAATGGTCGTCGCTTTCGTTGGCGGCTCGTCTTCTTTTGGACTCTTATCTTCTCAATTAATGGACGGTCAACAGTTTCCACTTTCCACCCTTCTTGTTAACGGCTATGTGGCTCCGTTACTTTCAGCTTGGCTAGCTGACCTGAGCTAGCCTTTCCCAAGACTCTTCAGTTACTATACTATTTAATCACATGCTATTATTGTGCTACAACTAGAAACGGTCTAAGTTTATTTATTTACGGCACTAATGCTCGACTAAATTATTGATTTTGTTGTATGACGAAAGCAGCAACAGATGCTCTTCTCGACCTTTTTTTTTAATTTTATTATGTTACTTTTGTTGCCATTATTATTAAAACAAATCGATGTATGTAGAAACCCTTGGTTAATTATTTGTGTATATTCTCTAATGTACTAAACTACTAATATGAGTTAAAAAAATATTGACTTAATTATGATCTTTTAATTGCTCTTCACTCTGGTTGATCATGAAAACGTTATTGCTTAGAATATATCTTTCTAAATTTTAAGTATCCACGTTGTTTGCCCTAAAAAACGGATAACAAATAAATTTATAAGTGGTTTTAAGGATACGCGGATTAATTGAATACAAATAATGAATTGCGTTAGATTAAACAGATAAATTACGTAATAAATTGTCAAACCAATTAATAGGAAATGATCCCGGCCCAATAACAACTTTAATGAAATGGCTGCCTCTGATCCCGGGCTCACATTAATGATGAACTGATGAACAAAAGTAAGAATTTTGAATAACAGAGAAAATAAGAGTATATTGCATTGATATGCGTGTTACAGTATCCCTAATGACTAATTAGACCCATCTTTATATAGTAGGGGAGTTTTACCCTAAGTACAATTCCATAAAAAGTAAAAATCTTCTGTTTTACTAATCACCTATTTTCTACCGATACATGCCGAGATTCATGCCGTGACATCCGGCTAGTCACGGATATCACGGCCTTTTGTAGGTCGTGCTCGATTGTCTGGTAATGCTCTCCGAGGTTTTTGGGATTCGAACAGAACCTGGAGTTCGTGACCCCGATACTTCCGAGTGCAGGCGTTTTGCCCGGACCCCGACTCGAGGGGGACCTTGCCTCGATTTCGGTTCCTTACAATCACGTCTCTTGCTCCGTTTACTTCATCGAAAACTAAGGCGTCCCACGGGCTCGGTTTCACCCGTATACAAATAGTCCCCTCATTTCTCGGAGAGTAAGTTTACGGAAACGACGAGAAACGACACGTGCACTTTGATTCCTCTTTCAATAGGCCGTGACAAAAACGACAAAGAATCTGAAACGTCCCGTCAGTCATGTCATTATGACTTCAAACGCGTGTCAGCCATCGGCAGGTCATCCCTGGATGTGAAACGGCGCGAAGCCTCTATAAATACTCATCTCCTTCGTTCATTTTTTTACCTTTTGACCAAGCTTCTACCTTCTAGTCTTCACGATATCACTGTCCTTCTTCATACACTAACATTTTTACCTCCATTCTTCAAGATTTCTCAGTAAATTGCAAGCTTTTACTTATTTTCTACCCAAACCAGCGCATTTGATTTTCTCAGTAAAACTTTTACCTTTCATCTCCCAATCTTTCTTCATATTTTTCAAACTTTTTCTAGATAACAATGGCTAAAACTTCCAAACTATTCCCCAAAAATTCGCTCCTTCTTTTTCACAATCGACCGCCGAAGTCGAGGAGACCACTCCCGATGTGGTCGTCCTCGAGAGATCTGTTGCGGGCGCGGCTACCGATGAACCGGCTGCCCAGCCTCCCTTGAAAATGTTCGTTCCCGGGGGTTGCTCGGTCGCAGATGACTTTAAGGTCGAAAAGCCATCGTCGGTGCAGGGCCGATGCGAGGCGGTATCTAGGTATATTTTCTCCATCACCGAAGACGTCCTTCATGTGGATGCAACTGGGTGGATAAGGACGTAGTAGTCCCAGGACCCGAGGACGCCATTACTACCCATGTGGAAGGGTATCTGAGTGTTTACACTTATCCCTTCACACTGGGCCCGGTGGACTCGGTTATTCTGGACTTCTGCAAAAGGTATGAAGTATACCTCGGTCAAATCGACCCGTCGTTGTGGAGGATCGTAATCCTTCTTCGATGCTTCGTGAACAAGACCAAATCCCGTTGGTTCACCATCGATAACCTGCTCCGCCTATACAATCCCCGAATCTTTTGAGAGGGACTGATAAAACTCACACGTCGGGCTAGCAAAGCCCCATTCTCGAGCATCGATGAGAACCAGGACTAAGGCTGGCAGGGACGCTTTGTCTGGGTGAAGACCAGATCCCTTCCGAGTTTATGCCATTCCTCAAGAAGTGGAATGTATCACGTAAGCACAACTTTCCTTTAAATGTCGATTTTACGTTCATCTGCTTTTTCCTCACCAGTATTTGTGGTGGTGCAGCTGCTGCTCGAATCCCAAACGCCATTCCTCGGTTCAAGGAGTCGATCGAGGGCATTTGTTCGCAGATGCCTTATTCTGAGCGCACATGGCGCGAACTCTCGAAGGGCCGCTGGGAGGCCCGTTCTCAAGGTAAAATCTCTCTCGCGAATAAGTAACATTAGGCTCCCTTTTTAGCACCATATTCTCAGTTCCTCTCTTTTCTTTTCTCAGGCTTGCCTAAGACCATTGAGCTTAGGCCTTTAGTAGGGGATGAGGACATGTCCGTTGATCCACCCGCTTCGGGGGAGCTCGGGGATACAACAGGAGAAAAGAAGAAAATGAAGGCTTTGGGTTCCCCCGAGCTCAAATAAGAAGAAGCCAAGGAGAAGAAGGCTGGCCCGTAAGCCAAAGGAGAGTTATAGCTCTCGAGCACCCGACTCAGACTCGCTTTTTCAGCTCAGGGATGAGCCCGAGGAAGATGATATTTTTGTGGCCCATGAGCCGACCTTCCTCGAAGAGCGGGCGGCAGTCGAGGGGGAAACAACGGAAGCTGATCCCCCTCAGGTTCGGGAAGCCGAAGTAGAGATGAGGGCCAAGACCTCTCGAGACGCCGGATCCACTCCGCCCGAGTAGTGAAGGAGAGATCCAACGAATGGGCCCATGGAGCGGACGATCCCCTTCGTTCTTTTTTCGAAGGTGTAGACTCGACTAATATGGAAGACTTCTCCGGGTTGGGCGACTTGGAGGTGCCGAGGAAAGACTCATCTTCAGAGGTCAGCGCGCTGAACTCGAGCCCAAAATTAATAAACTAGTTCCCCACCCCGAGCATGGATCTCGGCCGTAAGAGGTCAATAGTCATCACCGTCCCGGAGGATGCCCGAGTTCTTTCTGCCCCCGTTGGAGTAGCGAGCTACCTCCGGTGCCTGGTAACCGAAGAAGTCCAGGCGAAAATGAACGAGGTGGATGTGCCGTGCTTGTTCAACGAAGCGCAGCGAGCGCTGAACCGGGTAAGACATCATTACGCTCTTCCATCTTCTGACTTAATTTTTGATTTTTCTCATGTTTTATCTCTTTTATCTTTTTGCAGGCCTCGATACTCCATCATGAAAGTTTTCTCCTGTACCGGGCTGAGGTTAACCAACTCGAGACTGAGGTCAGGAAGCTCGCCGGGAAGAGGGACACGTATAAGCTTCTCAGCGAGCAACACGAAGAAGCCATCAAGAGTTTCCGGGCCAAGTTGGATGCGGCTCAGAAGGAGCATGCCGACTTGGTGGAACATGTAAAGATTTTCGAAGTTAGCAATGACGATTTAGCCATGGCGACTAACGACCAAACCTCGCAGGTCCAACAGAAGATTGACCGGATCGACCAACTCCGGGCTGAAATGAACGTGGTCCAAGCCATGGCCGATGTCTAGAAGGGAAAAATGGACCGACTGGATTCGGAGAAGGAGACTGATCACGCCCAACTCTAGTCCTAAAAAGGATAAGCGGTCGCTGCAAATATAATCCGATCGAAAAGTTCGGAGTCGAATCCCACAGAGAACTAAAGCTTAGCTATAGCTTTTTAATATTACTAAGAAGACAAGTTTGAATAATTTTCTAAATTATAAATATTGAGATTTATATTTCTAACGAATTAACTAGCAAATACTAGAAAGCGGTAAAATTATCAACTAACGAGATAAAGGGTTGGAGACTAAATTAAGGAGGTCTAGAGTTATGATTTTTCTAATTGTCGGAATCCTTCCAGCTATGTTCCCAACAATTTTGCCGATGTAATCTCTACTGATCGTGAGCATTTTAGGTGCCGTAATTCTCTCTCAAGCAACTACAACAATTTACTAGACATATTCTCTCGAACTACGCTAGTTGGCTTCATCGAACCGCTCACTATGACCACGTCAAGACTTTGTTATTTCTAAACCTACCTTTAAACCCACTGTATTGATTTTTTACATACGTTAGGAGTGACGTTGTTCAACAACCACCTAAATATATTCACAAGCAACACATAATAAATAGGCACAGTCAATCGATGGCCATTCAATCAACTGAAATAAACAAGTAGTTGAACAAATAGATAAATTCAAAGGCTAAATTATATTAAAACATAACAAGAATTCATCCTACAAAAGGTTCCATCAAAATCCTAGATAACAAATTAGCTATTCATAATAGTATGCATAACTACAATACTAGAATTCATAACCAATAATAGAAATAGGAAGAAGGAAGTGAGAAACTTGTAGAAGAATTCTCCGCCTTGCTCCTAGTATGTTCTTGCCTCCTTAGGTCGAATCCCCAGTCTCCATAGCCTCCTTAGGTCTAAAATATGTCAAAAGTACTCAAAATACCGTTTTTTCATGTATATATACCAAGTAGGGTCGGCCCCAAATAATTAAACCTTCTCCTACGCGAAAAATGACACTTTTCCAGATCAGGACGTCCGCGGCCGCGGATTCAACCGCGGATTTGGCCGCGGATTTTGGCCAGTTTCTGCCTCACATCCACGGCCAGTGCGCGTCTGCTCACGTGTTGTGCAATTTTCACCCTATTAGGTTTGGAATTTGGTAAAATGTGAAACATGAAAGTTGTAGCCCTTTGAATTAGCTTTCCAACCATATATTGTTGAGATCAAGTGAAGTTCTGAGCGAAACGTTATGTGAATTTTACTAGACAGTGCGCAATATGCCTACTCGATTTTTCGTTCGTTCTTAACTATCAAATTTGATCCCCGAACACGATCCCGACTTAATTACTTGGGTTTTTACTCAGACTTCAAAACTCCAAATTACTTGAATTCATTCCCTAACATCTACATAGCTCAAAATCACTCCTACAAGGCATAAAACACATAATTAGTGCAAAATACTAGCGATTAAAGCTCAAACTCAATTAAAGTGCAGTAAATTAGAGTGTAATAAGCGACTAAAATACATAATTATAGCCTATCATCAACACCCCACACTTAAACCATTGCTCGTCCTCGAACAATCAAACTACACTTTATATAGACACGACCTTTTAAAATAATTCTCCTAACTCATCACACCAAGAATACTTAAAATAGACAAAGCACAAAAGCGTAATATCTTCACTTCAAGATTTGACTTACAAGTACCACGCATTATTCACAACTCACCCACTTACTCTAACATAGAGGTCATTGACAGTACCTTTCCTTCATGAATCAAGTGCCCTCACACAACAAAAGAGAGTAGTTCCACACAATAAAATTTAAGAACACTTAGGAACTCAAGATAGAAAGAATTCGCTCACTCTCAGAAATAACATTCATATGCCACAAAAGATGCACCATAGGCTTGCCCATAGTGTACTACTCTACTAATCGAGCTCATTCAGTCTAGGATCAAGTAGGACTTTATTTGGATGTAATGTAGGCTGCGGGACGGGTAGGATACATTTAGATATAAGAGTGACTACACCTCCCTAAGCACTTTAATACATATACTTTAATATTCAAACCCCATACTTATGTCAAACCAAACTCCACCTTCACATCAACGTATATTACCCCATACTTTTTTAAGCACAATTATATCAAGAGTCACCACTTATCAAGGAATATTTTTTTTTCACAGCAATACAACTATTTTTCTCCTTTTCTTTCTTTTTCATTTCAATTGGCTCTTACTTTTTCAAAACAGTGCACCTTTCTCCTTATTTCATTAGTTCTACTCAAAAGCCAAACCATCCACCCCATACTTTAACTTTTACACAGTTCATAATAATTCAAGTGCTCATGAGAGGTTAGAAAGTTCAAATAGATGGTTAATTCAAACAAATGGGTAAGGCTTGTAATGTGGTTGCCAAAGAAACAGGATTGCAGGCTCAAATGGGTTAACTACGATACATAACAATTAGGCGGGTAAAATATATATATGGCTCAACAAAGAAACGCCTATATCATTTCCAAGACTAAACAAACCTATTATTTCGCTTTGCAAACACACGGGGCAAGTTCTAGGCATCAAATGCAATGCACAGAATAACACCCAAACCTCACACACACATGGCACATAAGTCACTCAGGATTGGATTCATCAAGACACTCTAGTCAAAGCAGTTAAGCAAATTTAAAATCATACAATTTAAAGTACTTACACAAGAGTCAAGAACTGAGCCTAAGAGTCACAACCAAAGTACTCACTATTCTCAAGGCATAACAAAGGCAAGATATTGCTTCAATTCAAAACACAACACAATAGCTCCTATTCCTAAAAAAATAAAACTAGCTACACTCGGTTCAAACAAAACTCTTGGAAAAGAACCGCGGCACAAAGAAAAATCAAGGGGGAATTACTACACTACCTACGAAAAAAATCTTTTTGTCTTTTTCCTTTCTACTTAAATCCCTCAAGAAAAATATCTAATAGATCCATCGTCGGAAAAAGTCCAATCTTTTCTATTTTTGTAAAAATAATAATAAAAAATTCAATTAAACTAATACAACTAAAATAACATTGATAGTCACCCAGACAATCTCCTCACCCCACACTTAAAATTGTGCATTGTCCCCAATGCACACCCATACATACAAGAGGGTAAAAGAAACTCCCTGGTAGGCCAAAGGCCGAAGCACTAGCATCTCATGGGGTACTCAGACTTCTCTCAGGCCTGGTCCTTCATGCGGGTACCTCACACTTAGTTCTAACCATATGGTTTGCTGTTACATTCTTCCAATGGCTTTGCGTTCCATGCTCCTAAAAAATCAAAAATCGATACTACAAAAATAATACTATAATAAAAAAAATAAAAATAAAAAAATAAAAAAAATAAAAAATAAAGTTGGGTTGCCTCCCAACAAGCGCTTGATTTAACGTCGCGGCACGACGAAAACTACTTTTTGTCTCCACCTTGAACTTATGAATTGGACCCCAAGTTTTGATTCTGCTCTATGATCATGCTCTTGGGGCGATACAAATTGTTGCGAGCCAAAAATTAAATGAATTCTCATCCACTTTTTGGCTCTCCACCGAGGAGTGTCACCTTGCCTAGACGGCCTTGAAAATTTCAAAATATAAGGCTCATCTACCTCTTCCCTGGACTGCTTTTTATGCTCATAAAGATCCATTACCATTTCACCGTCTGAACATAATGTATAGAAGTGTTTGGAATGAGGTCCAACGCGCTCAAATACATGAACTTCAAGATTTTCGACATCCTCAACACCAATCACGCTAGAGTCAACTAAATTTATATCCTCAACTTTCTTGGTTCACTCTAGTATCTCTTCTACAACATCGACATCCTCAAAATCCAATTCAATTGATTGTTGGTGTTCTACTCTGTCCTCCTCCCTTAGAACCTCAATTTTTGCATCTAATACAAGCTCATTTTGGCTACTATCCATAATATCAGCTGGTTGAGAATTAAATGCTTCAACTAATTGACGCAACTGTGCCTCCAGGTTGCGAATAACAGCATCTTGCCTTTTATGTGAAGTTGTTTCTCATTATTTTGCTCCACAAGGCACTTTAGCATATACTTGATCTCTTTCAGGTCATCATCCCTGGGTTCTTTGTTCATATTAACTTCACAAGAAAAAAAAGAACCATCATAGTAAGGGGTTGGGGGAAGATAAGAAGTATAAGCACAACTATGAAAGTGACCATCTTGACCACCACGCATATCACACACATTCCACACATAAGATTGCCTTGGTGCGCATAACTCGCTATCGGAAATATTTTGATAATTTTGCAATGGGTGGCTTCCTCTATAATATGCATAAGGAGGATCAAAAGTAGAATTACCAACATCAAAACTCTCATAATTCCAAGATGCCATGTCTCTCAAGTCAAAAATAAAAATTTAAAAAATAATCAGATACAAGAAAACAAAAACAAAAATTTAAACTTGTAACCTAGAAATATGTACACCTACAGCTACACAGTTAGTTCCCCGGCAACGGGGCCAAAATTTGATCACGCCAACTCTAGTCCTAAAAAAGATAAGCGGTCGTTGCAAATATAATCCGGTCTAAAAGTCCGGAGTCGAATCCCATAGAGAACTAAGGCTTAGCTATAGCTTTTTAATATCACTAAGAAGACAAGTTTGAATAATTTTCTAAATTATAAAGATTGAGATTTATATTTCTAACGAATTAACTAGCAAATACTAGAAAGCGGTAAAATTATCAACTAACGAGACAAAGGTTTGGAGACTAAATTAATGAGGTCTAGAGTTATGATTTCTCTAATTGTCGGAATCCTTCCATCTATGTTCCCAACAATTTCGCCGATGTATTCTCTACTGATCGTGAGCACTTTAGGTGCCGTAATTCTCTCTCGAGCAACTACAACAATTTATTAGACACATTCTCTCGAACTACGCTAGTTGGCTTCATTGAACCGCTCACTATGACCACGTCAAGACTTTGTTATTTCTAAACCTACCTTTAAACCTACTGTATTGATTTCTCACATACGTTAGGAGTGACGTTGTTCAACAACTACCTAAATATGTTCACAAGCAACACATAATAAATAGGCACACTCAATCGATAGCCATTCAATCAATAGAAATAAACACGTAGTTGAAGAAATAGATAAATTCAAAGGCTAAATTATATTAAAACATAACAAGAATTCATCCTACAAAAGGTTCCATCAAAACCCTAGATAACAAATTAGCTATTCATAATAGTATGCATAACTACAATACTAGAATTCATAACCAATAATAGAAATAGGAAGAAGGAAGTGAGAAACTTGTAGAAGAATTCTCCGCCTTGCTCCTAGTATGTTCTTGCCTCCTTAGGTCGAATCCCCAGTCTCCATAGCCTCCTTAGGTCTAAATTATGTCAAAAATATGTCAAAAGTACTCAAAATACCGTTTTTCCATGTATATATACCAAGTAGGGTCGGCACCAAATAATTAAACCTTCTCCTACGCGAAAAATAACACTTTTCCAGGTCAGGACGTCCGCGGCCGCGGATTCAACCGCGGATTTTGGCCAGTTTCTGCCTCACATCCACGGCCAGTGCGCGTCCGCTCACGTGTTGCGCAATTTTCACCCTATTAGGTTTGTAATTTGGTAAAACGTGAAACATGAAAGTTGTAGCCCTTTGAATTAGATTTCCAACCATATATTGTGGAGATCAAGTGGAATTCTGAGCGAAATGTTATGTGAATTTTACTAGATAGTGCGCAATATGCCTACTCGATTTTTCGTTCGTTCTTAACTATCAAATTTGATCCCCGAACACGATCCCGACTTAATTACTTGGGTTTTTACTCAGACTTCAAAGCTCCAAATTACTTGAATTCATTCCCTAACATCTACATAGCTCGAAATCACTCCTACAAGGCATAAAACACACAATTAGTGCAAAACACTAGCGATTAAAGCTCAAACTCAATTAAGGTGCAGTAAATTAGAGTGTAATAAGCGACTAAAATACATAATTATAGCCTATCATAAGAGACCGCTCGAGAGCAGTTGGCATTGGTAGAGGTCCAACTCCGAGTGGTGAAAGAGAAAGCCGATGTTCGGACTCGATAAAACGAGGACCTCCAAGCTCAACTGGGCTCGACTATTGTTGAACGGGATGCCCTTGCAAGGAGCTTGAAATAACAAGGTCCAAGTCAGAGACAACCAGGGCTGATGCTGAAGAGATGGTGGCTCAGTATAGGGCTGATGTTGAAGCAGTAGAGGCCCACCTAAAAGTCACTGTTGAGTATGTGAAGCAGTTGTCTTGAAGGGAGACTCTTGAAGAGATCCATGCCCGAGGTTTCGACCTGTCAGCCGAGATCAAAGAGGCGAAAAGGCTCAAGGTCGAGGCCAAGAAGCTGGCTGAACCCGAGGGAGAAGAAGGCTCTGAGGGCTCCGACGAACCCGAAGATGGAGAAGACCCAGACGGCTCTGGTGACGAGGCGGGTTCTGGTGGAGATCAGGCGTAGGTGCCTTAGGAATTTTTGTCTTTGTTTTTGCATTTTGTACATTTATTTTGTTGAGGCCGTTTTTATTGGCCTTTGTAAAGATATTTTGGAACGTATTTATAAGGTTTATTCCCTTTTGGCAATTTTCAAGTTTATTACCTTTAGCCTCCTTTTTACAATTGCAAAGATTTTAAATGCCTCAGCACAGAATAAAACGTAGTAATAAGTTGTTGTTCGGAGGTCCGAACAAGACTTGTTCTCGATGTAAGTTTTGTTTGAAACTTGTGGGGGCTCGATATGACCGGAAGCTTTCCCCAAGTGCTTGTTTAGATATTTTTAGACTATAATTTTACCGAGGGTAACCTTTGAACCAGTTTAGAATTTTGAAGGCCGTAACCTTTTAAGTTCAGGAACTACCTAATAGGCTTTGTACCTCCGGGCTTCGATAGCCCGAGCCGTCCGAGCTTGTCTTGGATGGTAGTCCCCGAGTAAGGGTAGCCATAGCCTTTTAAGTTTAGGCACTGCCTAATAGGTTTTTATGCCTCCGGGCTTCGATAGCCCGAGCCGTCCAAGTTTGTCTTGGACGACAGTCCCCGAGTAGGGGTGATCTATTAGATCCAGATAGAGGCGACCCCTGGGCTCGATATCCTTAAGGAACAAAATGTAATAGTCTTAAGGGACAAAATATGTATCTGCAAGGTAGAAACTTTCTTTCATTCCTGTGCATAATATACAAGATTGTAAGTGTGTACAAGCTTCATGTTATGGCTTAGGTGGTCTATGCGGGCATGATTCATTTGACAGTTTGGCCCTTACAATAAATCATATCCACCGAGCCTAGACTATTCAAGCACAAAGTTTCCTTCCTTGCTAAAAATTATTACCCGAGGGTGATGAACCCCAGTATTCGAGGTCGATCGTTGAGAGGGCTCGGATACTGTTGATGTGACCATCGACCTCGGTTCATAACCGGTCTTAAATTCTAAGTTAGCAAGATCCACCGTTGCCTCTTTAAAAACCTTATCGGAAAACCCATTTGGGACAAAACCGGTTCAAGATAAAAAGAGTGCAACGCGTGCTTTCAGGCCTAACAACTGCATCATCCTTTGGTTGTTGCCTGCAAGTGTTAGTTCAACTCGCAATATATGTAATAATAATAATAAAAAAAGAATGGGGTTGTACCTTAGCAGTAGTATCGTTTTAAGTAGGTTACGTTCCAGTTGTTCGGTAACTGCTCATCGTTCCCTGCTTCGAGTTTGTACGAACCTTTATCGGCAATCTCGATAATTCGATATGGACCTTCCCAATTCGGTTTCAGCTTCTCTTCGTTCGGGTTTTGGGTGTTCAGTGTCACCTTTATTAACACCAGGTCCCTGATATTGAAGTGCGGGAGGTTGGCTCTCCGGTTGTAATACCTTTCGATCCGTTGTTTCTGGGCGGAAAATCGGACGAGGGCGGCCTCGTGCCTCTCATCCAATAGTTCTAGGCTCGTGCTCATGGCCTCACTGTTTGACTCTTCGGTCGCGTATCGAAACTTGAAACTCAGTTCTTCTACCTCGACTGGTATTAGTGCTTCGGCACCGTAGACCAACGAAAACGGGGTGGCCCCTATACTAGACTTTGAGGTCGTACGGTATGCCCATAGTACTTTGGGAAAAATTTCCTTCCATTTTCCTTTGGCATCGGTCAACCTTTTCTTAAGGTTTTGGAGTATGGTCTTGTTTGTAGACTCCGCATGTCCGTTCCCACTAGGGTGATAGGGTGTTGACAGGATACTTTTGATCTTATGGTCCTCGAAAAATTTGCTTACCTTACTGCCGATGAACTGCTTCCCGTTGTCACATAAGATCTCGGCCGGCATTCCAACCGACATATTATGTGGTCCCAAATAAAATAAATAACTTCTTTTTCTCTGACTTTCTCAAATGCCCGAGCTTCAACCCATTTAGAAAAATAGTCAGTCATAAATAATATAAATTGAGCCTTACCGGGTGCCCATGGCAGGGGACCAACGATGTCCATTCCCCATTTTATGAATGGATAAGGTGACAAGACCGAATGTAGTAGCTCTCCGGGCTGATGAATCATCGGTGCGTGCCTCTAACAGCCATCGCATTTTTGCACGAACTCCTTCGCATCTTTCTCCATGTCTATCCAGTAATAGCCGGCTCTGATTATCTTACGAACCAATAATTCGGCCCCCGAATGGTTCCCGCAGGTGCCTTCGTGAACTTCCCTCAAAACATATTCAGTGTCTCCCGGTCCCAGACATATGACGAGTGGGCCATCGAACATTCTTCTAAATAAGGTGTTATCTTCGGACAGGCTGAACCTGGCCGCCTTCGTGCGCAGAGCTTTCGATTCTTTAGGATCCGAGGGCAGCTTCTTGGTCTTTAGGTAATCTATATATTTGTTTCTCCCGTCCCAAGCTAAGCTTGTCGAGTTTACCTCGGCGTGGCCTTCTTCCACTATCGATTTCATGAGTTGTACGACCATTCCCAAGCTGAATTCATCATCATCAACCGACTACTCCAAGTTAGCCAGAGCATCGGCTTCGCTGTTTTGATCCCGGGATACATGTTGCAGGGTCCACTCCTTGAATCGATGTAGTGTTATATGTAGTTTATCCAAGTATCTTCGCATTCATTCCTCTTTCACTTTGAACATCCCATTGACTTGATTCACCACAAGGAGGGAATCACATTTAGCTTCAATCACCTCGGCCCCCAGGCGTTTAGCCAGTTCGAGACCTGCAATCATGGCCTCATACTCGGCCTCATTATTAGTCAATTTTACAGTTTTAATAGATTGCCTAAATATGTTACCTCTATGCGGCTTTAACACGATACCGAGTCCGGACTCCTTTGCATTCGAAGCACCATCCGTAAAGAGGGTCCAGATCCCCGAGGAGGCCCTCGAGGTTAACAATAATTCATTTTCGACTTCGGGTATTAAGGCCGGTGTGAAGTCAGCCGCGAAATCTGTCAAAATTTGAGATTTGATGGCGGTTCGGGGTCGATATTCAATATTGTACCCACTAATTTCTATGGCCCATTTGGCGTCCCGAGAGCTTGGATTTGTGCATTATGTTCCTCAATGGGTAAGTAGTCACGACACATATGGGATGCCATTGAAAATATAACCTTAACTTCCTGGAGGCGCTTAGCAAAGCGAGCGCCAATTTCTCCAGGTGAGGATACCTCATTTCGGCCTCGCCTAGAGTCCTGCTAACATAATATATAGGGAATTGCGTACCTTCTTCTTCCCGGACTAAGACTCCACTTACCGCTATCTCGGATACCGCTAAGTACAGGTACAACTGCTTATCTGCCTTCGGAGTATGAAGTAAAGGCGGACTCGAAGGGTACCGTTTGAGTTCTTCCAAAGCTTGCTGACACTCTGGTGTCCACGAGAAGTTATTCTTCTTCTTCTTCAATAAAAGAAGAATCGATGGCTCTTATCGGAGGACCTTGAAATGAACCGACCTAAGGAGGCTATGCGCCCGGTTAGCCTTTGAACAACCTTGACATTGTCCACTATGGTGATGTCTTCTGTGGCCTTGATCTTGTCGGGATTGATCTCGATTCCCCGGTTGGACACCATGAATCTAAGAAACTTTTCGGACCCGACTCCGAATGTACATTTCTCTAGGTTCAACTTCATATTGTATTTCTTAAGTATGTTGAAGATTTCCTACAAATATTTCAAATGGTCCTCTGCTCGCATGGACTTAACTAACATGTCGTCAATGTAAATCTCCATTAAATTTTCTATTTGCTCTTCGAACATCCGATTTACTAGGCATTGGTAAGTGGCACCAACATTTTTTTGTCCGAACAGAATTGCGTTATAACAATAGGCGCCATATTTAGTGATGAAGGAAGTCTTTTCCTAATCAGCCGGATCCATCCGGATCTGGTTGTACCCGGAATAGGCGTCGAGAAAGCTGAGTATCTCGTGGCCGGCCGTCGCATCGATCATGCGATCGATGTTAGGCAAAAGAAAAGAGTCCTTCGGGCATGCCTTGTTCAAGTCTTTGTAGTCTACACACATTCTTAATTTATTTCCCTTTTTAGGCACTACCACTATGTTGCTAACCAGTCCGGGTACTTAACTTCCCGAATGGAACCTATTTTAAGAAGTTTGGATACCTCGTCTTTGATGAATGCGTGCTTGACTTCGGACTGAGGCCTCCTCTTATATTTAACCAGGTGAAACTTCGTACCTAAGCTCAGCTTATGAGTAGTTATTTCCGGCGGGATCCTGTCATGTCAAGATGGGACCAAGCGAAACAATCGATGTTAGCTATAAGATCTTCAATGAGTTTTTCCTAAGCTCGGGAGTAAGCCCCATGCCCAGGGATACCTTCCGATCGGGCAGGTGCTCGATCAATATGACTTGCTCTAGCTCCTCAACCGTTGACTTGGTGTCATTAGAATCGTCAGGGGCTATGAAAGACCCGGGGACTCCATAATCGTTATCCTCGCCCGTCCCCTGCTTTTCTGGTTCGGTCGGGGCCGGTGTCGGTGATTGCTATCTGGTTTCTTCCTTGGTGACCAAACTCGGGTTCTTCGATGTCGAGAGTGGGGATATCGAGACCACCTCATCGACCGCGAATATTTCTTTTACGGCGGCCAGTTTCTCTCCATAAACTATTTTGATCCCTCCCGGTGTGGGGAATTTCAACGCCTGATGTAGTGTCGAGGGTACTGCCCTCATGTTGTGAATCAATGGCCTCCCGAATAGAGCGTTGTATCTCATATCTCCTTCGATCATGTAGAACTTTATTTCCTGAATGGTTCCAACAGTGTTTGCCGGCAGGGTTATCTCCCCTTTAGTGGTTTCACATGCCATGTTAAACCTGTTTAAAATTCGGACTGCAGGCACAATTTGGTCTTGCAGACCCAACTGTTCCACGACCCTTGATCTGATGATATTGGCCGATCTACCTGAATCAATCAACACACGTTTAACTTGAGATTTATTTATGAGTACAGATATTACTAGCGCATCATTGTGTGGTTGCACGATGCCTTCAGCATCCTCATTATTGAAAGATACGGTTCCCTACGGTACATAATCTCGAGTCCCTTTTTCCCTTGTAGTGGACACTTTAGTGCGCTTTAACATCGTCCCCTGAGGGATGTCAACCTCATCGATGATCATGTTAATGACGTGCTGAGGTTCCTCTTGCTCAATATTCTTGTTGGAGTCCCTATTCCTGAAGTGATTTTTGGCTCGATCACTCAGAAACTCTCGGAGGTGTCCGTTGTTGAATAACCGGGCTACTTCCTCTCTCAGTTGTCGGCAGTCTTCGATTCTTTGGCCGTGAGTGTCATGATATTTACACATTAGGTGGACCCATTACCCCTTCGATCTCCATTGTATGGTTGACACCGGTCTCTGTTCAATCTTGTCTCATGATCGATGTCGCTTTTGGATCTGTCACTAGTTCTGACAGAATAAACTGATCCGGAAGGGCCACCGAGCTGATCATTTTCGACCCTGATTTTTGATTGGTACCGGTTATGATCGTCTGCCCAAGTTACCGCCGAGTATACAATCAAAATTTGCTTCAACTGCAGTGAAACCAATGAGATTCGGGGATTGAGTCCTTGGGTGAAAGCCTGAACGACCCAATCATTTGCGACCGGAGGCATATCCATACGTTCCATTTGAAACCTCAATACGAATTCCCTGAGCATCTCGTTATCTCTTTGCTTTACCTTGAAAAGGTCTGACTTCCTAGTCTCGACCTTGATGGCACCGGCGTGCGCTTTTAGAAAGGCATCTGCAAGCATAGCAAACGAGTCAATAGAATTAGGGGGTATATTTTGATACCATATCATAGCTCCTTTTGACAAGGTCTCTCCAAACTTTTTCAGCAGAACGAATTCGATTTCATCATCTTCCAAGTCGATTCACTTGATGGCGCACATATAAGAGGTAACATATTTGTTTGGATCGGTTGTCCCATTATACTTTGGAATTTTGGGCGTACGGAACTTCTTTAGGATCGGCTTCGGAGCTGCGGTCGGAGGGAAAGCCTTTTGGACAAATTTCTTGGAATCCAGGTCCTTCAGTATCGGTGGCGCTCACCGGGATTTGATCGACCCTGGAGTTATAGGTCTCTACTTTTTTATCGTTGGCTTCGATTTTCTTTTCTCCCGATTCCACCCGTTTTGTCAGTTCCTCAAACATCTTTATAATCTCGGGGTTGGTCCCGAGTTCTGCTTCACCCGCCCTTTCTGTGGCCGATTCATTTGTGCGGGCGTTTTTCCGAGACGATTTTGGCTCAGCTCTGCTGGGGGTACGACTTTGGTTCTGCAAGGCTATCGCTGCCTATTGAGCCTGTAACATTTCGAAGATCACGTGCAAGTTGATCCCATCACCTTCGCCGTCGTGTGTACTCCAGGCTATCGACCGGGCTCCCCCACGAATGCTATTTTCGGGGTCAGTAGGCAAGTTTGCTTCGATAGCCATGTGTGAGTTAGCATCGATCGGATCAACGACTGGGACTCCGTTGGGGTCAACGGGGGGCACCTCGTTGCTGGGTACCACGTTGTTGTTCTCGCCATGGTGGCCAGACTCAGCATCTACGTTCAGATGGGCAGATTGGGAGTTCGACATTTTTAATTTTGACCTGAAATTAAAAGCTCAAAGAACAAGTGTAAAATAGAGTGTGTTATGAAAATTTGTACTAAATTGCCACTATTATCCTTAGCCCCATGGTGGGCGCCAAACTGTTTACCCTAAAAAGTGGATAACAATTAAATTTATAAGTGGTTTTAAGGATACGCGGATTAATTGAATATAAATGATGAATTGCGTTAGATTAAACAGATAAAGGACGCAATAAATTATCAAACCAATTAAGGGGGTTGATCCCGGCCCAGTAACAACTTTAATGAGATGCCTGCCTCCGATCCCGGGCTCACGTTAATGATGAACTGATGAACAAAAGTAAGAACTTTGAATAAGAGAGAAAATAAGAGTATATTGCCTTGATATGCGTATTACAGTATCCCTAATGAATAATTAGACCCCTCTTTATATAGTAGGAGAGTTTTACTCTAAGTACAATTCCATAAAAGGTAAAAATCTTCTGTTTTACTAATCACTGATTTTCTGCCGATACGTGCTGAGATTCACGCCGTGACATCCGGCTGGTCACGGATATCACGGCCTTTTGTTGGTCGTGCTCGATTGTCTGGTAATACTCTCCGAGGTTTTTGGGATTCGAACCGAACTTGAGGCTCATGGCCCCGATACTTCCGAGGGTAAGCGTTTTGTCCGGACCCCGATTCGAGGGGCTCCTTGCCTCGATTCCGGTCCCTTACAGTCACGTCTCTTGCTCCGTTTACTTCATCGAAAATCAAGGCGTCCCACGGGCTCGATTTCACTCGTATACACAGGTTTTGTTTTAGAATTAAATTATTTCATCCTAGATGCACGAGCAATTTCAGAAACTCTACCAAAAAGTTAATGACACAATTTCATTTGTTTAATTATTGACCAAAACAATGGAAGATAAGGAAATCATTTTAACACCTTGAATCTTGTTGTACCGAATAATTTGTATGATGCATGAATTGGATGGATGAGTGATCCGCTCATCCTTAAGGAAATACTTTAATCTTTGTATCTGTTAATGTAGGATGAAATTTTTTAAAAAGGTAGCATAACCTTATTACAAATTTAAAATATGTTAGACAAAGACTCGGAATTTATATTTGACTTTAAGGTTATGAGCTTATAGTGCCAGAAATATTATATTACACGTACATGTTTGTATTAAAAAAAGTGAATACATGTTTAGGTAAAAGTAGAGGGAATGTTATACCGTAATAATTTAAGGTTAATGACATATTAATCTCTTTAAATGAATATGGATTGTTGACGTAATGTATATTTTAAGATTAAAAAGTCTTTTATATTGAAATAAATGAAGTAACGATTAAATCATCCACACATTCATTACTTTTTATCTCATTTCATTCCGTGAATGAAACATATACACAAAATGTCCAATATATGTTAGTGACAAAAATAACTTTCACAATTAGTGGTTATCTTTAACTCCATATCGATCACATCATAATGCTACCATATAAAAGATGAGCGTAAATATTCTTGGATAAATGATTGAACACAAATCTAGACATTTTGTAAGAAACAATTACGGTATTATACTTTGACATAAGAAATAAATGACTCGATGGCTTCCATAAACAAAGGAAATCTTCAACATTGTTAGAACTTAGAGGTAGTTGTTTAGTAAAAAAATCACATACTTTTTCTCATTTTCACAAATACTACATGTAAAATGCATATTTTCATTCCCTTGCTAGCACCCCTCCTTTGAAGGAAAAATCCAACAACAATTCACTCAAGTTCGGCCTACGACCTAGTTCATCGGGATTCGGGAGTAAAATTATGCTAAATCAGATAAAATCGAATTGAAGACTCACAAATTCGAACCTACCCAATCGAGTTTCTCTCTTTATTCTTCGTTTAATTATAAAAAAATGCATGTTGGGTTATTAATTGTGAAACTATTCCTGAGTTGTTCACACTACTAATCTCCTCCTACATTTATTACGGAGTTATTTTGACCATAAAGCGTTTAATTTCTTCTTTACTAAGTGAGCTAAGAATTAAGTCAACTAAAACAAAAGTTAAGAAATGTCCAATGCCTCAGCCATGAAGTTTAAGTCCATCTCCTACAAAAGTTGCAAGCACTTCTTCTTAATTAGAAATTTCAGATTCAAACCCCGAGTATGAAATTGTTTTATGTAAGAAGCGCTTTAATCCTAATTAAACTTTCGTCATGAATCTAAAATTAATAGAGACCCAAGGTACTGAATAACGGATGGAAACAAAAAAAAAGAGTAAGAAGTGAGCTAAACCCTAAAAGATAAAAAATACGTAAAAAAGAGACCTCTACTCTTGTTATATTCTTTGCAGCAAATGACAAAATATCCCTTTTTTATAATTGAAGTAACTAGTACTAACTACCTATCAACTAAAAAGGACCACTTGGCCCTACAACCACAACACATAATTCACTCAACTAACTGCAAACAATTTGATTGGCTGAATGTCTAATCGGATGTCACTTTTACTGTGACTTGAGGGTACTTTTGGGATCAGAGACTACAGGTGGCGCTTCCTCCTTTTGACAAGAAAGCCTGGGCCGTGATAAGACCCAGGTACGGTCAAGTTCTTTGATTAGAAATTTTACCAAAGGACGAAATTGCCTTGACAATTATCCATAATCACGGAAATTACCAGATATCAATTGTTTTTTTGGGTTTGTACTTTTCCCTTCCTAGGACCATCTTTGCCTTGTGAAAGGGTGGGAATCCTATGCTTTTATACTCACTCTAGGACCCTTGTCTTTGAGGGGACAATGCTGAATCCAACAGTTAAAATCTTACTTTATTCCTAAGATTTTATGTGACAGTACTTAGAGCAGTTTGGACATAAAATTGATGGAAGTTTTTTCTAATTGTTTTTGAAATTAGCGTTTGTTAATAAAATTTTTAATTTTAATTTGAAAATGTATTATGAAAATTTTTAAAAATTTGAAAAACTCCAAAAAGTTATTTTTCAAAATTTTCATTCAAATCACTCACAAAACTTCAAAAATAACCCAAACTGAAATTTATGTCCAAACACAACTCTAAATTTCAAATACCATTTTCACTTGAAATTTTTTTTCACCATTTTTTTGAATTTTACAATTCTTATGTCCAAACGCCTACCTCCGAATAAGCTAGTAGATCATTGTACTTGTTTCGGTTTGATATTTCGGTCCTCCTACTTCACCTATTTTCATCCAGGCACTTTAACATGATCAAAGTCTATATTTTAAACCCTTCTGACTATGTGTATATCTCACTTGCTTGACGTGGATGACACATCATATTTCACGTCATTTTTTATATTCTATCTACTATTATATACTATTTTTTAAAGAAAAAAAAAAATTAATGCCTCCATCTCATCTCCCTTCTCTCAAATTAGCGCTGCCTTGTGCTTAGCAGTGCACATATTTCTTTCCCTTGTCCGTCTCACCATTCCGTCGATCAATAACTATTTAGATATTTTTAATTAGGCAGGTTAGCGTCGTATTGTTCTTAGCAGCGGCTATCAACACAATATTATCTACTTGCGGAGCTGGATTTGGGGGGAGAGAGGGGAGAGATGTTCACAACCAGAAGGGAGAGGGAGAAAGAAGAAGCTGGATTGGGGGGGTTTCACGACCAGAAAAGGTCAAAATTAAATGAAAGCAGAAGAAAATAAGTCTTAGATAGCATAAACGACCACTTTTAGTAAGAGATTTTCAGAAATTGAGTTGTTTTTCTTTTTTTGAGGGGGGAGGGGGAGGGGAAAGGGTGGGGGAAGAAGCTAACGGGAAAAAGAAAAATGGGGTGGGGGTGTGGGGAAGAATCTTTTGTTTTTTTGCTTTTTTACATATTTTATTTTTTATTCTTATTTTAATAATTTTTTTCTTCTTATTTTAATTATTTCTTATTCAAAATGCCATATTCACGCTAGTTGTCCGCGTGAACTACATTCATATTGTCCAGCTCAAATATTTTGTTACCACATGTGCTTGGTCAACGGTCAGAGGGGTTTAAAATATAGGCTTTGATAAAGTTAAAGTGTCTGGATGTAACTTTATAGATTATAGGGATCGGAGACAAGCCGGAACAAGTACAAGTGTCTAATAGACTATTCTTCTTACTGTAAATATTAATTAGAGAAAATGGAAAGTCTTAAGAGCATTACATGAAAATTCCTATTTCACTCTCCTAATAAAAAACTACTAGTAACTTTTATATGTACTGATTTTATAGATATCAAGTGAGTTCTCAACAAGTTACGTAAGTACATAAAAGTAGAACGGGATTTTATAATTAAATATTAAATAATTTTTAAATATAAAAATAAACAACACCACCACCAATATAATCGGAGGATAATATGTATGGAGACCTTATCCTTACCTTGAGCACGTAGAAAAACTACTTTTGAAATATAGAAACATGTCATTTTAATTGATATATTGAAAAACGTTTCACATAAGATAAAAAAAAAGAAAATACAATCTAAAACATATATATATATATATATATATATATATATATATATATATATATATATATATATAAAATATGTGTGTGTGTGAAGGCAAATATCTTTCTAAAGAAAGTGGTTCAACCATGCCTCAAAACCCTGTCTCTAATATTCTTTCCATCAACTTGCTTCCACTAATTTTTTACCAATTATGATAGAAGATTTATTTCTACTAAGAAAAGATAATGTAAAGGATTTGGTGTCGCCTTAATATAAGAGTCTCATTTCCATCATATAGATTTCAATGTAAATGTATGGGGAGTGCATTGACATAACGGACAAAGAAGTTGACTGAATCATGAGAGATCAGTTTTCAATTCCAATAAAGACAAAAATTCTAAGATACTTTAATCATACGCTTAAATCTTTTTATAGAGTTAAGTTATATAAACGGATGAAAAGTAGCACGTGTTTAATAGATTAGTCGATGTACGGGCGAGCTGCCCGAACGCCATCTTATTTAAAAGAAAAAGGTAAATGCAGTTGAGTTTTATACTTCTGTTAGCTGCACATTCCATTAGACCATTGGTATCTCTGCATCATATGGAGTTGATTGATCCCTTATTCCAAATGTGAAAAAGATATATGAAGGGTGAGAAGCATATGTTCCAGGTTGCAAGATTCCTTTCCCACAGGTTTTTACAGCAAATATTGATTTACTTGGATGATGGTGTCTTGGACTCCTGGCAATGTGCTATTCAAGCGTTTGGCTTAGCCAAAGACAATTCTGGAATTTATTCTCCTTTTCAAGTTTTAAAGAAGGGACAAGGTATAATTGTGTGTGGAAATTTGAAGGGAAACATAATATTAATGCTCGTGGGAGATTTCTCAGTTGCAGCCATTGTTGGTGATCTACCCATATTCACCTATTCGGAAAGTATTAGGCAATATTTTCCTTTCTTATTTTTTCTTTAGTTTTTGGTATTATTGGTATAGGAAAATATGCCTTGTACAGGATTCTTATCGCTATAGTTTTCCACCTAAAGTATTATATTCTATTTAGGATCGCTCTATATCTTCTTGTATGTATATATCCTTTAATTATGAATGAAAGATGCAGACTTGGAACCCCAATATTTTTATAGCTTTTTTCATGGTACCAGAACCATAACTCCTAAAGAAGAAGAAGCCTGTAGTTCTAACAAGAAAACTACGAGTTCCTATACACTAAAATTGAATGATAACCCTGTTAATATTATTATCCAAATTCAGTTGAGAGAAGAAAACTACAATGAATGGGAGCGAGCGATTCAAACTGATCTCAGGGCCGAGAGGAATTATGAGTTCATAGATGGAATTGTTAAACATTCGGAAAAAGATCATGCGGTCAAGTTAATGCTTTTTTCCTAGATTTTCAACATAATTGAACTCGAGCTTCATTCGACCATATCTCATATGGAGAACGCAAAGGACTTGTGGGAGGATATTAAGCAGCGACTCTCTATTGTATTGGAAATAGTGCAAGAGTGCAATAGTTGAAATCAGATCTTGCAAATTGCAGGCAAGTGAGCAGACATAATTGCATATTATGGTCGACTTAAGATGATTTGGGATGAACTAACTCGCTATGATCAAATTCCAATATGTAGATTTGGTGGGAGCAAATACAATTTAACTGCAGAACTGGAACTGAAAGATAAAGAAGAAACGGTTCATCAATTTTTGACGAGTCTAGATGATGAAGGGTATGGAATAGCGCATTCTAGTATACTGAATACAAAATCATTGCTAAATATGAATCAAGTTTACTCAAGAATTATTCAGCAAGAACATGTATTGTCCATGAGTCGAATTAAGGAAGAAAAAGAGATCCTCATGGAGTCATGGGCTTTGTAGAGCAGATTGATGATCGAAGTTCGACGCGGGGGGTGGGGGTGGGGGGGTGGGGGATGGATGGTGGAAGGGATAATGTAGTTTGTTCATACTACAAGTGAGAAAAACATGATGCTGATTGCTGAGTCTTGTTTCTAACTAATAGGATATCCAGAATGGCAGGACAAGAAACTTCGCCTCAATACACTTGGAAGTGTGGAGGATGCAAGAGTGAGACCGGTGGAAGCCGTGACAAAGAGCAAAGGCACGTGCCAATATTTTCCAAGCACCTAGAAGCGAAAGAGAATAGGGAACCATAACTTATGCTGATAAAGGTTTTAGTGGAACAAGTTGATAGGGATGTTGAGCATACACAAAAATAGCTGATGAAATGAGGTCATAAGATTTTTGTGTCTTTGGATTATTTGATAGTTGAGCTTCTTACCATATTACAAGAACATATGCTTACCTAAAACATGTTCATAATACAGAATTATGGACAGTCAATTTATCCAATGGTAAAAATATTAGTGGTCAAAGAAGGAGTTGTGTCTCCTGAAAGAGATTTAAAATTGCAACACGTCCTTTTTGTACTTAATTTGAATTGCAACTTAATTTATGTATCAAAATTTCTACACGATTTGAAGTTGGTGGCTCAATTCATTGATAAAATTTGTGTTATACAGGACCTAAATACAAGGAAGCTCATTAGAGCGGCTAAACAACTTTAGGGGCTTTATTGAATCAAAGGAGTGGCATTGGCTCGTGCTTACAAGGCAACGTTTGATGCATCCTTTGAACTGTGGCATATGAGGTAGGGCCATTCTGTAACACCCCGAAAATTTTTAAAGAACTTAAGTGTAAAGCCCGGTATAATTTGCAAAGATAATAATGTTTCATGGTGCCGGACTAGGCTTATGTGTTTGAGGATTGTAGAAAAGCAAGCCGCGGCTCGGACTTTTTAGGTTGAACAATGCACAGGAAAGTAAAAATTTTTTTTTGGCGGAATAGTGCATTTCTGCGGGCCATTATGCGCCCGCAGAATCATTCTGCGGACCGCATAATGGCCGCAGAGTGAGACAGTTAATTGGGTCAGTTTGAAGCAATTATGCGGTCGACTATGCGACCGCATAAATATTATGCGGTGCATTATGCGATCACATAACAGTTATGCGGACCGCATAGTGACCGCATACACAGACAATTCTTTTGGCTATTTTGCAACCAATTATGCGACCGATATGCGGTCCGCATATCGTTTATGCGATCGCATACCTTGTTCCGGAACTCCATTTTTGGGTTTATAAAACCCGATCCTATTTCGTTAAATACACTCTTTGGGCCATTTTTGAGACATAATCTGTTATTTTAGAGTGAGAGAGAGTGCCCTAGAGTTAGAAGGTGTTCTTCAATAATTGTTCTTGAATTCTTGCTCAAGTTTTGGAAGATTAAGAAGGGAAGCTCACTAGGTCTTCATCCTAGAGGTAAGATTCTACACCCTAAACCCTAATTTCGAAATCTTCTGAAAATGGGTAACTAGCAAGATAATTTTTGGGCATGAGAGTTGTTTATTTTATATGGATGTGTTATCAAAGGGTGGAGGAATATTATTGAGCTAAAAATGGTAAGGATTGGGTTGTGGGATGATGGAATCCTTCATAAAAAGGACATTGAAACCTTATGCACACCTAGTGTTTGATAAAATGCTCAAATGAGCTAGAACCATGATCATCTTCCTAATTTTGATTCAATTTGTTATATTTCTATAATAGATTGAAGTTGCTAAGAATTTCGGAACATTTAGAGTGTAAGGAAGCTCAAGTGAGGTATGTTGGCAAAACTCTTCTCTTAGAATTGAATCCCACGATATTCATGTAAATTATGTAAGTCCCGAGTGATTCATTACGAAACTGGCTATTCCGAGTAAGATTGAGTTGAAATATATATGTTCAACAAGCATCCCAAATGCTTTATTCATGTTATGTTACCAATTGAGGATGTGTTAAAATATGGGCTGTGCATTAATAATGTTTCGATTTTAAGTCAAGTTCAAATGAAGGCTATTATGCCAAATTTTGTGAAATATCTCTATGTGCTTTAGACTCTAAATTGCTCACATGTGTACTACATACCTTGATTTGAATTGTATTTGTTGTTGATGATGAAGATGATAATTGAAATTGATAAGGTGAGCATGAAATACGGAATATGGCCAACGTGCCAAGAATGAACTTATAATTACGACCATTAGTGCCAATGAGATGAAAAGAGGTGAAAGTAATACGAAATGCGATGATTGATATAAAAAGATTGATGTTTCAAATAAGACAGCCTAGCCGGTCGGGTCGTGATCGGACACTATGCCGCACACATGGTGGTGATTGTGATAGAAATTTATAATTTAAAATTGTGATTGTGGTCGATGTCCCTAATGGATAGCCTAGCCGTTCGGTTTGTGATCGGACTCCGTGTTAAAGATGGTGGTATTGATATTGAGAGAAATTATGGTTGATGTCTCCAATGAGATGGCCTAGCCGGTCGGGTCGTGATCGGACTCCGTGCTAAGAGTACGGTGGTACTGGTTTTGTGAATAATGGTATTGTGAATAATGGTATTGTGGACAATGGTATATCGATACTAAAAATCTCCCAATGTGAGATATGAGAATTAATTTAAACACTGTCTTGATCCTAAATTGAGGTTTGATGTTAATTAAGACTTTCATTGATATTATGATAATCTTGTTTGTATTATTTGTCATTCTATTGAGAGACTGTTTAGTTATACATACTAGTGCTATTCGACGGTACTAACGTTCCTTTTGTCGGGGGCGTTGCATCTTTAAATGGATGCAGGTGGTTCCACAGCAGGAGATATTGATCAGTGATAATAGTACACCTTCTTCCCAGCTAACTCGGTGAGCCCCACTTCATTCCGGGGTCATGTATCTTTTGTACTTTATGTATTCGGTTTGAGGTATAGCCGGGGCCTTGTTGCCGGCATTATCATTGTACTCTTCTTTATCTATAGAGGCTCCGTAGACATAGTGTGGGTTGTGTATTGGTGCTGGGAAAGACAAACTACGTTATGTTGTGATTGTATTACTTGTTCTAGTTAAGACGACTAAAAATGATGGAACTATTGGTAATGAATTGGTATTGTGAACATGAACACCTTTTTTATCTAATTAATGAAAATATGTATTATCTTTATTCGTGGATGAGTTTGGATAGATTGAAATCTAACAGGCTTGCTCGGTCGGGTTACTCGGTAGAGCGCCGGTCGCGCTCTTCGGTTTTGGGGCGTGACTCATTCTTTTTCGAAGGTTAACTCCTGATGTTAGTTTTAGAGCAAAACGGATCAGAGAAGTGTTATTTTTAGTGATAATATAGCTAAAGAATGTTTTGATTTGATATATTATGATATGTGGGGACCTTATAGAGTTCTATCCTCTTGTGATATAATTTATTTTTTAATAATAGTTGATGATTTCTCTCATGTTGTTTGGATATATTTGCTGAATGACAAAAGTATGGTTTCTTTTGTTCTTACAAAACTTCATGGTGATGATTCAAAGACAATTTGAAAAAATATAAAAAATTATTAAAAGTTACAATGAGAGTGAATTTGTGTGTTTAAAAAATTATTTTGAAGAACTACACCCCAATAGAACGAGCGAGTTGAAAGAAAGCATCGCCATATTCTTAGTGTAGAAACAACATTACGATTTCAAGCAAAATTACCTATTAAGTTTTGGTGTGAATACACACTTTCAACTGGTTACTTGATTAACAGAACTCCCTTAATGGTTTTAGATGGTAAAACTCCTTATGAGGTCCTTTTTGGACAGCCTCCCTCTTATAATCATATAGAGACCTCCAGTGTTCACGGGTACTATCCCAGAGGAAGATCCCCAGGATTTCATTGATGAGATGCACAAGACTCTCAGAGTTATGCATGCTACTGAAACAGAGGCTGTGGAATTGGCTTCCTACCGCCTGAAAGAGGTGGCATATTCTTGGTTTGAACTATGGGAGGATTCCCGTGAAGAAGGGAGCTCTCCGGCAAGGTGGAGTGAGTTTGCCGATGCCTTTATTGATCATTTCTTGCCTGCCGAGACTAAGGCAGCCCGTGCTGCTGAGTTTGAGAACTTGAGGCAAGGTAGCCTGAGTGTGTGGGATTACCATATGAGATTTGCGTACCTGTCTAGATATGCTATTTACATGCTTCCGACTATGGAGGCTAGAGTTCGCCAATTTGTGCAGGGCCTTAGTCCCTTAGTAATTAATGAGGCCACTACAACAGCCTTGAATTCTGATATGAACTATGGAAAGATGGTGGCATTCGCTCAAGCCACAGAGACCCGCAAATTAAGGAACAGAATGGAGCGAGAGGGTAATAATAAGGCCCGGTCTACGGGCAAGTTTGGTGGTTCTTCAGGTGATGGCAAGTCAACATTCAGAGGAGGCTCGTCAGGGCCTTTACAGTCCTTTGCTCAGTCTTTGGCTAGTGCACCGCCATCAGGGCCTAGTCAGCAGCAGCAGTGGAGCCGTTTCAGGCCCAGTCAGGGCAACAAGGGATCCAATCAGCAGGATCGTCATGGTGGTAGATTCCATCAGCAGAGGAAGCCCCCATGCCCTAGGTGTGGAAAGATGCACCTAGGAATATGTTACATGGACTTACCCATATGCTACGAATGCGGATTGAGGGGTCACATTCATAAGTATTGTCGTTCGTCCCGCCAGAGTGCGGGCAGGGGCATGGCACAGCCAGCCAGTTCTGCAGCTACTACATCCGTAGCACCTCCTCCAGCTCGAGGCACTCCAACACCCGTAGGGCATGGTGAAACTAGGAGTAGAGCACAGAATTCAGGAGGATCCGGCCGAATCTATGCTATGAGGGGTCGCCAGAATTCAGAGGCTTCTCCAGATGTTTTTATAGGTATATTAACTATCCAATCTCATAATGTATATGCTCTTATTGATCCTGGTTCCACTTTGTCATATGTCACACCTTATGTTGCTATGAAATTTGGGATAGAACCAGAACAACTTTATGAGCCGTTCTCTGTATCTATTCCGGTTGGTGAGTCTATTTTGGCCGCGCGGGTTTATAGGGATTGTGTTGTCACATTGCGTGGTCGGGACACCGTGCCCGATCTTATTGAATTGAGAATGGTCGATTTTGATGTGATAATGGGGATGGATTGGCTTTATTCTTGTTTTGCCAAGCTTGATTGCCGAACCAGAATAGTTAGGTTCGAATTTCTAAATGAGCCAGTTATTGAGTGGAAGGGTGATGATGTAGTGCCGAAGTATAGGTTTATTTCTTACCTAAAGGCCACGAAAATGATCAACAAGGGATATATTTATCATTTGGTCCGGGTTACGGACACCGATGCTGAGGCACCTACACTTGAGTCTGTGCCTGTTGTGAATGAATTTTCGGGAGTCTTTCCAGATGAACTCCCTGGGATCCCACCAGACAGGGAGATTGATTTTGGGATTAATGTAATGCTAGACACGCATCCTATATCTATTCCACCCTACAGAATGGCACCGGCAGAACTGAAGGAGCTAAAGGAACAATTGAGAGATTTGTTAGAAAAGGGTTTTATCCGACCAAGTGTGTTGCCTTGGGGCGCACCGGTCCTTTTTGTAAGAAAGAAAGATGGGTCACTGAGAATGTGTATTGACTATCGGCAGCTTAATAAGGTAACAATAAAAAATAAGTACCCATTGCCAATGATAGATGACTTGTTTGATCAATTGCAAGGTGCTAGGTACTTCTCCAAAATTGATTTACGATCCGGGCATCACCAATTGAAGATCAGGGAGCGAGATGTTCCGAAAACAGTTTTTAGAACCCGGTATGGGCATTTTGAGTTTCTAGTAATGTCTTTTGGGCTAACAAATGCTCCAGCAGCCTTCATGGATCTTATGAATCGCGTTTTTAAGCTATTCCTCGACTCCTTTGTGATAGTGTTCATTGACGATATTCTTGTGTATTCACGAAGTCAGGAGGACCATGCCGACCATCTCAGGGTAGTTCTGCAAACCCTACATCAGCATCAGTTATATACAAAGTTTTCAAAGTGTGAATTTTGGCTTGAATCAGTCATATTCTTGGGTCATGTAGTTTCTAGTGAGGGAATTAAGGTTGACCCTCAGAAAATTTTAGCTGTGAAGAATTGGCCGAGGCCTACAACTCCAACAGAGATTCGCAGTTTCTTAGGCTTAGCTGGATATTATAGAAAGTTTGTGGAGGGGTTTTCTATTCTTGCCTCTCCATTGACTAAATTGACGCAGAAGGCAATTAAGTTCCAATGGTCAGATGCTTGTGAAAAGATTTTCTAGGAATTGAAAGCAAGATTGACTATGGCACCGGTGTTGACTCTACCAGAGGGTATAGATGGATTTGTGGTATATTGTGATGCTTCAAGAATCGGGCTTGGATGTGTATTAATGCAACATGGGAAGGTGATAGCTTATGCTTCTAGGCAACTAAAGAATCATGAAAAGAACTATCCAACACATGATTTAGAACTTGCGGCGGTGGTATTTGCATTGAAAATTTGGCGTCATTATTTATATGGGGTCCATGTGGATATATTCACGGACCATAAGACCCGACCCAACTTCGACAAATAAGCCTTGAAGCTCATTTTGGAGCAAAAATCTGATATTTTTAGAGAGAAAGGAGAGTGTTCTAGAGAGAGGAAGAAGCTCAAGTACTTTGTTCATCAAGATCTTGTTCAAGCTTTGAAATCCAACAAGGAAATATCACAAGATCTTCACCCAAGAGGTAAGGTTCTAACCCCTAGTCTTCAATTTCGAGTTTGGGTAAAGATGAGTGATTAAGAGTATGATTCTTGGGTATAATAGTATCATTCATACATATCAATAAGGTTTATGGAAAGATTCTTGAGTTCAAATGGGTATAGATTGGGTTGAAAATGGTAGAAATCTTCAAAGACTTTAATTGAAGATTTGAGGGTCGAGTTGATGTCGGAATTTGGTAAAATTTGTATGGTTGGACTCGTAATTGAATGGGTTATCGGATTTCATAACTTTCTCCAGATTTCGAGATGTGGGCCCCACGGACGAAGTTTTAATTTCAAACAAAAGGAATTGAATCTGAGGCAGAGAAGATGGCTTGAATTACTCAAGGATTATGACATTGATATTTTATACCATCCCGGGAAGGCTAGTGTTGTGGCGGATGCTCTTAGCCGGAAATCTATGGGTAGCTTAGCACACTTGGAGGCATATCGAAGGCCATTAGCCAAAGAAGTTCACCGATTGGCTAGTTTGGGAGTTCGTCTTGCGGACTCTAGTGAAGGAGGGGTAATTGTGCAAAACAGGGCTGAATCATCGCTTGTTATGAAAGTCAAAGAGAAGCAATATAACGATCCATTGTTAGTGAAATTAAAAGAGGGGAATTAAACATAAGACCATGGCCTTTTCTCTTAGCATGAATGATCGTACACTAAGGTACCAAGGGTGACTCTGTGTTCCAAATGTGGATGGTCTCCGGGAAAGAATTAGGACTGAAGCTCACACTTATAGGTATTCCATGCATCCAAATTCTACAAAAATGTATCATGATCTTAAGGAAGTCTATTGGTGGAATGATATGAAGAGGAATGTGGCGAACTTTGTGGCAAGATATCCGAATTGTCAGCAAGTGAAGGCCGAACACCAAAAGCCCAGTGGGTTGGCACAAAACATAGAAATTTCAATGTGGAAGTGGGAAATGATTAATATGGACTTTGTGGTAGGATTACCGCGCACTCTGCGCAAGTTTGACTCAATTTGGGTAATTGTGGATCGACTCACGAAATCAGCACACTTTTTACCGGTTAAGTCTACCGACACAGCGGAGTAGTATGCTTAGTTGTATATTAAAGAAATACTCAGGTTGCATGGCACCCCAGTTTCCATCATTTTTGATCGGGGAGCACAATTCACTGCTAATATTTGGAAGAAATTTCAGCAAGGTTTGGGTACTCAGGTGAATCTTAGTACAACCTTTTACCCGCAGACTGACGGGCAGGCAGAGCGGACTATTCAAACACTTGAGGATATGTTGCGTGCTTGTGTGCTAGACTTCAAAGGTAGCTGGGATGATCATTTACCACTTATAGAATTTGCATACAATAATAGCTATCATGCTAGCATTCAAATGGCACCGTTCAAGACTTTATATGGTAGGAGATGTAGATCTCCCATTGGATGGTTCGAAATTAGGGAAGCAGAGTTGATAGGGCCAGACCTCGTGCATCAGGCCATGGAAAAAGTTAAAATCATTAAGGAGCAGTTGAAGATTGCTCAGAGTCGTCAGAAATCCAATTCGGATATTCGTCGTAGGGATTTGGAGTTCAAAGAAGATGACTGGGTATTCTTGAAAGTTTCCCCCATGAAGGGTGTAATGCGATTCGGTAAGAAAGGGAAATTGAGTCCGAGGTATGTCAGACCGTACAAAATCATTCAGAAGATCGGTAAGGTGGCGTACAAGCTTGAGCTACCACCTGAGATGTCATTAGTACACCCCGTGTTTCATGTGTCTATGTTGAAGAAAGTGGTTGGAGATCCGACACTCATTGTTCCGGTCGAGACTATTGAGGTAAATGAGAGAATGACTTGCGAAGAGATTCCGATTTCTATTATTGATCGGCAAGTCCGAAAATTGAGAAATAAAGAAATTGCCTCAGTGAAAGTGTTGTGGCGAAACCAATAGGTTGAAGAGGCTACTTGGGAGGCCGAGGAAGAAATGAAGAAAAAGTATCCTTATTTGTTTGAATGACTATGTATTTATAAAGTTATGATCTATGAAAAATTCTAAGAGTTGCTTTCTATAAATTATATATGATTTGTACATTTGATGTTAAGGGTGTTCCGTGCTGGTAATATAATTGCTTGTGAGGCCACAGTTAGTGTTGTTTTGTATTATGTTACGTCGTTGGCATACATATATGTTGTTAGGATGTGTTTCTGGGGCTCTCTGACAGGTGGATAGGCCTAGTTACAAAGGAAACTCTGGCGAATTTTTTTGAAATTTTGAGAGTTAGTCAAATTTGGGGCTGCTCGAATGTGGTATGAAACAAATTGAGTTGCACAAGATGTTAATAATAGGTTTTGAACCCTCATTCGAGGACGAATGATCCGAAGGGCGGGAGAATGTAACACCCCGAAATTTTTTAAAGAACTTAAGTGTAAAGCCTGATATAATTTGCAAAGATAATAATGTTTCATGGTGCCGGACTAGGCTTATATGTTTAAGGATTGTAGAAATTCTTTGCGGCAAGCTTGCGAGCCTCGGCTCGGACTTTTTGGGTTGAACAATGCACAAGAAAGTAAAAGAAACTTTTTGGCGGAATAGTGCATTTCTGCGGTCCATTATGCGACCGCAGAATCACTCTGCGGACCGCATAATGGCCGCAGAATGAGACAGTTAATTGGGTCAGTTTGAAGCAATTATGCGGTCGACTATACGACCGCATAAATGTTATGCGGTGCATTATGCGATCGCATAACAGTTATGCGGACCGCATTGTGACCGCATACACAGACAATTCTTTTGGCTATTTTGCAACCACATATCGTTTATGCGATCGCATACCTTGTTCCGGAGCTCCATTTTTGGGTTTTTAAAACCCGACCCTATTTCATTAAATACACTCTTTGGGCCATTTTTGAGACATAATATTATATTTTAGAGTGAGAGAGAGTGCCCTAGAGTGAGAAGGTGTTCTTCAATAATTATTCTTCAATTCTTGCTCAAGTTTTGGAAGATTAAGAAGGGAAGCTCACTAGGTCTTCATCCTAGAGGTAAGATGTCACGACCCTAGCATGTGCGTCACTTCAAAATCGTAGAATGATACGAAATCCGGGGTTTCACACCCTCAGGACTAGATTTACAATCGTTACTTACCTCAAACCGGTCAAATCTCTACCCCGCAATGCTCTTGCCTCTAGACTCTGCCTCCAAATGCTCCAAATCTGTTCATAATCAATATAATACCATCAATATATGCTAATGGAATGAATTTCACAAGAAAAGCTTCAAAATTAGACCAAAACACGAAATTGGCTAAAAAATCGCCTATGGGGCCCACATCTCGGAACCCAACAAAACTTAAAAAAATCCGAAAGCTCATCCAACCACGAGTCTACCTATACCAATTTTACCAAAATCCGACCTCAACTCGACCCTCAAATCTACTAATCTTATTTCCAAATTTCTAAGTTTCAATCTCTGATGTACACCTCAAAATCATGTAATCTAGTCGGATTACTCGATGATAATTCAATATTATGGAGTAGAAATGATCACAAGGGACTTACCTCAAGTTTTCCTTGAAAAATATATCAAAAAATCGCCTCTTCCCAAGCTCCAATTTGTCAAAAATGGCAAATGGGACGAAGTCCCTGTTTTTATAATTCTGCCCAGACATCCTCGGTTCTGCCTCGATCTTGGCCCTCGATCTTGGCCTTCGATCGAGATCCTCGTTCCTGGTCCTCGGTCCTGCCCCTCGATCCTGGTTCTCGATCCTTGCCCTCAATTATGTCTTCGATCGTGGCCCTTGACTCTGGGCTCGATCATGGCTTCGATTGTGGCCCTCGACTCTGGGCTCGATCATGGCTTCGATCGTGGCCCTCGACTCTGGGCTCGATCTGGGCTCGATTTCTGGGCAGAAGCAATTTCCAACAGAAGGAAATTGCAGCAGCTGTTCTAGTTCAATATTTGATCCGTTAACCATCCGAAACTCACACGAGGCCCTCGGGACCTCAACCAAATATACCAACAAGTCCTAAAACATCATACGAACTTAGTCGAATCATCAAATCACCTCAAACAACGATAAAACCATGAATTACACCCCAATTCAAACCTAATGAACTTTGAAATTTCTAATTTCTACAAACAACTCTGGAACCTATCAAATCACGTCCGATTGACCTCAAATTTTGCACACAAGTCCTAAATGACATAACAGAGGTATTCCAATTTTTCAGAATCGGATTCTGACCCCGATATCAAAAAGTCAACCTCCGGTCAAACTTCTCAAAAATAAAACTTTCGACATTTCGAGCCTAATTCCTCTACGGACTTCCAAATAATATTCCGGACACGCTCCTAATCCCAAAATCACCATATGGAGCTATTGAAATCATCAAAATTCAAATCCGAGGTTGTTTACATATAGGTCCATATCCGGTCCACTTTTCTACCTTAAAATTTTTAATTATGAGACTAAGTGTCTCATTTCACTCCGAGTTCCTTCCGGACTCGAACCAACTAATCCGATATAACATAATATAGCTGAATAACACAAAAAGAAGTAGGAATGGGGAAAACAGGGTTATAACTCTCTAAACGACCGACCGGGTCGTTACATCCTCGCCCTCTTAAACATCCGTTCGTCCTCGAACGGGTCTAGAAACATACCTGGAGTTTCGAATAGGCATGGATATCTGCTCCGCATCTCCCGCTCGGTCTCCCAAATTGCCTCCTCCACAGGCTGACCTCTCCATTGCACCTTCACTGAAGCTATATCCTTTGACCTCAACCTTCGCACCTGCCGATCCAAAATAGCCACCGGCTCCACATCATAAGTCATATCACCCTCTAACTGAACCGTGCTGAAATCCAAAACATGGGACGGATCTCCAATATACTTCCGGAGCATGGAAACATGAAACACTTGATGCACACTCGATAAGCTGGGTGGCAAGGCAAGCTTATAAGCCACCTCTCCTATCCTCTGAAGCACCTCAAAAGGCCCAATGAACCGGGGGCTAAACTTGCCCCTTTTCCCAACTCATAACACCCTTCATGGGCGATACCTTCAGCAAAACCTTCTCCCCAACCATAAAAGACACATCACGGACCTTCCTATCCGCGTAGCTCTTCTGCCTAGACTGCGCCGTGCGAAGCCGCTCTTGAATCAATTTCACCTTATCTAGTGCGTCCTGGACCAGATCTGTACCTAGGAGCCTAGCCTCACCCGGCTCAAACCATCCAACCGGAGATCTACACCTCGTCCCATATAAAGCCTCGTACGGAGCCATCTGAATACTCGACTGATAACTGTTGTTATATGCAAACTCCGCGAGTGACAGAAACTGGTCCCATGAACCCCCAAAGTCAATAACACAAGCACGCAACATGTCCTCCAATATCTGAATAGTGCGCTCGGATTGCCCATCTGTCTGAGGGTGAAAAGCTGTGCTTAAACTCAACCTGAGTACCCAACTCTCGCTGCATAGCCCTCCAAAACTGCGATGTGAACTGAGTACCCCTATCTGAAATGATGGAGACTGGGACACCATGCAGGCGAACGATCTCTCAGATGTAAATTTCAGCCAACCGCTCTGAAGAGTAAGTAGTACCAAATGGAATGAAGTGCGCGGACTTGGTCAGCCGATCTACAATAACCCAAATAGCGTCGAACTTCCTTGAAGTCTGTGGGAACCCAAATACAAAGTCCATAGTGATCCGCTCCCACTTCCACTCTGGGATCTCTAATCTCTGAAGCAAGCCACCCGGTCACTGATGCTCATACTTAACCTGCTGATAGTTTAGACACCGAGCCACAAACCCAACTATATCCTTCTTCATCCACCTCCACCAATAGTGCTGCCTCAAATCCTGGTACATCTTTGCGGCACCCGGATGGATGGAATACCGCGAGCTGTGGGGCCTCCTCAAGAATCAGCTCTCGAAACCCATCTACATTAGGCACACATATCCGGTCCTGCATTCTCAGCACCCCGTCATCACCAATAGTCACATCCCTAGCATCACCTCTCCGAACCCTGTCCTGAAGAACGAGAAAGTGAGGGTCATCATACTGACGCTCCCTGATACGGTCATAAAGAGAAGACCTGGAGACCACATAAGCCAATACCCGACTAGGCTCCAAAATATCCAATCTGACAAGCTGGCCTTCCAAGGTCTGAACATCTAATGCCAATGGTCTCTCTGCTGCTGGAATATGCTAAAATCCCCAAACTCTCTGCCCGGCGACTCAAGGCATCGGCCACCATATTGTCCTTCCCCGGATGGTACAAGATAGTGATATCATAGTCCTTAAGAAGCTCCAACCATCTCCGCTGATGCAAATTAAGATCCTTCTGCTTTAACAGATACTGCAGACTCCGATGATCAGTATAGATCTCGCAATGAACCCCATACAAATAATGACGCCAAATCTTCAAGGCGTGAACAATGGCTGCTAACTCAAGATCATGGATAGGATAGTTCTTCTCATGGGTCTTCAACTGGCGCGAGGCATAGGCAATCACCCTACCTTCTCGCATCAAAACATAACCAATGCCTATCCTCGAGGCATCACAATACACGGTGTAAGAACCTGAAGTTGATGGCAAAACTAACACTGGAGCTGTGGTCAAAGCAGTCTTGAGCTTCTGAAAGCTCTCCTCACATTCATCTGACCACCTGAATGGAGCACCCTTTTGGGTCAATTTGGTCAAGGGCGATGCAATAGATGAAAATCCCTCCACAAAGCGACGGTAGTAACCCGCCAAACCAAGAAAGCTCCTAATCTCCGTGGCTGAGGACGGTCTGGGCCAACTCTGCACCGCCTCTATCTTCTTCGGATCCACCTGAATATAATCACTGGACACCACGTGCCCCAAGAATGCTACTGAACTGAGCCAAAACTCACATTTAGAGAACTTTGCATAAAGCTTCTCCTCCCTCAATCTCTGCAATACAACCCTCAAATGCTGAGAGTGCTCTTCCTAGCTACGAGAGTACACCAGGATGTCGTCAATGAATACAACGACGAATGAGTCCAAATAGGGCTGGAATACACTGTTCATCAGATGCATGAACGTTGCTGGGGTATTGGTCAGCCCAAAAGACATCACTAAGAACTCATAATGGCCATATTGGGTTCTGAAAGTTGTCTTGAGAATATCTGAATCCCGAATCTTCAGCTGGTGATAACCAGACCTCAAATCAATCTTGGAGAACACCCTCGCTCCCTGAAGCTGGTCGAATAAATCATCAATACGAGGCAAAGGATACTTGTGCTTGACTGTGACCTTGTTCAACTGCCTGTAATCAATACACATTCTCATGGAACCATCCTTTTTTTCCACAAATAAAACCGGTGCACACCAAGGTGACACACTAGGCCGAATAAACCCCTTATTAAGGAGTTCCTGAAGCTGTTCTTTCAATTCCTTCAACTCTACCGGTGCCATACGATACGGTGGAACAGAAATGGGCTGGGTGCCTGGCACCAAATCAATGCCAAAGTCAATATCCCTGTCAGGCGGCATGCCCGGTAGGTCTGCAGGAAACACATCCAGAAAAACACGTACCACCGGAACAGAATAAATGACAGGAGTCTCTGCACTAACATCCCTCACAAAAGCCAAATAAGATAGGCAACCCTTCTCAACCATGCGCTGAGCCTTCAAATATGAAATCACCCTACTTGGTACATAATCTACAGAACAGCTCCACTCAACCCTCGGAATTCCCAGCATAGCCAACGTCACCGTCTTAGCGTGACAATCTAGAATAGCATGACATGGAGATAACCAATCCATACCCAATATCACATCAAAGTCAACCATACTGAGCAATAATAGATCTACTCGGGTATCCAGACCCCCAATAGTCACCACACATGACCGATATACGCGGTCCACAATAATAGTATCGCCCACAGGAGTAGATACATGTACAGATGAAACTAAGGACTCACGGGGCATATCCAGAAAATGGGCGAAATACGAGAAAACATATGAATACGTGGAACCAGGGTCAAATAATACTGAAGCATCTCTGTGGCAAACTGAGACAATACCTGTAATCACAGCATCTGAAGCAATAGCATCTGGTCTGGCAGGGAGAGCATATAAATGAGCCTGACCACCCCCTGATCTGCCTCCCCCTCTAGGGCGACCCCTAGCTGACTGACCTCCACCCCGAGCTGACTGGGCGGATGGTGAGGTAGTTGGTGCTGTAGTCAGCGGCTGACTCCTCTGCTAAGATAGACCTCCATGATGACGAGGACACTGCCTCCCCATATGCCCAAGCTCCCCACATTCAAAACAACTCCCTGGTACTGGCGGCGGAAACTGAAGGGAACCCCTAGCACCGGGATGACTGGTAGAAGAACCTGGCATGGAAGAGCCTTGAACACGTGGAGCACGGGACGAACTCTGAACTGGAAGGGCACTAAGTTATGAGTGGCCCTGATGAGAACTATGAGAACCATGGCCAGATGATGCACCCCGATGAAATGGCCGAGCTGACTGAGCCTGTCTGAAATGACGACCTCTACCTTGCTGGAACTGACCCCCAAAAGGAGCACCGCTGAATCTACCCTAACCACGAGGCCTCTTGGCCTCCCGCTCAATCCTCTCCTAACCGTGAACCACATCAATCTGCCGAGCAATGTCGACAACCTCATCAAAGGTAGCACCCGAAACCCGCTCCCTGGTTATGAGCAACTGTAGCTGATAAGTGAGGCCATCAATAAACCTCATGATCCTCTCTCTGTCCGTGGGAACCAACCAGATAGCATGACGGGCCAACTCGGAGAACCGCATCTCATACTGCGGCATAGACATATCACCCTGGCATAGTCGCTCAAACTGTCTACGCAGCTCCTCTTTGCGGGATCGAGGCACGAACTTCTCCAAAAAAACCACGGAGAACTGCTGCCAAGTAAGGGGTGCTGCGCCAATAGGCCTACACCTCTCGTAAGCCTCCCACCATCTGAGTGCAGCCCTAGAAAACTGAAAGGTAGTGAATGAGACCCCACAAGTCTCCGAAATACCAGCAGTACGGAGTATCCTCTGACACCTGTCCAAAAAGTCCTGAGCATCCTCTCTCTTTGTGCCACTGAAAGGTGGTGGCTAAAGTCTCCCAAACCTCTCCAACCTACGCTCATCATCCTCAGGCATAGCAGGAACCACATAATCCTGAGCAACAGCAACCGGCTGGGCTAGTGGTGCCTCTGGTGTCTGAAGTCCCTGAATAACCTGCTCGGGTGTGCGAGCAACAAGAGTCTGAGTGCCTCCCCTGGCCTGAGAAGTGGTTGCGACCGTCAAAATAGAGACCGCCTGAGCAAGGCTAGTACACGCTGTCAGAATCTGAGCTAGGGCCTCCTGAAGGCCTGGAATCACAATAGGCACATGTGGTGCCTGAGCTGGTGCATCAACAACTGGAACTTGGTCCTAATCTGGGACAACTGGTGGATCTGTAGGTACTGCCCCAACTGCTGTACGGGCTGCACCTCTACCCCTACCACAGCCTCTACCGCTGCCTCGGCCTCTCGCGGCCCTGGCTGGTGGTACTGGTAGCTGGCCCTCCTGACCGATAGCACGAGTCCTCACCATCTGTGAGAGCATGAAACAACAGATGTTTAGTTACTAGAATCAACAGGTTCGCACGACAAGAATTCAAGAATGTAAAGTTTCCTAAAGGTTCTGCAGCCTCGTGAAGATAAGTACAGACGTCTCCGTACTGATTCGCAAGAATCTACTAAACCCACTCATGACTCGTGAGACCTATGTAACCTAGGCTCTGATACCAATCTGTCACGACCCAAAACTAACCCCTGTCGTGATGGCACCTATCGTGGAACTAGGCAAGCCGACTCATTTCCAAAACAAAATGATATTTTCATTTCAAAGATAATTTCAAGGTTATTTAACATAAAACCTCCATTTAAAGAGTTCAAATCAAAGAAGAACAGAAGTGCGGAAAAGAAAAAGCCCGACATCGGGGTGTCACTAGTCATGAGCATATACTACAATCTATCTAACAATATCAAGGTTAACTCAGCCCGAAAAATAGCTAAATACAACTAGAGGAAGATAAAAGGGAGAAGAGCAGGGGCTGCGATCGCCAAACAACTACCTTGCTATCTCCAAGAAAATCTGCAACCAGAACACTCAATAATCGCTACGGTGTCCAGCTACACCTTGATCTGCACACAAGGTGCAGGGAGTAACGTGAGTACACCAACTCAGTAAGTAACAACAATAAATAAAGACTGAGCAGTAGTGACGAGCAATAAAGCATATAACATTCATATCAGGAAATCTCAGTAAAATACCACATGCTCTTAAAAAATCAGGATTTGAATCAAACATCTCGTTTAAACCCAGTTCCAATAAAAATCATTTTAAAGACATTTTTTCAATAGTTTTTCAAACAAAGGCTCAATGCAAAGGTGAGCAAAAATGATGAAATCATAAACAGCCACTCGGGCAAACCTCACAGTCACTCGTGCCACTCGAGCATACCTCACAATCACTCTTGCCACTTGGACATACATCACAATCACTCTTACCACTCGGGCATACCTTACAATCACTCATGCCTCCCAGTCACTCAGCACTCGGCACTTGTACTCAGTAGGTACCTGCGCTCACTGGGGGTGTGTACAAACTCCAGAGGGGCTCCTTTAACCCAAGCGCTATAATCTGCACGGACAACTCACGTGCGATAATAATAAAGTATGCCGCAGGCGGGCAGCCCCGATCCACACTCATCCTAACAAATCAGGCCCTCACCCTCACTCAGTCATAAACCTCTCAAGACACTCGGGCATTTCAGTAAAATGGGGCATTCGGCCCAAAACATTTATATGCATCAAAATAGAGTCATAAAACTGAGTTATGCGGTAAACAAGTATAAACATGACTGAGTATAGATTTTCAATCGAAAACAGTGAGAGGATGATAAGAAACAGCCCCTAAGGGTCCAAACAACATTGGCGCAAGGCCCAAATATGGCATTCAGCCCAATTTACAGAAAAGCTTTCTAAATTATATAAGTGTCAATGGTTTCAACAAAGTATGCAACTTTACAGTTGCTACGGGACGGACCAAGTCACAAATTCCCAACAGTGCATGTCCACCCGCCCGTCACCTAGCATGTGCGTCACTTCAAAATAGTAGAATGATACGAAATCCGGGGTTTCATACCCTCAGGACTAGATTTACAATCGTTACTTACCTCAAACCGGTCAAATCTCTACCCCGCAATGCTCTTACCTCTAGACTCTGCCTCCAAATGCTCCAAATCTATTCACAATCAGTATAATACCATAAATATATGCTAATGGAATGAATTCCACAAGAAAAGCTGCAAAATTAGACCAAAATCCGAAATTGGCTCAAAATTTACCCGTGGGGCCCACGTCTCGAAACCCGACAAAAGTTACATAAATCCAAAAGACCATCCAACCACGAGTCTACCCACACCAATTTTACCAAAATCCGACCTCAACTCGACCCTCAAATCTACAAATCTTATTTCCAAATTTCTAAGTTTCAATCTGTGATGTACACCTCAAAATCATATAATCTAGTCGGATTACTCGATGATAATTCAATATTATGGAGTAGAAATGATCACAAGGGACTTACCTCAAGTTTTCCTTGAAAAATATATCAAAAAATCGCCTCTCCCCAAGCTCCAATTTGTCAAAAATGGCAAATGGGACGAAGTCCCTGTTTTTATAATTCTGCCCAGACATCCTCGGTTCTGCCTCGATCTTGGCCTTCGATCATGGTCCTCGGTCCTGCCTCTCGATCCTGGTTCTAGATCCTGGCCCTTGATTATGTCTTCGATAGTGGCCCTCGACTCTGGGCTCGATCATGGCTTCGATCGTGGCCCTCGACTCTGGGCTCGATCATGGCTTCGATCGTGGCTCTCGACTCTAGGCTCGATCTGGGCTCGATTTCTGGGTAGAAGCAATTTCCAACAGAAGGAAATTGCAGCAACTGTTCTAGTTCAATTTTTGATCCGTTAACCATACGAAACTTACATGAGGCCCTCGGGACCTCAACCAAATATACCAACAAGTCCTAAAATATCATACGAACTTAGTCGAATCCTCAAATCACCTCAAACAACGATAAAACCATGAATTACACCCCAATTCAAGCCTAATGAACTTTGAAATTTCTAATTTCTACAAACAACTCCGGAACCTATCAAATCACGTTCGATTGACCTCAAATTTTGCACACAAGTCCTAAATGACATAACAGAGGTATTTCAATTTTTAGAATCGTATTCTGACCCTGATATCAAAAAGACAACCCCCCGGTCAAACTTCTCAAAAATAAAACTTTCGACATTTCAAGCCTAATTCCTCTACGGACTTCCAAATAATATTCCGGACACGTTCCTAAGCCCAAAATTACCATACAGAGCTATTGAAATCATCAAAATTCAAATCCAAGGTCGTTTACATATAGGTCCATATCCGGTCCACTTTTCTAAATTAAAAATTTTAATTATGAGACTAAGTATCTCATTTCACTCCGAGTTCCTTCCGGACTCGAACCAACTAACCCGATATAACATAATATAGCTGAATAACACAAAAAGAAGTAGGAATGGGGAAAACAGGGTTATAACTCTCGAAACGACCGGCCGGGTCGTTACATAAGATTCTATACCCTAAACCCTAATTTCGAAATCTTCTGAAAATGGGTAACTAACAAGATGATTTTTGGGCATGAGAGTTATTTATTTTACATGCATGTGTTATCAAAGGGTGGAGGAATATTGTTGAGCTAAAAATGGTAAGGATTGAGTTGTGGGATGATGGAATCCTTCATAAAAAGGACATTGAAACCTTATGCACACCTAGTATTTGATAAAATGCTCAAATGAGCTAGAACCATGATCATCTTCCTAATTTTGATTCAATTTGTTATATTTCTACAATAGATTGAAGTTGCTAAGAATTTTGGAATATTTAGAGTGTAAGGAAGCTCAAGTGAGGTATGTTGGCTAAACTCTTCTCTTAGAATTTAATCCCACGATATTCATGTAAATTATGTAAGTCCCAAGTGATTTATTATGAAACTGGCTATTCCGAGTAAGATTGGGTTGAAAGATATATGTTAAACAAGCATCCCAAATACTTTATTCATGTTATGTTACCAATTGAGGATGTGTTAAAATATGGGCTGTGCATTAATAATGTTTCGACTTTAAGTCAAGTTCAAATGAAGGCTATTATGCCAAATTTTGTGAAATATCTCTATGTGCTTTAGACTCTAAATTGCTCACATGTGTACTACACACCTTGATTTGAATTGTATTTGTTGTTGATGATGAAGATGATAATTGAAATTGATAAGGTGAGCATGAAATACGGAATATGGCCAACGTGCCAAGAATGATCTTATAATTACGGCCATTAGTGCCAATGAGATGAAAACAAGTGAAAGTAATACGAAATGCGATGATTGATATAAAAAGGTTGATGTCTCAAATAAGACAGCCTAGCCGGTCGGGTCGTGATCGAACAGTATGCCGCACACACGGTGGTGATTGTGCTGGAAATTTATAATTTAAAATTGTGATTGTGGTCTATGTCCCTAATGGATAGCCTAGCCAATCGGTTTGTGATCGGACTCCGTGTTAAAGACGGTAGTATTGATATTGAGAGAAATTGTGGTTGATGTCTCCAATGAGATGGCCTAGCCAATCGGGTCATGATCGGACTCCGTGCTAAGAGTACGGTGGTACTAGTTTTGTGAATAATGGTATTGTGAATAATGGTATTGTGTACAATGGTATATCGATACTAAAAATCTCCCAATATGAGATATGAGAACTAATTTAAACACTGTCTTGATCCTAAATTGAGGTTTGATGTTAATTAAGGCTTTCATTGATATTATGATAATCTTGTTTGTATTATTTGTCATTCTATTGAGAGATTGTTTAGTTATATATACTAGTGCTATTCGATGGTACTAACGTCCCTTTTTCCGGGGGCGCTGCATCTTTAAATGGATGCAGGTGGTTCCACAGCAAGAGATATTGATCAGTGATAGTAGTACACCTTCTTCCCAGCTAACTCGGTGAGCCCCACTTCATTCCGGGGTCATGTATCTTTTGTACTTTATGTATTCGGTTTGAGGTATAGCCGGGGCCTTGTTGCCGGCATTATCATTGTACTCTTCTTTATCTATAGAGGCTCCGTAGACATAGTGTGGGTTGTGTATTGGTGTTGGGAAAAACAAACTACGTTATGTTGTGGTTGTATTACTTGTTCTAGTTAAGACGACTAAAAATGATGGAACTATTGGTAATGAATTGGTATTGTGAACATGAACACCTTTTTGTCTAATTAATGAAAATATGTATTATCTTTATTCGTGGATGAGTTTGGGCAGAAGAAAATCTAACAGGCTTGCTCGGTCGGGTTCACTCGGTTGAGCGCCGGTCGCGCTCCTCGGTTTTGGGGCGTGACTCATTCTTTTTCGAAGGTTAACTCCTTATGTTAGTTTTAGAGCAAAACGGACTAGAGAAGTGTTATTTTTTAGTAATAATATAGCTAAAGAATGTTTTGATTTGATATATTGTGATATGTGGGGACCTTATAGAGTTCCATCATCTTGTGATGTAATTTATTTTTTAACAATAGTTGATGATTTCTCTCATGTTGTTTGGATATATTTGCTGAATGACAAAAGTATGGTTGCTTTTGTTCTTATAAAATTTCATGGTGATGATTCAAAGACAATTTGAAAAAATATAAAAAATTATTAAAAGTTACAATGAGAGTGAATTAGTGTGTTTAAAAAATTATTTTGAAGAACTACACCCCAATAGAACGAGCGAGTTGAAAGAAAGCATCGCCATATTCTTAGTGTAGAAACAACATTACGATTTCAAGCAAAATTACCTATTAAGTTTTGGTGTGAATATACACTTTCAACTGGTTACTTGATTAACAGAACTCCCTTAATGGTTTTGGATGGTAAAACTCCTTATGAGGTCCTTTTTGGACAGCCTCCCTCTTATAATCATATAGAGACCTTCAGATACTTTTGTTATGCACATAAATTAAATTGGGTTAAAGATAAATTTACAAGTAAAAGTATAAAGTATATATTTGTAGGATACCCATTCGAAAAGAAAAGATGGAGATTACGGGATTTGGTGTTTGCTGAAATCAGATTTTCATATCATGTAACGACTATTAAAGATGTGGAGTCAATAAAAAATAAAACTTTAAACTGGAGTTTTAACGTTGTTGGGGAACATGGGATAGAGGTAGGAGGAAAACATGAGCAAGTAATTGATGTTAATGCAGTAAATAGAGAAAATAATGATGTTGGTGTAGCTGGGGTGATGATACATATGAGCAAACTTGGTACGTGACAAAGAGAAAAGCAACCTTCAGTTTGTTTGCAGGATTATGTAACTCATGCTTTCCAAGTAAGCCCCTCAATGAGTTTATTGTTCCAATTAAATTCCTATGTATTTCTTACTCTATAACATATTTTATGAGTCCTAATAAATTCTCCTTGCAACATTGCTCTTTCTTGGCTAGTGTCACTACATGACATGAATCGAGTACATATTCAGAGGCAATGAAAAAGGAATACTGGAGAAAATCTATGAGGATGGAGATACAAGATCTAGAAAAGAATGGTACATGAACAGTGGAATACTTGCCCCCGGAAAGAAGCGATAAAAAGCAAGTGGGTCTATAAAACTAAATATGACATAGATGAAAGTATAAAGCGGTGTAAAGTAAGTTTAGTGATTCTTGGTAAATATCAAGTTAAAGTAATTGATTATCATGAAACAGTTTCTCCCAAGGCAAAGATGACTATTGTCCGTACTTTTCTGCGGTTGCAACTAAAACAAGATAGGGTTTTCATTACATGGATATACAAAATGCATTCTTGTATGGTGACTTGGATGAAGAGGTATACATGAAAATAACTCTTGGTTTTGTTTCTTTAACACTAGGAAAGGTGTGTCGCCTTCGAAAATCATTATATGAATTGCGACAAGCACCTAGATGTTGGTTTGCTAAACTGGATGCTTTGGTATGAGGGTGTGAATTCAGACAATCTTGTTCGAATTACTCTTATTCATATTTCAAGATGGCCCGGTTAAATTAAATATTCTCATCTATATGGATGATCTCATTATTTTTGGTAGTGATGAGACAACAAAAATAATATCAGTATATTTTTACAGGCGGGGTGTGGTGAGGGTAGTGTTTACACATACCTTACCCTTACCTAGTGAAGATAGAGATGTTATTTTCAATAGAACCTCAGCTCAGAAAAGGGGAGAAAAAGAAAGAAGAAGAAGAATACGAACAAGAAAGAAAAAGAAGAGAGAAGAAAAAGAAGAAGAAAAGAAGTAGTATCAAACAGTAACAACAGGGAAATACGATAACTTAAGCGAACTAAAAAACATGACACAATATAGATCTAAGAATATAAAGGTACATGAGTGCTCCTAATACTACTGGTAAGAAAAGAGAAAACTTTCAACTACCTACTAATCTTCTACCCTAATTCTTGACCTCCACACCCTCCTATCAAGGGTCATATCCTCAGTAAGGTGAAGCAGTGCCATATCCTGCCTAATCACCTCTTCCCGGTACTTTTTTGGCCTACCTTGACCTCTTCTCAAACCTGTAATGGCCAATCTCTCACACCTCCTAACAAGAGCATCAATGTTTCTCTTCTATACGTGCCGGAACCATCTCATCCTCGACTCTCGCATCTTTTCCTCCACGGAGGACACTCTTATTTTGTCCCGAATAACTTCATTCCTAATCTTATCTCTCCTGGCACACTCACTCATCGATCTCAACATCCTCATTTCTGCTACTTTTATCTTTTGAACATGGGAGTTCTTGACTAGCCTACACTCAACCTCATACTTGGTAGTGACGAGACATCAATACAAATATTTAAAGATTGTTTGAATAGACGTTTCATATGAAGGACTTGAAAAACATTAAAATACTTTCTTGGTATTGAAACTACACGTAATCCAGATGGTATTTTCTTGTGTCAGCATAATCAGAGGCAGGTCTACTTGTGGCTAAACCAGCTAATACTCCTCTGGAACAAAATCATAAGATAGCTCTAACTAAGGGATGACATTAATAATCGGGGTCAGTTCCGACGACTGGTTGGACGATTAATTTACTTGATAATTACTAGACATGAATTATCATATTGTATATATTGTAGCTTAATTTATGTGGAATCCGAAGAAAGAGCATTTAGATGTAATAGTGAAGGTTGTGTGTTATCTGAAGCGGAGTCTCAGTCAAGGTATTCTGCTTAGAGCCTATTATGATTTGATATGTCATATTTATTGTGACTCAGATTAGGCTAGTTGTCCATTGATTCAACATTCTTTGATCGGATATTTTATTCTCTTGGGAAATTCACCTATTTCTTGGAAAACAAAGAAGCATTACACTGTGTCCCATTGTCACAACCAAATTTTCACCATAGGCGGTGATGGTGTCCAACGCTGCCATTAGGCAAGTAAACGATAAACCATTAACACAAACAACCGTTCATAATACTTTTTAATATCAAGATTAGAAATAATAAAATGTAGATAGATTTTGGAACCATGATAAAATACTTTCATTCCTACTAAGTCACGAAATATGAACAAAACATAAGGCGAAATGATATAAATATCTAATACAACCATGAATATCTGCTAAAATTCCCCAAAACCCGGTGTCACCAGTGCATGGGGATCTAATAAAATTTAAAAAACCACTACAACTACTGTCTGGAATGAAAATAGATAGAATAAAATAAATATAGAAGGAATGAGACTCGGGGTGCTGCAGGTCGAACCATGAAAAATAACTCACCACTAAGTCTCCAGCTGATGCGACTATGCGCCTGGGTGACCATCCGATGTACCTGTCTCAGTACCTGTACAATCAGTGCAGAAGTGCAGTATGAGTACGTAAATCAATGTGTACCCAATAAATATCTAGTCTAACCTCGAAGAAGTAGTTGCGAGGGATCGACATTGACACTTACTAGTGGTCCAATAACAATATACATAAAAGTAGATAGGTATGAAACACAACAAGTAGCAACGAAATAAGTAAATATAAATTACATAATTCTCAACATAAGAATAATTACGACATCATCAAATTTCATATACTTCCTCGAATTAAACAAAGATAATCAGATACAATGTCAAATCTCAAGTCAGGAAAAAACATATGTACTCTTCCTCCTTATCGAATAGTATGCACGAATTTGCCGAGGTGACACATGCGGATCCCATAAGAATAGTGTTACATAATACCGCCGATGTTGTATAACCCAATCAATAAAAATAGTGTTACATAATACCGCTGAGGTAGTACGACCCGATCCATAGATGCAATTCATAATACTGCCGAGGCTAACGACCCGCTCCCATAATAATAATTCATAACACCATCGAGACGAACGGCCCGATCCCATAGGAATAAAGAAACTTCATTCGGACCACTAGCCCCACTAGTAAAGGTACGTGCGAGTTGAGAAATCACGGATCTACCAATCACATAAACACAACATGAGGATATGAATGCAAGAGAAAGCATAATTTTACCAATAATCAAGTATCCCGCCAAAACTTAAAGTAAAGAGGCTCGTTCAATACGTAAATTCTAGTCTCAAGCTCAATTATAAATTCAAGTAATTAAACAGGCAAGATTAATTCAAGTAGTATAGTTAAGGCATGATGTATGTCTAAGTCTACCCAGACATAAATAAGAATCTAGCTTACGCATGGACACTCATCACATCATACGTATGTAGCACCTATAGCACGTAGCACATAACAAATAGAATACCTACGGGGATAATTTTCTCCTACAAGATTAGACAAGAGACTTACTTTGCTTCCAAGTTCACTACGCATCCCCCACACTTCACTAACACCTCAAATCGACACCGGGCAACTCGAAACTAGCCAAATGAATGTGTAAACCAATCAATTTATGCTCAAGAACTCATATTTAACTATTAGAATTAATTCTCAACCCCACTCGGAAAGTCAACAAAAGTCAATCCCAGGCCCACGCGGTCAGATTCCAAAATTTTTCAAAGATAAATATTATCCATGGTATCACGAACTCAAATATATAATTTATTTTAAATTCCATAACCAATTTCGTGGTCAAATCTCATTTTTACAAATTTTAGATTTTTAATAAAATCCCATAATTTTTACAAATTTTATGTTAAATCCCCATAGAATTCATGTATTTAGCTCACAATGAGCAGGAGTCACTCACCTAGTGGCAGTTGATGAAAATGGATCTCCAAGAAGCCTCCAAGAACATAATAAAATGAGCCTAAGTCCCGAAATGAGACTTATAATCTGCCTAGGCATAGCAATCGCGGAAGTACCCTCACGATCGCAAAGGCCAACGCAGCCCATGCCCAGGTATTGTTCTTCGCGTTCGCCCTATTGCATTCGCAGAGAACACTTCCGCTAACCCTTCGCGTTCACGAACCACTGCCATGTTCGCGAAGGCCAAAGCCTACCAGTCCTTCCCTTCCTCTTCCTTCTTCGTGTTCGCGTAGGCTCCTCCACGTCCATGAAGAAGAGCCATGTCCTCCATTGCATTCGCAGTGCCTTCTTTGCGTTAGCGAAGAGCAAGAACTTCCTCCCTCCAAATTCCTTCTTCGTGATCGCGGGACCTTCTTTGCGCTCGTGACGCACAACAACACCAACACCAACAAAAATCTGCCAACTTTGAACATATTCCGAGTAGTCCGAAACTCACTCCAGCCATTCGGGACCCCGTGCAGTTATACTAACAAGTCCAAAAAGATAACCCGGACCTACTAGAGGCCTCAGAATACATAAAATAATATTGAAACCAAGCAGCGCACCCCGATACGAATTAATCAATCTCCAAGCTTCTATCTTCTAATAACTAACTCCGAATGCGACGAATCATACTTAGATAACTCAGAATGGAATCAAATTTCACACACAACTCCAATATGACAATACAAACCTATCATAGGTTTGGAATACCGATCGAGATCCGATATCACCAAAGTCCTATTCAAGTCAAACTTAGAAAACTCTAAAACCTTTCAAATGCCAACTTCCGACAAAAACCGCTGAAATGCTCCCAGTCCATCCGAAACTCGATCCAAATATATGCCCAAGTCTAATATCACCATACTAATCTATTGGAACCTTTAAATCCCAATTCCAAGGTCATTTACTCAAAGTGGGACTTAAGTCAAACTTGGCCACCTTAGGCCACTATTATGGAACTAAGTATTCCAAATAGGAAAAACACATACGTAAAGTCTTAAATAAAAGAACAGGTTTATAGAAAGCAAGACGTCCGATCGAGTCAATACTCATTAATCTACCAAAGCTGGGTACTGCTCTATGACCACTAAGAGTTGTGAACTTAAATGGTTAAAAGGACAAAGGGCTTCACTTGTTGATTATTCTGATCTTATGTATTTGCATTGTGACGCCCAGTCAGCTTTGCACATTGTTGCTAATTCCATTTATCATAAAAGAACGTAGAATACTAAAGTAAATTGTCATTTTATTTGTGATGAGATTCAAAGTGAAAATATTCAAACTGCCTTTGTAAAATCCTCCACGCACCCTGCTGACATTTTTATAAAGACTTTGGGAAAATATCAACTTGATTTGGTACTTTACTTCAATCCCGTCATGACCCAAAATTCACTACGATTATGATGACACCTAGCCCGCTAGTCAAGCCAATCAATATAAATATAATCAAACTAAAAATCATCAAATAATAATGAAATAAGAATGCAAATTTTAATACAAACTATCCCAATGACTAGTAATATAAGTCATGAGCAACGACGCCAAAAATTGATCACGTCCAATTCACACTCAAATAACGAGTATGAAATGGTTGTTGCAATTGTAAATCCCAACGCAAGTCGGGGTTGAATCCACATGGAGTTTAGATTGATGCTAAGGTAAATTCTTAAGAAAAGAACTTGAAACAACTAGATTTTTCTTTCAAACAATAGTGAAATATTACTATCTAAATTAACCTCTAGAAGATTGAACTAACTAGTAAGCAAATAGAGAGTGGAATATTTTTTGTGTTTTTAACAAATAAAGGAAAAGCCTAGGGATGTAACCTTCACCTAGGTGTAAACCTAATGGGTAGGGTAAATCTATGGTTGTTTGGTAAATCGAGGTGTGTTATGACTCTCAATTCTCAAGTACCCACTCAATACCTCTCGGTCAAAGTGTGGTTATGCCCCAATTGATTTTTTTAAGACCAAATGGGTAGCAATCTAAATAATTGATATGAGTCCAAGTGAGATTTTTCCTATCTCTAGTTCAAATCCTTTAATCAAACTAATCAAAACCTCAACTAGCTAAATTCCTTGTTAGCCAAGTTTTCCTAGAATAGGTTTCTCTTTCTCAAGTAAGAACTAAGTCAAACATGCATGAATCAATGTTTGCAACCATTAATTCTAGATATAAAGTATAAACATGGCTAAATAATATACACCCAATCAATAATAAGAATTAATATTAAATACCCATAAGTTTTACACACTAAGGTTGGGTCACAACTCTAGATAAAATCTGGCTACTCATACTCATAGGCATGGAAAATGAAAAAGAAGAAGTAATTGAAGATATATAGATAGACTTAAAAGGTAAAAGTAATGAGTCTTCTCTAATTTTAGTCACCAATTTCCCAAAATAGCTAACTCTAACCGCTACTAGATGCTACAGTAAAAAGGTTGCCCTAGAAAAGTGTTTTTCATCTATTTATAGTGCTCTGAAATTCGTCGACAAAAATGCCTTTCGGGAGGTTCTGTGGCCGCACAATTTGGCTGCGGTCCACACTTGCATCTGTTGCTCTTGCAGTAGAAGCGATTATGCGGCCGCACATTAACTTTTGCGGCCGCACATAAGCTTTTGCGTCCGCATAATTTGGTTGCACACCGCACTTCAAAGAAGCTTCATATGTGGTCTTTTGTATCTTTTTTGATCTTTTCAAACTTTTCAGTGCGAGCAGCTTCTGCGGCCGCACAATTTAGTGTGCGGAGCGCACTGCTGCTGAGAGACTTCTGAAGCTTCAAGGGTATATCTGCGGCTGCACTTGTCTTTCTGCGAGCCGCATCTTCATCTGCAACTGCAGAATAAATTCTGTGGACCGCACAATTCTTTGCACTACTCCTCTTTGACTAGTTGAGCTTGGACATCTCCTTTTTTGAGTTAGATTTCTTCATTGAGCTCACATCCTCCAGCATGCCTGCAATTCACACAATTTCATTAAATTTGGAAACAAAAATCACTACTTTCAGACTAAAAAATAAAGCAAGAAAGTACTAATAATTACCCACAATACTCATGCATTATCAACAAGGTGATAAATGTTTCAAACATATGCGACTTGCTTGTAACTCTAGTATGACATTTGAGTTTCAAGAATTGGCTTCACTCATCAAGGAATCTTGTTCTTTCATGTAAATCAGGGTGGACTCCAATCTCTTCCTCCTCTACCTTTCATTTTTCATGCTCACTTCAATATTCAACACTCAAATTCTAGAGCAATAAAGGCTTCACTCTTCTCTCACAAAGGAATGTCACAAGTCGAGCTTTAAGTACCATAGGCTTGCCCATCATGTAAATCTTCACTATATAAGCTTACTCGATTCAAAATCAAGTAGGACTTCTTACGGATTGTAATAAAGGCTTTTAGATTGAGGTAGGATACCATATGGTATAAGTGGTTACATTCTTCCTTAAGCACTCTACTTTTCATTTCTTGGCTCACATTTGCCAAACCCTTAGAGGCATTTCTTTTTATTGGGGGATAGAGACTTGCCATCACTCTTTATTGTTCATTTCTTTATTTTTTTCCCTTGATGCTCATACTAGAGATACTTTCCTCATTTTCATTTCATCAATCTCCCTTTTTATTTTCTTTTTGCTTTTTTTTTATTCTTTATTTTCTTACTTGCTCTTTCATGGAGATCATTTCTTTTCTCTCCTTTTAATGCCTTGATATATCTTTTAGATTCCTCAACTTTCCTCTCAAACTTTGGCTTTAAGCCACTTATTATTTATGAGTGTTGTGGAAGGTTCGGGTTCCAAGAGAGGATTTTAATCAAACGGGTAATGGCTTGTAGCATGGTTACCAATAAAGAAAGGCTAAAAGCTCAAAGGGGTTGACTAGGGATTACGATAATAGGGTGGCAATAGAAAGTTCAAACAGTCCAAGGAGAGCCTACAATCATTTTTCAAACCAAGCAAACTTAGAATTTTGCCTTGAAGCACATTCGGGGCAAGTTCTAGACTATTCACTCAAGTACTTGGACTAGCAACAAGAATTCATCTCACCTCTCATGCAATTAGACTGTAAAAGGGGATATAGTCTAAAGCCCACAACGACCACAGTCAAGATAAAGATCACTATGGTCCAATCAACTACCTAATTATTATCAAAGTCAACTCAAGAACCTCAAAGTCACTAAACTATAACTATTTCTTCCAAAAGCCTTGTTTCAAACTTTAAGCATGCATTTAAGTATGTTGGTGCCACATGAAGCATAAATAAATCTTATTAGAGAATGACTTAATTATGGCTTTTATTCATTACTACTTACTACTACTATTGCCTAAACATGAAAATGACTCATTCCCTTAAGAAAGTTGCCACACTATCCATCATCGGGAAGAGTCACCCGGTTCACACAAAAGACCATTGGAAAGAACCGTGGCATTAAGAAAATCAAAGGTTTATTATCAACACTAATAAGAAAAACATAAAGGTTACCAAGACAAACAAAATTACAGATAAACAACTAAAAATGCTAATATATGCAACAACTACTAAAGATAAACAAAAAGTAGAATCATCCAATTATTACATCCCAATGTTGTCAAACGTATCAAATCATCATCAAATATACTCCACCCCCGAATAAAAAGAAGCATTGTCCCTAATGCTTAGCAAAATAAGATCAAAAAGTAAAGAGGGCGAAGAGAGTCTCTAAGTGTCCTCAGTCATCAAGGTGTCACCAATAGATATGAGTGTTATGGAAGGTTCGGGTGCCAAGAGAGGATTATAATCAAACGGGTAATGGCTTGTAGCATGGTTACCAATAGAGAAAGGCTAAAAGCTCAAATAGGTTGACTAGGGATTACGATCATAGGGTGGCAATAGAAAGCTCAACAGTCCAAGGAGAGCCTACAATCATTTTTCAAACCAAGCAAACTTAGAATTTTGCCTTGAAGCACATTCGGAGCAAGTTCTAAACTATTCACTCAAGTACTTGGACTAGCAACAAGAATTCATCTCACCTCTCATGCAGTTAGACTATAAAAGGGGATATAGTCTACCACAACGATCACAGTCAAGATAAAGATCACTATGGTCCATTCAACTACCTAATGATTATCAAAGTCAACTCAAGAACCTCAAAGTCACTAAACTAGAACTATTTCTTCCAAAAACCTTATTTCAAACTATAAGCATGCATTTAGGTATGTTGGTGCCACATGAAGCATAAATAACTCTTATTAGAGAATGACTTAATTAGGGCTTTTATTCATTACTACTTAGTAATACTATTGCCTAAACATGAAACTGACTCATTCCCTTAAAAATGTTGTCACACTATCCATCCTCGGGAAGAGTCACCCGGTTCACTCAAAAGACCATCTTTGGAAAGAGTCGTTGCATTAAGAAAATCAAAGGTTTATTATCAACACTAATAAGAAAAACATAAAGGCTACCAAGACAAACAGAATTACAGATAAACAACTAAAAATGCTAATATATGTAACAAATACTAAAGATAAACAAAAAGTGGAATCATTCAATTATTACATCCCAATGTTGTCAAACGTATCAAATCATCATCAAATATACTCCACCCCCCGAATAAAAAGAAGCATTGTCCCTAATGCTTAGCAAAATAAGATCAAAAAGTAAAGAGGGCGAAGAGACTCCCTAAGTGTCCTCAGTCTTCAAGGTGTCACCAACAGCACTGGTCCCAGCCGGCTCAGCTAACTGAATGTCATCATCATTTGTGGGAGCGGCCTGAGAGCTGAACATATCACGTACCACCTCAGCAGTATCGTATGCAAGGCATGGCTCCACAATATGAGCAAAGGGATCCTCATGAGAAGATTGAGCTGGGTGAGCCTGGGCGGGGTCTACTAGCATGTTAAAAGGCAAATCTCCGGCTTCAGCTATCCGGGTCACCTCATCTCGAAGTGCATCAACTGAATTATTGCTAGACTGTTTCTTCCTCTTATTCTTTACCTGCTTGGTGAGCTTCTTTTCTATGTCAAAGGGATCCAATGGTACTTGTGAAGATGACCGATATACAACTTTACTGGAGATCTCAAACAACTTTGAAGTAGTTGCCTGCATCCAGTTGTTAAGGCTCGCAAGTGTCTGAGAGACCCGCAAGGTAGACAACGGGCCTGTAGGCATAGGCACCAGTCTTGGATCTGGAGTAGGTACTGTAGTAGGGGATGATGATGGTGGCTTAGGGATGGCAGTTGTGGAACTGGTAGAAGGCTCAGGCGAAGTAGATGGAATATCAAACGTACTAGGGGATACCACTATGGCTCATTAGACTGGACGGCAACAGTAAAAGGCTGAATTCTCTTCTTTGGATTCCTCGGATCTTGTAGCTTGTACCACTTAAATGGCTTGGTCGACTTGGCCTTGGTGTCAAATGGCCTGTTCTCCACCCTGGCATCAGTCAGATACTTAGTAATAGTGCTGAAGTGAGATGTTGGCCGACATCAGGATACCCACATTGATCGGGTACCCGGCCATGATAGAGGCTACCAATATTGCTCGTGGAAGGGGCATAATGTTCTCATTCAAGCATGGGTCAAGTCTGCTGCACACAAAGGTCTGTCACCCTTTTGCCTCAAAGCTCAGAGTGTCTAGAGGATTGGCACCCCGACACCTATCTAAGGGGGAGTAGGTCCAGGTGCAAGAATCTCAGCAAGCCATGGTCTAGCCTCCTCCTTTAGAGCCACCTTTTCCAAATACTCCTTTGGCTCAACATCATCAAAACCCAAGTATGTATTCAGAGTGTGCTAATCAAATTTTACTTTCAGGTTGCGCACCTTGGTAATCTTTGTCCCTTTAAGAATATGCGTTGTGTTGGCATAGAATTCTCGAACAAGATGCTTTTTCACATCCACCAGCTTCTCAGAAAACTGCATCCACCCCTTTCTCTTGGTAAACTGCTCTAAGACTGCAGGGTTTGTCTAAGTCTTTGAGGAGGAATTACCATTCGTGAGTCAGTGTTCTATGTTTCCTCCATATTCAAAAGTTTGAATATGCTCGCAAACTCAAGAATCGATCTTCCCGGTCAACCTTCTTCTTCGTTCGAGCTGTGCCTGCCTGTGCACTTGCTCCCCATCTCCTATCATCTGAGGAATCATCAGAATCAGATCTCGGAGCAGCATTGGACTCATGACTGTAACTCTCTAAACCTTGGGAGGTACTGTGAGATGTAGAAGGAATATCTTGAGGATTAGACTGCCCCTTTGGCCTAGATTGCTCTTCATTGTGCTCCTCTGGTAAAGACACAGAATTTCCCTCTAAGGCCTCCCTAGACGGGGCATAAGAACTCGACTCTGAGAGGATTCTACCTCTCCCCTATCCTGTAGTTGTCTTCTTTTTGATTTCTCGTTGCACACTTGGGTGCATGTCACCTCTGCCCATGTCCCTGCTCCTGCCCCTTAAAGATTCACCTCTTCCTTCTGAAGATTCACCTCAACCTCTTGATCGCACCATTGTTTGTATATGCCCAAAGAGACTTGTCAGTTGATATTCATATGGAAAATAGTTAAGAATCATATAAGTATGTGAGTACATCAAAGAAGTAGTGAAGTTTCAGAATTGCAGCATGCAGTAGAAAAGGACTAAGTGCGGTCCACACAAAAAGGTTTGCGGTCCGTAAAGTGGAAGTGCGGACTGTACAATTCCATATACGGCCCACATTTCAGCACAGTTGTGCTAAGTTCTTAGGTTCATCTTCTCTGATAGACAGTGCGACTTCCTTTTGCGGCCGCAGAAATCATAAGAGGTCCGCACAAAAAGGTTTGCAGTCCACACTTGAGATGCTCAGAGAGCAGGTCTTTGATTATCAATGCGGACCTATTCTGCGGCCGCATAAAAATATTCGCAGTCCGCACTATTAAGATGTGGCCGTACAAACAGCTAGTCCACTAAGTTACCTAAAACGAAAGTTTATAAACTGCATAATTTCAAGTACGGTCCGCATATTCAAGAATAGCAACAACGACAGGTCTATTAATCCTAGATTATGCAAAAAATGTATTCATTCCTACTAGGCAACATGGTATAGACATGATAAACTATCAACCTAATTCAATCTAAGCATGCTTCATCAATTTCCCAGTATTAAACTACCCTACATGGACACAATTGAAGGAATGCAATAACAAATGGCCTAAAAGAAGTTAAGAAGTCAAAATAAATTCAAAAATAAAATAAACAAGATTGAAGTAATGCATACCGGATAGTGCTAGTGTACAAAGTTTCAAGTGAGTGAAGGGTTATTTGTGATCAAAATTGCACGTACTTTGGGCAACTTCTCAGCGTAACAATGAAGAGAGTGAAAACGTGTAAGGGGAGGGGCTACTGTACTCCTGACAATGTAGTACAACCACCTCTCTGATAGTGCTCTTTTTCGACCATATAAGTTGTGATAATCCGCGAGCTTACTCCGCAGTGTTTGGGAGAAAAGTTCAGAGGACCTTCCATTTAGTACCTAAGATTGACTCTTGTAAATGTGGTATGCAGAGGAAATATGCGGCTGCACAAGAGCTTTTGCGGTCAACATTTATTTTCTGCGGCCGCATAAAGAAAAATTGCGATCTGCATTTCTGGTTTGGATAATACAACCTCAACTAACATTTCAAATCTAATAATAATCCCTGCAGGATAATTCAAATCAAGTTAAGAACAACAAATAACATCTAACTAAAAGAGAAAAAAAGAAAAGAACTTGGGTTGCCTCCCAAGAAGTGCCTTATTTAACGTCGTGGCATGGCGCAATGTCATAGCATCCTCAAGCGAAAGCCACCACGTGGTTCTCACCAACATTTTCTAAATAGTGCTTTACCCGATGGCCATTGACTCAAAATATTTCATTATTCTTGTTCTTCAAGTCCAAGGCACCAAAAGGTGTCACACCAACAATTTCAAAAGTACCACTCCACTTTGACTTGAGCTTCCCGGGAAACATTCTCAACCTTGATTTGAACAACAACACTAGATCACCGGCCTTGAACTCCTTGTTATAAATGTACTTGTCATGAAGATACTTCATCTTTTCTTTATATAAGGACGAACTCTCATATGCATGGTACCGAAACTCATCCAATTCATTCAAGTGTGCAACCCGCAAGTTAGCGGCTACATCCCAATCAAGATTCAATTTCTTCAAAGCCTATATTGCCTTGTGCTCTAGTTCCACCAGAAGATGATAAGCTTTCCCGAACACCAACCGGTATGGGGACATTTCGATAGGTGTTTTGTAAGCCGTCCTATATGCCCATGGAGCATCATCAAGCTTCTTGGACCAATCCATCCGATTTGCATTCACAGTCTTGGACAAAATACTCTTTATCTCCCGATTAGAGACTTCCACTTGACCACTAGCTTGTGGGTGATAGGGAGTTGTCACCTTGTGAGTAACATCATACTTGCCAAGTAAAGTGTCGAAAGTCTTATTGCAGAAATGTGATCCCCCATCACTTACGACTGCTCGCGGAGTACCATATCTTGTAAATATATTCTTCTTCAAGAAAACCATTACACTTCTAGCCTCATTATTGGGTTTATGTAAATATATTCTTCTTCAAGAAAACCATTACACTTCTAGCCTCATTATTGGGTAAGGGAACGATCTCACCCCATTTAGACACATAATCCACTGGGAACAAAATATAGGTGTTTCCACAAAAACTCACAAAATAGCCCATAAAGTCAATACCCCAAACATAAAAAATATCAATCTTCAAGATGGTTGTAAGGGGCATCTCATGTTTCTTTAAAATTTCACCGGCCCGTTGACATTCATCACATCTTTTCACCAACTCATTTGCATCTTTGTAAAGAGTAGGCCAATAACGACCCAACTTAGGACTTTAGTCGCAATTCTCGCTCCACCATGATGACCACCATATGATGAAGAATGAAAAGCCCCAAGAATCTCACGTTGCGGCACACACCTCAAAATTACCCCATCCGTGCAAATTCGGAAAAGTTATGGTTTATCCTAATAGTAGTCTTGACAATCCCTTTTGAGCTTCTTCCTTTGATTTGAAGGGAACTCATCCGAAATGATACCACTCATAAGAAAATTTACCAAATCCGCGAACCATGGTACCTCTTTTGTTGAAAGTGCCAAAAGTTGCTCATCGAGAAAAAATAATTGATTTCAAGGCCATCATGTGGCCTCCCCTCCTCCAAACGAGACAAGTGATTCTCCACTTGATTTTCACTTCACTTCTTGTCTTGGATGTCAATATCAAACTCTTGCAATAAAAGCACCCATCTTATCAATAGAGATTTAGATTCCTTTTTGCTCATGAGATAGTAAAGTTCCATATGATCCGTATGGACAATACCTTTAGCACCCATCAAGTACGGGCAAAACTTCTCAATAGCAAACACAGTAGCAAGGAGCTCTTTCTCTGTAACGGTATTATTGTCTTCGGCACTATTCATGGTCTTACTAGCATAGTAAGCCAGATGAAATATTTTTTTGATACGTTGCCCCAAAACAACCCCAACCGCTACATCACTTGCATCACAAATGAGCTCGACCGACAAACTCTAATTTGGAGAGGAAATGATAGGAGTAATTGTCAACTTGAGCTTCATTTATTCAGAAGTTCTTATACAATCATCATTGAAATGAAACTTGGCATCCTTCTCAAGGATCTTGCACAAAGGATTCACTACTTTAGAGAAATCCTTGATAAATCACTGGTAAAAACCCACATGGCCCAAGAAACTCCGCACACCCTTCACCGAGGTGGGGGGTGTGATCTCGTCCAATTTCACTCCTCTCTTTGAGGTTATGAAAACGATCGATGCAATAGTAATACCCAACAAGAGTCGGGGTCGAATTCCGCAACGAGCTATATGAATGGGTGTTAGTAGTATATATCTTAGCGCGTGAGTTTGTATATCTAAATTTGCACTTCCACAATATTTGGTTTTGTTTGAAAATCTAAATTAAACTACGATTGCGATTTAAAGAATGAAACTAGGAAATTGTTTTTTGTTATTTTTCAAATAATATAAAAGGCCTAGGGATATGACCTTCACCTAGGTGTTTGCCTAATGGGTTGTAAACTTTAAGGCTTGTTTAATTGGTCGCAGTGTATTATAGCTATCAACACTCAAGTACCCACTAAATACCTCTTGGTCAAAGAGTGATTTTCTCCAATTTGGCTTTCTCAAGTCCAAATGGGTATTGAACAAAATAGTTGATAAGAAGCTCAAGTAGGGTTTTACTATCTCTAGGTTCAACCCTTTAATTGGGCTTATCAATCTCTCGATTGACCCAATTTCTTGCTAGCCAAGTTTTACTAGACTAAGTCTCTCTTTCTTAAGTAGAGACCAAGTCAAATAGGCATGAATTAATGTTTGCAACCATTAATTCTTCAAATAAAAATAAGAACACGGCTAGTTAATAAACACCCAACAATAAACAAGCAATAAATCAAACATCGATTAAGTTTACACACTAGGGTTGAGTCACGACCCTAGTGAAAATTTAGCTACTCATGCTTAAACTAGAAGAAATAGGAGAAGAAATAATAATTAAACCCATATTGATAATTAAAATGATGAAATCAATATTCAAAAAGCTCACAATAGCAAAAACTACTAAAATGAGTAAAAGAAACCGTCTACTGTAGCAGATGATGTCAAAAGTTGACCTAAAAAAGTGAAACTCTTCTTTTTATACAAAGCTAGAATTTTCGGACAAAATTGCCCATTCGAAGGTTCTGCAGACGCATAATTCTATATGTGGTCCGCACTTTTCTTTAGCTTGATTTGCGGCCGCATTATTCTGATATGCGGCTGCACTGCTTTCTTTCTGCGGTCCGCACAATTCTAAGTGCGGCCGCACCTTGCTCGTTTGTGGTCCGCACAAATGTGAGTGCGACCGCGTGACTCTTCTTCTGTGGCCACATAGTAATTGTGCGGTACGCACTATGAGATGTAGGTTCTCTGAACATTTACTCTAGCCCAGCTTCTGCGGCCTCACTTTTCACATTTCTCTGATGAGAATTTCTTCACGTCCTGCGGTCGCAGATTATGTTCTGCGGTCCGCACTTCTGGGCTTTTGTGCCTCTTTTTGTTCCTGAGTTCATATTACTCATTCTTGAGTTGGATCTCATCTTGGGAGCTCATCTTCCAATATTCTTGCAATTAAGCATATTTCATCAGTTTTCGGGAATACAATTAAATGCTTTTGAACTAAAACGAATGCTAAAAGGCGCTACTAAGTAGTCAAAATCCCCACTTATCAACTCCCCCAAACTTAAGCTTTTTTTTGTCCTCAAGCAAATAAAGTAGTTCCCACCTCCACAAGTTAAGAGCCATTCCAGCTAATCAAAGGTGAATCAATCACACATCAATTGGGACCAACAATTACCCCTACCACTTATGAATTATCAACAAGGCAACAAGTTAAACGTTTAAGCATAAATAGTTCTAATGTGACACTTGAGCATTAAGAGTTGACTTTATTCATCAAGGAAGCTCGTTCTTTCATGTAGGTCATTGTGGATCCCAAACTCCTCCTCCTCTACTCTCCGTTTGCCTATCTCACTTAAGAATTTAGCGCTCAATCTACAGATTTGTGAAAGGTTCGCTCATCTCTCTCAAAGGAATGCCGCAAGTATGGCTTTAAGTACCATAGGCTTGCCCCTCATGTAAATCACCACTAATGTAAGCTCACTCGACTTGAAATCACGCAGGGCTTTTTCGAAATGCAATGAAGTCTTTTGGACTAAGGTTGGATATGCTATGATAGAATGGGTTCATCCTTCCTTAAGCACTCCATTTTCTTTTATCAGCTCACGTTTTGCCAACTCTTTGAGGCATTTTCTTTTCCTTAGGAGAACTAGAGAGACTTAAAATCACTCTTTCTTGGTCATGATATTCATTTTCTCCTTCTTTGTTTTCTCCATGCTTTGCATCATTACTTTTCTTTAAATCCCTTCAACATTTCAACTTATTCACTTTCTTTTTGCATTTGTTTTTGTTCTTTCTTTTTCTTGCCTTTCCTTCTCCTCATTTCTTTTCTCTTTTGTGCCTTGATACCTTCTTCAAACTCCTCTTCTCTCCCCCAAACTTACGTTTTGAGCCAATTGTTTTGCAAGAGAATTAAGGAAAGCTTAGGTGCCAAGAGAGGGTCATGATAAAACGGGTAAAGACTTGTAACATGGTTATCAAATGAGAAAGGTTTTAGGCTCAAATGGGTTGACTAGGGATAACAACATTGGTGGACAATGGAAAATTTCAAGCAGGTTAAGGAGAGCCTACAATCACTTCTCAAGCCAAGCAAAACTTAAAATTTCGCCTAGAAACACATTCGGGGCAAGTTCTAGACCTTTCGCACGGGTACTTAGACTTGCAAAAATAACATCTCACCTCTCATGCAGCTGGATTGTTAAAAATAATAGAGTCAAGGGCCCACAACAATAATATTCAAGATTGAAAATCACTATAGTTCGACTAAACCACTCGATGATTGCCTAAGTCAACACAAGAGTCAAATGGTCACTAACTAGAGCTATTTCTTTCCAAAAACCTTATTTTTAACCACAAGCATGTAGTTAAGTATGTTGGTACCAAGTGAATCATGTTTGACTCTTCAAGCATCTCTCAATTAGGTTTTGTTTTTTTAATTATTACTACTATTCTTACCTAAGCACCAAAAACGGACTCAATCCCTTAAGAAGGTTATCACGCCATCCATCATTGGGAAGAGTCACCCGGTTCACATAAAACACCTTTTGAAAGAACCGTGGCATTAAGAAAACCAAAGGCTTATTATCCACTAAATCATAAAAAGAAGCTATTAAAGAAAAAAGAAGCTACTAATTCAAAAAGCAAATCCAAAAGAAGCTACTAAGTCAAAAGGAATACAAACAAAAAGATAAAGAAGCTATAAAACAAAAACTATTGAAAGCTAAATGAATATACATAATGAGGGAATAGAGAGAATATAAACATAATGATAAAGAAGAAGAAAATAATAATAAGTTAATTACAGGCCAAATGTGCCATAGTTATCAAAAAAACAGAATCAGAATCATCAAAATGTCAATAAAACTCCACCCCCTGAATAAAAATAAGCATTGTCCCCAATGCTTAACAAAATAAGAGTATAAGAAGGGTGAGAGTGAAGAAAACTCCCTATGGATTTGTGGCCATATCTGTGTCTCCAGTAATGGCACCAACCTTAGTCTCCAGTTGGATCTCATCATCCTCAAGTCCGGGAGTAGCTGGGTTGGTGAAAATCTGACGGACTGCCTCAGCAGTGTCAGCAGCAAGGTCTGGCCCCTCAAACTGGCCAGCTGCTGTGGTAGGCTCTATGGGAACTGGACCTGGGTGGTGCGTGTCTATCAATATGTCGAATGGAATGTCTCCGGCTGCTGCAAGCTTGGTGACTTGTCGCCGGAGCTTATTCACTGATTACTTCGAAACCTGTGACTTTCGCATCTTCTTTACTTCTTTGACCAATTCTTTAATCACGGACCCATGCTGTACCAGAGTAGCCATGATAGTGTTCTGGTTGTCCAGGATCTTCTTCAATGTTTCTTCGACTGTGGGAGGAATTTAGGGTGCCGGAGAGGATGACTGTGCTGCAACCTGACTGGATATGTCAGTTAGCTTTGCAGTAGCTATCTGCATCCAGTTGTTGAGGCTTGCTAGTATCTTAGAGACTCGCAACACAGAGAGTGGAGCAGATGGCATCTGTACCGGCTTCAAAGACAAGGTAGGAGGTACTGAGGCTGAAGGTGGAGGCATGGCAGCTGCACTGGTAGAAGGCTCTGCTGAAGTGGATGATATATCAACTGTCTCTGTACCCACCACCGATGGCTCATCAGACTGGCCTACGGTGGTACTCAGCTAACCCTTTCTGTTGGGATTGTGTGTATCCATCAGAGAATAACAAGAGAAGGGCTTCTTTGCCCGAACCTTCGTGTCATAGTCTCTGGGCTCTACTTGTGCATCCGTAAGGTACTTAGTGATGGTGATGGGATACGGGTAGGAAGTATCATCCTGCTTGGCGACCACTGACATGTTGGCCGACATCATGACACTCATATTGTTCCGGTACCCGGCCATAATAGAGTCGACTAGAACTGCCCGTGGAATAGGTAAGTTTGTCTCGTTCTGGCACGGGTCTAGTCTGCTGCATACGAAGGTATGCCATCCCTTCGCCTCGAAATTTAGGATGTTCTGCTGAATAGTAACCCCTGCAGTGATCCATGGTGGTGGTGGTCCCGGGGCTACAAGAAGCTCAGCTAGCCAAGGGCGAGCTGCATCACCCATCGCTGGCTTCTCTAAGTACTGAACTGCCTGTCCTCAAACCCCAAGTTGGAGTTCAGTGTGATCTGGCCGAACCGCACCTTCAGATTTCTCACTTTTGTAACTTTGGTCCCTTTCTTGATATGTGCCACATTGGCATAGAACTCCCGAACCAAATACTCTTTGGCGTCCAAAACTGATTGGGTGAACCACATCCACCATTTTCTCTCTCGGAACTGCCTCAATACTTTTGGATTGTACTTGTCAAGATCTTTGAGTTGGAATTGTCGCTCTGGAGTGAGCAATCTCACCGGCCACCATTCACAAAAGCTGGTGAAGGAATCTAGGCCCACAAAACGGTCCTCCCAAACCTCTTTCTTCTTCGACCTCTCAAGGCCGGCAACTGTAGTATCAACCCCTCGACCATCGTCCGAAATATCATCAACAACAGCTGCTAGTGCCTGAAGGACAGGTATAGCAGAGGCTCTGAAGCATGATTTGCACTCTCCAAACCCTCGGAAGTGCTATGTGAGGAGGAATATTCGTCTCTAAGTTGGTACCTTCTCTGTGGCTATGATTGAACAGCAGGCTGCTCTTGCACTGAGTCGTCCTCCGATGCTTCCCGAGATGGGGCATATGAACTAGATTAGGAGGGCTCAGGTTGTCGTCCTCGTCCTATTGTAGTTTTCTTGCTGATTACCCTTAGGAGGGCGAAGGGTAAATTGCTTTTTCCTCTACCTCTGGAAGGCTCACCCCTCCCCTTTGAAGTGTCACCACGACCATGAGATCTAACCATTTTATGTAATAAGAAACAGCAAAAGTCAGTTGTAATTCAGTTGAACACAAACAATATATCACATTGCAGAACATGAGTGCAGGGTGGGGAAATGCGGTCCGCACAATTGCAAGTGCGGCCACAGACTGGGTTATGCGGCCCGTAAAATTTGGAAATGCGGCCGTAGTGATGGAACTGCGGTCCGCACAATTTTGAATGCGACCGAAGAATTGAAGTGCAGTCCTCACATTTCTCATTGCGGCCGCACATTAGAATTCCCAAAAGTGCCAACTCTCTGATGGCAGAGATTGGCCTGTTCTGCGGCCGTACACACTTTTCTGTGGCTGCGATGGAATTTCTGCGGTCTGCACAATTTTAAGTGCGGCCGCATAATTTTATTAACCAAAGACCCTAGATTACAACTTCTGCGGACCGCACAATTTCTTGTGTGGCCGTAGATTTCAGAAATCAAAACGATCAAACTTCTAGGATTGTCAAGTTTTTGCACAGATTCAACATGGTATTAACAATTAAGCATGCAAATAAATTTACTTAGTCCTCATAAAGCAATTAGTAGTTGACCCATTACAGATTAACCCCCATATGGTAGTAAAATTGAAATCTATTGACAAATGGCCTAAAACTATCTAACAAATTATAAATTTAACTAAAAAGTGAAAAATTCTATGAGAAATTAAACATACCAGATATGAAGGAGTGAAACTAAGTGATCACATATGTGTATGGAGTGTGTCAGATGATTGAACAGATGATTTCCAAGTTTTAGAATTTAGAGTGCTCAGAGAGGGAAAAACTTGTATAGTAGCCCAAGGTTACTATTTATACTTAGACGCAGACTCTGTTACCTGAAGGATCAATAGCCTTGTTGATATGTGGTCCGCACAATTTGTGGTGCGACAGCAGATTTTGGCTGTGGACTACATAATTTGATGTGCGGTCTCAAAATGGCCAATTCTCTGGCAGACCAAACTTCAGAGAGTGCGAAAATTCCCATCTCTATTTGTGCGGTCCGCACAAGAATTGTGCGGCCGCAGTTGCCTTCTGCTGTAGCATTCAAAATTGTGCTCCGCACTTTCTCCACACTTAGCTAATATTTCTGAGCACAATTCCTGTAAAGCACACTCATTCATGAAACACACTTCAAATCCAGTTAGCAAGAAATAACACCTATCTACAAAAGAAGAAAAGAAAAAGAAAAAAAATATGGGTTGCCTCCCAAGAAACGTCTGATTTAACGTCGCGGCACGACATAAATTACAATCACTTCAAATGAATAAGTGCCACCACATGGCCATCATCAGCTTGTCCCAAATAATGCTTCACCCGGTGACCATTGACTCGGAATACCTCATCATTTTTGTTCTTCAAGTCCAATGCACCAAAATATGTCATACCCACAATTTCAACGGGACCACTCCATTTGGATTTCAGCTTTTCGGGAAACATCTTCAATCGTGAGTTGAACATCAAAATAAGATTGCCCACCTTGAACTCCTTGTTTCAGATATATTTGTCATGAAGTTACTTCATTCTCTATTTGTACAAGGACGAACTTGCATATGCATGATACCGGAACTCATCCAATTTATTCAAATGTACAACCCGCAAGTTAGCGGTTGCATCCCAATCAAGATTCAACTTCATTAAAGCCCATATGGATTTGTGCTCAACTTCCACCGGAAGATGAAAAGCTTTGACAAACACCAACCGGTATGGAGACATCCAGATAGGAGTTTTGAAAGCAGTCCAATAACCCCACAGTGCATCATCAAGCTTCTTTGACCAATCCGTCCGGTTAGCATTCATTGTTTTGGACATGATACTCTTTATCTCCCGATTGAAGACTTCCACTTGACCGCTAGCTTGAGGATGATAGGGAGTCGTAACTTTATGAGTGACACCATACTTTCTAAGCAAGGTGTCAAAAGACTTGTTACGAAAATGTGACCCCCCCATCGCTTATGATACCCCGCGGCGTACCAAATCTTGTGAAAATATTCTTCTTCAAAAATGCCACCACACTTCTCGCTTCATTGTTGGGTAGAGCAACGACCTCAACCCATTTAGACACATAATCAACCGCGACTAAGATGTAGGTGTTTCCACAAGAACTCACAAAAGGACCCATAAAGTCAATACCCCACACGTCAAAGATATCAATCTCCAATATGGTAGTGAGAGGCATTTCATTCTTCTTCGAGATTCCACCGGCCCGTTGGCATTCATCACATCTTTTCACCATATCACTTGTATCTTTGTAAAGAGTGGGCCCATAGAAACCACAACTTAGCACTTTAGCTGCCGTTCTCACTCCGCCATGGTGACCACCATAAAGCGAAGAATGGCAAGTCTCAAGAATAATATTTTTCTCTTCTTCTGGTGCACATCTTCTAATTACCCCATCCGTACAAATTCGGAAGAGGTAAGGCTCCTCCCAATAATAGTCTTGACAATCCCATTTGAGCTTCTTCCTTTGATTTGAAGAGAACTCATCCGGGATGATTCCATACACAAGGAAGTTTGCTGGATCGGCGAACCATGGCACCTCCTTCATTGAAATAGCCAAAGAGTTGCTCATCGGGGAAATGGTCATTGATTTCAAGGCCATCATGTGGCCTCCCCCCTTTTCCAAATGAGACAAGTGGCCCGCTACTTGATGTTCACTCCCTTTTCGATCTTGGATGTCAATATCAAACTCTTGCAATAATAGCACCCATCTCATCAATCGAGCTTTTGAATCTTTCTTGCTCATAAGATAGTTAAGTGCCGCATGATCCGTATGAACAATAACTTTTGCGCCCATCAAGTATGGGCATAACTTCTCAATAGCAAACACAATAGCAAAGAGCTCTTTTTCGGTAACGGTGTAATTGACTTGGGCATTATTCATGGTCTTACTAGCACAGTAGACCGGATGAAAAATCTTGTTGATACGTTGCCCCAAAACTGCTCCAACCGCTACATCACTAGCATCGCACATGAGCTCAAAAGTAATACTCCAATTAGGAACGGTGATGATGAGAGTTGTTGTCAACTTGAATTTGAGAAATTCAAAGGCTCTCATGAAATCATCATTGAAGTAAAATTTAGCATCTTTCTCCAAACGTTTACACAAGGGGTTCATCACGTTGGAAAAATCTTTTATGAAGCGCCGGTAGAATCCCGCGTGACCCAAGAAACTTCTCACTCCTTTCACGAAGGTTGGAGGTGGAAGTTTAGAAATCACCTTTATTTTAGCCTTGTCGACCTCAATGCCCTTCTTTGAAATTTTGTGTCCAAGGATAATGCCCTCCTCGACCATGAAATGGCATTTCTCCCAATTCAACACCAAGTTCGTTTCTTCACACCTTGCCAATACTTTATCCAAATTTGCCAAGCAATCATCAAAGGAATCCCGGACTACTGAAAAGTCATCCATGATGACTTCAAGGTAGTCCTCTACCATATCCATAAAGATCGCCATCATACACCGTTGAAAAGTGGCCGGTGCATTGCACAAGCCAAATGGCATCCGCTTGAAAGAGAAAGTTCTATAGGGGCAAGTGAAAGTTGTTTTGTCTTGATCTTACGAGGCAATAAGGATTTGGTTGTAGACCGAATATTCATCTAGAGAGAAATAGTAAGCACGGCCGGCCAACCTATCAAGCATTTGGTCTAGAAAGGGGAGCGGAAAATGGTCTTTCCTTGTGACTTTGTTTAGCTTCTGATAGTCCATACACACTCTCCACCCTGTCACCATTCTTGTGGGAATAAAATAACTCTTATCATTGGTGACCACAGTTATGCCGCCCCTTCTTCGGGACAAATTGCACCGGAGAAGTCCACGAATTGTCGAAAATAGGGTAGACCACCTCGACATCCAACCATTTGATAATCTCCTTTTTGACCACGTCTTGCATGGATTCATTGAGTCTCTTTTGATGTTTAATGGATGGTTTGGCATCGTCCTCCAAGTAAATCTTGTGCATGCAAAATGCGGGGCTTATTCCCCAAATATCCTCCAATTGCATGCATTGATCGACATTGCACGCAAATGAGGAAGTGCAGATTCTTCCTCTTATGGAGCACCGCCAATGTAGAGTCGACCTGCACGTTAGTCAAACAAGAGGAAAGAATAACTGGTAAAGTAGAACAAGGGCCAAGGAATTCATACCTGAGATGTAGAGTCAATGGCTTCAACTCCAAGATAGGAGGCTCTTCAATTGAAGGCTTTGTAGGAGGAGTTTTCCTATTCTCAAGATCCAAGGAAAGCTTCCGGGGTGCATAGTTGTACGACCCCATTCCTTGCAAAGAATTAACACATTCCATGAAGCCATCCATCTTGTCATCATCAAAATTTAACAAGACGTCCTCCAACATGTCACCCACATTAATTGTGGAACTTGTATCATCAATAATCACATCGGTTACCAAGTCCACGAACGAACACACTTCATTGCTATTCGGTTGCCTTATAGATTTGCACACGTGGAACACTACCTTTTCATTACCCACCCGAAAAGTGAGGTCACCGACTTCCATATCAACAAGAGCCTTCCCCGTAGCAAGGAAAGGTCTACCAAGAATAATCGAGACCTCATAGTCCACTTCACAATCAATAATAATAAAATCCGCCAGGAAAATGAACTTGTCAACTCGAACCAATACATCCTCAATCACCCCAACAGTCTCTTCATTGTACAATCGGCCATTTGTAATCTCATAGATGTGGGTCTTGGTTGCCCAATTCCCAATGTCTTAAAAACCGAATAGGGCATCAAATTGATACTCTCCCCAAGATCACAAAGAGCTTTTGCAAACTCGGCACTTCCAATGGTACAAGGGATTGTGAAAGCACCAGGATATTCCAACTTAGGAGCCATTGAATGCACAATTGCACTCACTTGGTGAGTGACTTTAATAGTTTCAAAATTCATCGACCTCTTCTTTGTCACCAAGGCCTTCATAAGCTTTGCATATCCGGGCATTTTCTCCAAGGCTTCAACTAATGGCATATTTATTGAGAGACTCTTCATCATATTAATGAACCTTTTGAATTGATTCTTTCCATTTTTCTTGGAAAGCCTTTGAGGATAGGGAGGAGGTGGCTTAGGCAATGGTGCCTTAGACTTTTGCACTACCGATTCTGGTATGTAAATACATGATCCCTAGATGGGTTCACATCCTCTTGCGTCTCTTCCACCGTATCATCAATATCAATCCGCACTTCCTCATTTGCGTGCACAACATTGATTGGGATTTCCTCTTCCTCAACCAGTTGCTCATCATCCACAAGTTGCCTTTGACTTGAGGTAGGTACATTCCCACATCTTCCACTTCTTGTAGTAATGGCCATGGCATGCTCCGTATTGTTTCCACCCTTTGGGTTCACCACCGTATAACTTGGTAGTGCCCCCTTCGGACGAGAATTTAAAGCTTGAGCGATTTGACCCATTTGCACTTCTAAGTTTCGGATTGATGTGTTGTGTGAAGCAAGTTGAGCATCAGAATCGACATTCTTCTCCATCATTTGCTTGAACATGTTCTCAATACGACCTATTTTATTGTTGGAGGAACTGGGACCATGAGAAGGATAAAGGGGTGGGTTCCTCGGTTGTTGATTCATCGGGGGCCTTTGAAAACCCGACCCCCGATTTCCTTGGTTGTTGTTCCACTCGCCTTGGTTGTTGCCTCCCCAATTGCCTTGGTTGTTATTGTTTTGCAAATTGCCTTGGTTATTGCTTCCACTCCAATTGCCTTGACTGTTGCTATTCTAATTGCCTTGATTGTTTCCACTATTCCAATTACCTTGATTGTTTGAAGGTCTCCATTGTTGTTGACTAGGGCCTAGGAAGTTGTTTATTTTCCCTTGAAAGTTGTTCACATATTGGACCTCTTCTTCTTGATCATTGTAAGAATCACCTTAATCAAATCCACTATCATCTTGCACAAAATTGTCCACTTTGTTGCACTTGTAGACTTCTTGTTCTTCTCTTGTTTACCATCATATTGACTCCCTCCATAGCATTGACTTGCCTCGGGGTTTGTACTTATTGAAGTTGAGCCTTTGCCAATTGGTTCATGATGGTTGTCAACTCGGCTATGGCTTGCCCATGGTCATGTAACTCTTTATGAAGAAGAATCACATTTGGATCTCATTGTGGAACATTGGATCTAGATTGCCACGCCGATGAAGTATCTACCATCTCATCCAAAATATCACATGCCTCCGCATAAGGCGTAGTCATGAAGTTCCCACCGGCAAGTTGGTTCACTACACATTGGTTGGTGGTATTGATCCCCCGATAGAAAGTTTGTTGAATCATGTTCTCTGTCATATCATTGTTGGGGAACTCTTTCACCATTGTTCTATACTTTTCCCATATCTCGTGCAGTGGTTCATTGGGCTATTGCTTGAATGCTAGAATTTTATCCCGAAGAATAGCCATGTGCCCTGGAGAAAAGTACTTTGAAATAAATTTCTCCGCTGGTTCATCCCAATTATGAATGGAATGATTTGGCAAACGTTCCAACCAATCTAAAGCTTTTCCCCGTAGAGAGAAGGGAAAAAGCCTTAGCCTCAAAGCATCCTTGGAGACATTTTTTTGTTTGCTCCCCCAACACATATCTATGAACCCCTTCAAATATTTATATGCATTTTGACCCGGTGCACCGGTGAAGAACCTCGTTGTTCAAGCAAAGTAAGTATCATATTGGTTATTTGGAAGTTGCCCTCCCTAATATGGGGAGGGACTATAACACTTGCATACCCTTCATTCGGCAACACCCGGTGTGGAGTCGCTCGTGGTGGAGGTTGGGGTGGATCGGGTACATTATCTTGAGGCGGTCGACCTCATCTATTGGCGTGAGGTTCAAGAGGGACCTCATCCATTTGATCATCCTCAACATCCACATCCCCCACGGCTATGTTTTTGAGATCGTTGTTTGCCATGATTGCACCTATAACACTCACACGTCAGTAACAAGGAAGGAGAAGATGATATCCCAAAAATACACCTAACTATATAGCTAACACCGTTTTTAGTTCCCCGGTAACGGCGCCAAAAATTGATCTCGTCCAATTTCACTCCTCTCTTTGAGTGAAATTAAACTACGATTGCGATTCAAAGAATGAAACTAGGAAATTATTTTTGTTGTTTTTCAAATGATATAAAAGGCCTAGGGGTATGACCTTCACCTAGGTGTTTGCCTAATGGGTTGTAAACTTTAAGGCTTGTTTTATTGGTCGGGGTATATTATAGCTATCAACACTCAAGTACCCACTCAATACCTCTTGGTCAGAGAGTGATTTTGCCCAATTTGGCTTTCTCAAGTCCAAATGGGCATTGAACAAAATAGTTGATAAGAAGCTCAAGTCGATTTTACTATCTCTAGGTTCAACCTTTTAATTGGGCTTATCAATCTCTCGATTGACCCAATTTCTTGCTAGCCAAGTTTCCTAGACTAAGTCTCTCTTTCTCAAGTAGAGACCAAGTCAAATAGACATGAATTAATGTTTGCAACCATTAATTCTTCAAATAAAAACAAGAACATGGCTAGATAATAAACACCCAACTACAAACAAGTAATAAATCAAACACCCATTAAGTTTACACACTAGGGTTGAGTCACGACCCTAGTGAAAATTTAGCTACTCATGCTAAAACTAGAAGAAATAGGAGAAGAAATGATAATTAAACCCATATTGATAATTAAAATGATGAAATCAATATTCAAAAAGCTCAAAATAGAAAAGCTACTAAAAAGAGTAAAAGAAACTGTATACTGTAGCAGCTGATGCCAAAAGTTAACCTAAAAAGTGAAACTCTTCTATTTATACAAAGATGGAATATTCAGACAAAAATACCCTTTCGGAGGTTCTGCGGCCACACAATTTCATGTGCGGTCTGCACTTTTCTTCAGATTGACAGGAGTGAAAATCTGCGGCCGCACTGCTTTCTTTCTGCGGTCCGCACAATTCTGAGTGCGGCCACACCTTGCTCTTCTGCGGTCCGCACAAATATGAGTGCGGCTGCACAATAATTGTGCCGTCTGCACTTTGAGATGCAGGTTCTTTGAACTTTTGCTCTAACCCAGCTTCTGTGGCCGCACAATTTATGTGCAGACCGCACTTTTCACATTTCTCTGATGAGAATTTCTTCACGACCTACGGCCACAGATGATATTCTGCGGTCCGCACTTCTGAGCTTTTGTGCCTATTTTTGTTCTTGAGTTTAGATTACTCATTCTTGAGTTGGATTTCATCTTGGGAGCTCATCTTCCAATATTCCTGCAATTAAGCATATTTCATCAGTTTTCGGGAATACAATTAAATGCTTTTGGACTAAAACGAAAACTAAAAGGCACTAATAAGTAGTCAAAATCCCCACTTATCAGGGTGGAATCTTAGAAATAACTTCAATCTTTGCCTTGTCTACTTCAATACCATTCTTTTAAATTTTATGGCCAATGACAATGCCTTCCTCAACCATGAAATGACGTTTCTCCCAATTGAGTACCAAATTTGTTTCCTCAGATCTAGTCAACACTTTGTCCAAATTAGCAAGACAATCATCAAAAGTATCTCTAACCACTGAAAAGTCATCCATGAATACCTCAAGGTAGTCTTCCACCATGTCCGTGAAAATAGCCATCATATGCCGTTGAAAAGTCGCCGGTGCATTGCACAAACCAAAAAATATCTGTTTGAAAGCAGAAGTGTCATATGGACATGTGAAAGTGGTTTTGTTTTGATCATTCGTAGCAATAAGAATTTAGTTTTAGCCGAGTACCCATCAAGAAAATAATAGAAAGTACGGCCGGGCAATCTATCAAGTATTTGATCCATGAAAGTAGGAGGAAAGTGATCCTTCCTTGTGACTTTGTTGAGCTTATGATAATCCTCACAAACTCTCCAACCTTTGAACATTCTTGTAGGAATCAACTCATTCTTATCATTGGTAACAACCGTCATGCCCCCCTTTTTAGACACATTGAACCGGAGAGGTTCATGAACTATCAGAAATGGGGTAGACAACCCCGACATCTAACCACTTGATAATCTCCTTTTTTACCATCTCTTGCATAGCTTCGTTGAGTCTTCTTTGATGCTCAATAGATAGTTTGGCACCATTCAAACTTGATCTTATGCATGCAAAATCCAGGGCTTATATCCCGAATGTCCGCCAAAGTCCACCCAATAGCTTTCTTCCTCTTTTGCAACACTGCCAATGTGGAATCAACCTGCACATTAGTCAAATAAGAGGAAAGAATAACCGATAAAGTAGAATAAGGGCCAAACAATTCATACCTAAGGTTAGGTGGCAATGGTATTAACTCCAAAGTAGGTGGCTCTTCAATAAAAGGCATTGTAGGAGGAGTCTTCCTATTCTCAAGAACCAAAGATAACTTCCGGAGTGCATAGTTGTAGGACCTCATTCCTTGCAAAGTGTTCACACATTCCATGAAACCATCCATCTCATCATTGTCAAAGTTGAGCAAAAAGGCTTCCAACATATCACCAACATTGATTGTAGCACTTGTGTCATCAATAATGACATCGGTCACAAAATCCTCAAAAGAACACAATTTATTGCTATTTGTTTGACGCATAGACTTGCACACATGGCCCAACAAGAAAAGTGAGTTCTCCGGCTTCCATATCACAAAGGGCCTTACCCGTAGCAAGGAATGGCCTCCCAAGAATGATAGACACTTCATAATCAATCTCACAATCTAGAATCACAAATTCCACCGGAAGAATAAACTTATGAACTCGGACCAACACATCCTCAATCACTCCCAATGACCTATTCATGTTACGATCGGACATTTGCAACCTCATAGATATGGGTCTTGGTTTCCCAATTCTCAAAGTTTTGAACACCAAGTACGGTATCAAATTGATACTCGCCCCAAGATCACAAAGAGCTTTAGCAAAATTGGCACTTCCAATAGTCCAAGGAATCATGAAAGCACCGGGATCCTCCAACTTAGGAGCCATGGAATGAACAATTGCACTCACTTGATGAGTGACCTTGATAGTTTCAAAATTCATCGACCTCTTCTTGGTCATAAGATCTTTCATAAACTTGGCATAACATGGCATTTATTCCAAAGCTTTTACCAATGGCACATTAATAGAGAGACCTTTCATTATTTGAATAAAATTATTGAATTGATTTTCAAAATTTTGTTTAGCAAGTCTTTGAGGGTAAGGAGTCGGAGGCTTTGGCAAGGGTACCTTATCCTTTTGCACTACCGGTTCTAGTATGTCAATAATGTATTCCCTAGATGGGTTCACCTCTTCTTGGGTCTCCTCCACACTATTATCAATATCAATCCGGACTTCATCATGTACTCAAACATTATTATGTGTGTTTTCCTCCTCTTGGATCAATTGGTCATCATCAACAAATTACCTTTCATTTGAGGTGAGTGCATTTCTGCCTCTTCCACTTCTTGTGATAACCGCCATCGCATGCCCTGTGTTGTTACCACCCTTTGGGTTCACTACCGTGTCACTTGGTAATGCACCCTTAGGACGAGTATTAAGAGCTTGAGAGATTTTTCCCATTTGAACTTCAAGATTATGGATTGATGTGGTATGTGAGGCAAGTTAGGCAACCGAATCCGCATTCTTCTCCATCATTTTCTTGAGCATGTTCTCAATATGATCCATTCCATTGTTTGAAGAACTTGAACCATGGGAAGGATAAAGAGGCGGGTTGCTTGGTTATTGGTACATTGAGGGTCTTTGAAAACCCGATCCTTGATTTCCATGATTGTTATTGTTTCCCCAATTTATTTGATTGTTGCCTCACCAATTCCCTTGGTTATTGTTATTTTTATGCCAATTTCCTTGATTGTTAGAACCCCAATTACCTTGGTTATTTTGAGAACACCATTGATTTTGATTGGAGCCTTGAAAGTTGCTCCGTTGCCTTTGGTAATTGTTCATAAATTGTACCTCTTCTTCTTGATCTTGATATGAATCATCTTGGTCAAAGTTGCTATCATCTTGTGTATAATTCTCCACTCGAGATTGAAATTGTGGACCTTTGTTCCTCTTCTTGTTGACTAAGAAATTCACTCCTCACATAGCATGAACTTGCTTAGGAGCTTGGGTTTGATGAAGTTGGGCCTCAGCAAGTAGAGTCATGGTTGTGGTCAATTTGGCAATAGCTTGCCCACGGTCTTGCAACTCTTTATGAAGATGAATCATGTTGGGATCACCTTGGGGAATATTAGCTCGAGATTGCCAAGCTGAAGAGGTTTTTGCCATTTCATCAAGAATCTCACATGCCTACGCATAAGGTGTTGTTATAAAATTACCCCCAGCCAATTGATTGACCACACATTGATTCATAGTATTAATACCACCCTAGAAAATTTGTTAGATCATGCTGTCGGTCATATCATTATTCGGGTACTCCTTCAACATTGTCCAATATCGCTCCCAAATTTCATGAAAAGGTTCATTGGGCTCTTGCTTTAAAGACAATATTTCATCCCGTAGAGTAGCCATGTGCCCGAGGGAGAAAAACTTTGAAATAAACTTCGCCACCAATTCATCCCAAGTATGGATAAAATGATTAGGAAAGCATTCCAACCAATCCAAAGCCTTACTCCCTAGTGAGAAGGTAAAAAGCCTTAGCCGCAAAGCATCTTCCGAAATATTTGTTTTTTTGCTCCCCCAACACGTATTCACAAAACCTTTCAAATGCTTGTAAGCATTTTGACTCGGCTCCCCGGTAAAATAACCTCGTTGCTCGAGCAAAGTAAGTATCACATTAGTAATTTGAAAGTTTTCCGCCCTAATGCGAAGGGGGTTTTCACGACCCAAAAACCTAACCTGTCGTGATGGCGCCTATCGTGGAACTAGGCAAGCCGACTCATTTCCAAACAAACCGATATTTTCATTTCAAAGATAATTTTAATGCTATTTAACATAAAACCTTCATAAAGGAGTTCCAATCAAAATAAAAGTGCGGAAGGAAAAGCCCGACATCGGGGTGTCACTAGTCATGAGCATCTACTACAATCTATCTAACAATATCAAGGCTAACTAGCCTGGAAAATAGCAAAATACAACTAGAGGAAGATAAGAGGGAGAAGAGCAAGGCTGCGATTGCCAGGCAGCTACCTTGCTATCCCCGGGAAAATCTGCAATCAGAACAATCAACAACTGCTACCGTGTCCAGCTACACCTGGATCTGCACATAAGATGCAGGGAGTAACGTGAGTACGCCAACTCAGTAAGTAACAACAATAAATAAAGACTGAGCAGTAGTGACGAGCAATAAAGCATATAACGTTCATATCATAAAATCTCAGTAAAATACCACATGCTTTTAAAATCAGGATTTGAATCAAAAAGCTCGTTTAGACCCAGTTCCACTAAAACTCATTTAAAGATATTTTTCAACAGTTTTCAAACAGAGGAAAAATGTAAAGGTGAACAAAAATGATGAAATCATAAACAGCCCCTCGGGCAAAACATCACTCATATACAGCCCCTTGGACAAATCTCACAGTCACTCGTGCCACTTGGGCATACCTCACAATCACTCATGCCACTCGTGCATACCTCACAATCACTCTTGCCACTCGGGCATACCTCACAATCACTCTTGCCTCCTAGTCACTCAGCACTCGGCACTAGCACTCAGTAGGTACCTGCGCTCACTGAGGGTGTGTACAGACTCCGGAGGGGCTCCTACAGCCCAAGCGCTATATCAAGTCAAATCATGGCATAAATCACTCAGGCCTTCGGCCGATATCAAACATGCTACAGCGTGCAGCCCGATCCCATAAATATGCAACATGCTGCGGCGTGCAACCCGATCCCATAAATATGCAACATAATGCGGCGTGAAGCCCGATCCCATAAATATGCAACATGCTGCTACGTGCATTCCGATCCCATAAATATCCTCACAAACCAGGCCCTCGGCCTCACTCAGTCATAAACCTCTCAAGCCACTCGGGCATTTCAGTAAAAACAGGGCATTCGGCCCAAAACAACATTTATATGCATCAAAATAGAGTCATAAAACTGAGTTATGCAATAAATTGTTTAACCATGACTGAGTATAGATTTTCAATTGAAAACAATGAGAGGATAGTAAGAAAAGGCCCTTAAGGGTCCAAACAACACTGGCACAAGGCCCAAACATGGCATTCAGCCCAATTTACAGAAACTCTTTCTAAAACATATAAGTATCATATAGTTTCAACAAAGTATGCAACTTTACAGTTGCTACGGGACGGACCAAGTCACAATCCCCAATAGTGCACGCCCACACACCCGTCACCTAGCATGTGCGTCACTAAAAATAGTAGAATGATACAAAATCCGGGGTTTCGTACCCTTAGGACTAGATTTACAATCGTTACTTACCTCAAACCGGTCAAATCTCTACCCCGCAATGCTCTTGCCTCTGGACTCGGCCTCCAAATGCTCCAAATCTATTCACAATCAGTACAATACCATCAATACGTGCTAATGGAATGAATTCCACAAAAAAAGTTACAAAATTAGACCAAAATCCGAAATTGGCTCAAACCCGGCCTCTGGGCCCACGTCTCAAAGTTCGACAAAATTTACAAAACTAGAAATCTCATTCACTCACGAGTCTAGCCATACCAAATTCATCAAAATCCGACATCGTTTAATCCTTCAAATCCTTAAATTACTTCTCCAAAAATCCCAAGCCTTAACCCCTCATTTTCACTAATTTCAAAGATTAAACAACGGAAAATCACCATGTATACAAGTATTTGGGCTCAAGTAACTTACCTTAATGAAACCCCCTTGATTCCCTTTTCAAATCTCTCCCAAAAGCTCCAAAACCGAATAAAACAATGGTTCAAATGAACTAAAATTCGCGAAGTGCTACCTATACATTCTGCCCAGATTTTCGCACTTGCGGGCTCTTTTTCCTGCGCCTGTGGGACCGCACCTGCGGTCAAGGCGCCGCATCTGCGAACTCCACTTAATACCCCATCTTCCGCACCTGCGCTCCAGGCCTCGCACATGCGGGCTCGCAGGTGCGGCCAAATCCTTCGCGACTGCGCTCCAGGCTTGGCCTCACATTTTTCCGCATCTGCGCAGCAAATTCTCGCGTCTGCGGTAGCGCACCTGCGCATTTCCTTCCGCTTCTACGAAGCCTGCCCAGCGCTCTCTTTTCCGCATCTGCGGACTCCCCTTGCGCACCAGTGACTCCTCCTTCCGCAGGTGCGGAAATAGCAGTAGCAGCAGCTTCAACTGCATTTTCCAGCTTCGACAAATCCGTTAACCACCCGGAATCACCTCGAGGCCCTCAGGACATCAACCAAAAATACCAACAAGTCATATATCAACATAAAAACTTAGTCAAACCTTCGAATCACTCAAAACAACATGAAATCACCAAATTACCCTCGGATTCAAGCCTAAGAACTTCTAAATTTCCAAATTCGGCAACCAATGCCGAAACCAACAAAACCACGTCCGAATGACCTCAAATTTTGCACACACGTCACAAATGACGCTACGAACCCATTCCAACTTATGGAATTCCATTCCGACCCCGATATCAAATTTTCCACTGCCGACCAAAAATCGCCAAATTTCCAATTTCGCCAATTCAAGCCTAATTCTGCCACAGACCTCCAAATCACATTCCGGACGCACTCCTATGTCCAAGATCACCTAACGGAGCTACCAGAACCATCCAAATTCAAATCCGAGATAGTTTACACATAGGTCAACATCTGGTTGACTTTTACAACTTAAGGTTCTAGATAAGAGACTAAGCGTCACATTCCACTCTGAAACCACTCCGGGCCCGAACCAACTAACCCGGTATATCATAATATAGCTTATGAGCATAAAGGAAATAGAAATGGGGGAAACAGGGCTATAACTCCCGAAACGACCGGTCGGGTCATTACATCCTCCCCCCACTTAAACATACGTTCGTCCTCGAACGTGCCGAGAGTTGTTCCAAAAGCCAAGAAATGACTGTGTAACTTTCCTATGCACATACCCGGGGGTGATTCCACGTTACCCTATCCCATACAGGTCCGATAACACAGCATAACTGAAATTTCTCAATTCAACCTAGCCCATAAGCCTTCGAATCAAATTTCTGACATCCGAAATTTCTTATAAGATCATAAGTTCGCATATACATACCGTATAAGTCTGAACAAGATGTACCAAAAGCCGTAACCATAACTCAAATACTCAAATTCAAATATCGCATAGCTCGAATGCTCGAAGCAATGATTTCAAATCACAATATCGATTCAAATCAACCCAGTGCTAGTAATAAACCTCATATCAGACAAAACCTCGTTCTAAAACCTCCGTACACTGCCAATGATGAAAGAAACATACCAAATTCATAACCATTCATTAGACCAACATGTCATGGAGCTCCCGTTCCTTCTACAAGAACTATAGCCAATTTCAAAGCCGACTTCCGATATTATCCTTTCAATTATACCACAATCAAATCTGATAGCATCCATTCTAGGCCCAATGATCTCGTCTCATCCAACGCGACCACTCTAGTGACATGACACATCAATACAATCTAAAGCCACAACCCGTATAATCCCTGCACCAGATAGCAATATTCCAAATGTACCCAATCGTAACAATGACCCAAACAGGAGAACCGTTCCGCAAGCTCGACGAGTACCACCCCGACGCAATGCTAAGAACACATCACATACCGCAGAACCATAACTCACGAATCTTACACAAGGGATCATATTTCCACATAACTCTGCTGCAATACGCGACCCTATCCAAATACTGGTCCATATGAAACACCTCAAGCCACCCTGCTAAAATCAATAACCATGCGCAATTCGACATCAAGTACCCAAAGTGCATTACCATAACCACAGAGAAGCAAACGACACCATGCCACATAAAACCCGAAATAACATAACCAATACGTCATCAGCCAAGAAATATCCAATACTATTCTCGCTCAAATTCCGCTATAAGGCCACAATAGAACCGCACCATATGTGCATATAACCAACGAATCACAACTCCTCTTAGCATAGAAGAGTAACTCATAGATTATTTCAGAACACGAATAAGCTTCACATCAACAGAATGGCACATCCTTCAACAATAGCAGTATGGAGCCAATCAATCCGGCTCGGTGTAAAATACACATCCTAATTGGGCCTACCAATGGCCCCCAAATCAACTATGCTCAGCCACCAATAGATAAACAACCTCCGAAAGTCCACAATGACGGAATCATAACACCTTCTATCATCTGGCTAGCTCCGGCCACAACTTCACAGTCCACAACCATGAAACAATCTGCTCCTGAGAACTTTCAATCTTCAATTCCATAGAACACATGAATCACCATATTTGATTCCACCTCCACCGCCCAAATGCCTAATACGTCTTTCATACACAATCATCCCACGAGAAATACTTAAAAAAAATTCTTCTGTGCCAGTTGGCAAAAATTTGAATATCAACAGTCGATCAATCAGGAGAGTGTCGCAATACCAGCGAAGTACCCATAAATCAAAACACACTGCCCCTTCTGAAATGTACACTCTCATCAAGCTATACCAGATAGTAATATCATTTACCTAGTCATTGGAAACCGTTCATGCTGCCTAAGAATTTATGTCATTCCCTTCAAAACTGAACTGTGACCTTGTACATGTAAATCCTATTCCCGCACAACACACCACATCTATTATGACATCATGTGACAAGCATAAGAATTCCATTATCAACTCTAAGTCACTAGCAAATTACATACCTTATTAGTCAGAAACCTCTTTCTTGCTTCTTTCTAGGAGGAAATCATAACACACAACACGTTCTATACATCGGTAGAAAATATCCGGTTCAAACCATGGTAGAACCCATCATGAACACTTTGAAATCCATTTGCACATAACCAAGCTATCTGAACTGAATTCCTCTAACTCCACCAAGCCACACAGGTTGCCAAATTCGAGAGCATTGCCACGAAACACCTGTAGATACTAGCCACATCATAAGTACACAAAGAACCGATCATACCCATTACTGTGCTAACCCAACCTACTACTAAGCTGTCCTATTTCACCAAGTTCTTTCTAAATTGCCTTCAAATTGCTACTTTTTCCTTGTTAGAACACTACTATCCTTAACTAAAACTTACCTCACGAACTCTAGCATAGAATCACGCCGCCCTAAGGCTTATAAGACGCCGAATTCCCTTTTTAAATATTCCAAAGGTTCCACAACCAAAAATGCTTACTCCGAAGAGACTTTATGTGAACCTAAAACTGTTTCCTTCACCTTCTTGATACTGAAATGCATAATTCACAATGATATAAGATGCCACGAGTCTCAACACCGTTCAATGCAACTCCCAGTTTTCTAGCCATATTTATAAATCTTGAATCCATTGGAACCATTCTCGAGAGTCATCCACTTTACTCAAATCTCAAATTAACCGACCAAACGGACCGAAACAACCTGTGCCCCATTAGCACACCAACACTCAAGGGAATAAAGAGTAACCCATTCTCCTACGCAACCGAGCAAATTCCCGCTCCATGTACACTACATTCTCTGTGAATAACCACTTAATTATTTTATGGTCCTCCTATAACCATAGAGTGTAATACAACTTGTGTCTAGAAATTCCTTTACCCGAGTCATCCTCGATCTCGACCTCTGCAAGTCATAACCGATTCACCGATATACCCCGAACCAAAACTAATACGACCCATAACCGTGCAATCAACTCTTCGATAGCAGACTCCCCCACTTAGCCTTAAGCTGCAATTATATAAAATTAGAATCCGTAAGGATTTCTCCTTCTCAATTACCAAGGTCTCGCACCATTAACCTGCCGGACTTCTAGAAGTCCTTTATCAAGCCTTTCATGAACATTCTGAATCTCCAGCCAAAATCACACACGCGACCTCCTACCGGGTAGCAAGTAATATTCCTCGCAAAAGCTTCATCAATATCACGCCACCGCTAGCTGCACACAGGAGATAACCCACATGTGGAATTCCTTACCGTCATCTTCCAATGACACTGCACTAAGTGCAACGACCACTAAATCCGTAAATTCTCCTGAGTTCATGCTCGCCCACCATTTGTATAAATCTGCACTTTCCCTATTGACATCAACTGTACGTCAACAATACCTTCCGAACTCAAGTCATATTGCACCTGACACGATAATCAGATCTTCACGCCTCTATTCATTTCAAACACACTCCTTTCTGCCATATTCAATTTTCCTTTGTACACTAACCATTACTCCAAATAAAGTCTGCAGGCCGATTCACATACTAACACGATTCCAAACCATTCTACACTTTCTCAAGGCGCACGACTACCCTATTAGTGAATTCATATGCTAATATGCCACTCTTACTTCGGTTAAATCATCTCCTTTAATAAACTTCTCAACCTCTACTTCTCCTACTTGACCTGCTAGTACTTCAACCACCGCAAAACACTTCCCGTCATGTCTTCCCTCATACTTTGCTACCCAACTACTGCATCAAATCGAAATGTATCTCTGTCGCACCTGAACCAATAAAATATTACTGACTCTAAGTCTATTCGAAGATCATCTTTCTTGAGCCATCAACATAAAAAATACCCATTCGCAACCACAATTACTACACAATCACTTACTCTTCTTGAGTCCAAACTCTTTGACAAAACATGAGGATTTAATTTGCCCCAAAATTTAACAGCGTGAAAGATCCTTCAAAACATTCACACTCGAGACCGTACATCACATCAAAACAAGAATCAAGTGCCCAATGGCCTTCCTTTACATTTCAAGGAAACACTTCTTGTCACATTCAAATCATCTTAACACATCCTGCAGTTACATCATACTCATCACAAAGCCATTCCACCGCTCATCGAGCCAGAATTCCACTCGTAGGGGCATTACCGAACATATGAGTCCAAATGTACAGGTTACAACTGAAGCTACCGAGCTAAAACTACGGTTTAAACCTGGCCTCAAGTCCTCCAGACTAGTGCATCACCAAAACACATAATACACATCTTGAACCTCGTTAATAGAATCATAAGCCGACGATACACAACTGATACCGAGCGCTCATGTGCGCATACGAATGCGTGGAAGAAATTCAAAGAGTTATGTTTCAAGCTGAATCAATTTCGCACGATAGAATACAAGAAAGTGAAATTTTTCTAAGGGTTCTGTAACCTCTCGAAGATAAGTACAGACGTCTCTGTACCGATCCGCAAGACTCTACTAAACCCGTTCATGACTCGTGCGACCTATGTAACCTAGGCTCTGATACCAATCTGTCACGACCCAAAATCTAACCTATCGTGATGGCGCCTATCGTGGAACTAGGCAAGCCGACTCATTTCCAAACAAACCGATATTTTCATTTCAAAGATAATTTTAATGCTATTTAACATAAAACCTTCATAAAGGAGTTCCAATCAAAATAAAAGTGCGGAAGGAAAAGCCCGACATCGGGGTGTCACTAGTCATGAGCATCTACTACAATCTATCTAACAATATCAAGGCTAACTAGCCTGGAAAATCGCAAAATACAACTAGAGGAAGATAAGAGGGAGAAGAGCAGGGTTGCGATCGTCAGGCAACTACCTTGATATCCCCGGGAAAATCTGCAATCAGAACAATCACCAACCACTACCGTGTCCAGCTACACCTGGATCTGCACACAAGGTGCAGGGAGTAACGTGAGTACGCCAACTCAGTAAGTAACAACAATAAATAAAGACTGAGCAGTAGTGACGAGCAATAAAGCATATAACGTTCATATCAGGAAATCTCAGTAAAATACCACATGCTTTTAAAATCAGGATTTGAATCAAAACAACTTGTTTAAACCCAGTTCCAGTAAAAATTATTTAAAGATATTTTTCAACAGTTTTCTAATAAAGAAAAAATGAAAAGGTGAGCAAAAATGATGAAATCATAAACAGCCCCTCGGGCAAAACATCACTCATATACAGCCCCTCGGGCAAACCTCACAGTCACTCGTGCCACTCGGGTATACCTCACAATCATTCTTGCCACTCGGGCATACCTCACAATCACTCTTGCCTCCCAGTCACTCAGCACTCGGCACTCACACTCAGTAGGTACCTACGCTCACTGGGGGTATGTACAGACTCCGGAGGTGCTCCTTCCGCCCAAGCGCTATATCAAGCCAAATCATGGCATAAATCACTCAGGCCCTCAGCCGATATCAAACATGCTGCGACGTGCAGCCCAATCCCATAAATATGCAACATGCTGCGGCGTACAGCCCGATCCCATAAATATGCAACATGCTGCGGCGTGCATCCCGATCCCATAAATATCCTCACAAATCAGGCCCTCGGCCTCACTCAGTCATAAACCTCTCAAGCCACTCGGGCATTTCAGTAAAAATAGGGCATTCGGCCCAAAACAACATTTATATACATCAAAATAGAGTCATAAAACTGAGTTATGCAATAAATTATTTAACCATGACTGAGTATAGATTTTCAATAGAAACAATGAGAGGATAGTAAGAAAAGGCCCTTAAGGGTCCAAACAACACTGGCACAAGGCTCAAACATGGCATTCAGCCCAATTTACAGAAACTCTTTCCAAAACATATAAGTATCATATAGTTTCAACAAAGTATGCAACTTTACAGTTGCTACGGGACGGACTAAGTCACAATCCTCAACAGTGCACGCCCACACACCCGTCACCTAGCATGTGCTTCACTAAAAATAGTAGAATGATACAAAATCCGGGGTTTCGTACCCTTGGGACTAGATTTACAATCGTTACTTACCTCAAACCGGTCAAATCTCTACCCCGCAATGCTTTTGCCTCTGGACTCGGCCTCCAAATGCTCCGAATCTATTTACAATCAGTACAATACAATCAATACGCGCTAATAGAATGAATTCCACAAGAAAAGCTACAAAATTAGACCAAAACCCAAAATTGGCTCAACTAGCCCCCTGGCCCACGTCTCGAAGTCCGACAAAATTTACGAAACTAGAAAGCTCATTCACTCACGAGTCTAACTATACCAAATTCATCAAAATCCGACATCGTCTGGTCCTTCAAATCCTTAAATTCCTTCTCCAAAAATCCCAAGCCATAACCCCTCATTTTCACTAATTACAATGATTAAACAACGAAAAATCACCATGTATACAATTATTAGGGCTCAAGTAACTTACCTCATTGAAACCCCCTTGATTCCCTCTTCAAATCTCTCCAAAAAGCTCCAAAACCGAATAGAAAAATGGTGGAAATAAACCAAAATTCGCGAAGTGCTACCTATACATTCTGCCCAGATTTTCGCACATGCGAGCTCTTTTTCTGTGCCTGCGGGACCGTACCTGCGGTCAAGGCGCTGCATCCGCGAACTCTACTTAATTCCCCAACTTCCGCACCTGCGCTCCAGGCCTCGCACATGCGGGCTCGCAGGTGCGGTCAAATCCTTCGCGCCTGCGCTACAGCCTTGGCGTCACATTTATCCGCATCTGCGCAGCAAATTCTCGCGCCTGTAGTAAGGCACCTGCGCATTTCTTTTCGCTTCTGCGAAGCCTGACCAGCGCCCTCTTTTCTGCATCTGCGGACTCCCCTTGCGCACCAACGACCTCGCACCTGCGACTCCTCCTTCCATAAGTGCGGAAATAGCAGTAGCAGCAGCTTCAGTTGCATTTTCCAACTTCGACAAATCCGTTAACCACCCGAAATCATCCCGAGGCCCTCGGGACCTCAACCAAAATACCAACAAGTCATATATCAAAATACAAACTTAGTTGAACCTTCGAATCACTCAAAACAACATAAAATCACCAAATTACCCTCGCATTGAAGCCTAAGAGCTTCTAAATTTTTAAATTCGGCAACCGATGGCGAAACCAACAAAACCACGTCCGAATGACCTAAAATTTTGCACACACATAAAAAATGATGCTACAAACCCATTCCAACTTCCAGAATTCCATTCCGACCCTGATATCAAATTTTTCACTGCCGACCAAAAAGCGCCAAATTTCCAATATCGTTAATTTAAGCCTAATTCTACCACGGACCTCCAAACCACATTCCGGATGCACTCCTAAGTCCAAAATCATCTAACGGAGCTAACAGAACCATCAGAATTTAAATATGAGATCGTTTACATATAGGTTAATATCCTGTTGACTTTTCCAAATTAAGGTTCTAAATAAGAGACTAAATGTCTCATTCCACTCCGAAACCACTCCGAGCCCGAACCAACTAACCCGGTATATCATAATATAGCTTAAGAGCACAAAAAAATAAATGGGAAAAACGAAACTATAACTCCCAAAATGACCGACCGGGTTGTTATAGGGGTGTATGGCACTTGCATAACCTTCATTAGGCAAAATCCGATATTGCGCCGCTTGTAGTTGTGGTGGTGGTGGAGGTGGGGGAAATAGAGGCACATTATCTTATTGACCAAGGCCTCAGCTGTTTTGTTGTGGATCTTGAGGAATTTCATCAAGTTGCTTCTCTTCTCTATCCACCTCTCTCAATGGCAAGTTTTCAAGTTCGTTGTTCGCCATTTGGTACCTACGATCACTTCAACAAATTAGAATCACAAAAGTAAAAGAAGATATTTCAAGAAACAAACTCAAGTATATAGCTAACACCGTAAAACTCCCCGGCAATGGCGCCAGAAATTTATCACGTTCAGTTCACACTCAAATAACGAGTATAAAATGGTTGTTGCAATTATAAATCCCAGCACGAGTCGGGGTCGAATCCACAAGGAGTTTAGATCGATGCTAAGGTAAATACTTAAGAAAAGAACTTGAAATGACTAGATTTATCTTTCAAACAACAGTAGAAAATTATTATCTAAATTTCCCTAAAAGATTGAACTAACTAGTAAACAAATAGAGAGTGAAATGTTTTTGGTGTTTTTAACAAATAAGGAAAAAGCCATAACCTTCACCTAGGTGTAAACCTAATGGGTAGAGTAAATCTATGCTTGTTTCGTAGATCGGGATATGTTATGACTGTTAATTCTCAAGTACCCACTCAATACCTCTCGGTCAAAGAGTGGTTATGCCCTAATTGGCTTTCTCAAGATCAAATGGGCAGCAATCTAAACAATTGATACGAGTCCTAGTGGAAATTTTCTTTTCTCTAGTTTGAATCCTTTAATCAAACTAATCAAAATCTCAACTAGTTCAATTCCTTGTTAGCCAAGTTTTCCTAGACTAGGTTCCTCTTTCTCAAATAAAAACTAAGTCAAATAGGCATGAATCAATGCTTACAACATTAATTCTAGATATAAAGTATAAACAAGGTTAAATAATTATACTCAATCAATAACAAGCATTAATATTAAATACCATAAGTTTTACACACTAGAGTTGGTCACAACCCTTGATAAAATCTAGCTACTCATACCCATAGGCATGAAAAATAAAAAAGAAGAAATAATTGAAGAGATAAAGATAGAATTAAAAGGTAAAAGTAATGGGTCTTCTCTAATTTTAGTCACTAATTTTCCAAAAATAGCTAACTCCAACCGCTACTAGCTGCTACAGTAAAAAAGTTGCCCTGAAAAAGTGTTTCTCATCTATTTACAGTGCTCTGAAATTCGTTGACAAATATGCCTTTCGGGAGATTTTGTGGCTGCACAATTTGCTTGCGGACCACACTTTCTTCTGTTGCTCTTGCAGTAGGAGGGATTCTGCAGCCGCATAATAACTTCTGCGGCCGCACTTTAGCTTCGTCTGCCGCACAATTTGGCTGCGGACCGCCCTTTAAGGAGGCTTCAGATTTGGTCTTTTGTAACTTATCTAATCTTTCCAAGCTTGTCAATGCAAACAGCTTCTGCGGCTACATAATTTGGTATGCGGACCGCACTACTGCTAAACTCTTCTAAAGCTTCAAAGGTAGATCTGCGACCACACTTGTATTTCTGTGGGTCGCATCTTCATCTGCGGCAACATAATTAGTTCTGCGGATTTCTTTGCACTTCTCCTCTTTGGCTATTTGAGCTGGGACATCTCCTTTTTGAGTTAGATTTCTTCATTGAGCTCACTCCCTCCAGTATGCCTACAAATCACACATTTTCATTGGATTCAGAAACAAAAATTATTACTTTCGGACTAAAAACTAAAGCAAGAAGGTACTAATAAGTGGTTGAAATTCACACTTATCAATGCGTACAACATGATAATAGCTTGTGAAGATGCGCATAGAGGCAACCAGTAAATCAAGTAAAGCATAGAACAAACAAGGCATAAACATTCTAAAATTTATCCAAAGCATGACACAACCTCGATATCCGCATATACGCTAATCACCCTTCATATCTGTCGCCCCCCACACATGAAGCATATAATACATAAACACATTTTTGGTTAAGCAAGATACTTACCTTATCCCGGGCTAGTTCTATTCTTGAAGATCCACCTTTTCTAGATCCAAATTCATCAAACAAGCATAATCTAGCCTAAATAATGCTCAAGTAAGTCAAATAAAGCTATATATTTCAATTTCAAATGATAAAATTTGGATCTTTAACAAATCTCAAATGTCAATAAAAATTCAATCTGAGCCCACATGGTCAAATTCCAAAATAAAAGTTAAATTTTGTTTATCCATAACCTCACGAGTCCAAATATGTAATTAGTTTTCAAATCCTTCCAAACTGGTGTTCAAAATCTCAAAATTTACTTTAAGTTTTGGCTAAAAAATCCATTTTCCTTTTTTGAATCCTTGATTCTAAGGCAACACTCATGTAGATTCATGTTATAATCATAAATTTAAGTGAAAATCACTTACCCAATCATCTTAGGAGAAAATCACTTCAAAAGTCACCTCAATCCGAGCTACTGGCTCCCAAAATAATAAAATAAAGTTTAAATACTAAATGGAGTTATATATACAACTGCATTTTAGTGCAAATTTTCAGAAATAATAGTATTTCACTAAAATAGTCATAACATTTTGTATAAATATCGAAATGACGAGCGGTTTAAATTTCTCAAAATTAGATTTAAAGGAAACCAACTTTCTTTAAGGTATATTCACTATATTCTGTATAGTTAGGGCCAATTCTTTTGCAAAATTACGTCAAGTGTTGAAACTACGTTTCAACACTTCAAATCTTTTAAAACTTGCTCCAAACATGCCGGAACTCACTTGATCCCTCCGAGACCTTATCTAATTATTTCTAAAAGTCCGTATATCCTATATAAACTTGCTCAGAGGCTCAAAACACATCCAAAAATATCATAAATAAAAATTAAGATCCAAATTTAAATATGAACTTTCTTAAGTTCTTTAGGTTTTAAATTTCACAAGATAGATCTGAATCACTCCCGAGCCCTTCAAGTCACCTCTTAACTATCCATGCAAGTACATATAACCTATATGGACCTATCCAAAGGCTCAAAATACGAAATAAAATGTAATAACACAAAAATTAATCCCAAGTCAAACTTTTGAACTCTAAAGTCCTTCAAATTGCCAACTTTCAACCAAAAGCGTTGAATCTTTTGCAGGCCACCTGAGACCCCATCCGAATATACGCACTAGTTCGAATCATCATATAAACCTATCGGAACCTTCAAACACTAATTCGAGCTTGATTATCAAAATATTGATTTTAGTCAACTCTCTTAACTTAAGGCCTCTTGTTAGGAACTAAGCGTTCTAAATCACTCCCAAACCTCTCAAAACCCGAGCCAACCATACATGCAAGTGATAAAATAATCATATGAACTTACTCAAGGTCTCAAGTCACAGAAGGATGCTATAACTCAAATTGACCAGCTTGGGCGTTACAAATCCTCATGCTCCAACTTGGGGAGGGGGATATTGAGAAAATATTCTACAATATTTTGTAAGACGCAGACTTAGGATCTAACTCAACCCCAAAATTTATGTGGGAGTCAATACCTCTCTAACATTCAGGACTAGACATCTAGAGCGTAGACATGTAAATGGGGCCTAATATCGAGTAAATTAGGATGAACCTATGGTATGATACCATGTTAAAGAAATAAACCTTGGGCCTGACTCAACCCCGTAAGCTAGCTTATGAGTTAAAAATTGTCCAACACCATATAATATAAGGTGACCCATTTGTTAACTCTCACCCGATGTGGACTCAACATTACCTTTTTAATACACAATTGAAGATGGTTTTTTTTTTTCTTTCCGAAACCAGGTTAAAGTGATGAATTACAAAGAAAGTATGAATATGAGTTCTATTTTCTTTATTCAATACTCATTAATTTTTGTGATTTCGATTTCTTTGTAATTTTAGTGAATTCTTATACTATGAATGATATAGTTGATGTTTTCACGAGGTGATGATAGTCTTCATTGCATTTAGTATCCACACATGTTTAGGAATAACATATTTGTTACAGGTTATACTTTTTTTATTCCGTTACAAAATGAAAATGTCATTAGCCAGCATATATTTTAGTTAAATGCAAGGAATCAAGTGGAATTTTACTTTCAAGTTGGTGAGATATAAAGTAGGCTTAGATCAATACTTGAAAGATATATGTTAGTTTTTCAGATTACAAAAGTTGTGAGTTAAAATACTTTTATGCAATTTATAAATCTGTAAATGTTATTATAAAAAGAGTTGGAAAACATTAATGTCCAAATGGTACCTAAATTAGATTTTTGACCTTTGTATTGTAAACGCACTATCCTATTTGAGGAAATGTGTTAATACCTAATAAATGTGAAAGGCTAGACTTGGCAACATGTGACACCCAGCTAAATGTTGCTACGAGACTTAAAAGAAGTAACAAAAATGTGATATGAGAAGTTGACCATTGTGCAAGTCGTAAATCAACATAGATTTTCACCACTCACCACTAAATATGGTGTAATAAATAGTGTGTAAAGCTTTGCTATAGGAGGTAACATTTTCATATTTTAATGCTTTGGATCCAAGAAAACTGGGCTCCTCCAAATTTTGAAGAAAATAAAAAATGAAAAATAGGAAATATGACCAAATAAATACTTGTATCATTATCACATGCAGAAAAATATCGATAGGGATGTTTAAGATTCCAATTTGGGGATTATGTAATTGACAACTGGGGGCTAATATTGGGTCCATAAGCCAATAGTTTTCTACTTATCAAGTGAACAATACCAGCTGCCATCACTCATCATCAGCTGAATATTTATAAGATCATTGATGACATATAGCTTAATAATCTTATATTTCCTTCTGTAAATAAAATTATTGGCCTGCAATTGGTAAATACTACTACTTTGACTTGGTACATTATCATTTAAAGAACACTTTTGAGGTAAGAATATCTTTGAAATTATGGAATTTTCAGGTCAGAGTATAATTGATTTCCTCAGTCCTCAGACCTTATAAAAGTCTTTATGTCCCCAAAAACTATGTAAGGAATTTTCGTAGTTATATTAAGTGCAAGCATCTAATCCGAAATACATTTTTTAATAAGTGAAAAAATAAGAAATTTATAGTTGATCATTTAAATACTTTTATGATGAGACTTGAAATGTAACTCGTTGGTAGTTATTTTATATTCTGCAAATGCAAGACTCATTCTCCTCATGCTTTTTGTTTTCCCCTTCCTTTCCCTTACTGTTGATTGTTTGATAAAAAGGAGAATATTTTCTTTGATATTCTTTTTTCATATTTGGTAACCTTTTTTAAAAATTAAGTATTTTTCACAATAAAGAGGAAATGACTTCCACAATGTATTAGCTAAAATCATTCATCGATCGAACTGTTGTAACTCTTATTCCAAATAAGTTAGCTTGAACCAATACTATAATAATAACGCAAGGTTTATCGTCAAAACACTATCTCATAACCTAAACCTCCTTGTACTATTACATATGTCATATGCTATTATACTCAACCAATAAGATGATCTTAAAATGATTTTTATAAAGCTTATTCTACAAAAAGGACTTTTCAAGATAAAAATACAGAGTATGTATGTTATTACTAAACGCACAATCAATCAATTTGTTTACCCTAAAATTCGAGTAACAATTAAACTTATTTAGTGGTTTTAAGGATACGTAATTTTATCCAATACCAATTGACAAATAAGGAATTGAATAAATAATCTGAATAGTAAAATAAATCAAACCAGTGTTCTAGCAGCGCTTTCAACCTCGATTTGAGATGGTCTCGAGGTTGGGCAAGAAGAATAGTAAAGAGCAGAAGAAAAGCAATGATGAACAGTAATGGATAGTAAGTAAAATAGAGAGCAACATTTTTGTATATCTTTATCCGTTAATCAATGCCTACAAATTAATGGGGTCCCTCTTTATATAGTAGATGAATCCTAAATAAGGTATAATTCTTATAACGGAAACAAATCCCATGATTGACGTCAATAACCGCTTGATTCGATCTGTTCCGGTATTTTCGTCGAGATCTTCGATCGGTTGCTAATATTTAGCCATTCCGTTATTATGCCTTACTCGAAGTCGGTCATGCTCGGTCTCGATCTTCAGCGAGCACTTCGATCTTCATGTTCTATACTTTGCCATTGAGCTCGAGCCTGGTCTATCATGAGCTTACTCTCGAGGCAGCTTCTCGTGCCTATGAAATTTGAGATGTCCGATTTCAACCATATACAGATAGTCCCTGCGTTTCTTGGAATGAAATGATAAGAAACGATTTGAGCCTTGATTTACCGAAACCTCTATCATGACGTCGTCCTTATGACGTAAGTGACAGATGTGATCGAAATGTCCCGTCAGTTTAGTTCCCCAAATCATTAATGCTTGTCAGTTAGCGGTCGGCCACTAACGCCACCGAACCGTTGGCGTGAACCTATAAATACCCGCTCCTTCATTGAATCAAACTTTACTTTACTCTTATCAATCCTCTAAGTATTCTCACTCTTTTCGTCTCCTCCATTTCGCCGTCTGTAGAGCCACCATTATTAGCACTGAAACCACCAGTTTTTCATCTTTCTTCGCTCTTCTTTACTTATACAAATGGCAAAAACCTCAAAGACTGTACCGCAGAAGGAGAAAGCTTCTTGCTCCTCTTCCCGGCCGTCCGGCGGCAAGGCGCCGGCGGAGCCGCTTCCCCATGAATATGTTCCCGGCCCGCGTACTCTAAAATCTAACTTCAAGGTCGAAAACCCTTTATCGATCCAGGGCTGATGTGAGCATGTGTCGATGTACATGTGCTAAATATCGAAGAGCCACCTCGAGGCCGTGAAGAGGGACTGCAACTGGGGTCCTGAGGTCGTGATGCAAATTCCTGCTCCCGAAGAGAGCATCACCACTTATGTGGAGGGGTTGTTAAGTGTTTACACTTACCCTTTCATATTGGGTCCCCTCAACCCAGTGATTATTGATCTCTGTAAAAGATATCAGGTCACCCTCAGCCAAATCCACCCCTCTCTATTGCGCATAGTAATCATGCTGCGCTTCTTCTCTAGCAAGGCCGAGGGGCTAGAGTTCACTCTAAATCACCTCATGCGGTTGTACCGGCCTCGAATCTACCGAGGACTAATCAGGCTCCAATGCCGGGTAACGAAGACCTTGATATCTAGTATCGATGAGGACAAGGATCGGGGTTAGATGAGCCATTTTATACGGGTGAGGACCTGCGATATTATCCCAGAAGACAAGATGCCGTTCCCTGATGAGTGGATCTTCAACCGTAAGTGATCTTTTAAACTTTGTACTTCGTACCTTCTTTGACTTCGCCTGACCTCCCCTTTCGACATGCAGCTATTCCTTGGATGCCTCAAGTGGTACCTTACCTCGAAGATTGGCTTCGGAAGTTAGCCTCAACTTCCACATATGCCGAACGCGCATGGCGTGATTTGGCAAAGGACATATGGGAGGCCAAGAACCATGGTAAGGATCTCGTTTTTCATGTTCTGAAACACTTTTTATACTCCATTCTTCACTAATTTTCTTTCATGCAGGCCTAACTAAGGATGCCATTTTGAGGCCTTCAAGTGGAGAGGAAGAAACCAAGTCTCTGGTTCTGAAGCCGGGAGAATACAAGAAGAGGAAAACTGCCTCGCAGTCCGAGGACCCCTAGCCCAAACCTCGAAGGGTGAGGAGGAAAGTAATTACTCTCACGATGGACTCGGTCCAAAAATTGATAGATGAAGAAGAGGAAGAAGAGGAAAATGCCTCGGCACTAACGGTCCGACCTAGGAAAACCGCCGACGTCACCAAACCTTCTGAGCCGACGGCGGCTGCTAAAATCAAGACTCGTGTCGAGGAGGCTTCCAAAAAGAAATCGGGTGAGAATTCTGAATTACCAGAGGTCGAGACCGTTTCTCGGCCATCTGCAACTACACTGGACGGGGCCGGTTTTGAGACCCCGAAGATTGATCAGAGCATCCCGAGCGACTTGCTCAGGACCATGACAACATGTCACTTGCCTTCTCTCCCGACCTTTTCTGAGGAGGCACTAAGGGAAGCTCGAGAGTTGAAGACTCCTGATATAGGCGGAGGCTCTAGTGTAGGGGATCCCTTTTGGGATTGCTTTACTGGAGTTGATGATGCCTCTGATATCAGTGATGCTTTTATTCTTTTAGAAGAGGCCCAACGTCCCTTATCTCGGGTAAGAATTAGTTTACTGCACTTCTTTTCTTTACTCTTCTTTTTCTTTTTCTCTAAATCTGACTTGTGTTTTCCTTTTTTGTATAGGCCTTCGCCAAGTTTCGAGCTGACCTTAGCCAGTGTGAAACCGAGCTCCAAAGGGTCTCAGAGGAGAGGAACACTTTGAAGCTTCTTTGCGGCCAAAAGGACGAAACTATAATGGACCTTCAAGTGGATTTGGCCAAGGCTCATGAGGAAGAGGCGGAGCTAGATAAGCAGGTAAGCATCCTTTTGATAGAGTACGGACTCGACCCAACTGTGGAGACTAATACTTCATTATCTCAGCTAAAGCAAAAGGTTGAAAGGATCGAGCTGATTCAGGAAGAAGTCGATCAAGTAAAGGCCGATTGTGATAAGTGGAAGGAGAATATGGACCACCTAGCTGCGAAAAAAGAAACTACCTTGGCCAAACTATCATCGGTCGAGGTTCAACTTTGAGGCATCAAAGAGAAAGGTTTAGCCCAAGCCAAGAGGATCGAGGAGCTTGAAATCGGGCTTTCTAAGGCCAAGGAGGAGATCGAGAAGACAAAGGTTATGGCGGACAAGTCCATAGCCATACCGGGCCAATGCTGAAGCTGCTCAAATGCAGCTAAGGGAGGCTTCTGACCTAGAGCAATAGATCATTGACTCGGCAAAGTGTCAATCCCGGAGGGAAACCCTCGAGGAAATCCATACTCGAGGTTTTGACCTCTCCGAGGAGATAGCCCGAGCTAAGGTGCTTGAAGCTGAAGCCAAGCAGCTTGCCTCCTTCGATGACGAAGATGATGATGAAGAAGGCAGTCGAGGCGGATCCGATGTGGGGCCTGAAGGGGAAGTTTCTCCCGGAGAAGAGGTCAAAATCGGTCGTGGTTAGGGATTAATTTCTCTTTTTGTAAGACCTTGATTGTTCTTTTGTACATAACCTTTTTTACCAATATATAATAGAAAAACTTCTTTTGAATGTGTTCTTAATTTTATGTTCAAACGTGTTTTGTGCTTTTGCCTTGTGAAAATTTTGTTGTTGCAGCTTCTGTAATCGAGTGAATACTAATTCAAACTTTAGAATAAACCCTTAGGTTTTTTAGACGCGCAAGGGCGAGTCCCCGAGCTCAATAATATGTTCGAGATTTCGGATGGCTTGATCGATGCCATGACTACATTATTTTTATGACTAAGTTCGAGTATGTTTCGAACTTAGCATAGAGTAAACCCTTAGGTGTTTTTATCTAATAATGGGTAATTTCCGAACTTATAGTAACATTCCCCTTAAGGTTTTATGTCGGATCCTTGAGCTAAATTCAAGTCAACTTTATTTGAACTCGGAATAGTGGAACCCTTAGGTCCGAGTTGAGTGAGAACAAAGTCTCGAACTCTAAATGTATTGGCCCTTAGGCCCTTTTAGGTTGGGCCCATATGGCCTCTAAAAGACGATTATTATTTCCCCCTTTTTGGCTTAAAAGACTTAATAAAAATTTCTTTATGCCTTAGCATGTATTTTACCCATTGGGTTTTTTGAGGGTCCGATGTTAGTTGAAACCCTTTTGCTTTTTGTGCCTTAGCACATTTGTGTTAAAGATAGTTTGATACCTCTTAAGGTTTTTCAAGGGATGATTTTATCGAAGCCCTTTTGATTATTTGCCGAGGGTAGCCTTTTGTAACCGATTTTTTAGAGAATTTGAAGGCCTATCGTTATTGCGGAATTCAGACGTCTTTGAGCCTCTTTATTTAGGCCGTAGCCTTTAGTTTGGCCGTAACCTTTGGATATGTATTTTAGCCGTAGCCTTCGGGTATGCCTCTTGGACTTATTTCCCATTAACATTTCAAACTAGTTTGAAATGTCAGTCCCCGAGAGTGGTGGTCTTGGCCTATAGATCTAGGGGTGCCGATCATCGATGATAGTCCCCGAGTATATATTTGCACTTTGGCTCTTGAGCCATTTCTCACAATATCATAAGCATGAGGTTTGTATAGTAGAGGATTTTCTTCGAGACACAAAATGTTTGAATGAAGAGAGAATGCTTCTTTGAATAGTTTATACATGCGCACATGTTTTGCCATCGGGGCTTGACTAATTTATATGGACACGGTTCACTTGACCGTTTGGCCCATTACAAAGCTTCCCAATCGAGGCCCTTTGACATGTAGTACTATTCTTGAGAATACAACATCCGAGGGTGATGCCCTCAAGTATTCGAGGTTGATTGCAAAGAAGTCTTGGATACTGTTGAATTGTCCTCAGGTAGCACATAATTGTTGCCTCGTTAAAAACCTCGCCAGAAAAACCCACTTGGGATAAAAACTGATCTAAGGGAAAAAGAGTGCAATGCGTACTTTAAAACACGAGGTCTCGATGTCTTTGATCGAATTCCTTCAATGAGTTAGCATAGAATATACATAAACGAAAGAAGGGAGAAAGTCATACCTTAACAATAATATCGTTTGAGAAGTGATATGTTCCAGTTGTTTGACAGTGGTTCGCCGTCCATCGACCCGAGTTTATAAGTCCCTTTTCCGACTATATCGAGGACTTGATAGGGTCCTTCCTAATTCGGGCCGAGCTTCCCTTCATTAGGATCTCGAGTGTTGATGGTGACCTTCCTTAGGACTAAGTCCCCGACCCTAAAGTGGCAAAGGTTGGTTCTTCTATTATAGTATCTTTCGATTTGTTGCTTTTGTTCAGCCATTCGAACAAGTGTCGCTTCTCGTTTTTCATATTATAATTCGAGGCTAGTATTCATAGCCTCATGGTTCGATTCCTCCGATGCATGTCGAAACCTTTCACTGGGTTCTCCGACTTTGACTGGGATTAAGGCTTCGAAGCCATACACTAAGGAAAACGGAGTTGCCCCTGTACTGGACTTCAATGTTGTTCAATATGCCCAAAGGATTTCGGGCAGAATTTCTCTCCATTTCCCTTTAGCTTCGTTCAACCTTTTCTTCAAGTTTTGGATGATGGTCTTGTTCATCGATTCGGCCTGTCCGTTCCCACTAGGGTGATACGGTGTTGACAATATCCTTTTTATTTTATGGTCTTTGAGAAATTTCATCACTTTACTGCCAATAAATTGCTTACCATTGTTGCACACTATTTCTGCGGGTATCCTAAATCGACACACGATGTGATCCCAGATAAAGTTTATAACCTTTTTTTCTCTCACTTTCTCGAACGCCTGTGCTTCAACCCATTTAGAAAAATAGTCAGTCATAAATAAAATGAACTTAGCTTTACCTGGGGCCGATGGAAGAGGGCCAACAATATCTATCCCCCATTTCATGAATGACCATGAGGATAGGACTGAATGAAGTTGTTCTTCGGGCTAATGGATCATCGGTGCTAACCCTTGACATTTATCACATTTTCAAACAAACTCCTTAGTATCTTCTTCCATGCTATGCCAGTAGTATCCTGCTCTAATGATTTTGTGAATCAGTGATTCGGCGCCAGAGTGGTTCACACAAGTGCCTTCATGGACCTCTCGTAAAACATAATCGGTGCCTCCTGGTCCTAAGCACACTGCCAATGATCCATAGAATGTTCTTTTGTATAATGTTCCATCTTCATCTAATGTGAATTGAGCAGCTTTGGTTCGTAAGGTCCTCAACTCTTTAGGGTCCGACGGGAGCTTTCCATTCTTCAAGTATTCAATATATTTATTCCTCCAATCCCAGATTAAGCTTGTAGAGTTTATTTCGGCATGACCTTCCTCGATCACGGATCTCGAGAGTTGAAAGGCAGTCCCCGAGCTGATCCCATCTTCCTCGACCGATGACCGCAAGTTTGCAAGTGCATCGGCCTCACTATTTTGTTCTCGAGGTACATGCTGTAAAGTCCATTCCTTGAAACGGAGCAAAGTTACCTACAGCTTGTCCAAATACCTTTTCATTCTATCTTCTCGAACTTCGAAGGTTTTGTTTACTTGGTTCACTACCAGTAAAGAGTCACACTTGGCTTCAATGACTTCTGTCCCCAGGCTTTTAGCTAGCTCGAGACCTGCAATCATGGCCTCGTACTCAACCTCATTATTAGTCAACCTAGAAGTTTTGGTAGATTGCTTAATAGTGCTACCCATGGGTGGCTTCAAAATGATGTCTAGCCCAGAAACCTTCACATTTGAAGCACCGTCTGTGAAAAGGGTCCATACCCCAATGAAGTGCCAGATTTTAACAAGAGTTCCTTTTCAACTTTGGCTACGAGGGTTGGCATGAAATCGGCCACGAAGTCCGCTAAAATTTGAGACTTGATGGCCGTCCGGGGTTGATATTCGATATTGTACCCACTGAGTTCGACGGCCCATTTGGCCAATCGGCCCGACAGTTCTGGTTTTTGCAGAATATTACGAAGTGGGTAAGTGGTTAATACACATACGGGGTGACATTGAAAGTATGGTCTTAACTTTCTAGAGGCGCTTATCAGTGCAAATGCCAATTTTTCTAAGTGTGGATATCTAGTTTCTACTTCTCCTAAGGTTCGACTTACATAATAAATGGGAAATTGCGTACCTTGCTCTTCTCTAACTAGGACACCACTTACCGCGATTTCTGATACTGCCAAGTACAAGTAAAGTTTCTCATCTGCCTTTGGAGTGTGAAGCGATAGTGGGCTCGATAGGTATCGCTTCAACTCTTCCAATGCATGTTGGCATTCCGGGGTCCAGGCGAAATCGTTCTTCTTTTTGAGTATAGAGAAAAATTTGTGGCTTTGATCTGATGACCTCGAAATGAATCGGCCTAAGGCAGCTATCCGTCCAGTTAGCCTCTGTATGACTTTTACACTATCCACGACGGCGATGTCTTCGATGGCCTTGATTTTATCGGGGTTGATCTCGATCCCCGGATTTGATACTATGAAGCCAAGGAACTTGCCCGAAAACCCCGAAAGCATATTTCTCGGGGTTGAGCTTCATGTTGCATTTTCTTAAAATCTCGAACATTTTCTGCAAATGAGCCAAATGATCCTCTACGCACAGGGACTTAACTAGCATGTCATCAATATAAACCTCCATTGATTTACCTATTTGTTCTTCGAACATTTTATTCACTAGGCGTTGGTAAGTAGCTCCTGCATTTTTTATCCCGAAGGGCATTACATTATAACAATATGTTCCATACATGGTGATAAACGAAGTCTTTTCTTGGTCTTCCGGGTTCATTTGGATTTTATTGTACCCGGAATAGGCATCGAGAAAAGTAAGGATCTCGTGGCCGGCCGTGGCATCGATCACGCGATCGATGTTAGGCAGTGGAAAAGAATCTTTGGGGCACGCCTTGTTTAAATTCTTATAATCTACACACATTCTAAGTTTTTCCCCTTTTTTAGAGACTACAACTACATTGGCTAACCATTCAGGATATTTCACCTCTCGAATGGATCCTATTTTGAGAAGTTTAGTTACCTCATCCTTTATGAATGCGTGCTTTACTTCGGACAAGGGTCTTCTCTTTTGCTTCACCGGTTTGAACCTAGGGTCCAGGCTTAGCCGATGTGTCGTTACCTCCGGTGGAATCCCTGTCATGTCTAAATGGGACCAAGAAAAACAATCTAATGTTATCAACAAGAAACTGAATAAGTTTTTTCCTGAGTTCGGGGTTTATCCTGATCCCAGGTATACCTTTCGCTCGGGCGGGTACTCGATCAATATAACCTGTTCCAGCTCTTCGACCGCTGATTTGGTAGCATCAGTATCTTCAGGAACAACAAAAGTTTGAGGGGTCAGAAAATCCTCCTATTCTTCTTCTATCTCCCGCTTCCCTGATTCGGTCGAGGCTGGTGGCTGTGATTGCTATTTGACTTCCTATTTATCTTTGATGCTCGACCTTTCCAAGGTTGATAGTTTCGATATCGGGGTCACCTCATCGACCGCAAACATTTCCTTTGCAGCATGCTGCTCCCCGTATACTATTTTTACACCGTCCGACGTCGGGAATTTCATCATTTGGTGGAGAGTCGAAGGGACTGTCCTCATATTATGGATCCAAGGCCATCTGAGCAGGGCATTGTACCTCATGTCACCCTCAATTACGTGGAACTTGGTATCTTGAATGGTTCCATCCATGTTCACTGGTAGAATAATCTCCCCTTTAGTTGTTTCACTGGCCGTATTGAAGCCGTTTAAGACTCGAGCTACAGGTACAATTTGGCTTTGTAGGCCGGGCTGCTCCACGACCCTTGATCGTATGATATTTGCCGAGCTACCTGGATCTACTAAAATATGCTTAACTTGAACTTTATTTAATAAGATAGAAATTATCAGAGCATCGTTGTGGGGCTGAGAAATGCCTTATGTTTCTTCATTGTTGAATGATAAAGTGTCTTCGGGCACATAATCTCGAGTTGGTGTTTCCCTAGGATGTCGACCCTACCGACGATCATATGAATGACATGTTGGGGTTCCTCTTGTTCATTTTTACTGTTGGCGTCCCTTTCTCTGAAATGATTCTTGGCTCGATCGTTGAGGAACTGTCAAAGGTGACCCTTATTTAATAAACGGGCTACCTCCTCCCTTAATTTCCTGCAATCCTCGGTCTTGTGACCATGTTTGCCATGATACTTGCACATCAAATTTGGGTTTCTTTGGGAAGGATCAGTTTGTATAGGTTTGGGCCACCTAGTATCTCTGATCCTTCCGATTGGCGAAACAATGGCCGATGCATCAATGCTAAAGTTATATTCCGATAACCGAGGTGCCTCTGTGGGATCGGCATACTTGTTGAAACCACTTTTGCTCATAAGTCCCCAAGAATTCTGTCCTCGATCACTTCTTCGATCGTTGGGTGGAATTGCGTCCTGAACCATTGTTCCTTTGATCTGCGGTATAAGGTTGATATCGGTCCCTGTTCGACCTTAGCTCCCTGTCGACATCCCTCTGGGTTTTAACTGTTGACCTGTTTGGATATACTGAACCGAAAGGGGCTCCTAATTAGTCGTCCTCGATCGTGATCTTCGACTGATATCTATTATGTACATCTACCCAAGTTATAGCTGGATACTCGATCAGATTTTATTTTAACTGCTATGATGCTATCGAACTCCGTTCATTCAATCCTTGGGTGAAAGCTTGAACGGCCCAATCATCTGTGACCGTGGGCAACTCCATGCGTTCCATTTGAAATCGGGATACGAACTCTCTTAGCATTTCATTATCCCTTTTTCTTACCTTGAAAAGGTTCGATTTCCTCGTTGCGACCTTTATGGCCCCGGCATGTGCCTTTACGAAAGAATCTGCTAACATGGCAAATGAATCGATGGAATTTGGTAGCAGGTTGTGATACAAAATTATTGCTCCCTTCGAAAGGGTCTCTCCGATTTTTTTTTAACAGCACAAATTCGATTTCATCATCCTTTAAATCGTTACCCTTGATGGCGTATGTATACGAAGTAACATGCTCGTTGGGATCAGTAGTCCCATTGTATTTGGGTATGTCTGGCATATAAAACTTCTTTGGAATAGGCTTCAGAGCCGCACTTAGAGGAAACGACTTTTGTACAAACTTCTTCGAATCCATCCCTCTCAAGATTGGCAGTGCCCCTGGTATCTGATCAAGTCGAGAGTTGTATGTCTCCACTTTTTTATCGTTGGCTTTGATTCTCTTCTCCCGTGATTCAATTCTTTTAGTGAGCTCCTCAAGCATTTTTATTATCGCAGGATTAGTCTCCGATTCGTTACCATTTGACCTTTCCGGTACTGGTTCGGTACGACAAGTAATTTTCGGCTCGACCCTATTCGGAGCTCTATGTTAATTTTGTAACTGAGCAATAGCGGCTTGATGAGCCTGAAGGATCTCGAATATCAATTGGAGACTGACTCATTTGTCTCCTCTGCCCTGTGTTCCTTGGCCACTAGATCGGCCTTCTCTGCGTATACTCCCATCGAGATTTGCGCCTAGGTCCGCATTTAGAGCAACGTGCGAACTGATATCGATGGGGTTGGCAACCAGTGCTCCCCCATGATTAGCCCGTGGCACTTTGATTCCTCGAGCAATCACATTTTCGTTTTCACCATGGAATCCGAGGCCATTGTCACCGTGTGTGGATGCGTTTTGTGAGTTTGACATGTTTTAACCTGAAAGCAAAGATACTTGACAAGAACAAGCGTAAAATAGTATGTTTCCCCAGAATCAGTACTGAAAAATCACTATTATCCTCAGCCCCACGGTGGGCGCCAAACTGTTTACCCTAAAATTCGAGTTACAATTAAATTTATTTAGTGATTTTAAGGATACATGATTTTATCCAATACCAATTGACAAATAAGGAATTGAATAAATAATCTGAATAGTAAAATAAATCAAATCAATATTCTAGCAGCGCTTTCGACCTCGATTCGAGATGGTCACGAGGTTGGGTAAGAAGAACAGTAAAGAGTAGAAGATAAACAATGATGAACAGTAATGGATAGTAAGTAAAATAGAGAGCAGTGTTTTTGTATATCTTTATCCGTTAATCAATGCCTACAAATGAATGGGGTCCCTCTTTATATATTAGAGGAATCCTAAATACGGTCAATTCTTATAACGGAAATAAATTCCATAATTGGCGTCAATAACCGCTTGATTCGATCTGTTCCGGGATTTCCGCCGAGATCTTCGGTCGGTTGCTAATATTTCACCATTCCGTTATTATGCCTTACTCGAAGTCGGTCATGCCCAGTCTCGATCTTCAGCGAGCACTTCCATCTTCATGCTCCATACTCTTCCATTGAGCTCGAGCCTGGTCTATCATGAGCTTACTCTCGAGGCAGCTCCTTGTGCCTATGAAATCTGACATGCCCCATTCCGACCGCATACACAATTATATCACCTATCTTAAACTAAATAAGGATTCGTGCATCATTAGACGAAAATTTGATGTAGATTATTATAATAAGATATCAAAAAAGGTGAAAAACAAAGAGAGTGCGTTATCTAAAATAAAATAACAATTTAGAGTGATCGAAAAAAACTGCTTTAAAGGAAGAATATCTAGAACGAAAAATTTAAAAAGAGCTTTGGTTTTTTTTTTTCTTTTTTTTGGGGGGGGGGAGGCGAGGGAAGGGGATCACTTTAGAAGGGGTAAAGTGTCCACAAAAAGTAAGAATATTTGTAAGAAAGCACTAGAAAAAGAGCTGGGTCAAAAAAATATTTTGAAACAGCAATTGATACACGTCGAACTGAAAAGGAAACGATTTGATACTAACAATTTGAAAACTAGATTTTTTTTTAATTTTTTTTTTATCTTTATGAATATCCACTTTTAATAGTTTATAAAATGCCAAGAGCACTTTCATATGTGTATCGTATATATATACACACACTCATTCACGCCTAGGCCGCTCACATTTCCATTTATGTGATTCACACCCTTTGATCATCTCTCAATACAGCCTTGGATAGGTGTCACGTGTCCAATTCATCAAGTTAGGGGTATGTGTATGTCAATAGTAAGCCGATAGCGGTTCTCCTAAAAAAATAGTATAATAAGGAGTAATTCTAAATAAATTTTAATAGTAAAGGGGTATATTAAACCCTTTTCAGTATATATATAGGGTAAAATCGGTTTATATTAAATAATGGTATAATAGCGTGACACGTGAAACCGGAGATAGATGGAAGATGAAGCGAGTAGAAATCAGGTCCGAGGACAACAACTTCAGTTGGCACCGAGAAGATCCTGAAAGGAACACAGTCACGGAAGCGAATGAATGTTTGTCATGAGATGACATTTAATGAAGAATATTTCTCAGTATTAAATAACACAACCGTTGTAGAGAATTTTGGCATTCATGGCTTGCCGTTACATATTCATCAATGGCCCCTATTATTGTCATTTAAGAGGGGCTTGATCCTATGACCTTGTTCCCTAGGTATAGCTATAAATAGTGGCTTCAACATTAATTATAACGCACGAAAATTTTGAGAAACGTATGCTACACACTATTCTAAGCTAAATAATACTTTATTTTCTGCCTAACGTTATTCTTATTACTGCCTTCTGAAGCCTTCCTCCGAGAACTAAGCCATCTGCTGATTTATCTCCATTTCAATACTAAGTCTTGCATTTTATTTAATTCACTAATTATTTTTGAGATCAAATCGATTCCCTTGTCTATAAACTACTCTATAAATTCAACTGTACCATTTTACGGGTAAATAATTTAGCGCCCATCGTGGGGCCTAGACAACTGCGTAATTGAGTTGATCCTTGCATCTATTACTAACCTGTTTGATTCTTTGTTTCTTAGCAAAAATCGTAAAAAATGGCAGCTAACGATGTCAACATCGCACATAACATTGAGGCACAAGAAAATTTGCCTAAACACGAGGATTCGATCAGTGATACCCGCAACGAGGAGGACGTAGCAACACCGATTCATGGCGGGCGATATCTCTGACACGTACGAAAGACGACTCCTGATGATGCTGAGGACGAACACGTTGCAGAAACAGTGGGGATCTTCAGAGAACAGTAAAAGGCCATCATGGGCCATCTCTCAAGGCAAGACCAAGCCATGACAGAACTAAGGCAAGCGTTATCGGGTGCTTCCAACAACGCGAATGGAGAAGGCCTTATTCCTCCAGGTGCTCCCGCAAATCAAATAGTGCAAAGGGTTGATAACAACACCCCGAGGGGTGAGGTCGATTCGACGGAGCCAGAGGGATCGGCAAGGGATCCGGTAACAACAACAACAATAATCCCTTCAAATTCGAGCTCATGCATTTCATGAGGGAAATAAACGAGTGGATGGACCAGAATGCGAAAGCATTTCACGCTCGAATGGACCAAATTCCGGGCGCACCACCAGTACCAAAGGACCCATACTCGAAAAAGTACACCCAGCTACCGCTCAAACCGAGTGCTGCACCAGAGTTGATTCCGAAGTGGTTCAAAATGCCAGACGTACCGAAATATGATAGGACTTAGGACCCTCAGGAGCACACCACCACCTATGCAATAACGTTAAAAGGAAACAACTTGGATCAACATGAGATAGAGTCAGTCTTGCTGAAGAAGTTCGGAGAAACCCTCATGAAGGGGGCCTTTACATGGTACTCACTCTTACCGGAACACTCAATAGATTCCTTTGAGATGTTCGCAGATTCTTTCACCAAGGCCCATGCCGGGGTCAGGAAGGTTCAGGCCTGGAAGATGGACATATTCAGAATTTTGCAAGGAGAGTCCGAGTTGTTGTGTGAGTTCGTGATCAGGTTTCAGAAATAACGGATGTTGTTACTGGCCGTGCCAGATGAATGGGCAGTGGAGGCATTTACTAAAGGGTTAAACCCAAGAAGCTCAGATGCCTCCCAAAAACTGAAGGAAAGCATGGTCGAGTTCCAGGAAACTACATGGGCGGACGTCCATAACCGTTTTGAATCAAAGATAAGGATAGAAGATGATCAGATCGAATTCGTGACATCAACCAAGGGTCGTGATCGAGAAAAGAACAAGGATAAATTGAAGGATGATTTTGATGCAGATCGATGATCTTCTAAGGGCCGGTTTTGCCCTACGAAATGGCCGAAGGATGCGGTAGCAGAGGGATCCGATCAGCGGATAGGTTCGCTCCCAATAGAAGAACTGACTGTGGCCAGAATAACAGGTCATTGCAAGACAAAGAAATATTGGGTTCCCGGGATTCCACCTATCCCAGACTGTTAGAGTACAATTTCAATGTCAGCGTAGTGGAGCTGGTATCGATGACGAGGAACATCAAGGAAGCGCGGTTCCCGAGGTCGATGAGATTTGATCCCAATATGGGGGATCCTAATATATTGTGCGAGTATTATGGGACTAATGGCTACCGGACTAGGGACTATCGACATCTACGCGAGGAGGTGGCAACGCTGTTGAAAAATGGCCATCTCAGAGGATTCTTAAGCAACCGGGCTAAGAACAATTACGGCCGCAAATGGGATAATGCAGAGCCCTCGAAGGCAGGGGAAGAACCTCTCCGACTAACCATCAACATGATTTTTGGGGGGAACGAGATCAACGGTGTAACCTTCTCAGCATCAAAAAGGTTAAAGGTATTGGTGACTTATAGCAAGAGACTCTAGGAAGTCACCGAGGACGACATCACCTTCATAGAAGAGGGCGTTGATGGACTTGTACTGCCACACAATGATGCCCTGGTAATTTCTCTTATCATTCTAGATTTTAAAATTAAATGTATTTTGATGGACCCAGGAAGTTCAGCCAACATCATTCAATGGAGAGTGCTGGAATAAGCCAAGCTAACCAGAAGCATCATTCCAGCAACAAAACTCCTCGCCGGTTTCAACTTAGCAAGTGTAACGACCCGGGGAGAGATCTTGCTGCCCACGAACGCCGAATGGGTCATGAAGACTACCTTATTTGAAGTAGTAGACGGCGACATGGGCTATAACATAATTCTTGGCATACCGTGGCTATACAAGATGAAGTCCGTACCATCAACATATCACCAACTTATGAAATTCCCAACTCTAAAGGGAATCAAAAAAATAAGAGGAGATCAACCAGCAGCAAGAGAGATGAATGCGGTCTTGGTTTTCAGCAGTAAATGGAAAGAACACACTGTATAGCAATTACAGGAACCGATGTCTGCTCCCAAACCAAAAAATATGACAAAGGGGAGGAGCCGTCGGAATCTTACCAGGTACCAAGATATTTCCAGGTACTGGAAGAAACGGACGTGACCAAGTCCACGGCGGAAGAACTCAAACAAATGGCATTGTTCGAGAAGTTTCTAGAGAGGAAGTTTCACTTGTGGAGAGGATTAAACCCCGAGCTCAGGTCAGGATTTATTGAATTTCTTAAAATTAACATTGATTATTTTGCATGGTCGCACGCGGATATGACAGATATCCCGCTAGAGGTGGCCATGCACAAGCTAAGCCTGGACCTAAGCATCCCGCCGGTAAGGCAAAAGAAACGCCCAATTGTCGAGGTCAGAAACAAGTTTATTAAAGAAGAGGTAAAGTATCCCGACTGGCTAGCTAACGTAGTAGTTGTTCCGAAAAAGAATAATAAATTCCGTATGTATGTAGATTATAAGGATTTGAATAAGGCGTGCCCAAAAGACTCATTCCCACTACCAAACATTGATCAAATGATTGATGCAACGACCGGACACGAGTTGATGAGTTTCCTCAATGCTTATTCCGGGTACAACCAAATTAAGATGAACCCGGAGGATCAGGAAACAACTTCGTTCATAACTAAATTTGGCATATATTACTACAATGTGATGCCCTTCGGGCTTAAAAACATTGAAGCCACTTATCAGAGGCTCGTGAACAAAATGTTCGAAAAGAAAATAGTGAAGACAACAGAAGTGTACATAGATGATATGTTGGTTAAGTCTTTGAATGTAGGTGACCATTTGAACTACCTCCAGGAAACCTTCGATATCCTAAGAAAGCAAAACATGAAGCTTAACCCCGAAAAGTGAGCATTCAGAGTCAGCCCCGGTAAAAGTTTGGGTTTCCTAGTGTCACAAAGGGGGATAGAACTCAATCCCAACAAGATTAAAGCCATCGAGGACATTCCAGACCAGCTGACAAACGTGAAAGAAGTCTAAAGACTAACGGAAGATTGGCTACTCTAAACAGGTTCATTTCTCGGTCTTCGAAAAAATGTCATCACTTCTTCTCACTTCTGAAGAAGAAGAACTACTTCGAGTGGACTCCATAATTCCAACGGGCTCTAAAAGACCTGAAACAACATCTATCAAGACCTCTATTACTATCAAAATTGTAGGAATGCGAACAATTGCTAATATACATAGCAGTCACGGAGGTAGCGGTAAGTGCCGTTCTTGTCCGGAAGGACGAAGGTACACAATATCCTATCTTTTATGTAAGCAAAATTTTATCGGGAGCGAAAACGCGTTATCCGCACCTCAAAAAACTGTCCTTAGCTCTCGTAGTCATCGCTCGAAAGCTTAGAGCTTATTTTCAGTGCCACTCGATAGCCGTGGTGACAACTGTTTCCCTGCAGAATGTCCTTCACAAACCTGAGTTGTCAGGTCGACTGGCCAAATGGGCAGTTGAAATTAGTGAATTTGAAATCGAATATAAGCCGAGGATTGCGATCAAATCATAAGTTTTGGCCGACTTTGTGGCCGATTTTAGTCCCAGGCTACTACCTTTGGCCACAAAAGAAGCGATGATGGTATCGGAGACGACATCAGGAGTTTGGACCTTATTCACGGACGGAGCTTCCAATGTGAAAGGGTCCAGGCTAGGCATGAGAAGTCCTGAGGCAGGCCATAAAAATATTTCCTTGACTAACAATGAAGCCGAGTATGAGGCTTTGATTGCAGGACTTGAATTGGCCCGAGGACTAGACTCCGAGGTCATTGAAATCAAATGCGATTCCCAACTCATGGTAAATAAAGTATATGGAATCTTCGACACCAAAGAGGAGTGCATGCAGCAATATGTGTTTAAGGTTCAATCTTTGCTCGCGCAGTTCAGGGAATGGTAAATCACCTATATCTTGAGAGAAGAAAATTCATAAGCGGATGCATTAGCCAATTTGGGATTGTCAACCGAAATGAAGGGATTAGATTCCGGTACCGTCGTTTAGCTCATGCATTCAGTATTGGATGTGTACAGTTATTATGATTTAAATACAACCAACCTGGTCTGTGACTGGAGAAATGAGATCATCGATTACCTTGAGAACAGTAAGCTTCCCGAAGACCCAAAGGCATCCCAGGATCTCCGCACCAAAGCAACTCGTTACAGCTTCTAGGGAGGTAAGTTATACAGAAGGTCATTCCAAGGCCCGTTGGCCCGATGCTTAGGAGCCTCCGAGGCTAATTATGTCATGAGAGAACTTCAAGAAGGAATTTGCGAGAATCATTCAAGTGCAGATTGTTGGTGTTAAAATTAGTTAGGGCAAGATACTATTGGCCCCAGATGGAACAAGACGCTAAGGCATTCGTTCAGAAATGCGACAAGTGTCAACGCCATGCTCCGTTAGTGCACCAACCACAGAACTGCTGCATTCTGTACTATCCCCATAGCTATTCATGAAATGGGGGATGGATATAGTCGGGCTGCTGCCACCGGATCCCAGGAAATTAAGATTTTATTTAATTTTAATTGATTACTTCACTAAGTAGGTTGAAGCAGGTCCTTACCAGAAAATTGGCGAGCGCGAGGTGGTAGATTTCTTATGGGACAACATAATTTGCCGGTTCGGAATACCAAAGGATATTGCCTGTGACAATGGGCCACAAATCATAGGCTCAAAGGTCACAAAATTCCTTAAAGACTTGAAAATTAAAAGAATCACATCTTCGCCATACCATCCGAGAGTAAATGGGCAAGCAGAATCAACCAATAAGGTGATTATTCAAAACCTCAAAACGAGTTTGGAAGCAGCTAAAGGCAAGTAGCCCGAAGAGTTACGGGGAGTATTGTGGGTATACCAGACGACGGCTAAGTCAAGCATGAGAGAGACACCTTTCTCTCTCGTATATGGAGCAGAAGCTCTGATCCAGTTGAAGTAGGAGAACTGACCTTGCTATACTTCCGGGGGAATGAAGAAACAAACAACGAAGCATTGTTGGTCAAATTAGAGATGCTTGACGAACGCAAGGACTTGGCACACACATATGAATGGTGGCCCAAAAATAAAGAATGGAAAGGTACTATAACCGGAGGGCCAATCTCCGTTATTTCAAAGTGGGAAACTGGGTTTTAAGAAAAGTGATTCAATACACTCGGGAGCTCAATGCAGGAAAGCTGGGTCCAACGTGGGAAAGCCCCTATCTGGTTTCAGCTGTCACCAGGAAATGATCATATGAATTAATAAACCAAGACGGAGTCAAATTGCCGAGTAACTAGAATATGACTCACCTCAAAAGGTATTATTGCTGATGGGCACCACTTGTACTGAAAGTATCTGTTGTACTTTTTTTTCGTTCACCCAGTTATTTTTCCAATTGGATTTTTCTGGCAAGGTTTTTAACGAGGCAACAACGGAAAGCATACTACAAAGAAAACGTCATCAGTAGAGATATAACCTTTAAATGAAAAGGCATGGAAATAACAAACCACTGTGGGATGGTTACATTGTCTTTGGCTCTATGGCAAATTCACAACAGGAAGAAAAACTTGCCATCAGATTGAAGGCTATTCAACCGTTCACGAGTGCTCTTTCCTACAAGCCACTAGGGGGTGGTTAGATAATCTTTTGCTCGATTGCAAAGTTCCTAACGGGAAACGAAGCTTGCTATCAAACAAAAGATTATCCAACCATTCACTAGTAGAATCCTCAAAGGAGCCCCAAGACTTCCAGTGTTCCAATCAGCATTTTTCGCATTTGAACAAGGGGGGGGGGGAGATAGTGTGAAAATACGACAACCTAATTACCACAGAAACCAGGACTATGAGACACGAGAACAAAAATGTATCATCGGGACCGGAGACTGCACAACCAGCCCTATAGAAACAAGTTGTACAAATTAGCCACATGTAATGGCAATCTCTTTTCTTTCAGCAAAACGAATGCTTATGTACTTTTGAAGATAGAAGGAATAAAAAAAAGTCCTTTTATATTTATCTTGTTTCTTGTCCAAACAATCAATTGATTTTATCATTTGAAAGTTAACCAATTACTTCAAATGCTAGTGCCGGAATGAACAAAAAATATCCTCTTCAAAAGCACCGTAAACATAAGAGGGCTCTTTCTTATAAAACCCTCACAGTAAAGGGTTGGTTCCGGAAGAGTTTATGCTCGGAACCCAAATTCTATCGGGGAAAAATACACCTGAAGCCCTGCATAATTCGACGCAAAAAGAATAAACTTTGCGCAATGCTGAAAGAAAAAGAACTTTTATTTATCGAACATGCCAAGAAGCACAAATACAAAAATACAAAAGGAAAACAACAAAAGAAAAGAAAGCAAAAAGCTAAACTACATCGCCACCAAAACTCGGGGGAAGAGAAGTATCAGTGCCCACAGGAGAAGTAGGCAGATCTGCCATCGGCTCTGGATCTTGGCCTTCATCGTTATTCTCTTCATGTCCCTCTTCGGTTCCTGAGAACTCGGAACCGGAACTAGAGGAGTCAGTTGTATTAGGCTGAGCCGAGAGGCGTTCTCGAGCAGTTGACTCCAGCACTAGGGCCTTGGTGATCTCATCGTCAATATCATTGACGCCCGCTTTGGCCTCTTCTAAGCTTTTCCTCCTCATATTATACATAGAATGTGTTTTTTCGATGATGAGGGAATCTGCTTGGTGCTGAAGTTATGGTTTAAGCCTATCAACCACGGTTAGAAGGCTATCCCGCTCGGATCTCGTGGCGCTAAGGCTAAGATCAAGATCACGGATAGTGGTTGTGTGAACCCTATTATGTTCCATGATCTTCTTATACCTATCCTCCATCTGGGAATGCTTTTCCTCGGCAGCAGCAGCCTCTTTAGCTTTGGAGTTCAAGGTTGCCTCCATGTTATTCACTCTCTCAATGGAGGCCGATTCGCACTCGGCACCAACGAGCACAACATGTTGGACTTCAGCCCATTTAACCTTAGCTTCTTGAAACTGTGTATTTAGCTGAGAGGCTTCTTGGCTGAGGGCCATAACTTCCTGCTCACTTTGTTGCAACCGAGCCTCTAACTCACTCGTCTCAACAGCTTTTGCTTCCAGCACCGGGAGGCGAGCATCAATTTGGTCCCTATTGGCCAACAATTGATCCCGCTCGGACTTAGGTCCTTCTTTATCAAGGATTAATTTTTGAAGGCCCTCAAAAGCAAGGAAGTTGGCATGCGAAACAAATACCCAAGTTAAAAATGTTGTCACGAAAAATCAAGAAAAAACAAACAATAAAAGAGGAAGTTTGGTACTGCTGCCGCATTGTGCATGGCATTATTTAACAAACACTCTCCCGAAAGAGTGTATTTTATTCTTATCCTTTTATGAAGCCAGCGACTTCAGATAATTGGTGAGTTTCACCAGCCGGGACAACAAATACACTCATTAGACACTGAGAGAGAGACACTCCTGTTCCTCTAGGGATCTTGAGAAGGGGGCAAGTAGTTGTACCCCAAATTTCCATGGTCTGGGGATTGGGGAGGAGGGACATCCTCCTCTCGAGTGTCTGCGATCGGTGGGGGTGATGTAGCAGTTGATGGTGATAAAGGTGTGGCCGGCATGGAAGGAGATGAAGCTGATGGTGTTGTAGGTTGAGAAGCAGCTGCGGCAGAGGCCTGCCAAAGGTGGAAGAGGCACGGTAGTCGGCCTCTTAGTATCGGAAGCAGCAACTGGGACCGGAAAGGGAGAATTGACATTCTCCACTAAGTCAAATTCTCCTAAAGCGCTCGGGCATTGTCCAGGGTTGGTGTTATAAGCTCTTCAGACTGAACATTCTATTGAGCTGATGAAGGTCATTGTCTTCTTTGTAGTAAGCCCATTCATCCCTGGCTTCCCCATAATCGTCAATAACCATAGTCGTTGTGGCAAGCTCGGGTGCGACTTTCTTTGCTTTTTAATTCTTTCCCTCGGCCGAGAAAAAATGCTGCCTTTTTGGTTACTTGTTCTCTGGTCGGGGACTCCGAGAGGAAGCGCTTGCACCGAAAGTAGATATGATGGCACCTGTTCGGGTGAGAGCCTCTTTCAACAAGCTCGCAGCCTCTGCAGGATCAACCAAAACGTCGTCTTCAGGGATAGAATCAGAACCCCGAGGGAGATCTGAATCCAGCAAAAAGGTGAGGTTAATCAGTTTTCTTATGTACAAAGATGAAATGAAGGTGGAGTCAGTTTTACGAGTCAGTTTACAATGGTTCTTGGACCTCTATCCATATTGGGGGGCCAATTCTTTCCACTAGCGGGTTTCGGGTGTGGTGATGTCCAGAATCTTATGAACCCACCAATTCAAGCCTTCAACCCTTGGAGGTGTCCACCGAGTTACTGAAATAATGAAAGGAGAAGGATCAACAATGACATGAAATAGCCTTTTTTTAGAAGAAAGAGATAAACTTTGAACTTACGAGAACGAGTCCAGGACTTAGGGAAGGACGAAGTTGTGGCCGGGATGATATCCATGGTGGGAATAACGATAAATTGCTCCATCCACCCACGGTCATTGTCGTCATCCATGCTGGTGAGCAAAGCATGGTATCCACGCTTGATGAAATTTATTATTCCCCCACGAAAAATCTTGGGGAGAAAATGTTCATCATATGAGCCAAGGTGAGGTCCTCTTTCGTTTCCTAGCACAGTCGATGCAGACATGCCACCGTTTGCCACATCGAAGGGCCTATCTGTGCCAAACAAACCCGACAGCTCCAAAATCACGGGGTCAAGTCCCCCGCTCAAAGAAAACCCACACAAAGTGAAGGGGTACATGTAAACGTACGTGAAGCCCTTCTTAGTGAAGGTTACGCGCTCCACCAGATCAGGAGCAATGATGTTTAGGTCAAGGCAATCACAGTCCTCCTTCACAGCAGGAATACTGGAAGGGCGAATAGAAGAAGGGAATTTGCCAAAAGCCCAGGTGCGAGGGTTTGAAGAAGGGATCTTCTCTTCGAAGTCCTTGGCTGTGTTGAGATGTTTGGGTATGATGGTGCTCACCGTAGGACGGTCAACATCAACATCGATCTTTTTTTCTTTGCTCCTCTTCGGGCCCCCACCGAAGAGAAGACCAGAGTTCTTGGAAAAATCAGTGAAAGAAGCCATAATCAACAGAAGGTGATAGGAGTTTTTTGATGAGAATTAAGGAAATATGAAAGCAGAAAAGAGTTGAATGCAAAGAAGTTGAGAGAGTTTATGGAACTGTTAAGTGTAAAAGAAGAAGAATCAGGCCTATAAGTAAAGGAATAAGCGGCTAAAATTGTGGCCATGATTACCTCGAGAACCGGTAAAAATATTATTAAATCATGGAGTAACACGTGTTCAGAGTATTAAATACGAGGAGACGTGCATTTTATAAAGTGTCAGAAACTTTTTAGAAGGGTTTAGAAAATTTTTCGCCAAGAAAGGAATCTTCACCAACTTTCCAGTGACACAAAGATGTGCCACCGGAAAGCAGATGGACTATCTGTGTATAGGATAAAATCAATTTATATTAAATGGTCGTATGATAGCGTAACATGTGAAATCAGAGACAGATAGAAGATGAAGCGAGTAGAAATCAGGTCCGAGGACAACAACTTCAGTTGGCACCGGGAAGATCCCGAAGGGAACACAATCAACAGAAGCAAATGAATGTTTGTCACCGGATGACATTTAATGAAGAATATTCCTCAGTATTAAATAACACAGCCGTTGCAGAGAATTTTGGCATTCATGGCCTGCCATTATATATTCATCAATGACCCCCATTATTGTCATTTAAGAGGAATTTGATCCTAGGACCTTGTTCCCTAGGTATAGCTATAAATAGTGGCTTCAACAATCATTGTAACACACGAAAATTCTGACAAACTTATGCTACATACTATTTCAAGCTAAATAATACTTTATTTTTGTCGAACATTATTCTTATTACCACCTTAGGAAGCCTTGTTCCTGGAACCAAGCCATCTGCTATTTTATCTCGATTTCAGCGCTAAGTCTTGTATTTTATTTTATTCACTTATTATTTTTGGGATCAAATCGATTCGCTTGTCTACAAACCACGCTAGAAATTCAATTGTACCATTTTACGGGTAAACAATATATATTATACACTCATTCACGCCCAAGGCTGCTCACATTTTCATTTATGTGATTCACACCCTTTGATCCACTCTCAATACATTTTGCCCTTAAATAGTGTGAATATGTGGTTGGTAGAATTAAGAAAATAATCTTTATCTGGTTCTGTAATAGCATTATTAATAGCTTTCTCGCACAAGAATATAAGAATTCATTAGTTAGCACTGCAAAGGCTGTGAATTGTGATCCTCGCAATCCACAATAAAGTTGTAAAACAATTTGAATATTACGGACGATGATTAACAGATTAAGATTCCATTAACTTTCTAGTTAAACGATTGACTACGTCGACTATCAATGAATGTGGCGGATGGATAATGCAAATTAGTGGTCTTTGTTTGGACTTTGGAAGGGAGAAATTCTTGGAGCCTAGAGGGAGTGATCTCTTCTTTGATGGATTTCACATAACACAAATTTAAATTAGTCCAACTAGTGAATTCCATATAGAAAATGATTTTAAAAAAATGAGCAAAATGAGGGAAAGTTTATTTGTTTTTGTTTTTATGTTTTTGTTTTGTGCATTTTCCAAGTGAACAGTGTGAGGAGAAAAAGAAAAAGAGCGAAGATTTTGGTACAGTTGGAATTTCCAACAAGATGCAATTACAAGAACAAAATCTGCAACTCATCCTCAGGTGTATTATATTATGAGTTTCTTATCTTTCTCTTTTTAATGTTTTTCTTTATTCTCTCTTTGTTAAACAATGTCACATGCTGATTTCTCAAGGAATCTTCAAACATATCACCACCATTAAGGCACTACACAAGTAAAACCTTTTTAAAACTATTCAATCATGCAGCCTTGTCATAACTATCCATACCTACCATTTTATCCATATTTAAATAAAGGGATATAATTATGTACTTTAGTATACTATTAATTAAATTATATCTTATTTTTATCAAAAACAAGTGGATATAATTTAATAAAGTAATAAAACGATCCCGTTATCCAATCAATAACACCACCAATAACACTACTACTAACACAATTTTGGGAATATTTATTGATAGTAGGTGTACAATTCAAATCTAGTTCATCACCCTTGTCATGGTTTAACCATTTCTAGAACATATCTTTGTCCAATAATAATCCACCATTTAGACGTTTATGGTTAACCAATCACACAACTTTTGGAATTTATCTGGAAAGTAAAAAACGTTTGTGAGCCTATACCATCATCCGTTATAGGGTTGGTAAGAGGGGGAAACCCGCAGTCGCTACGTACAATCTCTGTCACAGTCTTTGTCTTTCGGGTGAGCACTTTGTGATGAGCACTTTGTGTGCACTGGGTAAACCCCCCCTTGTGTAATAGCCTGCAAACCACACAAAGAATATAAACCGCACTAGACAAGTCTTGTGCGACAGGTTCAACCCAGAAGGCATTGAGGGGATTAGATCCTAGGTCAACCCTCCAAACTAACTGTGCAACCCGAATGGTTCGTTATACAGTTACTCGAGTCTTTATCAATGTTATTTATAGTCAAATACTAGACTATATCGATTGTGACAAGATCATAATTTATGATTCATAATGAGATGTACTTCCCAATTATAGGCAACTTGGGCCCAAAATTTGTTCTAACCGAGATATTAAAGGAGGAAAAAAGTTGATAATGTTATAATTTTTTTGCTATAATTTTTGTTTTGAACTTTTCAAAACTGTGAAGTATAATCTGAAGAAATTGGCCTTTTTACACGTGGCAGAACTTATATACAACAGTTTAATATGTATGTGATTCGAAGTGGCAATTTCACAGCTAAAGAGGAAATATATGGAGAGAACAAAAGGGCCTTTATAAAAATTTACAAAGAGAGAACAAAAAGGTTGAATATTCGATTCCAGAAGATAGGCAACATGAAACAACAAATAAGCTGAGGTCATGGCATATAGAATTTGGTTAAATTTTACCAATGGTTATATAATTATGATTTTTTTTCCATCAAAAATATATAACTATATTTTATTATATTACATCATAAAAATTTCTCTAACTTACATAAATATCAGTGACCGGAAGATACAACATTTCGTAATATTCCACGATTTTCTTATTTCTTATTTTTATTCTAATAAATAATAACCAATTAAAATAAGAATAACTTAACTCGATCAGACCCGATCCGACGCGACTCAATATCCATATACATAATTAAAATAATACTAAAAATGAATCCTTCCTTCAAAATACACTATATCTTTTATTTTCTTTTTTCAAAATAGACATAAATTTTATTTCTTCTCTGAGCTCTCAAGCAGGGTATTGCTTATTATTATTTTTTTTAAAAATTTTTTTGTTTCGTATTGTTGCCTAGTAAGCAATATTATGTCTAGTGGTATTGCTCAGTAAGCAGAATTATGACATAGTGGTTAATATTTGTATTGTATGGCTTTTTCAAGTAATATTTCTTTCTTGTTTTGGAGTATTTTGCATGAGATTCTGACAAAAAAAAAGGGATAAAAGATATGGATATTGTTTATCCAGAAAGTTGGATATAATTAAATTTATAAGTAGTTCTTAGGGTATGTGATATAGCTTGACATAAATCGTACGTAGAAATAGAAATGTTTAGATTCTTAGCTATAAAAACGGGATATAAATTATTAAACAAGAAGAGTGAGTATACTGAGTAAAACAAGCTTAAGAGATTTCACTACTAGAAATTTGGTAAAAACCGACCAAAAAAACCGACCAACGTTGGTTAATAATGGCCAAAAACCGACCAAAACGCGACCATTTACGTGTGGACGGTATTTTTGTGGTCGGAAAGGAATACCGACCAAAGTTGGTCAGAAATTACCGACCAACTTTGGTTGGTCAATTAAATTCAAAAAAAAAAAAAATATTGCAAAACAAACCGACCAAAGTAGGTCGGTTTTTTTCGACCAAAGTTGGTCGGTATTTTAATTATGTAATAAAAAGATTCACCATCTGGGAATCGAACCGGAGTCTGTACTGTGGCAGGATACTATTCTACCACTAGACCATTGGTACATTTTGTTTTAAGATTGTCTTTTATTTGATTTATACTCTTTACTTATATTTTCGCACGAAAATAACCGACCAAAGTTGGTCGGTTTTATTAAAAAGTAAAATTACCGACCAAAGTTGGTCGGTTTTTTTAAATGACTCGCCGAATTAACCGACCAATTTTGGTCGTTTTTTTTAATATAAATTTTTATTTATTTTAATTGAAAAACCGACCAAAGTTGGTCGGTTTCTTGAAACATAAATTTTGCGGGACTCAAAAATAGTTTTTCGCATTTTTACACTAAAGAAAACTGACCAAAGTTAGTCGGTTTCGTAAAAAAAAAAATAAAAAAAAATATTTTGAAAAACCGACCAAAGTTGGTCGGTCGACCTTGGTCGGTTTTTATCGAATTTTTAGTAGTGTTTATTCTTCAATAAGAGAAGTAGTCTTTTCTTATAATGTGTGGACATGCCCTGTGCTTAGAAGGATTCCCCCTTTTATAGTAGAGGGATCTTACTTTATTTATAATAAAAAATATATAATGGAGAACCCATGATGAATTGTCTCTTCCTCGATTCCCGCCAAGATTCTCTCCCCTAGTGTGGTTGCAACGGCTATTGTCTGCAAGCTCGATACTAGCTCGAGCTCAGTATTGGGTCGAGCCCTCGGCTTTGGTTCGAGTTCGACATTCGGGGTGAGTGTCAATCGGTCTGTGCGTCTTCGACGACCTTCACGTTGCCTTGCGGTTCGATTTGGTCATGGGCTCGATAATGATACCGAACTGATTCCTCGATCGGTCTTGGAGCTCGAAGCTTGTTTGTACTATCTTCGAAATTCGTCTCGAAGTCTCACTTCGGTCGCTTACCATTCGAACTCGATCAAACGTACAAAGGCCGAAATCTATTTCGACCGTATACAGATAGTTCCCTCGTTTCTCAGGAAGAATGTGGTGAAAAGCGATATGATTTTCAACGGCTCAATCGGATTATAAACTGACGTTTTCACTGGGCTCGATCATGACGTACGTGATAGCTGCCCCGTCAATTTAGTCTTTCAAGGTATTTAATGCATGTCAGACGGTAGTCGGCCACCGCTGATACTAAACCGCCACGGTATAAACCTATAAATAACCCTTTCATTTTATCATTTACCACTTTTACATCTTTTGTCTCCCAAATTTTCTTATTCTTTCTGCCTCTATTTCGCCACTTGTAGAGCCACCCACACCAGCGTTTGGCACCATCAATCTTTCATCTTCCTTTGCTTTTCTTTTTCTTATATCAATGGCAAAAACTTCAATAATCGTACCTCAGAAGGAGAAAGCTTCCTCTTCACGACCGTTCGGCGACAAGGCGCCGGTGGAGCCGCAGCCCCACGAGTATGTTCCTGGCCTGTATACTCTAATGATCGATTTTAAGGTTGAAAATCCTTCATCGGTTCCGGGTCGATGTGAGCATGTGTCGATATACATGTGCTTGATAACAGAGGGACATCTCGAGATTGTGAGGAAAGACTACAACTGGGGTCCCGAGGTTGTGTTGCAAATTCCCTCTCCCGAAGAGAGCATCATCACTCATGTGGAGGGGTTTTTAAGTGTTTATACTTACCCCTTCACGTTGGGTCCCGTTGACCCAATGATTATTGATTTTGGCAAAAGATATCAGGTCACCCTCGGTCAAATTCATCCTTCTCTATGGTGCATAGTAATTTTACTTCGCTTCTTCTACAACAAGGTCGGGGGCTGGATTTTACCCTAAATCACCTCACACGATTGTATCGGCCTCAAATCTTTCGAGGACTAATCAGGCTCCATCGTCGGGCAACAAAAGATTTAATGTCAAGCATCGACAAAGACAAGGATCGGAGTTGGATGGGCCGTTATATTCAGGTGAGGACCCGTGACCTTATCCCGGAAGAGAAGATGCCATTCCCCGAGGAATGGAATTTCGATTGTAAGTGATTTACATAAGGCGTTACTTTTTGTATCTTTCTCTGATTCTATCTGATATCTCCCTCCGATATACAGCTGCCCCTTGGATTCCACAAGCGGTACCCGACCTCGAGGATTGGGTTCGGAAGTTAGCCTCGACTTCCTCTTATGCCGAGCGCGCTTGGCGTGATTTGGCGAAAGTTAGGTAGGAGGCCAAGAATCACGGTAAGGGTCACTTCTCATGTTTTTCGAAATATTTTTTATGCTCCATTCGTTACTGACTTCCTTTTCATGCAGGCGTAACCAAGGATGCCATTTTGAGGCCTTCGAGTGGTGAGAAAGGAACCAAGTCCCCGGTCCCGAAACCGGGGAAAGAAAAAAAGTGAAAAGCTGTCTTTCGGTCAGAGGACCTCAAGCCCAAAACTAGAAGGGTGAGGAGGAAGGCAATCGCTCTTTAGACGGACTCGGTCCAACGATTGAGAGAAGAAAAAGAAGAAGAAGAAGATGCTTTGGCTGGGTGGTCCGATCCGCGAAAGCTATCGAGGTCGCCAGACCTTCTGAGCTGATGATGGCTACACCGGTCGGGGCCGATTCCGTTACCCCGAGTCTCGATCAGAGTATCCTGAGTTATTCGCTCGGGACTATGACAGTGGCTCATTTGCCTTCTCTTCCGACCTTTTCTGAGGAGGCGTTAAAGAAAGCTCGAGAATTGAAGACCCCCGATATGGGCGGAGGCTCTAGTGTACGGGATCCTTTTCGGGATTTCTTTATTGGAGTCGGTGATGCCTCCGATATTAGTGACGCTTCTCTTCTCCTAGAAGAGGCCCAACATTTTATTTCTTGGGTAATGATTTTACTATGCTTGGTTTCTTCGTTCTTTTCTAAACCTAACTTGTGTTTTTTCCCTTCTGTGTAATCCATTAGCAAGTTTCGAGCTGACCTCAGCCAGCGTAAGGTCGAGCTTCAGAAGGTCTCGGGGGAAAGAGATGCTCTACGGCTTCTTTGCAGCCAAAAAGACGAGGTTATAAGGGACCTCCAAGCAGATTTGGCTAAGGCTCGTGAAGAAGAGGTCGAACTAGATAAGCAGGTGAGCCTGTTCTGTTAGAGTATGGGTTTGACTCAACTGTGGAAGCTAACCCTTCGTTATCTCAACTGCAGCAAAAGGTTGAAAAGATCGGGTTGCTTCGGGAAGAAGTCGATCAAATCAAGGCCGAATATGATCGGTGGAAGGAGACTATCGACCACCTGGCTGCAGAAAAAGAAACTATCTTGGCCAAATTATCATTGGCCGATGTTCAGCTTCGAAGCGTCAAGCAAAAAGGTTCGGCTCAGGCCAAGAGGATCGAGGAGCTTGAAACATGGCTTTCTAAGGCCAAGGCGGAGATTGAGTCATCGAAAGTCATGGCAGACAAGTCTATTGCAGTGTATCGAGCCGATGCCGAGACTGCTCAAATTGAGGCAAGAGAGGCAGCGGATACTACCGACACTCGAGGACATTGGTTTGCCAAACTTTCTAAGTGTCGATCTCGAAGGGAGACCCTCGAGGAGATACACGCTCGAGGTTTCGATCTTGCTGAAGAAATAAAAAGGGGCAAAGAACTCGAAGCTGATGCTGAAGCCTTGGCTTTTGATGGCGACGACGACGACGACGACGACGACGACGATGATGATAGTAGCAAGAGCGGGTCCGATAACGGGGGGTTCCTGGTGGAGAAGAGACCGCTCTCAATGATAACCCAGAAGCTTAGCCCTTAGCTTCTATGTTGCATTTATTCATGTAAACAATCTTTGTATATTTATACTAATATCTTTTTCTTTTACTGACTTGCTTCTTCTTTCTTGCCTTGTGAAGATTTCATTCATGCCTTGCGAATGTTTTCATAAGGATTTTGGTGATTTCATCGAATTCGGCCCTCGTAGCCTATATGGCCGAGTGAGTGTTTTCTCGAACTCGAAATAAAAGTAGCCCACAGGCTTAGTAGTCGAGTGAACATTTCGAACTCGAAGTAAAGTAGCCCGTAGGCGTAACGGTCGAGTGGGTGCTTGCTCGAACTCGAAATAAAAGTAGCCTATAGACTTAGCAGTCGAGTGAATGATCCGAACTAGAACTTAAAGTATCGTAGCCTGTAGGCTTTTTATGATCGAGTGAGTGATTGCTCGAACTCGAAGTAAGATAGTCCTTAGGCTTTAATAATTGAGTGAGTGATTGCTTCGAACTCGAACTCGAAGTATCGTAGCCCGTAGGCCTTTTATGATCGAGTGAGTGATTGCTCGAACTCGAACTCGAAGTATTGTAGCCCGTAGGCCTTTTATGATTGAGTGAGTGATTGCTCGAACTCGAAGTAAGATAGCCCTTAGGCTTTAATAATTGAGTGAGTGATTGTTTCGAACTCGAACTCAAAATAGCTTAGCCTGTAGGCCTTTTATGATCGAGTGAGTGATTTCTTAAACTCGAAGTAAGATAGCCCTTAGGCTTTAATAATTAAGTGAGTGATTGTTTCGAACTCGAACTCAAAATATCTTAGCCCGTAGGCCTTTTATGATCGAGTGAGTGATTGCTCGAACTCGAAGTAAGATAGCCTTTAGGCTTTAATAATTGAGTGAGTGATTGTTTCGAACTCGAACTCAGAGTATCGTAGCCCGTAGGCATTTTATGACCGAGTGTATCAAAAATCCTTTTGATGGTGGTTGGCCTTTAAGCCTGTTTGAATCATGAAGCATGAAGATCTTTTCAAAGTGTGAGATATCTGAAAAAAGAAGAAGTTCTCCTTTAAAAGTCATTATACATGTGTTTTTATCTTGTGCCAGAGTTCGAGCAAAACTACGTGGTCATGGTTCGTTTTTACCATTTGGCCCTTACACTTTTCTCTATCGAGACCCTATTCGACATGAATTTGATATGAAATAACTTTCTTGTGCCGAACTTGATTTATTCGATTGGTAGCCCCCCAGTATTCGAGGTTGATTACGAAGGAGCCTCGGATACTATTGATTTGTCCCCGGTAGCACATAGTTGTTGCCTCGATAAAAACCTTGCCGGAAAAACCCATTTGGGATAAAAAGCTGAACTTAAGGGAAAAAGAGTACAACGCGTATTTTGAAACCAGTGGTCTTGATTTTTTTGTCGAATTCCTGCAATGAGCTAGTGTCGAATATACGTATATAGACGACAGAGAAGAGAAAATCATACCTTAACAATAATATCGTTTGAGAAGCGATATGTACCAATTGTTTGGTAATAGTTTTCCATCCATTGCTCCAAGTTTATAAGACCCTTTCTCGACTATATCGAGGACTTGATAGGGTCCTTCCCAATTTGGGCCGAGCTTCCCTTCATTAGGATGTCGAGTGTTGACGGTGACCTTCCTTAGGACCAAGTCACCGGTTTTGAAATGGCGGAGGTTGGTTCTTCTGTTGTAGTACCTTTCGATTCGTTGTTTTTGTGTAGCCATTAGAACCAGTGTCGCTTCTCATTTTTCATCTAATAATTCGAGGCTAGTATTCATTGCCTCGTAGTTTGATTCTTCCGATGTATGTCGGAACCTTGCATTTGGTTCCCCGACTTTGACCGGAATTAAAGCTTCGGAGCCATACACTAAGGAAAATGGAGTCGCTCATGTACTAGATTTAGATGTTGTCCGATATGCCAAAAGTACTTCGGGCAAAATTTCTCTCCACTTTCCTTTAGCTTCGTTCAATCTTTTCTTTATGTTTTGGATGATAATCTTGTTCGTTGATTCGGCCTGTCCGTTCCCACTAGGATGATATAGTGTTGACAGTATCCTTTTTATTTTATGATCTTCGAGAAATTTTGTCACTTTACTGCCGATAAATTGCTTACGATTGTCACATGTTATTTCTGCTGGTATACCAAATCTACACACGATGTGATCCCAGATGAAATCTTTAACCTCTTTCTCTCTTACTTTTTCGAACGCATGTGCTTCAACCCATTTAGAGAAATAGTCAGTCATAAACAAAATGAATTTAGCTTTACCTGGGGCCGATGGTAGAGGGACGACGATATCCATTCCCCATTTTATGAATGGCCATGGAGAAATGACTGAATGAAGCTGCTCTCCGGGTTGATGGATCATTGGTGAAAACCTTTGACATTTATCGCATTTTCGAATGAACTCCTTAGTGTCCTTTTCCATGCTATCCCAGTAGTATCTTACTCTGATGATTTTGCAAATTAGTGGTTCGGCGCCGGAGTGGTTTACTTAGGTGCCTTCATGGACCTCCCGTAAAACATATTCGGTGTCCCCTAGTCCCTAGCATACTGCCAGTGGTCCGTCGAACGTCCTTCTGTACAATGTTCCATCTTCAACCAACGTGAATCGAGCAGCCTTGGTTCGTAGAACCCTCGATTCTTTAGAGTTCGATGGGAGTTTTCTATTCTTTAAGTATTCAATATACTTATTCCTCCAATCCCAGGTTAAGCTTGTGGAATTTATCTCGGCATTCCCTCTCTCGATTATAGATATCGAAAGTTGAACGACAGTCTCCGAGTAGATCTTATCTTCTTCGACCGACGACCCCAGATTTGCGAGTGCATCAGCCTCACTGTTTTGTTCTCGAGGCACATGTTGTAGGGTCCATTCTTTGAAATGATGTAGAGTTACCTGTAGTTTGTCCAAATACCTATGCATCCTATCTTCTTGAACTTTGATAGTTTTGTTCACTTGGTTCACCACTAGTAAAGAGTCACATTTGGCTTTAATGACTTCTGATCCCAAGCTCTTAGCTAGCTCGAGACCTGCAATCATGGCATCGTAATCGGCCTCATTGTTAGTTAATCTAGTAGTTTTGATGGATTGCCTAATAATGCCATTTGTGGGAGGTTTTAATACGATGCCAAGCCCGGATCCCTTCACATTTGAAGCACTATCTGTGTAGAGGGTCCAAACCCCCGACGATGTACCTGATTTTAACAAGAGTTCCTTTTCAACTTCGGGTGTGAGGGTTGGTGTGAAATCGGCCACGAAGTTTGCTAAAATTTGGGAATTGATGGCCGTTTGAGGTTGGTATTCAATATCGTACCCACTGAGTTCGACGGCCCATTTGGCCAGTCGGCCCGATAGTTCGGGTTTGTACAAAATGTTTCGAAGTGGGCAAGTTGTTAAAATACATACGGGGTGACATTGAAAGTATGGTCTTAACTTTCTAGAGGCGCTTATCAATGCAAGCGCTAATTTCTCTAAGTATGGTATCTAGTCTCTGCCTCTCCTAAGGTCCGACTTACATAATAAACAGGAAATCGCGTACGTTGCTCTTCTCGAACTAGGATACCACTTTCCGCGATTTCCGATACCGCTAAGTATAAGTAAAGCTTCTCATCTGTCTTCGGAGTGTGAAGTAATGGTGGTCTCGATAGGTACCGCTTCAGTTGTTCAAGTGCCTGTTGGCATTCTGGGGTCTAGGTGAAATCTTACTTCTTTTTTAGCAGAGAGAAGAATTTGTGGCTTCGATCTGACGACCTTGAAATGAATCAGCCTAAGTCAGCTATCCGTCCGGTTATCCTTTGCACTGCTTTCACACTATCCACGACGGTGATGTCTTCGATGGCTTTTATTTTGTTGGGGTCGATTTCGATCCCCCGATCCGACACCACGAACCCGAGGAACTTGCCCGATCCAACCCCGAAAGCACATTTCTCGGGGATGAGCTTTATGGCACTAGCATATTTCAACCTTTATGGCACTAGCATGTGCCTTTACAAACGAATCTGCTAACATGGCAAAAGAATTGATGGAATTTGGTGGCAGATTATGATACCAAATCATCGCTCCCTTCGAGAGGGTCTCTCCAAATTTTTTCAATAACACGGATTCGATCTCATCGTCTTCCAAATCGTTACCCTTGATGGCACACGTGTAAGAGGTGACGTGTTCGTTGGGATCGGTCGTACCATTATATTTGGAAATTTCGGGCATACATAATTTTTTGGGGATTGGTTTTGGGGCTACACTCGAGGGAAAAGGCTTTTGTATGAATTTTTTTTGAATCCAGCCCTTTTATCATTGGTGGATCTCTCGGGATCTGATCGATCATGGAATTATATGTTTCTACTTTCTTATCGTTGGCTTCGACTCGTTTTGTGAGTTCCTTGAGCAATTTAGTAATTTCGGGAGTAGTCCCCGATTCTTGCTCGTTCACTAAAGCTGGCTCCATTCTGTGGGTGATTTCTCGAAGCGGATTGAGCTCCGGCCTGCTTTGTACCTAAGTTTGGCTCTGCAACTGAGCTATCGTTATTTGCTGGGCTTGTAACATCTCGAAGATCATCCGTAAGCTGACTCCGATCTCCTCCACGTTATGGGTGTCTCGAGCTACGGATCGAGTACCGCCTTGAATGCCTTTTTCCGGTTCAGAACGTTGGTTCGCCTCAAGAGCCACTTGTGAATTGACATCTAGCGGTACTTAGACTCGGATTTCAGGTACTTCGACTCGAGCTTCAGTGACATCGTTAAATGGCCTTCCGGCCCTGGGTATCAAGTTGTTGGTTTCATCTTGAAGGCCAGCTTCGTGGTCGATAGGTAAAGCCATCAATCGAGGGTTTGCCATTGCTGATTCGAAGTTGTAAACTGGTGTGTATTGCAGATTTATATCAAACAACCACTGTTACCCTTAGCCCCACGGTGGGCGCCAAACTGTTTACCCGGAAAGTCGAATATAGTTAAATTTATAAGTAGTTCTAAGGGTATGTGATATAGCTTGACATAAATCGTACGTAGAAGTAAAAATATTTAGATTCTTGGCTATAAAAACGGGATATAAATTATTGAACAAGAAGAGTAAGTATACTGAGTAAAACAAGCTCAAGAGATTTATTCTTCAATAAGAGAAGTAGTCTTTTCTTACAATGTGTGGACATGCCATGTGCTTACAAGGATTCTCCTTTTATAGTAGAGGGATCTTATTTTATTTATAATAAAAAATATATAGTGGAGAACCCATGATGAATTGTCTCTTCCTTAATTCCCGCCAAGATTTTCTCCCCTAGTGCGGTTGCAACGGCTATTGTCTGCAAGCTTGATACTGGCTCGAGCTCGGTATTGGGTCGAGCCATCGGTCTTGGTTCGAGTGCGACATTCAGGGTGAGTGTCAATCGATCTGTGCGTCTCCGACGACCTGCACGTTGCCTTGCGGTTCGATTTGGTCATGTTCTTGATAATGATACTGAGCCGATTCCTTGATCGGTCTTGGAGCTCGAAACTTGTTTGTACTATCTTCGGAACTCGTCTCGAAGTCTCACTTCGGTCGCTTACCATTCGAACTCGATCAAACGTACGAAGGCCGAAATCTATTTCGACCGTATACAGATATCAGAGAGCTCTTGAAACAATAATTCTATCAATTTGATTTAAAATCTTGAAAAGAAAAATAAAAGATAGAAGTATCTTGTATTTTGGGAGAATTATTCACTTTTAGTATTATTTTAATTTATGTATATGGATAATGGATCGTGTCGGATCGAATTGGGTTCGGTCATTCCTATTTTACTTGACTTATTATTTATTAGACTAAAAATAAAAAATAAAAAAAATGAAATACTACCGTAAAATTGTGTCTTTCGATCACTATGATATTTGTATGAACTAGTAAATATTTTATAATTTTTGTGTGAGAAAATATAATTATATGACTTTGGGAAAAAAAAATCACAATTATATTACTATACATGAATTTAGCCTAAAGAATTTCGTCTTCTCTATCTCCTGTCATCGAAAATATTTGCTGTATACGTAGCGTATATCCAAGAGAGTTATCTTGCCATTAAAACTTATATATAGTGATATTTTGGAAGCGCCCTTCTCAATAATAGGTGTAAGTTCGATTTCCGCTCCCCATTTTCTCTTTTACTTCCCGATCCCTTATGCAATGGAATTTTTTTTTAAAAGAAAAAGACCCATGTTTAAGTATTTTTAGCTATAATTCCAAGAAGTTCCATACATTTGCCTTTCTTAGAATATAAAAATAAGTACTACAACTTCATTTCCGAATGAATGATGACTTAACTATCATATGAGTCTGACTAGAATATAGATAAGCTCTAAAACTTCTAGAAGGAAACATGCATGATTTAACCGTATAGTCATATGCGGACACTTACATAATTTAGAGATTGTTATGAATATAATTATACTGTGGATGTTCATTTATTATTGCGCTATAGATAATCTTATTGAAAAAGATTATTCATTTAGTACTCTGTTGAAGTTTATCTACAAGCAGCTGATGCAAACAGGTTGCAAGCAGCTCAATGAAATGATTTGCAGCAGCTTCTTATTAAACAGGCAGGTTGCAAGCAGCTCATGCAGACAGCTTACAAGCAACTAAAGAAAAGCCTTGCAACTGTTTCCTGAAAAGCCTCGCAGCTGCTTACTTACTTCTATAAATAGAGGAGTTTTCAGTTCATTATGTACATAACTTTGAAAGTTGAATAAAATATCAATCTCCCTCTATACTTGTCTTCAGTTTATTTCTTTTATAGTCTTTATTTTATAACACGTTATCAGCACGAGACTCTGTCATTTTGAGCACTTGCATCAAATTTGATTTCTATTTCAGTGTTCATCTCCGATGTAAGACGACACTCTTATGTCCGTGGTCAGATCTTGTTCATTCTGAGCATTATAAGACATATTATATCCTTGAGGTGGTGAGTTTTTCTTCTTGGTAGCAATGATGTAGATATCACTTACATATGGAGTGACCAAATTTGCGTAATTTAATTGGAGCCTTTTGCTTATATTTTAATATCTTTATCATCGCTTGCTTGGTTATATGTTACGTATACAATATCTATTTTGGTATTTGTTTTCATCCTTATTATCTTAATAAAGGATTACAAAGTGGATAACATTGTTAAATCCACTTAAACTCTAGCAGAGTTTGCAAGAAATATACAACCACCAGAAGTAGTTATGTTTCGAATATATCATTGTAACTAAATTTTGTTAACCACCAGAAGTGGTATATGCCTATGACCACCAGAAGTGATAAATTAAGCTTTCTGTGGTTACAATTAAAGATAACACTACTAGAAATTCGGCAAAAACCGACCAAGGTCGACCGACCAACTTTGGTCGGTAAAAAAACCGACCAAAAAACCGACCAAAGTTGGTCGGTTTTTCAAAATATTTTTTTTTAATTTTTTTTTTATGAAACCGACCAACTTTGGTCGGTTTTCTTTGGTGCAAAAATGCGGGAAACTATTTTTGAGTCCTGCGAATTGTATGTTTCAAGAAACCGACCAACTTTGATCGGTTTTTCAATTAATATAAATAAAAATTAATATTAAAAAAATGACCAAAATTGGTCGGTTAATTCGGCGGGTCATTTAAAAAAATTGACCAACTTTGGTCGGTAATTTTACTTTTTAATAAAACCGACCAACTTTGGTCAGTTATTTTCGTGCGAAAATACAATTAAAGAGTATAAATCAAATAAAAGACAGTCTTAAAATAAAATGTACTAATGATCTAGTGGTAGAATAGTATCCTGCCACATTACAGACCCCGGTTCGATTCCCAGATGGTGAATCTTTTTTTTACATAATTAAAATACCGACCAACTTTGGTCGGAAAAAACCGACCAACTTTGGTCGGTTTTTTTTTGCAATATTTTTTTTTTGAATTTAATTGACCGACCAAAGTCGGTCGGTAATTTCTGACCAACTTTGGTCGGTATTCCTTTCCGACCACAAAAATACCGTCCACACGTAAATGGTCACATTTTGGTCGGTTTTTGGCCATTACCGACCAACGTTGGTCGATTTTTACCAGATTTCTAGTAGTATAAGCTAGAGAAATATTCTCTATATTATATGCACGCCTCGATTTGCTCCTGAAGTAGTAAATATTCTAAAAGAGGTTGAAGCATCATAATTTGATGTGATTAATGCGCATTCAGATAATTATGTTCGATTTCCTGAAGGATGAGAATTTTTGATAAATATTAATCTATTCCCTAAAGTGAATGTGATAGTATTAATAATGTCGTAAATATGAACGCGCTCTTGTTGTAAATATATTACAAATTACCTCCAGAAGAGTTAATATGATTGAGAGAATATATACTCAATATTTCGTATTTTAAATTTGCTCCTGAAGAAGTAACACAATTGAAATTTTCTTCCGAAGTAGGAAAATATTTTGAAGCAGTATCTTTATGTGCTTAAACAAAATAATGAGCTATTCAAAGTTATTTTTGAAGCACATTTTCATTCCCTGGAGTGAATGAAGAAATACCACAACTCACCTCCTGAAGAGGTAGAATAATAGAGGATATAAATATTATTTTTGTAGCATAAAGATCATTGCCACACATACTTGTTGTACCTAAAACATCTTGGATAATTTTATTAAGTATCATTCTAAGGCAAAAGTATTCTTGTAGAATGCTTTCTACTACAATCACATTAATATATTATGGTTAGTTATTGAGTTCCCCGAAGGAAATAACAACTCGTGTATCTTTCCTTAAAAGATGCAATGACTATGTGGTTGCCGTATTGATACAAAATATTCAAATGTTAATGATATTTCTCCTTGAAGGAGATTTTATCACAAAGTTAGTAGTAGAAATATTAAAATTCTTAATTTTCGTCATTTATAAATTTAGAATTAGCTTTATATTGTTCATTTGATTATGATTTTCTTTCATGACACCAGAAGTGTCTGAGCAATATTTGGTAGTACAACAAAAGCTCCTGAAGAGCTAACTGTTTGTCTAAAAGACATATGACACAAGTAGTATCTGAATAATATTTGATTGTGGACAATAAATGGAAGGCTCCCGAAGATCTTATTTATCATTATTGCGGTCAAAACATATGTTATGATAAACCGAAGTTTACTAATACATATGACTATCATACTGAGACTACAAATGATTGAAATATTGAAAATCTTTATGTTTTCACAATCATATGGGGTAAATATGTATGTGAGAAGATATCTGCCTTATTCTTCAAATTTGTACTATATAATGTATCATAATATACCAGAAGTTTACTAATGCAAAAGCAGTCACAGCAAATCAGAAATTTACTAATACAAAAGTAGCCACAGTAAATCAGAAGTTTACTGATGCAAAGGTTTATGCCATAGTAAACAAGAAATCTACTTAGAGATAGCACATTCCATGATAAACTTGAAGTTTTTATTTGCCATTTTAAATGAGCTATTTGAGAATTCAGATAAGCATATACTGAAGAACTAGAAGATTCTTCAAAAATTCTCTTGTGTTGCTTGTACTCATAATAAATTGATTATACCAGCTAAAGTTGGGACTAAAATTCCCGAATTCTGGAATATATAAAAGGTGAATATGGGCCCATTCACCTATCATGTGAACCACTTATAGATGCATATATAAGATGGTTACATGTATGTTTATTATCAATCTGCAGTTTGGCATTTGAAATTGTCTTTCTCAATTAAGAGCATAATTTTCAGATTATGAAATCAAGATAGTTCATCTTGATGATGCTGGTTTATATCCAAGCTACTTTAGCATTGAATACCTCCTATTAATGGCTAAATTATTGCTTATGAGAACATAGACTCATGTGTTGGTGTAAGATTTTCTAAATTGCATACAGCAGCACTTGTATGCATCAGACCAACAAAATATGATAAGTCCTCCCATCACAACTGATTTAGGATCAAAGACCAAATATTTTTACTATCTAATAACTTTTGATGTGTGGTATATGATTAATTTCTCTACCACAATGCACAAAGATATGTTTTCCAAAGAAGATTGGGGATATGAGTTTATTTTTCTAACATTTGGGGGATGGAATAAAATAGCTGAAAAATATGCTATATGAATCGAATTATCATTAATATGATCCTCGCTTAGAAGATAATTCAAGTCAAATGCCAGAAGCATTTATTGATCCAAAATTAAATATTATATTTCAGCTGCAAATGCTCTTATTAAAAATAAAAGTCCCTGAAGGATAGAGTTTACTGTACGCATGAAGCGTGGTAGACCAATCGGTTCCAAAGGTAACAATCCTTAAAAGGAATAGGAGCAAATGATCAAAATGATCATAATAAGGAGGAAATAAGCTCTGGAAGAGCCCACGACATAATATTTCATGAAACTCCAGAAGAAGTTCAGGTACCTGAAAATAAAGAAAGTGATGAGATCTCAACAAGTTATGTCGCTTGCGAACTGATACAAAATGATTGTTGACGATATATTTGATATAATATAGTGCACAATATTATAAAAGATTGTGAGAATCGGACCTGTAGTCCAGACATCTGAAGATGTCATGCCATTTAAATGTAAGTCATAACCTATATGACTCATTTGATTAATTCTTTATGTAAAGATCCCTGAAGGACTTACAATGCTAGAAGCATATAATTCAAAGTCTCGAGAAATGTACTCAATCAGATTACAAAATTCATTGTATGTTTTAAAATAATCAGGGCGCATGTGGTATAATCGCCTCACTGAATTGATGAATGAAGGTTATATAAATAATGGCATTTGTCCATGCGTTTTTACAAAGAAAATAGCATCAGAGTTTGTTATACTTGCTGTTTATGTTAATGCCATAAATCTCATAGGAACTCCAGAAGAGCTCCAAAGGGAAAAACTTTGTCTTAGTCTGCAAATTGAATATTTAGCAGACATGATCTTTATCCATCAATCTGTCTATAAAGAAAATATCTTAAAACGCTTTTACATGGACAAAGCGCACCCATTGAGTACACCAATGATTGTTCGATCACTTGAAGTGAATAAGGACCCGTTCCGACCTTCAGAAGAGGATGAGGAACTCCTTGGTCCTGAAATACCCTATCTCAGTGCAATTGGTGCACTTATGTATCTTGCTAATGCTACAAGGCCTGACATAGCATTTTCTGTTAATTTACTAGCAAGATATAGCTCTTCTCCTACACAGAGACATTGGAATGTGATTAAGCATATATTGCGATATTTAAAGGGAACTCTTGATATGAGTTTGTTTTATGCTAACAAAGGTAGTGCAGATCTTGTTGGTTATGAAGATGCAAGTTATTTATCTGATCCCCATAAAACTCGATCTCAAACCTGGTACGTGTTTGCATGTGGAGGTACTATCATATCATGGCGCTCCACAAACCAATCTATTGTTGCTACTTCTTCAAATTATGCTGAGATAATAGCTATTCATGAAGCAAGTAGGGAATGCATATGGTTGAGATCAGTGATTCATTTCATTCTAGAAAAATATAGTTTGGAATGTGATAAAAGATCCACAATTTTATACGAAGACAATGCTGCATGCATAGCCCAATTGAAGGGAGGATTTATAAAAGGAGATAGAACGAAGCACATTTCACCAAAATTATTCTACACACACGATCTTCAAAAAAATGGTGACATTGATGTACACCGTTTAAATGACAATCCGACAGATTTATTCACTAAATCTTTACCAACTTCAACTTTTGAGAAGATGGTATACAAGACTGGAATGCAAAGACTTAAATATTTGAAACAAGGTTTTCATCAGGGGGAGTAAAATACGCGATGTATTCTTTTTTTTTTCTTACTAAGGTTTTTTCCCACAGGGTTTTTCTTATAAGGTTTTTAATGAGGCAGCTAGCAATGCGTATTACTAAATATGTGTACTCTTTTTCCTTCACTAGAATTTTTTTCCACAGGATTTTTTTCTAGTAAGGTTTTAATGAGGCACATTATCTTTTAATGAACATCCAAGGTGGAGTGTTATGAAAATAATTATATTATGGATGTTCATTTATTACTCTCCTATAGATAATCTTCCTGAAGAAGATTATCCATTTAGTACTCTGTTGAAATTTATCTACAAGCAGCTGATGCAGGCAGGTTGCAAGCAGCTCAATGAAATGATTTGCAACAACTTCTTATTAAACAGGCAGGTTGCAAGCAGCTCATGCAGATAGCTTACAAGCAGCTAAAGAAAAGCCTTGCAGCTACTTCCTGAAAAGCCTCGCAGCTTCTTCCTTTCTTCTATAAATAGAGGAGTTTTCAGTTCATTATGTACATAACTTTGAAAGTTGAATAAAATATCAACCTCCCTCTATACTTGTCTTCAGTTTATTTCTTTTATAGTCTTTATTTTATAACAGAGAGTAGATTTTTAAAATAAAAGGAAAAAAACAAAACTCAATTCGTCGTTATAGTTGGCAGTGGGGCGGGGGCGGGGCGATTGCGGTGCGGGTTTAGATTCAACCTGCAAAACTTCAACTCGCACCGCCCCGCCCCACGTAGCAATTTTTTTTATTTTTAACCCGTCCCAACCCGCCCCGCGTGAACCCGCTTTTGAGTTTTGTGCAACTTTAATTTAGTAAAGTTTGATTATTTAAGTTAATTACCAAATCTTCTCATCTATTTATTGCTGGTTGAACTGATATTTTAGCTATGCTTATTATATATTAATATTATTAAGTCTTAATTAAAATTCATACTTTCATATTTGCCTACTAGATTGACTTTGTTTCTTCTTATTATTTTTTTATTTAACAGTAACAACTTTATTTCAAAACAGAAAAAGCAAAAAAAAACATGAATGAGAAAAGGAAAAAAAAAAGGAAAAGAAAACCAGATTTTCCAGTTAATATAATAACCACAGCCTTTTAAAATATTAAACATCCAAAATCTCATTTTAAGGAAAAGTATAAGAAGCAATGCTCCCAACCATCTGTATATTCAGTGGCAAATTTGCTTGAAATTGAAGAACTCGTCTCACATGATTTTTAACCCAAATCCGTTCGCAACCGCTTTTAGTTTTTACAAAAATCTTCTAACCCACCCCGCACTACACCCGCCCCGCATGATATAAATTCCGCCCGCCCCGCATGACCTCAAACCCGCCCCGCTCCGCAACCACACCGCCACATTGTCATCCCGTCGTAAAGTGAAGGTGTAGCTCAAATAACTCATGATTTTACAAAACAAAAAATAAAAGATGCGTGTAGATTTTTAAAAAGTTAAGAAATATAATGCAAATCACAAAAGAAAATGAACGTAATGCAAAATGCAAAGAACACTCCAAAGTCCTTTATACTCGTACTATTGTTTTTGGTCTAGTACAAGAATTTCAAGTACTTCAAATCATGTCTTCTTTGGTCCATATCTTTTGAGCAAAAGATTTTGATGGGATCCGGAGTAGTTGATAATGTTTTGAATGAAATATTGGAAGAGTCTGAGGTACGAAGGAGAGGGGACAATCAACAGAAATAATTATTCTATAGTGCTATTTATTGGCAGCAACACGGCAAATTTTCCTTATCTTGAACAAGGGACAATATTTGCAGAAAAGTTGCCTAATAAATGGGACCATGGCTCCTGTGCCCACAACATGTGATTTTGCTCTTGTAATATTCTTATATCATATGTGCTCTCCATTTTCTTAATTTCTTAGACTAGTTTAAAGTTACTCCATAAAGATTGATTTTCTATTTGATATATTTTAGATCGCAAGATCGTCAGCTCTTTGAATTGAACCTATATACATAACATTTTCATATCAAATTCATCTTACTCTCTTTATCTCAAGTCAAATTATATACTACTTGAATAATATCTTAACGTACTGAATAGAAAGACGAATCTAGTGTGAGTAACATAAGAAAAACTCTACAATTCCGAGATTTACAAGATCTCTAAGCTACTTTTTTGCTCAAATCACAAAACTGTTTTCTCGAAAAAATCAATCAACACATGATATTTACTCCCAACCAATGAATATAAGACATTTTGTCAATTATATAAATTTTCTACCATCTTAGAGACATGATTAAGTGCTACAATATATATTTAAATTTAATTTGTAACTGCTTAAAATTTTCTTCTTTTGGTTAAACCGAAGCTTATTTATATATTATGCATTCATACAAGAGAAAATGCCATTAGTGGCCCTGCTATATGCCCTATTAGAAGAACCAAACAGATTGTTATTAGGTGCACATATAGAATTACCATTAGAGTTGTTAGTAGAAGTTAAATTTATATTGTTTGATTTAATAAAAACTTTAGGCGTTTATAAATTATTTTTGAAGTTTTTTAAAATTATTAATGTAAAGATTATTTGTTTTCTCACGGCAAGGAGGTGTAAAATCCTCATGGATAAAGTCAGGCGGAGTCCATGGTAACTGTACAAACTAGAACGAGCTCGTAAGTAAGACCTAAAAACTCAACAACAAACAAAAGTAGCAGACACGTATTTTCCTTATCCCTTTTACCAAAACACCGTCAAACTCTGGCTTTGACTTCCACCATACAGAAATCCTTTCACATTCATAATTTTGAAGAGAAAAAAACATGTGATAAAAAAATCCTAAAAAGGGGGAAAGTAAAAATAATTAAAAGCCGCCAGCGAAAAAGATAAGTTGACTAGTTATCAAACCTTAGATTACTGCACCTATCATCAATCACATAGAAAAGGTTTGAGTTATAAGTCATAAAGTTTGAGTTATGACCCATATAGTATGACTCTGGTCAGTTTGTGAGCAACCTTGGCTATTCCTTCATGTATCTGCCTTTCACTAGTACTATAGCGACTTGATTAGTCGTTTTGAGTTCTACTGCTTCGTTTTATGATTCGAGACTTTAAGTAGGTTCATTTGATATTTTATGACATACGTGTGTGGTTGGTTTTGATTTCCGATAGATTCAGGAGAGTTTTGGGAGAGAAAAACTTTAACTCGTTGGAGTTGATCAATATTTGACTTCTGAGTAAATGACCCTGGATTGATAATTTGACGGTCCTATTAGCTTCATATGATGATTTGAATCTTGTATGTATTTTTGGTTTGGGTCTCGAATGATCCGAGGTCATTTCGGCGCTTCTAGTCGAAAGTTAGAATTTTGAACTTTAACACTTTTGAAATTCTTGGTTTGATGCTTGATTCCTTGTTTTGGAGTTATTTTTAGTGTTTTGAGTCTTCGAGCAAGTTCGTGTTAGGTATATAGACTTACTGGGATAACTGGATGGGGTCCCGTGGGCTCCAGTGAGTTTCGGGATAGTTTCGAATAATTTCGAAAGAATTGTCCATTATTGGTGCTGCAATTATTGCATTTGCGATGACCAGTTAGTAAATGCGAGGTTCGCATTTGCGAGGATGGGGGACTTAGTGTCGCAATTACGATGCCAAGGGTCGCAATTGCGATGTTAGAGTTGCATTTGCGTCTGGAGTTTGCATATATTACTTGGTGGCATTTGCGATAATTTGTTCACATCTGCGACATCTGCAACTAGGTGGGTTAAGAATGGTTTCTGGATTAGTTTGTTCTTTTATATTTTGAGACCTAGATTTCGTAAGGAGGCGATTTTTGCGAGGATTTTCTTCCAAACTTGTAAGGTTAGTATTATTAACTTAGTTTTGATAATATACCATGCTTTCTCATAGACTTTTACCCCTAAATCTAGGATTTCAAAGCATAGAAACTGGGTTTTGGGTTTGAATTTAAGAGAGCTAATTTTGGAGATTTGGACCTTAATTTAAGGTTGGATCTTGAAACTAATTATATATTTGGATTCGAGAAAGAATAGGTCATTGGAATTTGATCTAGATTTCGGATTTAGACCATGTGGGCTCGGTTTGACTTTTATTGACTTTTGAAATTTCATCAAAGATTGAACCTTTATTGATTGAGAATGTTTTCTTTAGCATTATTTGATTTTCTTAGATGATATTTGACTAAGTTTTCATCATTTTGAGGAGTATTTTTAAGGAAAGCAATATTGGATTGTTGAACTTGGTCTGAAATAAGGTAAGTGTCTTGCCTAACTTTGGTTTGAGGGAATTTTTCCTGATAAACGATATTATTTGCTACATGTGGGGTGATGCTTATGCAAGGTGACAAGCATATATGCATGTGCCAGTGTTATGCGTGCTCGAGGTGGATTATATACTTCTTTACTTTGTTGAGCTTTGTGATCTTCTTGACTTATATTTTATTTACTTTTACGAATATATTAGTATAATTATCCATGCGAGAAATCATGTTTAATGTATGACATCTTAAATGAGCATCATAGACTAATCTTGAGACTCTTGATATACTTGATTTGATCGTAATCATGCATTATATCACGAACACATATCTATACCTATTATTCTTGTGCTACTTGAGCTTCCTTATTCATGTTAAAGACCATATTTAGGCTTTGTTGTGGCATTTTGCTCGATGATTGTTTTCATGCGATTTGATATGATATTGGCACTATTGGTGTTTCCGTGTGACTTGGTATGATGTTGGCACGATGGGTGATTCCATGCAGTGAGAATGGGAGATAGATTTTATGTTATGTTTATTTGTCCCATATCCACATACATGCATTATACTTTATTGTTTCCATTATATCTATGTACCTTTTCTTGTTTGTGACTATTACATATACGTGGATCCTTCCTTATTTATTATTGTTGCTTGCATGCATTCTACCATTTTTGCTACTGTTACATCTATGTCTTCTACCATATTTGCTACTTTATATCTGTATCTTCTACCATGTTTACTATTATTACATGTATGTTTTCTATCGTGTTTGCTACTGTTATATTTATGTCTTCTACCTTGGTTGTTGCTATCACATCTATGTCCCATATCTTGTTAGTCACTGTTACATGTATGCCATCTATCTTGTTTGTCACTGTTACATGTATGTCATCTATCTTGATCGTTAGTGTTACATCTATGACTTCTACCTTGTTTGTTACTGCTATGTTGGCTGTTTCTTCATTTGGTACTACTATTTTCGTACTGATTGATACAATGTGATCGGGTTGTACGTTGCAATAGCGTTGGCGGGTGTGCGCTACACAGTATTATAATTGGATCGGGTACGCGCCGCATAATATGGCCATAGGATCATGTTACATGCTATAATAATATTATGACCGAATCGGGTTGCTCGCCCTAACAATATTGTAATTTATTGAATTGAGTTGTTGACATGTGATACGTATAGTTATGCACTAATACATGTAACCTACATGCACATTTCTCCATATGCTTTTAGATATTTTCTTACTTATGCATGGTACTTATTAACAAAGTGTTAGACACTTGGAAGATATCAGATTGATGTAAAACAAAGTCTCCTTCATACCATAGCACCAGGCTCATGCAAAAGCATTCATATAATTGTAATAGATAATTGATGGAATTTGATCTTATTCATGTAAAGACTCTCCACTTTCATTTCAAAGTATTTGAGTTAGTGCTACTGGTGCATATCTTCTTTTGTATAATTTCGTGTATTGGCATATGTCTTTGACCTGGTTATTTGGAAAGGCATGTTGTTATCTTATTTCCTTTATGTGTACCTTCTTGTTGATATCTCTTGTTCTTTGGCTATTTTCTGATTATTACTCTGTTATCTTATATGCTTATGAACTGTTATATAAAGTGAGTATCTTTTGACTTAAAATTTCGTCACTATTTCACCGAGATTAGTCAATATACTTTGTACCATCCTAAATTTTATAAATTTATTATGTGTATTTAGGTGATTTTATTTTTATTTGTAACTATTCGGATGGTTGTTTGTGTAGTTTAGCCCCATTCCCCTATTTTATATTTCCTGTATGTGTATTTGATGTTTGGTGATTTGCGAGGATGGTTGAGATTGGTTTCGGGAAGGCTTTGGGCGAATTGAGATACTTAGTCTCATTTTAAAAATTTAAGTTATATGAGTTAACTAAGATTTGAATTTTATATAACGACCTCGGATTTATGCTTGGATGGTTCCAATAAGTTCGTATGGTAATTTTGGACTTAGGCATATGCCGGATTTGGATTTGAATTTGGAGGTTCCTAGGTTTATTTGTCTCTAATTGTGAAATATTAGAAATTTAAAGGTTTAGAAAGTTTATAATTTTGATCGGGAGTTGACTTTGAGGCAATCGGGTTCAGATTATTGTTCTGAAAATTGGAATAGGCCCATTTTATTATTTGAAACTAGTGTGCAAAGTTTGGGTTCATTCCGAATTGGTTAGGCTTAAATCGTACTCTTGATTTGAAGTTTGGAAGTCATTAAACTTAAGAGAGGTTCACCTTGTGTTTTGATTGTCAATTCCTGGTTAATGTTAATTATGGTATTTTGAGCCTTTGGATAGGTTTGGGTGATGTATTAGGACTTGTTGGTATGATTGGACGGAGTCCCGGAGAGCTCAGGTGTGTTTCAGATGGGTTATGGACTATTTTGAAGTTGGATGGCAATTCTGGTTCTGGTGTTTCACACCAGTGAAGTTTGATGCACATGTGTGAGTCTGCAGAAGTGGACAAGTAATCACAAAAGCGGAGCTTAGCTAGGAGCAGGGAGTCTGCATATGCGGAGGAAGTGCGCAGAAGCGAAGGCGCATCTGCGATGGCTTTTGCGTAGGTTCGGTCTCGCAGAAGCGGATCTTGTTGCGCAGATGCGATGTGGAGGGATTTTAAGTGAGTTCGCAGAAGCGAGCAAAGGTCCGCCGAAGCAGTGCATAAGTCGCTGGGCAGAATGTATATTTCAAGGGTTTGAACATTTTTTATTATTTTGAGTTTTGGAGTTCGACTTGAGGCAATTTATAAGGAGAATTTCATCACCACCTTGAGGGTAAGTGATTTTTTCTTGATTTTGATATTACATATTGTTTCCCCATTAATTTTTACACATAGATTATGATATTTGGAAGAGAAATTTGGGATTTTTGTACTATAATTTTGGAGAGTGTAAATAGGGAATTTGGGAGTCAGTTTGGAACTTAATCATATATTTTGACTCGTGGGGTTATGAGTTTTCACGATCTACCCCTTGATTAGGGTTTTGACAGTGTGGGCCCAGATCAAATTTTGTTGATTTTTGGAGATTTCATTAAAGATTCAAACTTTATTATTTGGATATAATTCCTATGGCTTTATCTGACGTTATTGAATTTTATTTGGCTATATTCGACTCGTTTGGATGTTGATTTGAGAGGAGTGGCTATTTTGGAAGGTTAAAGGCTACCGGGTAGAGGTATGTCTCTTGGATAATCTTCTTAAGAGGGAAACCCCAAGGATTTGACTTGATTTCTATGTGGTTAAGGTATTGGAGGTGGTGTATATGCGTGATGGCGAGCGTATATGCACCTACCAAGTTTATATCATGACCAGGTAGAATTAGACTATTGTATGTCTTATTTTGATTATGTGCTCATTTGATTCATGATTTATTTGACTTATGTGATTACGTTTCCTCTCTTACTTATGTTAGAAATTATGCTTAGGTATATAATTAATTGCGACAACATGAGAACTTATCCTTGATATGTTGAATTACTTAAATTGTCGGTAGTTATATAGAGATTCCATGAGCACATATTCGTATAATTTCTCTTAAGACCTTGTGCACCCTTTATATGTAATTCTTGAGCATAGCATGTATTTTGAATAAGGATACTTGAATTGGATGGAGGATTTTGGTACGAGACGTAAAGCGTACATATGAGCTACACGATGATCGGGAATTGATTTATAAGTGATGCTATTATGCTCCTCTTTGTCCTTGGATTTGGATCCGTCCCTACGAATTCAAATGATTATCAATGTTACTTTAGGCCCTTTGAGCATGGTTGGTATATGGATTTTGTATCGGGTCAATACATGAATTTTTTATCGAGTTGTGATATATGGATTGTGTGTCGGAGTACATGGATGTTGTACCAGTTTAAGCATGCATTTATATTCTTGACTCATTTAGGAACATTCCTTTAACTGCAAATCGTTGCTTGATATCTTTATATGCTAGTTGGGAGCCTCGATCCTGTTATTTGAGTGTGATATCCTTTAATTCTATATCTGGGCAACGTTATGATCATTTCTTATATTGGAAGTTGCGCTTAACACTTTTCAATTGTTGATACATTTGATTGTTGTTATTCATGAGGTTATCTGCTGTTTTAGTTCTGAGTTCTATTATTTATATCTGCTGTTATAAGTATTCGGATGTATCTAGCCTTGCCACTGCTTCTTCGAGGTTAGACTTGATACTTTTGGGGTACCGATTGTGGTGGCTCATACTATATTTCTGTACATCTTTTTATGCAGATCCTTAGGTGGGTCCTAGCAGAGCTTCCTAATTGAGCTTAGGTGGCTGCACAAAGACTTAGGGTGAGCTGCACTTCATGGATTCACTTCGCAGTTCCTGAGTCCCCATTCCTTTATTATTTTCGCAGTTTGCTCGTGTATTTGTGCCACCTAGTCTTGGGGGTTGTATTGTATTTGCCGTGTTTAGGCCGCGTTATGGCTATATCATATACTGTTACTATTTTGGACTATTTTTACTTTCTTTATATTATGTCATTGTTAATTAAAAAAATGGATTTTATTTTGTGGATAGCGAGTTAGCTTGCTTAGAAAGTTTGGCAAGGCACCATCACGACCTCGAGGTGGGGTTTTGGATCGTGACAAGTTGGTATCAGAGCCCTAGGTTGTGTAAGTCTCACGAGTCACGAGTAGGTCTAGTAGAGTCTTGTTAATAGGTATAGAGATATTTGTACTTATTTTCGATATGTTAGAAAACTTCCATTTCTTTCATTCTTTATCGTGTGGCTTTACTGATTCAAAGTTTGAATCCTTGTCTTTCTATTCTCTCGCTGATGGTGAGAACACGTTCATCAGAAGCACTTGGACAGGCACCAGCACCGCAGGCTAGGGCCGTAAGAGGTCTTGGCCGACGCAGAGGCAAAGGTGGAGCCGCACTTCAGTTAGAGCCCTGCTAGGGCAGTCGCTGTGGAGCAACCAGTAGCTCCGATGGAGGTGTAGGTTTTTGATCAGGGTTAGCCATTTGGACCATCTCAGGTCCCGAAAGGGTTTATTACTACCCCAATCCTTCAGGATGCTCTTGTTGATTGGTTGGTCTTGTGGAGGGTTTGGCGGATACTGGATTACTTCCTGTGGCGCCGGCTACTTCTTAGGCTAGGGGAGGCGCACAGACTCCCACTACTCATACTCCTGAGTAGGTTTTTGCTGTTTATCAGACACCAGGAGTAGTACTGATTGGGGTACACCTCTCGTGGTTCCTATTAGGCTAGTGGTGGAGGCCTCTATGTCTTAGAAGGAGCAGAAGAGGTTTTGACCAGTTTAGGAAGATGGGTCCCGCACATTTTGATGGTGATCCTTTGGCATATGCACATGATTTCTTAGATGGTTGTCAGGAGATTCTACAGAATATTAGGTTGGTGGAGCCAAATGGGGTGGATTTCACTACTTTTCAGCTTCAGGGGTCAGCCAAGAGGTGGTGGCAGTCATATGAGCGTAGCAGGCCAACATGGGTCACCTCCACTCACATGGAGTCAGTTTTCACATCTCTTCTTAGAGAAGTTTGTTCCCCTTACAAAGAGGGAGGAGATGCACATCTAGTTCGAGCACCTTCAACAAGGTTGTATGTTGGTGACCGAGTATGAAATGAGATTTACTGAGCTATCCCATCATGCAACATTTCTGATCCCGAGGCTGAGAATGTGAGGATGTTTATTGAGGGGTTGACTTTTGGTATCAAGATTGCTATGGCTAGGGAGGTGTAGACTGGTACTACATTTCTTCAGGCCGTGGACATAGCACACAAGATTGATCGCATTCAGGGTCAGAGCAGGGAAGCCATGGTGATGAGAGGCAAGAAGCCGCATTATTCTGGCAGTTTCAATGGTACCTCGTCTAGAGGTAAGGATCATTCTGGGAGAAGCCATCCTAGTAAGCCGGTACCTTCAGCTTAGCATCCGGCTCGTGGTGCTCCAGTTCAGTCTTCATTCAGTGTAATATCGGCACAGAGTACCTATCGCACTCCTTCACCCCAGGGTTCTTCCAGTGGGTACTCAGGTTATCAGAGGCAGCTCAGATTCAGTAGCCATTCCCAGCTCAAAGTTGTTTTGAGTATGGAGAGGTAAGGCATATCAAGGGATTGCCTATGCGTGGTAGAGGTGAAATACTGTAGGGTTCTCAGTTAGTGACTCTAGTTTACGTTGTTACACCACTAGCTAGAGGCAGAGCTCAAGTAGTCTGGGGATGTCCTAGAGACGGAGGTCAGTCTGGCGGAGATCAGGCCTGCTGTTATGCATTTCTGAGTAGACCCGAGGTAGAGGCTTCTAGCGTAGTTATTACATATATTATTTCAGTCTTTCACAGGGATGCATCTGTTCTATTTGATCCTGGTTCTACATATTCCCATGTGACATCGTACTTTGCATCACATTTGGATTTTCCCCGTAGTTCTCTTGATATTCATGTTCATATATCTACACCTATTGGTGACTCTATTGTTGTGGATTATGTGCATCAGTCTTGTTCAGTTACCAGTGGGGGTTATGAGACTAGTGTCAATCTCATGTTACTTAATATGGTAGATTTTGATGTGATTTTGGGTATGTATTAATTATCCATATATGATGCTATTCTCGATTGCCACGCTAAGATCATGACGTTGGCTATGCCAGGGTTACCTAGGTTGGAATGGAAAGGTTCTCTTGGGCATACTTCTAATAGGGTCGTTTCGTTCGTGAAGGCTCAGCGAATGGTTGAGAAGGGTGTTTGGAATACTTAGCCTTTGTTAGAGATGTTAGTGCCGATACTCATGCTGTTGAGTCAGTTCTGGTAGTGATGGAGTTTCCAAATGTATTTCCAATAGACCTACCAGGTATGCCACCCTATAGGGATATTGATTTTGGTATTGACTTGTTGCCGGGAACTCAACCCACATCTATTCAATCGTATAGCATGGCTTTAGCAGAGTTGAAAGAATTGAAAGAGCAGTTGCAAGAGTTTCATGATAAGGGGTTCATCAGGCCTTGTGTATCACAGTGGGCTGCATTGTTTGTAAAGAAGAAGAATGGATCCATGAGGATCTGTACTGACTACAGGTAACTGAAGAAGGTTACCATCAAGAAAAAGTATCCATTGTGTCACACTAATGACTTATTTGATCAGCTCCAGGGTTCTAGAGTGTTCTCAAAGATTGACTTGAGTTTGGGGTATCACCAGTTGATGATCAGGGCTTCGGACATTCCTAAGACGACTTTTAGGACTCGTTATGGGTATTATGAGTTTTTGATGATGCCTTTTGGTTTGACTAATATCCCAGCAGCCTTCATGCATTTGATGAACAGTGTGTTCCAGCCTTACTTGGATTGTTTTGTAATTATGTTCATTGATGATTTTTTGGTGTATTCTGATAGTGTTAAGGAGCACGAGCAATATTTGAGGAATGTGCTTCAGATTTTGAGGGAGATGAAGTTGTATGCTAAGTTCTCCAAGTGTGAGTTTTGGATAGACTCGGTGACATTCTTGGGCCACGTGACATATAGTGGTAGGATCAAGGTGGATCCGAAGAAGATTGAAGTAGTTCAGAGTTGGCCATCCAAAGAAGATTAAAATAGTTTAGAGTTGGCCCAGACCTTCTACCGCTACTGAGATCAGGAGTTTCTTAGGTTTGACTCGATATTACCACTACTTTATGGAGGATTTTTATCTATTATAGTTCCATTCACTTAGTTTACCCAGGCGGCACTCCGTTCAGGTGGTCAGATGAGTGCAAGGAAAGCTTTCAGAAGCTCAAGACGTATTGACTACGACTCCAGTTTTGGTATTATCCTCATGATAGGGGATGTACACAGTCTATTGTAGGCTTCGAGGGTTGGCCTTGGATGTGTGTTGATGCAGGACGGTAGGGTGATTTCCTATGCATCGCGCCAGTTGAAGTCCCATGATAAGAACTATCCGCTGCATGATTTGGAGTTAGTAGCTATTGTACACGCGCTCAATATTTGGAGGCATTACTTATATGGCATATCTTGGGAGGTGTATATGGATCATCAGAGTCTCCAGCATTTGTTTAAAAAGAAAGATTTGAATTTGAGGCAGTGGAAATGGTTGAATCTATTGAAGGATTATGATATCACTATTCTTTATCATGTTGGGAAGGTCAATGTGATAGGTGACGCCTTGAGTATAAAGGAGGAGAGCAATGGCATTCCTTCCAACTGTGGAAAGACAGTTATCTATGGATGTCCAGGCTTTGGCCGACAAATTCGTGAGGTTGGATATTTCTGAGCTTAGCAGGGTTCTTGCTTATATTGTATCACGGTCATCCTTATTTGAGCACAGGAAGGCTCGCCAGTATAATGATCCCCACTTCCTTGTCCGTAGGGAAACAGTATAATGAGGTGGTGCTAAGGAGGTGACTATTGGGGATGATGGGGTATTGAGGCTTCAGGGTCGGATATGTGTTCCTAATATGGATGGTTTGAGGGAGTTGATTCTAAAGGAGACTCACATGTCACAATATTCTATTTATCCAGGTGCTATGGATATGTTCGTGATTTGAAGCAACATTATTGATGTTGGCTATAACTGTATATTTTTAGTGCATTGTGTACCTTACATTATGGTGTTTAATGTTAATATGTGTGACGTTTGAGCTTAATTAAGTTGTTTTTATGTGTAGGATCATTTAAATATCAAGATGAGTGAAGGTTGCACACAAGGATACCAAAAAACAATAAAAAAGCACAAAAAGGCAAATACTGGATGGAGCCAAACCAAGCGACCCACGGCTCCTAGCAAACAACTACTCACGCCCAGCCTCGCACTGCGAGGTTCCCAGTACGCCACAGGCCAGGCCTCGCGAGGATAAAGGCCTGGTCCTCCCCAATCCGTGAATTAAATGTCTCCAACTCAATTTTAGACTGGGAGACTCAGACCTTAGCCTATAAATATTTCCTAAACGTGATTAGTGAGGGGTTGGAGAATTTTTGAAGGAAAAGAGGGCTTAGGAACGCAACAAAGCATGGATTGCATTGGTTCTTCCATCCTCCATCTCGTATTCATATCTTTTATGTTTAAAAATAATATTTTGATTGTTGTTATGAACATGAGTGGTTAGAAACCCCTTTTTCTAGGGTTATGGGTTGTTACTGAATATTATTGTTTTACTATTGACGATATTGCTTGGTTTCATCATATTAATTTGTTTATTTAATTTTGCGCTCAATTATTTTACTACGCAGCTAATAGTAGAATACTATCTACGAATTTATAGTTGAACTCGAAAGTGGAAGCTATAGATTGCATATAAGATTGAATAGAGTCAGTTCTTGAATCTCGACATCGGAGAATAGATTCGTGCTTAGGATAAATATTGTAGTTGCATTGGTTATTTTTGCAGGAGATATACATGCACTGTTGTTAACTTTGTTTCTATAGACGTATAGTATTAGGTTGGCTTGAATTGGAGAGCAAGGAGTCGAAAGAACTTCGCGAGCATAATAAACCCTTTTAATCAATAAATTAGATAGATCAAGTAATTCAATCAACCGAAAAATGCAATAGGAGAGACATTAATCCCATAACCCCAGAATATTCCCATCTCATTGAATTTTCTCCTAAGTGCATTTGCTCTATTTTCATCCTTGTTCTCTTGATTGTTTCTTAGTTCCATAGTAATTTTAGTTAATAAAAATCACAACCATTTTCTTCAAGACCGCTTGAACAACTAACTCATAAGTAGTTTAGTTTAGACAACAACTAATCATAAATCCTCATGGGATAATACTTTCTCATCACTTTATTACTTTTCTATCATGTGTACTTGCGTGTACGTTTGGCCCCAACAAGGTTTTGGCACCGTTGAAGGGTTTAGAAATTAGCCACTTATTTGAAATAAGCTGTTATTCGTTGTTTGTTCGATTTTTGATTTGTTTGTTGTTTCTGCTTCTACAGGTGTTCATATTGAATGCTAATAAGAAGCAACAGACTGAACGATCTTCCTCCTTACAAACCTGAACCAGAAAGACTCTTTTACAAGTTAAGGAGGGAGTTCGAAGCAAGAGCTAGAATTGTCGAGTTGGGCATCATTCTCCAACCACAACTAATAGAGATAGCAGAAAATAATGAGACATTGGTGATAGAGGCCGCAAGGCCTAATCTCGAAAATATGACTAATGCGATTGTGAAGCCTAACATAACTAGCCACTTTGAGCTGAACTAGTATATGGTGTAGCTAATTCGGTCCACATGGAAATTCTTGGGTCTACTTTATGAAGATCCACTGAGGTACATACAAAACCTTTTAGAGATTACAGTTTCTTCAAAACTATCCGAACGTCTCCAAGGATGATATCAGACTGACTTTGTTTCCCTTTCTCTATTGGGGAAGTAAAGGAATGGTGGCAAAAAGAGCCCGCAAATTCCATCTGCATATGGGATGATCCAGCGTCGAAATTTTCGATCAAGTTTTTCCACACGAAGAAAACTAAGTCACTGAGAAGACAAATTCTAGGGTTTCAAGAAAACGATGGCGAGACTCTTCGTCAAGCTTGGGAAAGATACAAGAATCTACTCGGAGATTGCCTGCATCATTATCAGACTGATGAGGTGTTGGGCCATACTTTTGTGGATGGGTTAGACGAGACCTCCAGATTGAATCTCGACTCAGCTTGTGGAGGAAGTTGCATGCAAAAACCATATAATCAAATTCAGACACTTTGGAACAACTTCACCGCAAATGATCATAATTGGAAAGGTTAGGGTGAACTAAGGATAATGATAAAACAGAGAGCAACAGGTACACTCGAGCTGGATGAGATTTCAGCAATACGGGTAGAGATCGCTAAATTGACTAATAAGATGACTAATATGGCAATGGGCCAGGCATATCAGATGCAGAATGTTCAAGAAATGGCCACGTGTTGTGAAATTTGTGGAGATGGTCACACCAGTGACCAATGTTCAGTGAATCTGGAATCTTTTTACTATGTGGACCAGTAAGGTCGAGGTCCAATGAATCAGAATGGGCAATATGGGAACACTTATAATTTCAATTAGAGGAATCACCCGAACTTATCATGGGATGGAAATCAGGCAAATCAAAATCAATACAGATCCGAAGGAAACTACAATCAACCCAGAAACTGCCACAACAAGCAAAAGATAGCACCAACAATCTCTTAAAAAATCTATTATTTGGCAACCAACAAGTTAGAGTGGATAACCAATATCTTAGGACCGAATTTTGAAATTTAGAGAGGCAAATTAGGCAGTTGGTGGCGTACCAAAATACCAGATATATGGGAGCACTCCGAAGTGATACTGAAAAGAATTCCATAGAACAAGTGCAAGCAATTAATCTGAGAAAGTGGGAAGGCATTGGAGGAGGTACCACCTAAAAGGTTTGTGCATGAAGAAGTGTTTTGCAAGATTGGTGCCTAAGCCAGTGAGAGAAGCTGAAAAACAAGATAATGAGCGCAGGCAAGAGATATATTTAAGGCCACCGTCGCCTTTTCCTCAAAGGCTTCAGAAACCGAAAAATGATTTTAAGTATAGAAAGTTTTTAGATATCCTAAGTCAGTACGTGTGAATCTGCCTTTAGTGAAAATGTTGCAAGAAGTGCCCAAATATGCCAAGTACATTAGATATATTGTGGCTAACAAGAGAAGACATGTAGAGTTTGAAACAATTACACTTACCGAGGAGTGCAGTGCTAGAGTGCAAAGTAAGCTACCTCCTAAGCTGAACGATCCGAGATATTTTACATTTCCCTTGGTGACATGAAATTGGTAGAGTCCTATGCAATTTAGGGGCAAATATTAATTTGATGCCACTATCAGTATTCAAGCAGCTCGAATCGAGATCCCCTAGGCCTACTACGATCACTTTATAACTAACAGATAAGCGGTGGGCAGTTCCAAAAGGGATTATTGAAGATGTCTAGATCGAGTGGGGAAGTTCAATTTTCTCGCGGACTTCATTATTCTTGACTACATGACAGATGAGAAAGTGCCAATTATTTTGGGGAGGCCATTTTTGGTTACAGGTGGAGAACTTATTGATGTAAGGGAAGGTAAGATGAAAATGAGAGTGCATGATGAAGAAGTCACGTTCAATGTGTACAAGGCGCTTAAACTTCCCAAGTATTATGAGGACTTGTGCATGATTTCTATGGTTGAATCAAAGTTAATAGAGCCGGGGCCTAATGTGAATTTTAGTGGTATTGAAAACAAAGTTGAGCCTGAGGAGTTTTAGTTGTGAGAGAATGCAAAAGTGTGTAAGGATAAGACAAAGAAATGGCATAAAAAACACACTATGCATCGTGAGTTTGAGCCGGGTCAAGCCATTCTTGTGCTTAAGTCAAGGTTAAAGATCTTTCCTAAAAAGCTCAAGCCTAGATGGTCGGGTCCATTTGAGTTAGTGTGGGCTACGAGGCATGGAGATGTGGAACATCGGGATCCTAATAATAGTGGCACCTTCTTGGTCAATGGACAAATAGTTAAACATTATTGGGGTGGTAACGTTCATCGTCACAAAACCTTGATAGACTTGGTGGATGCTTGAAGGAACACTTTGCGTCGTGCTGTGATGTTAAATCAGGCACTTCTTGAGAAAAAACTATGTTGATGTTGTATTTTTCATGCCATGACGTTAACTAAGGCGCTCATTGGGAGGCAACCCAATTCGTAGAGTAGTTTAGCATAGTTCTATTTTTGTTTTTGATGTTGGGTACTAATGAGTTTATAATTTATGGATTTTGGTTCTTTTAATAGGTGCAAGAACCATACAATTGATGGATGTGATCGGGAGAAAAATCGTGAGTTAAAAACACTTAAAGGAGTCAAAACGGAGTGAAAAATCACAAAATCGCACTCCGGAGAATGCCTAGCGAGGTCGTAACCTCGCCACAGAGATGTCTTGACCAAGCGAGGCGCGATCACAAGCTCTCCATAAGCCTGGCAATGCAATGCCATGCGCGCGGTTCAGCTTGCTGTACAGCTCGTCCCGTAACCCCCCAGCCTCGCCTCACACTGCGCATCCCCTAGCCTGGCGTGCTCTTGGCCTCGCGGCGCCAGATAAGTATTTTCTTCCTTTTTCTATTAAAACACACACACACACACACACACACACACTTGCGTTTAAAATTCCCCCACACCCAACACTCTCTTCCCCACGACTCTCTCTCACTCAAGAACCTCAAACTCTCCTCACAACACAAATCACAAGACTACTTACAACACATTCAATCACACACACTAATTCCACATCACCTCCAAAGGTATGATTCTCATGTTTCTTTCTCTATTAGTTCCATTGCACGTTTGTGAATATTGGTAATGGTGAATTGTACTACACTTGTCCCAACCCCTTGAACTCAATAGTATTTGTGTTGTTATTGATTAAAAGAGTGTTTACACTCCATTCCCAAGCAAATTTGGGAGGGTAAGTTAATCCCTCACCCACACAAGAGCTTACAACATAACTAGTTCACACCAAGTGTTCGCTAAAATGCCTCAAAGACAAACTTTGTCACAATTCTAGCCCGAGTCTCCGAGAGTGATACACTTATGTTATATGAGCGCACTTATCATGAAATTTTAAGTGTGGGGTAGCTCACCAGAGCCGGGGTATGTGGGTGTGGTGCATACATTATGATTATATGTGAATATGATTATGCTTATTTGCACGACGTGAAGTCTGAGTAACCTTGATTTAATTAAAAAACTATGTGATAAACTCTTAAGTGTGGTGTCGTTCCGACCACTTTGCGTTATGATTCATGGTTTTGCAAGTTGACTATCGAGTGACCATGGAATTTCTTTATCATTCTTCCTGATTTTATTTGCTTTAATATCCACTTAGGACATGTATGACTTAAGTGTGGGGTGGGGGATTCTCTTTGGTTTGTAAATAGTCTATTAGTATCGTGTAGTTTTTTAGTCTCGTTTTAGAATAGTTTCTTGTTTTATATTTTAGCATCACTTAATTAGAGAAAAATGAAGAAAAAAAATATTACTGTAGTATTTTAGTAGTATTTTAATTTAAAATATAAAAAATTAGAAAAAGGTAGAAACATTGGATTTTTCCCGATGATGGATCTCCTAGACAGTTTTCTTGAGGGATTAAAGTCAAACAAAAATAAAAAAGCAAACAAATTGATAAATAAAAAATCCAAAAACACGTCTTTAGCTTTTTTAGGTACTAATAATCCCCCGTTTATTTTATTTGTGTCTTGATTCTTTTCCATGGGACGTAGTTTGAAGTGGATAGTTTTTTTTTTTAATTTTTAGAGTTGATTATAATTTAAAGAATAAATGAAGGAAGAATGATGAGATTCCTAGACATATTTGACTTGTTTGATAGTAGTATATTTTGGCTTTGGCATGTGTAGTATATCTTTCCTATGTGTTACAATTGCTTAGGGTTCCTTTATGAATTAGATAACATGTCTTATGACGCCTATGACTTATTTTCTTGACTTATGTTCACTTTGTGATTTATGCTTAATAGTTCTTGGCTCAGTGAATACTTGCTTTAGTTTGAGAATCAGAATGAGACCGTCCTTAGTGAGTTATGTGCCATGTATGAAGTGAGATTTTTGTATAGTCCATATCATTGTAATTGTGTCTAGAACTTGCCCAGCATGTGAGTTGAGGCTAAATTTTAGCTGTTGCTCGACTTGAAAAATAATTTTAGTCTTTCTTTGACCTTTTTTTGTCCTTATTTATTATCAAAAATAAAACTATCCCTAGTAAACCCTTTTAAACCTATAGAATTTTATTGGGCACCCACATTACAAGCCTATCCCCTTTTGTTCTTAATTAATATTATTTTGATCCTTTTACCTCTTAAAGTATCACGACCCAAAATTCCAACCAATCAGGGTCGTGATGGCGCTTAACACCGCTTGCTAGGCAAGCCAACATAATAAATAATACAAAAAGAAAAGCAATAAATATCTGACAGTTGTACAAATAGCATAACATAATAAACAACTATGTGATAACATAGTAAGTTCTAAAACCAACGACTAACGTAAACCATCCCAAGATTTGGTATCACAAGTACATGAGCTTCTAAATACAGCTAATTATAAGGTTCTGAAAGAAATACAACACTCTCCGAAACAAAATGGAAACAGTACAATGAAAATAGGTAAGTGACTCAAAGGCATGCGCGGGATGCGGCTCTACCTCGAATCCCTATCTGGTATCCGCTAAGTACCTCTCGGGACTCCGCTGGTACCAATGTCAAAATATGCACAAGAAGTGCAGAAGTGTAGTATGTATAAAACTGAATCAATGTACTGAGTAGTATCGATCCTAACCCCGACGAGGTAGTGAAGAGGGTAAGGCAAGTCACCTACTAAAATTCTGTGCATTTATATACATAAAGCAATGGAATAACAATTAAAGCATGAAAAGTAACAATAGGGTAGGGACATGTAGAAAGGGGTAACACACGGAACAATAAGTAAGAATACACCAAGTAAACCTCTTTCAATATAAGCACCGAAACCATCAAGTCAAGTCCGCATTTCAAATATCAAGTCAAAGAAATAAAGTCAACAAAGTCGTATGGCATCACTCTTCGTGCTTTAACTCTCATCCTTACCATATATCATAAATGCAAGTGCACGGCATCATCCTTCGTGCTTTTACCCTCATCCTCACCATGTAGTGTAAATAAGCATGTGCACGGCATCACCCTTCGTACTTTAGCCTCACGTTCACTCAAGCAAAGATATCAATATGAAAACAAGGTAAGACAACACCCTTCGTGCTTTTGACTCTTCCTCACCAAGCAATCACAACAACACAATACCAAGCAAGGTGGGAAGTAAATTCAACTTCAATAATAACATTGAATTGGACTCGTCATAAGAGAATCTTTTCACAATTAGAGTCAACGACCAATCAATAATTTTCACGTTTTCAACACCAAATATCATAACAATCTCTATATAAGAAGTGACTTGAAAGCGAGTAATCAAATAATTGACAATCTTTCTAAGGCATGGAAGATACAACAAGCAAATTAACATGGTACAAGGAAGGAAAATTCCACCCACATGCTTAACCCATGACCTGCGCATATACACTTGTCACCTTGCATATACGACGTCCCCACACATAATTCACATAGCAAAATAGCCTCAATTTTACCTTATTTCCCTCAAATCGAGGTTAATCAAGACACTTACCTCCTTCTGCAACAAAATCAACAATCAACCACGAATTTTACTTTCAAACAAGCCTCCAAACCAACCGAAGCTAGCCAATTATCGTTCAAAGAATTTAGAACAAGCTTTAGAAACTAACCACGAATAAAAAAGGTTCAATTTTGATCATATTTGAAAAAGTCAACAAAAGTCAACCTCGTGCTCGCTTGGTCGAAATCCGAGATTCGGACCAAATTTTGGTTATCCATTCACCCTCGAGCCCGGTTATGTGATTTGTATTTATTTCAAAATTTGACCTCAATCTAAGGTCTAAATCTCAATATTATAAAATTCCTAAATTCTACCTAGAAACTCTAATTTCTACCTAGAAATTCATGGATTTGATGTTAAAAATCATGAAAAAATAATTGAAATTGATGGAAAACTAGTTAAAGTTTCTTACTAATGAATTTGGGTAAACAATCCTTTTCCAATATCGCCTCTAGAGAGTTTGAGGTTGAAAAATGGTATAAATTGAGCTACGTCCCGATTTTTCCAACTTCCACCCAGCTGTAGATGTTGTAATTACGAACTCTTGTTCGTAATTGCAACCATTGCAAAAGTGAACCACTGATCGCAAATGCGATCACTGTCTCAGCTTTATAGTACCCGCAAATGCGACATTATGTGTAACGACCCGGCCGGTCGTTTCGAGGGTTATAGCCCTGTTTCCCCCATTTCTGCTTCCTTTTGTGCTTTTCAGCTATATTATAATATACCGGATTAGTTGGTTCGGGTCCGAAGTAGTTTCTGAGTGGATTGAGATACTTAGTCTCTAAAGTAAAAGCTTAAGTTGGAAAAGTCAACCGGATATTGACTTATGTGTAAATGATCTCGAATTTGAATTTTTATGATTCTGTTAGCTTCGTTAGTTAATTTTGGACTTAGGAGTGCGTCCGGAATATGATTTAGAGGTCCGTAGTAGAATAAGGCTTGAATTGGCGAAAGTTAGAAATTTTGCGATTTTGGTCGGCAGTGAAAAATTTGATATCAGGGTCAGAATGGAATTCCGGAAGTTGGAGTAGGTTCGTAGTGTCATTTGTAACGTGTGTGCAAAATGTGAGGTCATTCGGATGTGGTTTGGTAGGTTTCGGCGTCGTTTGTGGAATTTGGAAGTATAGAAGTTCTTAGGCTTGAATCCGAGGGTAATTTGGTGTTTTGATATTGTTTTGAGTGTTTCAAAGGTTTGACTAAGTTTGTATGCTGATATATGAATTGTTGGTATGATTGGTTGAGTTCCCGAGGGCCTCGGGTGTGTTTCGGGTGGTTAACGGATCAATTATTGGTGTTGGGAGATAGCTGGTTTGCTGGTTTCTGAAGTTGCCGGTGTTTTCCACACATGCGGAAAGGGAGCCACAGGTGTGAGGTCGCAGGCGCGCGTGGGAGTTCGTAGGTGCAGAGAGTGTTGAGGTAGTCTGGGTCCGCATGTGCATAGGAGAGGTCACATCTGCGAGTCCGCATATGCGAATAGGTGCCTGTTGCGACCAAACACACTCACGCAAGTATACGCGGTCGTCAAGTAATAAAGTGACTAAAAGTCGGATGTCGAACCCACGAGGACTTATGATTAACTATTAACTAAATTAGACTATCCTAATTATCTAAACAAGAATTAAACCTAAAAATATTTTATTCTAAACTAATTAAATAAGAAAATATAAATAATGAACTTTGAACAGAGAAAGAGCAGATTTTTATGATATCAATGTAATGAAAACGATCTAGGGTTATGGGCTATCTAACAATCCTATTGTATTCTTCAATTGAATTGACCGACTAATTTATCTAGCTTATTGGTTGACAGGGTTAATATTGCTCATAAAAATCTGTCGAGTTCTTACTCGCCTATTCAAGCTAACCTAACGCCTATATGTCTATGGAGTTAGAATCAACAAGAACGCATTTATAATTCCTGTAAATCAACCAAGCAAGGCAATTAGGTATATGTCTATCCTAACCACGAATCCGTTCCCCGATGCCCGAGTTCAAGAACTTGCCCTACTCAATCCTATATGCAATATAGAATTCCCACTTTCGAGTTCAATTCTAGATTCGTAGATAATATTCAATTGGTGATCAAGCAATTAAATAATTAAGTGCAAGATTGAATAAATAAACTAATATGATAAATCAAGAAGTCAAAATCAATATCCGAATAACAATAGTCATGAAAGAACCACAACCCTAGAACGTGAAGTTTAGCTCCACATAGACATGGTAGCCAAACAACAAATCATATAAAGAAACATAAAAATTACTAAGTTTGGTGGGAGAAAGAAGAAACTTGATGAATTCCGGCCTCCACAGCTTTTTCCTGGCTTTTTCCCTCTTCCCAATATGTTAGATAACCTAAAGGAGGCGTTTTTGGCTTATATATTGCGTACAAAAGTCGTGGGCCAAAGCTCTCCTATTCCTAGTCCAAATCGGCTTCAGGGATTGATGCTAAGGTGGATGCGACGCATCCAGCTTGTCCTCTATTTCAATTTTTGCCTGCGAAGGTGGATGCGACGCATCCACCTTGTCCTCTATTTCTCAGCTTGCATGCGATGGTGGACGCGACGCATCCAGCTTCACTTCTACTTCCCAGTTTCGCACGCGATGGCGGACGCGATGGCCCAACTTCACTGCTAAGGTTGCATGCAGGATGATGTTTTCCTAGGTTGGATGCGACGCATCCAACCCTTCTTCCTCTAGCTAAACCACCTTTTCTTCATATTTTGCACTCCGAACACCTTAAATCGTCACACATAACTTAATTAGTCATCAAACCAATAATTACACCATGTTGGGTGTTTTAAAGATTAAATAACATCAAAAAGTGGTTAAAGCATGGGCAAAGTAACATCAACACATATCGAAATATGCCAAACATCACTACCCCACACTTAAACCTTTGTTCGTCCTCGAACAAACCATCCTATAGTAGACGAAACAAAATTAAACTCTTATCATTCAAAGCACACTGCACCTATGACCGTGGTTATTTGCTACACTTAGGCTCTAGACTATGCATCAACACACTTCCCTTTTCTTATGCCCTTCTTTAAACATATTCGAACAAAGACAACATGCTCACAACAATCCTAACCTCAAAAACCGACTCAATGTCACAATGCACTCATGGCTTGAACAACCAACATCATAGAGAAGTCTAATAACGTTACCTATCCCTCGTGAAATCATGTGCCCTCACAACAAAAGCAGAGAGAGTAAAATCAATCCACACATTCGAATCTCATGCTCACAAAGAAAATCGCTCACTCTCACAAAAGAAGTCACATGCATGTAATTGGTACCATAGGCTTGCCCTTAATGTAAATCTCTACTTATGTAAGCTCGCTCGATCTAAAATCAATTAGGACTTTTTCATGGTTGTAATGTGGGCTAAGGGACGGGTAGGATATATTTAAGGAATAGTGATTCACCCTCCTAAGCACTTTAACACATCATAAAATTACTTTAAGCACAAATTCTTCAACACCACTTCAATTTCACAAATAATATCACCCCCAAAACAGTCCCTTTTTCTTTAAGCACTACTTTAATTCATACCCACTAGCAAGAACAAGATAACAATTTATTCATTTATATTTTTCTTTCTTTTTTTTCCAGATTTTTCTCTTCTTTTTTTTCTTCTTTTAATTTCCGCTAGTGGTGTATTATTTTACAAAATAAGTGCACCCTTCTTTCTTTCATTGGTTCCACTCAAAAGTCACCCCACACTTAGTCCCTTCTTACTTCTTTTAGCGCTCATCTAACAATTAAAGTGCTTTAAGAGGTAAAAGGATCAAAACAATGTCAATTAAGAATAAAAAGGGTATAGGCTTGTAATGTGGGTACCAAATAAAAGGTCTACAGGCTCAAAAGGTTTAACTAGGGATAGATTTTATTTGTGATAAGCAATAAGCTCAAAAAGATCAAAGAAAGCCTAAAATCATTTTTCAAACCGAGCATCACCTAAAATTTCGCTTCAACTCACATACCGGGCAAGTTCTAGACACAAGTACACTACATGGACTACACAAAAACCTCACCACACATGGCACATGACTCATTAAGGACGGTTACATTCCGACTCTCAAACAATGCAAGTATTCACGGAGCCACGAGATATTAAGCATTAAGCGCAAAGTGAACACAAGTCAAGAAAATGAGAAATAGGCTGCAACAAAACATGCTATCCGTTTTAACAAGGCATCATCAATAGTTTCAGAGTGAGAAGGGAAGATATTACATATGTAAAAGCTTAAATATGCCAGTATCAACCAAGTCAAGGTCACCTAGGTTCATCATTCTTCCTCCTTTTATTCCCTACATTCCTACTCTACTCTAAAAAGAAAACAAAATTACCCGGTTCAAACTACATCCCATGGAAAAGAACCGAGGCACAAAGAAAAACCACAGGGGATTATTACTATCTACAAAGATACTATATATATATATATATATATATATATATATATATATATATATCATATTTTTTTTTTTCATATTTTTTTATTTTTTTTTCATAATGATAAACTGATAGATAAACTGATAGTTACTCCATATAGATGAATTTACTGCTATTTTATGCCATTAATCCAGTGAATATATTAGTACATTCATCCATACATCAAACATAAATCACCCCCACCCCACACTTAGGACTGTGCGTTGTCCCCAACGCACACAAACAAGGTAAAGTAGGGTGAGAAGGACTCCCTTAAGTCAAGGTGGAGGGCTCATCCGCAGTCTGTGGAGGAGCATCTGCATCCATAGCATTCCTATCATCAACAACTGGTGCTGATTCTGTATCAGGTGTTACAGCGACCTCAATAGGCCTGTTGAGTGGAGCCTCGGTGACTATGGGAGGAACAGGAGTGGATGGTCCGGCAGTGGATGATGCAATCAGCTGGGAGATGTCTGTACCTGCACATTGAACCAGAGCTCTGAGGAGTAATGATATCTCCTTCATCATCGTGGCCTGCTCGGTCTGAACTCGGCTTAGATCCGCACGAGTCTGTCTCAACTCATCCCTGGTGGCACTCAACTCGACACGAGTCGCTATCAGCTCAGCCCTGTTCTCTTGCATATCTGCTTGCATATGCTCAAATAATTGTTGGACGGTGAGCTTAGAAGACCTTCCCTTGTTCGGCTCTAGAACATGAGTGACATCATATGGTCCTGGAGCTTTAGCCTCAATGTCGTCATTCTCCTTGTCCCATAGTACTCCCCTCTCTGTTAAAAAAGCCGTTAGGGTATTAGCAAAGAACAGCCTCCACTTGTAATTCATCCTGGTTCGCTGCATTTGATCATGCATGATGGCTCCGAAGTTGAGTGGTATCCCCTCTAATAAAGCATATAATACGAGTGCGCGGTAACGAGGGACATCAGTTTTATGTTGGCATGGCAGCAGTCGGTTACAAATGAAATTTAGAGCCACACGTGCTAACGCACTCATGAATTCCTTTGCTATAGAGTGGTACTCCATACTCCCATGCTTCCATTCTGCATCCTTCCTGGTAGGGCATAGGACAGACTTAATGTGTGCATAATCTGGTGTTTTGCATATGGCGTCAAACCTGTCAGTGAGTGTGTGTGGCACCCTTAAGAAGTTATTCAGAGCTTCAGCTGACACATTAATATCTACCCCTCTTACTCGCACAATGTTTCCCCGTGCGTGACGCCAATTGGCGTAGAGCTCTCTAACAATGGTGAGGTTGGCTTTGCCATGACCTTTCAGAATGGGTCCCCATTTTTGCACCTCTCGAATTGACTTGAGAAACTCTGAGTACTTTGTCTTAAGTGGTCCGATGTTTATCGGCTTTTCCGGAATGTACTTCTTTGAAACCAATATCTTCTTATAGGCTCGGAATGCCTTCTCATTAACAAAGTATTTCTCCCAATCAACTCGGTCTATGGGTTCACCTTCGTCTTCATCACTCATGTTGATCTGTAGGTGGTCATTGTCCGAATCGGAATCGGATTCAGATTCTGTAGTAATCTTCTCCTTCCCTTTATCAGTTGGAGCACTCATTCTCGAAGCTTTTCTTTGGTATGTCACAGGCTCTCGTATCTCTATTCCTTTGCTTGGTGTAATACCCTTCTTCACTGTCCTCCGGACCAATGTTTCCTCCTCCTCTTGCTCTGAATCATCACTTAACTGCCTAGGCAGCAGTTCCATTTCCTTCTCCGTCCGCTTCCTCTTTTTCTGTGGATTTGGACCGCCCGCTGCCCTTCCGGTAGGCTTTTTGGGCGGTTGCTTGTTACCATCTTTGTCTTGTTGCTTGGATGGTTTACTCGCTGCTGTCATTTTACGAATCTAAGTACCTGCAATGCAAAGAATTCAACAATTAGCAGATGAAACAGCGAAGTTCAGCTTGAAAGCAATTGCAACAGCTTGCAGACTTCAATTTATTCGTAAAGTCATGCCATTCACTCTTCATGGAATTGTAGCTCATGACTTTCAGCAAGTATGTGATAACTCTCTTCAAAAATTCAATTTCACATAGCCCCTCACTCGACCCCACACTTATTCTCAAGCATACACCAATGTTGCTCGGTTACTCAGACTTCACCGACGCCTAAATTTTTCTCAGGGACAATTCGTCGAACATGTGGTATGCAACAAGTGTGCCTAGTTCATTCTATCAGTTGAGCAGTGCAACTACCCTCCCAAAGTTGGACGAGATGAAGGGAATTATAGTTTATCATCTCTCAACCATTACAACTACCAAGAACGACAGCCCTAAAAATCTTGAAATTGCAAAACCTACTTGTTGCTACCATTGAAGGAGGGAGGAGAGACGAATTAGGAGAGAAGCCAACGGAAGAACGAAGAGGATGATGCGTACCTGTCGCGTTTGAGCTTATTGCGTTACAATTTCGATGAGAGAATTCTGTTCTGCGTTCGTAGGCGTCGCCAAAACGAGACGAGTGGATGCGTCGCAAGAAACGTTTTTGTTCGAATAGGTTATCTTAAGATGTGTTAAAATATATATTACTTACCTGTGCGTGCGAGCTTTGACGCGACGCATCCCCTTGTCTTCCTTCAAAAATTTTCGGACGCGATACGGGCGCGATAGGCAGACTTCACTGCCTTGAGCAATTGGCCCGTCAAAAAAAAAAAAATTTTTTTGCTGAGGGGGACGCGACGCATCCGCCTCGTTTTCTTGAATAAAATCTATGTCCTACGAAAAGAAAGGAGAAAAAAAAATTAAAATAAAAATAAAAAACTAACTAACTTGGGTGGCCTCCCAAGAAGCGCCTGATTTAACGTCGCGGCACGACGCAACATGTTCTTCATGCCTCCACTAAATCCATTGTGGTCTTGTGACGTGCAATGTCACCACCCCAATAGTGTTTTACTCTTTGGCCATTTACCAAGAATGTCGTATTGGACCCCTTATCACACAATTCTATCGCACCATGAGGTTTCACACTAACCATTTCAAACGGACCCGACCATCGAGATTTAAGCTTTCCTGGAAAAAGCTTTAGCCTTGAATTAAACAGTAGAATTTGTTGACCTGGTTCAAACTCACGATGTTGGATATGCTTATCATGCCATCTTTTGGTCTTCTCTTTATACAATTTGGCATTTTCATACGCATGCAATCGAAACTCATCAAGCTCGTTGAGTTGTAGCAATCTCTTTTCACCGGCCAAGTCCATCTCCATATTTAGCTTTTTAATCGCCCAATATGCTTTGTGTTCAAGCTCGACGGGCAGATGGCAGGCCTTCCCATAAACCAACCTGTACGGAGAAGTGCCTATTGGGGTCTTGTACGCAGTGCGATATGCCCATAATGCGTCATCCAGCTTCCCGGCCCAGTCCTTTCTATTCATACTTACTGTCTTTTCCAAAATCTGCTTGACCTCTCTGTTGGAAACTTCTACTTGACCACTCGTTTGGGGATGATAGGCAGTGGAAACTTTGTGCTTGACTCCGTATTTTGCAAGAATATTATTCAGCAGTTTGTTACAAAAGTGAGTTCCCCCGTCGCTTATCAACACTCTTGGGGTCCCAAAACGTGTGAAGATGTGCTTCTTTACAAAGCCTACCACAACTTTTGCGTCGTTAGTAGGAAGAGCTATGGCCTCTACCCACTTAGAAACATAGTCGACCGCCACCAAGATGTATCTGTGTCCGTTAGAATATGGGAATGGTCCCATAAAATCAATCCCCCAAACATCAAAAAGTTCTACCGCCAGTATATTTTGCAAGGGCATCTCGTGCTTCCTCGTGATAGTTCCAGTTCTTTGGCATCTATCACAATTTTTAACGAAGGCATGTGCATCCTTAAACAATTTTGGCCAATAAAAACCTGATTGTAGCACTTTTTGGGCGGTTCTATCCCCGCCGTGATGACCTCCATATGGTGACGCATGGCAGTCATGTAGTATAGCCTTCATCTCTTCCTCAGGAACACACCTTCTCACCAACTGATCTGCACACTGCCTATATAGGAATGGCTCATCCCACACGTAGAACCTTACATCGTGTAGGAATCTTCTTCTATTGTCAGCTGTCCATTCTAGTGGCGTTACCCCACTTGCGATAAAATTCACATAATCTGCATACCATGGGGCTTCACCTGAGGTGATTGCCAATATTTGCTCATCCGGAAATGTTTCTTTAATTGACCCTCCTTCAGCTACATGGTTCCGGCTCTCTAATCTGGACAAATGATCGGCCATTTGATTTTCTGTCCCTTTTCGATCTCGGATCTCTAAGTCAAATTCTTGCAAGAGGAGGACCCAACGAATCAGCCTCGGCTTGGCGTCTTTCTTTTCAAATAGGTATCTGATAGCTGAATGATCTGTGTAGACGATGACTTTGGTTCCCACTAGATAGGATCTGAACTTGTCAAACGCCCACACCACTGCAAGCAACTCCTTTTCAGTCACTGTATAATTCATCTGAGCTGGATTCATAGTTTTGCTTGCATAATAAATGGAGTGAAAGATTTTATCCCTCCTTTGCCCCAACACCGCTCCAATTGCTATGTCACTTGCATCGCACATCAACTCAAATGGTTGTGCCCAATCGGGGCCAATGATAATTGGTGCAGTCACCAATCTTCCCTTCAGCTCCTCAAATGCTTTCAGACATGCATTATCAAACTTGAAGGTAACGTCTTTCTCTAGAAGCCTGCACAAAGGGGAAGAAATTTTCGAAAAATCTTTAATGAAACGACGATAAAAACCTGCATGACCCAAGAAACTGCGAATGCCTTTGATGGATGTCGGCGGGGGCAATTTTTCGATCGTCTCCACCTTTGCTTTATCCACCTGTAGACCATCTTTTGAAACCTTGTGCCCCAAAACTATACCTTCACGTACCATGAAATGGCACTTTTCCCAGTTTAGCACCAAGTTCGTCTCTTCACACCTAGCTAGCACTTTATCAAGGTTCATCAAACAACTATCAAAAGAACATCCAAACACAGAAAAATCGTCCATGAATACTTCTACATATCTTTCAACCATGTCAGTGAAAATAGCCATCATACACCTTTGAAAAGTCGCAGGTGCATTACAAAGACCGAAGGGCATTCTCTTGAACGCATACGTGCCATAAGGACATGTAAATGTAGTTTTCTCTTGGTCTTCTGGGGCTATAGCAATCTGATTATACCCCGAATAACCGTCCAGGAAACAGTAGTATTCCTGGCCAGCTAATCTATCAAGCATTTGGTCAATAAAAGGCAGGGGAAAGTGGTCTTTCCGGGTGGCATTGTTTAGTTTTCTGTAATCTATGCAAATTCTCCATCCAGTTACAGTTCTTGTAGGAATTAAGTCATTATTTTCATTAACTACTACGGTTATCCCCCCTTTCTTCGGCACACATTGAACGGGGCTTACCCATTTACTATCAGAGATTGGAAATACAATACCTGCATCAAGCCACTTAATCACTTCTTTCCTTACCACTTCTTTCATGATTGGATTTAGTCGGCGTTGGTGTTCTACACTCGGCTTGTGTCCGTCCTCCATGAGGATTTTGTGCATGCAGAAAGCTGGACTAATGCCTTTAATGTCAGACATTGTCCACCCAATTGCTCGCTTGTGCTCACGTAGCACCCTTAATAGCTTTTCTTCCTGTAATTTAGACAAGTGAGCAGAAATAATAACAGGTAAAGTGTCAGAACTTCCCAAATAAGCATATTGAAGGTGAGGGGGTAGGGGTTTAAGTTCCAAATTTGGAGCTTTTTCAATTGACGGCTTTGGTGGAGGGCCACTTGGCCTATTCAGGGGCTCAAACGGGATTATTCCTTGCATGTAACCACATGATGTATCTAGGATTCCCTTCATCTCCTCAACCTCATCATCCATCTCCAAGCTATCAAACATCATGATTGCTTTTTCTAAACAGTCGCCTAGATATACACTCGTGTCAAGAAGTTTCTCATCCACCTCCACCACAGATATCATAGAGAGCTCCTCATAGTGGCGGGGGAGTTGGATTGCTTTGTAGACATTAAAGACTGCCTCCTCGTTGTCCACTCTCATAATCATTTTTCCTTCTCTCACTTTAATTATTGCATCGCCAGTAGCCAAGAGAGGTCGTCCCAATATGATTGGAACTTGTTCATCAGCCTCGAAGTCTAGAATAATGAAGTCAGCTGGGAAGATGAATTTTCCAATTTGCAGCAGCACATCTTCAATCACTCCTTCGGGGTAGGCTATGGACCTATCAGCTAATTGCAACATCACGGTGGTTGGTCTCGGAGCTCCCAGACCTAATTGCTTAAACAAGGATAACGGCATCAGATTTATGCTTGCACCCAAATCACACAGAGCACGTCCCACGTTAATATTACCGATTTGTACTGGAATAGTGAAGCTGCCAGGGTCCTTAAGCTTTTGGGGAAGCTTGTTTTGGACCCTTGATGTGCACTCCTCAGTAAGTGCAACCGTCTCGAACTCAGTCAATTTCCTCTTATGAGCCACTATGTCTTTTATGTACTTAGCGTACTTTGGAATTTCACGAAGTACATCCACTAATGGAATATTTAATTGAACCTGACTCAACATGGAGAGAAATTTGTTGAACATGCGATCGTCATTCCTTTTCTGCAATCTTTGGGGGAAAGGTGGTGGTGGCCTTGTAACCTCCATTCGCTCTGAACTTGCATCATCTTCCTTTGACTCTTGTGTTGCCTTAGGTGTCAACTCCCCCCAGGTATAGGTTTTTCTTTTATCTTCCTTGGCGCTTCCTCTAGTTCCCTCCCGTTTCTAAGTGTAACTGCATTAATTTGAGGGTTCTTCTCTGTATCACTGGGAAGTGAGCCTGTAGGTCTAGTATTTTGGTTTGCTGCTAACTGCCCCATTTGCCTCTCAAGATTTCTGAAATCGGTCATGAGCTGTTGATTGTCTAGTAACAACTTTTTCAGCAAGTCATTCGTACTTTCTTCCATTTGTTGGGGTGGCTTCTGAGGTTGAGTAAAATTCCCTTGAGGCCTATACTGATTCTGTTGACTTCCGCCCCATGAGAAGTTAGGATGATTCCTCCAGTTTGGGTTGTAAGTGTTCCCATATTGCGCATGTTGATTCATAGGACCTCTGTTTTGTTGTCCCACATAGTATATAGATTCAGGATTCGTGGGGCACATGTCAATCATATGACTGTCTCCGCATAGTTCGCAACAAATAGACATCTGCTGTACATGTTGCATTTGTTGTGTTGTCATTCTATTCATCTGATTTGCCAATTTTGCTATATCGGCTCTCATGGCGGAAAAGTCATCAAGCTCAATCAAACCGGCGGCCTTCTGTTTAATTACCCTTCGTGAATCCCCCTCTCCTTGCCAATTATGGTCATTAGCAGTGAAATTATTTAGCAGGAGTTGTATTTCACTATACGGTCTTGCCATGCAACTACCCCCACAAGCTGAGTCAAGATTCATCTTTGATGCTTCATCTAACCCATCAACAAAAGTGTGACCCAATACCTCATCAGTTTGACAATGATGCGGGCAGTCTCTGAGTAGTTTCTTGTATCTTTCCCAAGCTTGACGAAGTGTCTCGCCATCCCGTTGTTGGAACCCAAGAATTTGGCTCCTCAACGACTTTGTCTTCTTAGTTGGGAAAAACTTGATCAGGAATTTCCTTGCTAGATCATCCCAAGTGTGGATAGAGTTCGCGGGCTCCTTTTGCAACCATTCTTTAGCTTCCCCCAACAGTGAAAAAGGGAATAGTGTCAGCCTGACATAGTCCTTGGAGACGTTCGGATAATTGTAAGTGTCCGTGATTTCCAAGAAGTTCTGAATATGCCTCTGCGGGTCCTCATGAGATAGACCCACATATTGTCCTGTGGACTGAATCAGCTGTACCATGTACTGTTTGAGTTCAAAATGCCCAGTGATATCAGGCTTCACAATAGCCTGAGTCATATTCGCAAGATTGGGCCTTGCGGCTTCGATTACCGGACGCTCTTCATTGCCTGCCATATCTATTGGCTGTGGTTGGATTGCGATGTCCAAATCTCTTTCTATTCTCGTTCTAGCTTCGTGTTCCCTTCTCACTCTATGTAATGTTCGTTCGATTTCTGGATCAAGAGGAATGAGGTTGTTTGCACTTCTACTCCTCTGCATTCGAGAGTAAACCCTGCGTTGACACAAACCAGGCAAACTGAAAATTAAAACTTGAAAACAAATATCTAATAAAAGCTTAACTTAGTCACGTAGCTAATTTCTAAGTCCCCGGCAACGGCGCCAAAAACTTGTTGCGACCAAACACACTCACGCAAGTATACGCGGTCGTCAAGTAATAAAGTGACTAAAAGTCGGATGTCGAACCCACGAGGACTTATGATTAACTATTAACTAAATTAGACTATCCTAATTATCTAAACAAGAATTAAACCTAAAAATATTTTATTCTAAACTAATTAAATAAGAAAATATAAATAATGAACTTTGAACAGAGAAAGAGCAGATTTTTATGATATCAATGTAATGAAAACGATCTAGGGTTATGGGCTATCTAACAATCCTATTGTATTCTTCAATTGAATTGACCGACTAATTTATCTAGCTTATTGGTTGACAGGGTTAATATTGCTCATAAGAATCTGTCGAGTTCTTACTCGCCTATTCAAGCTAACCTAACGCCTATATGTCTATGGAGTTAGAATCAACAAGAACGCATTTATAATTCCTGTAAATCAACCAAGCAAGGCAATTAGGTATATGTCTATCCTAACCACGAATCCGTTCCCCGATGCCCGAGTTCAAGAACTTGCCCTACTCAATCCTATATGCAATATAGAATTCCCACTTTCGAGTTCAATTCTAGATTCGTAGATAATATTCAATTGGTGATCAAGCAATTAAATAATTAAGTGCAAGATTGAATAAATAAACTAATATGATAAATCAAGAAGTCAAAATCAATATCCGAATAACAATAGTCATGAAAGAACCACAACCCTAGAACGTGAAGTTTAGCTCCACATAGACATGGTAGCCAAACAACAAATCATATAAAGAAACATAAAAATTACTAAGTTTGGTGGGAGAAAGAAGAAACTTGATGAATTCCGGCCTCCACAGCTTTTTCCTGGCTTTTTCCCTCTTCCCAATATGTTAGATAACCTAAAGGAGGCGTTTTTGGCTTATATATTGCGTACAAAAGTCGTGGGCCAAAGCTCTCCTATTCCTAGTCCAAATCGGCTTCAGGGATTGATGCTAAGGTGGATGCGACGCATCCAGCTTGTCCTCTATTTCAATTTTTGCCTGCGAAGGTGGATGCGACGCATCCACCTTGTCCTCTATTTCTCAGCTTGCATGCGATGGTGGACGCGACGCATCCAGCTTCACTTCTACTTCCCAGTTTCGCACGCGATGGCGGACGCGATGGCCCAACTTCACTGCTAAGGTTGCATGCAGGATGATGTTTTCCTAGGTTGGATGCGACGCATCCAACCCTTCTTCCTCTAGCTAAACCACCTTTTCTTCATATTTTGCACTCCGAACACCTTAAATCGTCACACATAACTTAATTAGTCATCAAACCAATAATTACACCATGTTGGGTGTTTTAAAGATTAAATAACATCAAAAAGTGGTTAAAGCATGGGCAAAGTAACATCAACACATATCGAAATATGCCAAACATCAGTGCCCGCAGAAGCGGAAGTGAGGAGGTCAGGCAGTGGCCGCAGGTGCCAGGTCTTTTCCCCACCTGCGTAGTCGTAGATGCAGATATGGAGCGCAAGTGAAAAGTTGGGGGTTTTAATGATTTTCCTCAGGTGCGGAGGTTCTTGCATAGATGCGGCACCTCATGTGCACATATTTAGCCGCAGGTGCAAAAGACCTGGGCAGAAACTATAAATAGAACTTTTCGCGAATTTTGGATCATTTTCACCATTTTCAAGTTGGTTTTTGGAGCTTTTGGACTGATTTTGAAGGGAGATTCAAGGGTTTTCAGTGAGGTAAGTTGCTTGGGCTCTAATACTTCTATTTATGGTATTTTTCCATTGTATTATCACCTAATTAGTAGGATGTTTGGAGTGAAATAAGGGGTTAGGGCTTGGGATTTTGGAGAGAGTAATTTGGGGATTTGAGGGACCAAATGAGGTCAAATTTTGATGAATTTAGTATGGGTAGACTCGGGAGTGAATGGGCTTTCGAGTTTTGTGACTTTTGTCGGATTTCGAGACATGGGCTCGGGGGCCATATTTGAGTGAATTTTGGGATTTGGCCTATAATTTGGTATTTTCCTTGTGGGATTCATTCTTTAGCTCATATAGATCGTATTTTATTGCTTGTGGCAAGATTCGGGTCATTTGGAGGACGGTTCGAGAGGAAAGAGCATTTCAGAGTAGGAGTTCTACATTGTTGAGGTAAGTAACAGTTTTAAATCTGGTCTTGAGGGTATGAAACCCGGAGTTTGGTATAATGTGACTGTTTGGAGGTGGTACCCATGCTAGGTGACGGGCGTGTGGATGTACGCCGTGATGGATTGAGATTTGGTCCATCCCGGGAGACTGTGAAGTCTAATAGCCTTTATTTGTGTTTATATGCATTCCTCTCTACTACAACTTGACTATTTTCATGTTAGAAATCATGCTTAGGTTATATTCCTGCTCATGGTAGTTATACTCAGTCATAGTGATTCTTGTACATGTTTACCTCAGTCTCTGTTAGTTGTTTTGCCTGATGATATACTGTAACACTTTGATTTGGGCTATTTTCCCTCTCTTTATTGAGAGTTGCGAGACTAGAGAGGTTTATGACTGAGTAAGGCCGAGGGCCTAGTTGTGAGGTATTGTTATATGGCACGTAAGTTGTCCGTGCGGATCCTTATATTTATACTATGGCACGTAAGTTGTCCGTGCGGATCCTTATATTTATACTATGGCACGTGAGTTGTCCGTGCAGCACGTGAGTTATCCGTGCGGATCCAGATATGATATTATAGCACGTGAGTTATCCGTGCAACTCGTGAGTTGTCCGTATGGATTATAGTGCTTGATCTGTAGGAGCCCCTCATGAGTCTGAACACCCCCAGTGAGCGCAAGTACCTATTGAGCGTGTGCATTGAGGGCTGAGAGTTGAGTGTTGAGTTATTGAGGGTTTGAGTGACAGTGTCTGTGAGGTTTCATCTATTTCACTTTGTTGTTGCATTTAGCTGATAATTTTTTGGCTGGAATTGGTAATTATGCAACTGATCTTTTACTCATGTTTACTCTTAACTGTGAAAATTATCAACTGAATTGTTCTGTATAGCTCGTCACTACTTCTCGATTCCTTATTTATTTATGTTACTTACTGAGTTGGTTGTACTCATACTACACCCTTCACTACATATGCAGATCCAGGTGTGTCTAAGCACAGAGATTGTTGAGTCCAGGTCTGTTTGAGTTTCGGAGACTGCAAGGTAACTGCCAGCGTCCGTAAAACCTTCTTACTCTTTCCACATTTGTTGCCGTTTTGTACTGATATTTAGACATTGGCTGTAATAGTTTTAAATAATTAGACACTCATGACTTGGTGACACCCCGATGTTTGGGGCTCGTTTTTCCTCACTTTGTTCCAAATTTGAGTTTAACTTTGATTTTATGAAAGATTCTTGACATGGAAAGTTTTACTTTACTTTTATATTTAGTTTGGAAATATTTTTGGGAAGGTCGGCTTGCCTAGTACCACCGATAGGTGCCATTACGACATGTTAGAGTTTGGGGTCGTGACATTATGTTCGCATTTGTGAAGGACACCCCACTCGCAAATGCAAGCCAAGCTTCGCAAATGTGAAACTGCTCTACATAACACAGTGTCACGAATGCGACACAAGAGCCACAAAAGCGATCACATCACAGTTTGCAAAAGCGAACCTTTCTTTGCAAAAGCGAAGACCCAGCACCTAGCCCATGTTCGCATTTGCGAGCCTGACATCGCAAATGTGAGGCTTGCAATTTGAATCAGGTTCTAGCAAATGCAAGACCTGCAACTTCATACCAGCAACTGCTGAGCATCAGCAATTCCAAACTCAATCATAACACATCCAAAACTCACCTGAGCCCCTCGAGCTCCAATCTGAACATCCAAACAAGTGTAATAACATTATAGAGACTTGCTCGCTAACTCAAATCATCAAAAATATCAAGAATCGATCATCAAAACTCAAAATTTCAACTTTGAAACTAATTTTCCAATTTTTTACATAATGCGTCGAAATGCGTTCGATTCATTTGGGACCCCAACCAAACGTGCGTACAAGTCCAAAAATATCATACGAACCTACCTAAATCTTCAGAGTATCGATCCAAGGTCATTTACTAAGAACGTTGACCGTGGTTGACCTAAACCTTATTTTAAGTCAATAATCATGTTTCTTCAAAATTTCACATAATTGTTTTTCGAAAAACGACATAGACCACGCACGCAAGTCATATAACATCAAATGGAGCTATAGAGGGGGGAGGGGGGGGGTCTCAGAACATAAAAAAAGGTGTTAATACTAAAAATAACCTATTAGGTCATCACATAAAGTACTTGAAGTGTGAAATGAGTGCTAGAAGAAGTAAAGAGGGAACTTGGGTGACTTTTGAGTAGAACCAATAAAAGGAAAAATAATGCACTTGCATTGTAAGAAATACATCACTAGCAGGAATTGTAGAAGAAATTTTTGTTTGTTGGTGAAAAGAAAAGAAAAGAAAGAAAGAAAGAGAGAAAGAAAAATCTGAAAAATATATGTAGATACATAAATTGACATCTTGTCCTTGCTTGTGGGTATAAATTAACGTAGTGCTTAAACAAAAAGGAAACATTGTGTTAGGATGATTTTGTTTGTAAAAATTGAAGTTGGGATTGAAGAATATGCGCTTAGAATTAATTGTGTGATGTATTAAAGTGCGTAGGAGAGTTAGTCCCTATTCTTAAATATATCCTACCTGTCCTTAGCCTACATTACAAGCATGAATAAGTCCTTATTGATTTTAGATCGAGCGAGCCTACATTAGTAAATGTTTACATAATGGGTAAGCCTATGGTACGTTTTGCATGCATGTGACTTCTTTGTGAGAGTGAGCGATTTCTTGGATATATTTTTGTTCTTAAACTATATTTGATCATGAGATTCACATGTGTGAATTCTACTTACTCAATTTGATTTTGTTGTAAGCGCACATGATTTCACGAGGGATATGTTACATTATTAGACTTATGTACGATATTGAGTGGTCAATCCATGAGCGCATTATGACATTAAGTCATTTTTTGAGGAACCGATTATTATAAGCATGTTGTCTTTGTTTTGAATATTTTTGAAGTATGGCATAAGTAAAGAGAAGTGTGTGTTCGATGTATATGCTATAGATTAATTATTTCTATCAACCATATATATATATATAAAAGTGTAATGTGCTCCAAATGTGTTAAGCATAAAGTTCTCAAGGATAATGTAAAGTGTTGGTTGCCTCGAGTACGAGTAATGTTTAAGTGTGGGGTAGTGATGTTTGGATATAAATGTATATATTTAGTACATTGCTTACCTTATATTATGGTGTTTAATCTTAATATGTGCGATATTTGAGCTTAATTAAGTTATTTTTATGCGTAGGATCATTGTAATATCAAGATGAGTGAAGGTTGCAGACAAGGATGCCGAAAGAACAAGAAAAGAGCATGAAAAAACAAAAACTAGACGAAGCCAAGGACGAGGCGGCGCCTGGCTCCTGGCGACCAACTGCTCGTGCCCAACATCGCGTCGTGAGGTTCCCAGCGCTCCACAAACCAGGCCTTACGAGGATAAAGGCCTGGTTCCCTCAGTCCATAAATTAAATATTTCCTACTCGATTTTGGACTTGGAGACTCCGACCCTAGCCTATAAATACTTCCTAAACATGATTAGTAAGGGGTTGAACAATATTTGAAGGCAATGCTTAGGAACGCAACGGAGCACGAATTTCATTGATTCTTCCATTCTCCATCTTGTATTTATAGCTTTTATGTTTAAAAATAATATTTTGTTTGTTGTTATGAACCCGAGTGGCTAGAAACCCTTTTGTTCTAGGGTTATAAGTTGTTAATGAATGTTATTATTTGACGGTTGACAATATTGCTTGATTTTATCATATTAATTTGTTTATTCAATATCGGGCTCAATTATTTTACTGCGTAGCTAACAGTAAAATACTATCTACGAATTTATAGTTGAATTCGAAAGTGGGAACTATAAATTGCACATAAGATTGAAAGGAGTAAGCTATTAAATCAAGGCATCGGAGAATAGATTCGTGATTAAGATAGACATTTTCTACTTGCCTTACTTGGTTAATTTTGCAGGAGATGTACATGCATTCTTATTAACTCTGATTCTATAGATGTATAGTATTAGGCTGACTGGAATAGGCGAGCGACGCATTGAAAAAACTTCGCGAGTGTAATAAACCTTGTAATCAACAAACTAGATAGATCAAGTAATTGAATCAACCGAAAAAATGCAATAGGAGAGACATTTATCCCATAACCCCGGAATATTCCCGTCTCATTGAATTTTCTCATAAGTGTTTGTTTGCTATATTTGCATCCTTGTTTTCTTGATTGTTTCTTAGTTCCATAGTAATTTTAATTAATAAAAATCACAACCATCTTCTTCAAAACCGCTTAAGCAATTAACTCATAAGTAGTTCAGTTTAGACTACAATTAATCATAAATCCTCACATGATGATAATTTCTCATCACTTAATTATTTATCAACCACGTATACTTACGTGTGCGTTTGGCCCCAACAATTATTGGTGGAGAAGGATGAAGAAGGACATTGCTCAAATGTACGCTTTTGCGGGCTCGCACCTGCGGACAAAACCTCGCAGGTGCAAAATTACCAGAACGAAACTTACCAATTCAAACTCAAATGATCCAAAACCCATCTGAAACTCACCCTAGGCCACCGAGACCTTTTTCAATCTAACCAACCAGTCCCAAGACATAACATGAACCTACTCAAGGTCTCAAATCACACCAAATAATATCAAAACTACAAATCTCACCTCAATTCAAGCCTAATAAACTTATTAAACTTCCAACTTCTAAAACTCACGCTGAACCACGTCTAACAAACTCAAAATGACCTCAGGTTTTGCACACAATTTCCAAATGACATTATGAACTTATTTAAGTTCCTTAAACAACAATACAAACCTGATAAATAACAAAATCAACTCCCTGTCAAACCTATGAATCTTTCAAACTTTTAAATTTTCAACTTTCGCCAATGAGAACCACATCAACCTAGGAACCTCCAAATCCAAATTAAGACATACACCTATATCCAAAATTACCATATGAACCTATTAGAACTATAAAAATACCATTCCTAGGTCGTTTACACAAAATTCAATCCTCGGTCAACTCTTACAACTTAAGCTTCCATAAATGACATTAAGTGATCCAAATCACTCCCGAATCTTCCTGAAGCCAAACCAATCAATCCTACAAGTCACAAAAAAATAAATACACATATGAAAAACATCAATTAAGGGGACGTAGCTCAAATACATAAAATGACCAACCGGATCGTTACAACATCTCCTGAACACAAATGCAAAGCAGTAGATCCCAGCCCTCCGTGAACACGACCCTTCTCCCACGAACGTGAAGGGTAAAACCTTGCCTGCGAAATCCTCTACAGAATGGATGTTATTCATGCTCCGTTCTATTTCATGTGTTTCTCTCGTATGCTATGATGGGTTGTAAGATTACTTGATTATTCACACGCTTGTTGTGGTCCAGTTTAGGTGTTGTGGTGATATATGAGCGAGATAACTCATGAGATGTTGACTTGCACTGTAGTTGTGCTTGCCTTTTCGTAGTGCATTATGCTATATGTCCCCCCCTCCCCCCTGGTTATGTGTATGCACTTTGCGTGCTTGATGTTGATGCACATATGTTTGTTGATTGTGAGCATTATGGCTTGATTGGTATTCTATGTATATTGGTATGTGAGATAGGGTTGCATGCCGCCAACAGTAGTATGTTAGGATATGACTCCTTGTGCTTATCTCGTGTGTTTTTGTTTCTCTTTTGTGGGATGTATTCATAGCATTATGCTTATGTTGTTATATCTATTCAACTTGTTGAACATTTCTCTTATTTGTATTCTCCTTCCATTCTTAGTTATATTCGAGTTGTTACTTGTTTGGCGCACGGTTCGCGTCATATGAGGTTCTAAATGGAATTTGGTGTGGCATATCAGTCAAGCATCTTGTACTGGGTGAAATGAGGTTATTGGACCTAGAATTTGCACAATCAGATTGGGATAAGATATGTTTGAAAGTATAATGTTATTACTCAGTTCATAATTTGGCTATTATTCTTGTTGGGTGAGGGAACTCAACTACTTGTTGGTTTGATGGGTGGTTATGAGTTTCAACGTGTTCCTTTCATCATTTTAATGCTACGAAGGTTTGGAACGAGATTTTTGTCACGACCCAAATCTCCCACCGTAGGTTGTCGTGATGGCACATGGTTTATAAGACTAGGTAAGCCTAACATACATGAAAAATAGCGGAAATAACAATAGAACTTCAATATTATACCATCTAGCTACCATAATAGAACTCAACAATACTACTGGCAATAACTCCCAAAATTTGGTGAGACTGAGTCATAAGCTCTACACGAATATACTGAAATATCCCTAATACATCACTGTCTAAATAAAGAGTATGCAACAGAGAAACAAGGGCAAAGGGTGACTCCGAGGCTTGCGAACACTGGGCAGATATACCTTGATGTCGCCAAGATGAATAGACAAATCACTGATGTCTAGCCTAATATAAGGTACCTGGATCTGCACAAAACGATGTACAGAAGCATAGTATGAGTACACCACAACGGTACCCAGTAAGTATCAAGCCTAACCTCAGTAGAGTAGTGATGACTCTAGGTCAAGATACCTATTAGGATAAGAAAACGAAGCTGAACAAGTATAATACGGTCTAAGAATGGAAACGAGAAAAATGAGGCCATAAATAAATACAACAAGATAGACTACATCTGAATTTAAAGCAATAAATGCAACAAGGGAGGAACACATAATAAGAACATCAAGAAAATAATGCGGACAAATACAAGTGAGGTAAATGAGAGATAACAACATGAATCACAACCGAGGTACCGTCTCGTAATCTCATTTCACAATCACAATCACAATCTTTCCTTATACCATTGTGTGAGCCTTACATTTAGATAGTTTTGAAAAACGTTTCCCCGAAATAGCTACACACACTTTAGCCCACCTTATGTTACCGGGTGGCTTCAAGTAATTCCCTTACTAGCAACACGCACATAAATCCCACCTTATGATGTTGCATGCACATCAACCCCTATCCTTATACCGTCACATGCGCGTCAATATCACAACATAATAACAACTCATACCACAAGTGCCCATATGTTACAACTTGCCAAAAGAATCAATAATACCAATATTTTCACAACAAATAGCCCATGGCTCAACCATAATATGTATAAGAGTCTCAACAATAGTAAACTGAAATTGAATAGCTCAATAAGAATGGTATTTCAACAGTTAACAACTTTGCCTCATTGTGATCGCAACTTTTACAACGTCAACACCAATAACTCAACAAGAAGCAATTCCATGAAAACAACTTCAAGTAAACAATTCAACAATTAAATAAATAACGGACAATAAGGAAGACAATAACTTCAACTAAAGTATATAAGAGCAATTAACAAGTAAAAGGTGGAACAAGTGTTAACAATGTCAAATAAGGCATGTGAGGGTAGATTAATATATGTAAGAGTAGACTAACAATGAAAATATAATATGCTATGATAATTCAATTAAAGGCATGAAAAGAGTCCAAATAGCCTAAACTGATCAAATACCACATATAACATGTGTACCCATGTCACACCCCAAACCTAGGGTGGCGTCGCTGGCACCCGGTGCCGTGCTGGCCCGAGCGAACCACTCTGTAACTCATGATCATTCGACCATAATTAGAACATACATAGGTCGAGTTGACTGAACTCATTCCTTTTGTAACTATCATGGGCCAACATGGCCACAACTCATAATGTACAAGTATAAGTGGGCAACACTGTATAACTGAACCATTTTTCTTAAAATATGAATACATATGGGCCGTCAAGGCCTCTGACATACTGTACAAAATGAACCTCTGTCTACAAAGCCTCTAAGATTATTTGACATCAAATGGGACAGGGTACCAGCCTACCCATAAGTCTGTAGTAAAATTCTGACACGATGACTCATAGACTCGGCTGCATTCCAAATGAGGTGGAGTCTTACCGATCCTTCGCTGAAGCCAATCTCGTCTACTATAAGGGCTCTTCAAACTGATTATCTATACCTGCAGGCATGAATGCAGTGTCCCCAACAAAACGAAGTCAGTACAAATAATGTACTGAGTATGTAAGGTAGAACTGAAACATAACAATAAGCCAACATTAATTAAAGACATATAAGAATCAACCTGAATCTCTGAAGTACCACCGTATATGCATACTTATTATACTCATATATATACAATGCTTCTCTTTAAGACTATTATCCATATCGTATGATGCATGACTGTCCAACTGATCAGTGGTAACTTCCCGACCGGCCGTAGCGCGGTGGTAAATGTATGACTGCCCGACCGGCCGTAGCTCGGTGGTAAATATGTAACTGCCCAACCGACCGTAGCTCGGTGGTAAATGCATGACTGCCCGACCGACCGTAACTTGGTGGTAAATGAATATGCATGTTTGCCCAACTGGTGGTAACTGCCCGACCAGCCGTAGCACGGTGGTAAATGAATATGCATGAAGATGCGTGTATCACTATATTATAAACATTAACATCTCTATCAAATACCTCAATAGGGAACTAGATACATACTTAGACATGCTTGAATATTACTTTACCGGAATGAATAACATAGACATCCTTAACTGCTAAGAGTAGAACCACATATGGAATAGTATTACGTTTACGTATCGTTACTTGGATCGTGCTAAAATAAAAGGAGTGATAATCTTAACATACCTGAACCGATTCTCTTGACAATCCCTCCAACATACGTCAAACGCAGCAAAGCATGTAACGGCGGATCGAAGTAGGGAATTCTTAAAAACATGCTCAAAATCAAACACAAATTGAGGGATAGTACAGCTGCCTGAACCACTTAGCAAGCGAAACTGCAATAAGATAAATATCCAGGCTGCTATGTTTTTCATTATACATGACCTAATCTGTATTTAAATGGCAATGATGATTATGCACGGACATGACGAACAGAATAATGCAAGATAGAGGATAGAAAGAGAGAGTTACTGGTGAAACTAATTGGTGAAACTAATTGGTAACTGTTCAATCACCCAACCCCTTTTTCTCCTAATCCTTATGAATTTAGGAAAGTTTCATAGCAGCTCAATTAGATGAGTTATTGTATCTCAAATAAGATAAGATCCAAGAACTGAAAGCAGGCTGCACATAATATTTTCACTTAAGATTCTGTGCACTAACATCTTTCATGAGGTGACACAACGTAAATTGACTTATAAGATTAAATGGAGACCAAAAGACGAGTAAACTTAAGATGAACCGAGTGTTGCTTTATTATAAACCTAGTCACCCTTACCATTGCATTAAGAGTCATCAATTTGGAATTGGAGGGGCTGCCACGTTAAGGGAGGGTTAAGCTTATCCAACAATGGTAATTAATTAGCTAATCTTTCATAAAAAATTAATATTTAACTCATTATCCATATAATTAAGAATTATCTCAAATTACATAAAATACTACTCACTTTTAACACACTTTATGTACTCTACTATCATGGTCGGTGGTTCTATATAAAATAAATACATACACTTATTATTTTATTAAAACATCCATGTAAAAAAATACATATATTTTCTCATCTTTTAATTTTGCTAATCAGGTATAAAGAGTACAAATTTTCGTACGCTTAATTCTTAAAATGGTAAAAACATAGCTTTCTTTTGTGAGAAAATAACTTCTATTTTTACAATAAGAAAAATCTCATTTATAAACTTTCTCATATTATGTGTATAATTTATCATATTCGAAAATAGTAATAATGGTAACTATCCAAAATTATATTTATAAAACTTTTACTAAAATACTCCACTTAAAAGAAAATACCACATTAACATAATATCTAACGGTATCAATGTTATTAAACTTACAGAGTCTAACAATAATATAGTCGCAAATCCTCTATAATCTCATGAATGGTCTTAATCCCTTCTAGCTCATATGGATTACTACGACTAATTTTAATATTAAATTACTGGATGTAACAACCCACTCGTCACCTTCCGTATACGGTTTTCACATATCACAAATAACACAATCAACCCAAATCCTAAGGGGTACTTTCCTTACATAAAGTTAGGCAAGATACTTACCTCAAATAAGCTAACGCAATCCACTAGTAAGCCTTTTCCGCGATTATCTAACTCCGAACGACTCGAATCTAGCCAAAATAACTTTATACCATAAATACAAATCACAGAAAACTATTCCGTATAATAAAGTTGCAATCTTTAAAGAAAATAAAAAAAGTCAACCCTGGGTCCGTGTCTCGGATCCTGACCAAACATACAAATTCCGAACACCCATTCAATAATGAGTCCAACCATACTAAAATTATTCAATTTTGACCTCAAATCGACCTTCAAATCCTCAAAATATAGCTTAGGAAGTTTTCACAAAATTTTCCAATTTTTTCCAACTCAAAATACTAATTAAATGATAAAAACAATTATGGATTCATGTATAATAGTCAAATCCGAGTCAAGATCACTTACCCAGATCAACTCCTTGAAAAACTCTTCCAAAATCGCCCAAAATCGAGGTCCCTAGCTCAAAAGATGAAAATAACTCTAACCCTCGATTTGAAAATTAAATATCTGCTGCCCAATTATTACCTTACACGATCGCGGTGAACAATTTATACCAGCCCACAAAATCCTCATACGCGATCGTGAAACTTTAGTCATGAACGCGATGACCGGTGATCTTCAGGCTACACGATCGCGGTCAAGGCCACAAGAATGCGATGAACAACGCGTGCCTCCCGACAGCCTCTCATTCCTTATATGCGAACGCGGTCCCACGCACGCATTTGCAATGTACAAGCACCCCAACCATGGTGATCGCTTTCCAAACTTTGCAAACGTGAAGAGTAAAAATCCATCCGACACTAAGGACTCCACGCGATTGAGGCATATCCTCCGCGAACGCGATGAAGGAAACCAGAAGCACAGAAAACCAGCAGTCTCAACACATGCATAAATGGTCCGAACTCCATCCGAAACACACCCAGGGCCCCCGAGACCTCATCCGAACAACCAACAAGTCCTAAAACATGATACGAACTCGCTCGAAGCCTCAAACCACATCAAATAATACCAAAACCTTGAATCGCAAATCAATTCAAGCCTAATGAACTAATGAACTTTCAACTTCTAAAATTAATGTCCAAATATACCAAACTACTTCTGAATGACCTCAAATTTTGCATACAAGTCATAAATGACACAATAGCCCTATTCCAACTTCTGAAACTGAAATCCAAGCCCGATATCAATAAAGTCAACTTTCGGTCAAACTTCTCAATCTTCCAAACCTTCAACTTTCCAACTTTCGCAAATTCAAGCCAAAATGACCTACGGACCTCCAAAATCAATATCCGGACATACGCCTAAGTCCAAAATTATCATATGAAGCTATCATAACCAATAAAACCCCAGTCCAGAGTCGTCTAACTTAAGCTTAACTCTTGTCAACTCTTTCAACCTAAGCTTTCAACTTTGGGACTAAGTGTCCCAATTCACTCCGAAACTTACCCGAAACCAAACCAACAACCCTGGCAAGTCACATAACCATAATATAACATATATGAGGAACTAAATAGGGGAACGAGGCTAAAATACTCAAAATAACTGGCCGGGTCATTTCAGTTTTATATGATATGAAGTATATTACTGGTACGAGATTTGGTAATGAGCAGCTATTGTGGTTGCAAGTTATGGCTATGAGTACATGAGTTATGCGGTACATCATGTTGGTATATTTTAGGATTATATATACGACTTGATGCAGCTTGTGAGGACTGGTACAATATATATGTATACGGATTTGGTCTTATAGAGAATTTCGGATGTTGGAATTTAGTTATAAGGCTTATTGACTAAGGTCGAAGGAAGAACATTCAGTCAGATTGTGTTAATAGACTTATATGGATTGAGTTGACATGATATCACCTGTGGGTATGTGTATGGCGAGCTTGTACAATATTTTGGCATATTTGGAATGACTCTTTGCACGTTAGAGGACGAACGTATGTTTAAGTGTTTTGATATCATACCTACATGTGACATGAGATCACATATGGGTATGTGAATGGCAAGCTTATGCAATGTTTTGGAATCTTTGGAGCGATTCTTGGCATGTTCGAACACGAACGTATGCTTAAGTGGGGGAGAATATAACGACCTGACTGGTCGTTTTGAGCGTTAGCATTTCGTTCAGTGATTTGATACTTTGAGTAGCTTCACATGATGTATTATGACCTGTGTGTATGGTTGGGTTTTATTTTCAGGAAGTTCGAGATTGATTTGATAGAGTAATTCTCAATTTAGAGGCTTTAAGTTAGAAGAGTTGACCAAGATTTGACTTTTAAGAAAATGACCTCGAAATTGAGATTTTAGGTTTGCAATAGGTTTGTATGGTGATTATGGACTTGTGCGTATGTTCGAATTTGAATTTGGAGGTTTCTAGAAGGTTTTGGTTCTATTTGCCAAAAGTTGACAATTTAATTGGAGAGTTCATAAGTTTGATCGGGAGTTGAATTTGGTGTTACCGTGCTTTAATTGGTATCCCGAGACTTTGAATAGGTTCATTTAGTTGATTGGAACTTGTGTGCAAAGTTTGGTTATCATCCAGAATGTCTGAGTGTGATTGAGACACATTTGGTGAAGTTTGAATGTTTGAAAGTTAGGATATAGATTCGATCTTTAATTCTTGGTTTTGATGTTTCTATTCATGTTTTGAGACTTTGGATAATTCATAATAAGATATTTGTACTTGTTGGTATGATTGGATGGGGTCCTGAGGGACTCGGGTGTGTTTTGGGTCATTGGTTCAGAGACTAGTTAAGTTAAGTATTTAGAGTTTGTCCATGGTCAACATCGGGTCAAGATGGCATCTTTTTAGTATTTGGAGTGCGCAAGTAAGTTTATAACATGTTTTATTTTTTAAATGCATATATGGTTTGTGTCCAGGAGGTGCCAGATTGAGTTTCTAGGTGGTTTTGGATCATTTCGGTGAAGTTTGGGATTGCTGGTGCTGCTGATACTTTACAATTGCGAACTTTTGGCTGCAATTGCTAACTTCGCATTTGCAAACTTTTGTTCGCAATTGTGAATATGTGGTTGCAACTGCAAACATACACAATTGCGAACTTTTTGTCACAAGTGCGACATCTGTAGCTGGTTTAAGAGTTGGAATTTTGGGATTTTAGCTCATTGTTTCATATTTTGAACACTAGAATTGGTGATGGGCGATTTTTATTTTCGTACAAGGTAAGAGTGTAAGTGATCTATACCAATTTGTGATTATATTTCAAAGCGAACATGGATTTCGACCAAAAAAACATGCAATTTCAATGTGTAATTTGAGGTTTTTGACTACACTTTAAGATAGTGTATTTTAGAGGATTTGAGTATCTATTTGGACTCGGTTTTAGAATCTAATCATATATTTGGACTCGAAGGGTATGGGTCATCAGATTTTGGTATTGGTTCCGGGTTTCGGGCATGTGGGCCTGGGGTTGACTCTTGTTGACTTTTGATGAATTCTTCAAAGATCGAGGTTTTTTTTATTGGGATTACTTTCTATGGCATTGGTTGGCTTTCTTGATTGATGATTATCTATATTCGACCCGGTTTTGAGGTGATTTCTCAAGGAAATACGATTTTGGAGGTTTGGACTAACCCTGATGAGGTAAGTTTGGTTTGAGGGAATTTTTCCTAATAAATGACATTGTTTGCTACTTACAGGGGTGATATATATGCGAGGTATGCATTTGCCGTGAGTATTCATGCTTGAGGCAGATTCTTGATTACTTGATGCCTTATTAAATTACGTGTTCTTCTTGAATTATGCTTCACTTGATTCCTATGATAACATGAGCACAAATATCCATGCTAGAGATCATATCTTAGTTTATGATATCCTAATTGAATGTGATGGACTATTCTTAAGGTTGTTAACTTACTTGATTTAAGGTCATATTTTATATCATGAACACATATCTATATCCGTTATTCTTGTGATACTTGAGTTTCCATATTCATGCTAAAGATCATGCTTAAGTTTTGTTATGATACCTGAACATTATGGTTATTGAAATGTTGGCTTGCCTATTAGTGCAAAAGTTAGGATTATCTCTCCCGTGGAGTGCTATTCTTTATTACTCTTCTTGATATTATCTGTGCTTCCCACCTTGCTTGTTACCGTTTTACAGATGCTTGGTGAGGAAGAGTATATTGCACGAAGGTATTTCCGTGCTTGTGAGGAAGATTGATTTATGCATGAAGGATGTTTCCGTGCTTCTTGACATTATTATTATGCACAAAGAGTGTTTATGTGCTTCTTAACATAATTATTATTGCACGAAGAGTGATTCTGTGCTTGGTGAGAAAGAGAGATATAATATTGGCACGAAGGGTGTTTCTGTGCAAGTGAGGATGAGAGTTCATGGCATGAAGGGTGTTTCCTGCAAGTGAGGACGCGAATCATGCATTATAATGTGTTACGTCTCCCTCCTATATACATTTATGCCTCTTCCTGAATTTTTATTGTTGCATCTATGGTTTCTATCCTTTTTGTTGTTGTTACATCTATGCCTTCCATCATATTGCTATTATTCCATCTATGCCTTCTATCCTGTGTTGTCTTCTATATGCTTCCTTTCTTGACTTGTTATTGTTACATCTCTAACTTCTATCTTATTTGTTACTGTTATCTACATGCCTCTACCTTGTTTGTTACTATTGTATACATGCCTTCTACCTTGCTTGTTGTTGCTACTTCTGTGTCTATTACCCTTGTTGCTGCTGTTACATATATGCCTTCTACCTTGCTTGTTATTGCTACATTTCAGTCTAGTACCTTCATTGTTGTTGTTCCATCTATGCATTCTACCTTATTATTACTGTTAGCTATATGTCTTCTACCTAGTTTGGTGTTGTTATACATGCGATTGGTGAGAAGAGTGGTATTACACAAAGGGTGTTTCGTGCTTGGTGAGAATGAGATAAATGCACGAAGGGTGTTGCCATGCCGTTTGATTTGATATCCTGAACATAACCATTTTTATTATACGAGTTTGTAGTTATAGCTTATATTTGTTCACTTATATTGTTCTTCCTCACATACTTGATTTAGTGGAGAGGTTTGGTTGTGACATTTGTGAAACATGTTTAGTATTTCTTTATTCGATCATTTCATTATTACTTGCCTTCCTCCTTTTTATTTCGATTGCTTACGAACTACACAAGTTATATTAAGTGAGTACCTTTTGACTTATAAACCTCTTCACTACTTCTCCGAGGTTAGTGAAGATACTTACTAAGTATATGGGGTCACTTGTACTAATACTACACTTCTACACCTTGTGTGCAGATATTTTGAGATAAGCGGATGCGGAGTTCGAGGGCAAGCATTAAAGACCACAACATTCCATTCACCTACTATTATTTGTTCATAGTAGTCTAGGATTTCGATATTCGGTTTACGTACACTTCAAATAGATGTTGTACTATATCTTTGTACCAAAGTTGTATTCTTAATCTTAGTAGCTCATGACTTGTACTACCAGTCCTTGAGATAGTCGTATTGGATGCTTTTGTAGTATTACTTATTATTACAGATGATTTCTCATTGTAGTTGTAACTTATAATATTTGGCTTACCTAGCGGGTTGGATTAGGTGCCATCAAGACTTGGTGGGATGTTTGGATCATGACAAGTTGGTATCAGAGTTTTAGGTTTATAGGTTCTACGAGTCATGAGCAAGTATCTAGTAGAGTCTTGCGAATCGGTATGATGACATCCATACTTATCTTCAAGAGGCTACAAGGAATCTAGGAAACTTCCCTTCTTTCTTTTCTTATCATGCGGCCTTGATTCAGCTTGAAGTCTTAATCTCCAGCGTTTTTCTCTACAATTCGTGTGCGATGCTGATTACTCAGATTTAGATGTGCACTGATGGCTTGTGATGTTGCGGATAGGTTACAGATGGTTATGGATACTTGATTATCGCTTAGATGTGTTGTACGGTCTTGAGATGTGGATGTGTTGGTGGATCTTTCAGTTGTTCATTTGAGGAATGAAGTGGACTCGTATATCTTGTTGTCGAGTGCAGACTTGTGAAGATTAATTGGTTGCCCAGTTGTTGTGACCATTGTAGGGTGATAGGAAGATGTCGATTTGAGGTTAGCAGGTGGGTTATCTCCTGCGAGAAGATTTGAGGTTGTGTGTTTCATATGAGGCTTCTATTTAGTCGAATGCATATATTACCATTTCGGAGAACTTGAGGTAGTTGGCTTGACTATCACTAGGATGAGTATGAACTCGGCAGATGATCAGTGTATTTTGACTAGTGCTATGTGAGCTTATGAGGAGATTCAGCTAGATAACAGCACGAAGTCATGGCAAGTATTGTGGGTTATAAGATTATGTGTTTGTGGCTCCACGCCAAGTGGGGTAGCCTACCATCGATGATCGGGTCATTTGAGCATGTGTTGCTGTAGTTCCTGAACTTGGGTGCACTGTGGTTTGTATATGGTTTGAGAAAGGTGTCATCGATGATTATTTGTGCAAGGAATGTACTGTATGCATGATTTATTACACCTTATGGATATATGGGGGTTACGGAGTGGCTTTGATTTGATGTTCCTTTGTGGATGTAGTGTGCAAGAGGAAGAAATTTCTTGGTTGCTTCTTTCGGGTTATTTATGTGCTAGCGAAGTGCTAGTTATCCGGCATGTTTCTCTATACATTCGAGACTTGGTCGGAGTGAGTAACTCTCGAGAATGGTTTTTTGTGGGTTCAAGATTTATATGTGGTAATTAAGGATTTTCGGATTTGTGTATGGCTAAGATCTAAGATTTGCATTAGATGGTGCCGAGACTTGCATTATTTCTATATAATTATTGATTCTACATAGAAGTACTAGAGAGATGAAAGGAACAACTTCAGATTCACATAATTTCTCTTTAGAGCGAGTATTTCGGTTTGAGTTACTTTTGGGTTTGACAGTCTACGTGACTTGGTTGATTTAAAATGGATTCAATTATGATGGATTGGCTAAGTGCTAATGGGTTTCGAAGAGTTCACGATGGTTTTGACCACAACTTGAGGCCGATGTCTTCTATGGGTGTAGGAAGTTTGTTGCATGTCATGATTATCTCTTGAATTGAGTTAAGTGGAAGGTTTCTTGTTTATGGAGTGTATATACTACATGTGATTTAGAGTCGATAACAGCGTTCTCGTATTTTCATATCATGGCATGATCGATGCAGTGAGTCGTAAGACATTGGGATTGAATGGGTGATGTTCCGGTTCAATTTTGGAAGGAAGGTCATGTGTTCTAGACAGAATGGGAGATCCAAATGTTCAAGAGAATGCTAGCACTATCTTGTATTGCCTGAGAAGGATGTATGTTGTGGAAGACGCATTCAGTATTGAGTTATAGATTCTTGGCTAGTACTATAGAAATCGTGTGGTTGGTAACCGTTGATAGCTGGAGTTTACTACTTGATGTGGAAGATTATAGAAGTATTTTGCATGATGGGATTGAGTATGCTTGATGTGTCAATCATTTAAGTGGGGGATTTAGAGATCAGGTGTGGAGATTTCGAAATTTTAAAGTTTAGAGACTCGATGTTCTAAGAGGTAGACTATTCATTTGGTTGCGAATTGTGAAAATGTGTTGAGGACTAGACAATTGATTGTATGTGTTATGGGTAGGTCACCGTGGACTTCTATAAGGCTACCTACCTATTTTGTAATGGTTTGAAACGGTTGGGGCCTATTGGTGGGCCTAATGTGAGTGTGTATTCTACAGCGGATTGGATTAGTATATTCATGCACGACATTTACTCTGGGCTCGTCATTGGACACAATGGATGTTATTTGTCACGACCCAAAATCCTAACCTGTCGTGATGGCGCCTATCGTGGTACTAGGCAAGCTGACATTTACTAAATAAATCCAACACCTTTTATAGAAAATAGATTTAAGCAGTTTAAACAATAAAGATTTCATAAACGGGATAGAAACCCAAAATACAATGCGAGAATTTCTAACATCGGGGTGTCACTGAGTACATGAGCATCTATACATCACAAGTCCGAAAAATACTGTCTATGATAATCTGAAACTAAATACAATAAGTAGAAAGATAGGGAAGGAGAAATACGGTCTGTGAAACTCCAAGCTGTTATCTCGATAGTCTCCGAGAATCCGAACTCCACAACTCAGCAACCGCCGTGACCGGATGCACCTGGGTCTGCACACAAGGGGCATGGTGTAGCGTGAGTACAACCAACTCAGTAAGTAACAAGACTAAATAAAGAACTGAAAGTATTGATGAGGTTTACAGTTATAGTTCAATTACAGTGATTTTAACATAGGAAGGTAGGCATGCTTTCAAGTTCGACAATTAAGGCCAAAACAGTAATTTCATGTCAAGTTCAACTGAAACAAAGTGTAATATCTTTTAGAAATTTTCAAGATAGTGATACATGGAAGCTAAGTTCAACAAATATAAAATCAAATGCATCCTCTCAGAGCCACAGTCACTCAGCCCTCCCATTCACTCAGCACTCGGCACTCGCACTCAGTAAGTACCTGCACTCACAGGGGGTATGTGCAGACTCTGGAGGGGCTCCTTCAGCCCAAGCGTTATAATCTGCACGGACAACTCACGTGCTATAATATAGTATCTGGATCTGCACGGATAACTCACTTGCTATAGTATAGTACCTTACAATCAGGCCCTCGACTTCACTCAGTCATCATCCTCTCCGGTCTCTCGGGCTCTCAGAAATCATAATAAGCAGCCCAGACAACAATGATATGATGTATCAAAAATGAACAATAGAGACTGAGATATAATAAACAACTAAACTGTGACTGAGTACAAACAGTAATTTAGCAGATAATTCAACATGTACACGACCTCTGTGGGTCTCTACAATGCCAACACGTGGTCTAAACATGATTTGTGGTTAGATTTCTCTAATACATGGGGAATGTACAGATAACAACAGATTATACAACTACATGGTTCCATAGAATTTGACCAAGCCGCAATTCCTACGGTGCACGCCTACACGCCCGTCACCTAGCATGTGCGTCACCTCAAAATCAAATACATGACACATAATACGGGATTTCATACCCTCAGAGTTAAATTTAGAACTGTTACTTACCTCAATACGAGCAAATCTCTACTCCAACACATCCTTGCCTCATGAAACGGCCTCTGAATGCCTCGAATCTAGCCATAAACAATGCGATAAAATCAATACGAGCTAAAGGAATCAACTCCATAAGAAAATGCTAAGTTATTAATCAAAGTAAAAAATCAGCCTCAAAGCCGGCCCCCGGGCCCACGTCCCAAAATTCGATAAAAGTCACAAAATCCGAAATCCCACTCAACCGCGAGTCTATCCATACCAAATTTATTAAAGTCCGACACCAATTCGTCACCCAAATCCCCAAATCAAACTCTCCAAATCCCTAGCCTCAAACTCCCAATTTACACCTTAAATACACACAACTAGGTGGGAAAATCAATGGGGGAGCAATATTATTGATAAAAAATGAGCACAAGAGACTTACCTCAAGAATCCCCTCGAAAACCCTCTCAAAAATTGCCTAAACAGTGCTTGAAATGTTTGAAATGAAGCAAAAAATCGCGAACCCTTGTTTTAATAATCTGCCCAGGCTTTTCGCACCTGCGGCCAAATAAACACACCTGCGGAACCGCTTATGCAGAAATCAATTAAGTCCCCCAGGACCGCATCTGTGCTCCAGGTTCTGCACCTGCGGAGGTACTTCTGCGGCTCCTTTCTCTCTTCTGCGAGAACGCACCTGCGATCCCTACTCTACAGGTGTGATTACACCAGAAGCTGGTGAGCTTCAGCATTCCCACAAACTTCAAATCGATACGATAACCATCCGAAATCAACCCGAGGCCCTCGGGATCTCAACCAAACATACCATCAAGTCCCAAAACATCATACGAACTTAGTCGAGCCCTCGAATCACCTCAGACAACATCAAAAACATGAATCACACATATATTCAAGCCTAATGAACTTCGAACTTCCAATTTCTACAACCGATGTCGAAACATATCGAATCACGTTCGATTGACCCCAAATTTTGCATACAAGTCACATTGGATATTACGGACCTACTTTAACTTACGGAATCAGAATCCAACCCCGATATCAAAAAGTCCACTCCCGGTGAAACTTTTTAAAAATTCTAACTTTTGCCATTTCATGCCTAATTCCACTACGGACCTCCAAATCACAATCCGGACACGATCCTAAGTCCAAAATCACCTAACGGAGCTAACCAAACCATCAAAACTTCGTTCTGGAGTCGTTTCCTCAAAGATCAACATCCGGTCAATCATTTCAACTTAAGCTTTCAACCTTGAGACTAAGTATCTCATTTCATTATAAAATCACACCGAACCCGAACCGACTATCCCGACAAGTCACATAACAGATATAAGGTATACAAATGAGCAGTAAATGGGAAAATAGGGCTACAACTCTCAAAACGACCGGCCGGGTCATTATACTATTTATGCCCCAATTTATTTACTGTGTTTCTCTCTTATGCTATGATGGGTTTTAAGATTACTTGATTATTCACACGCTTGTTGTGGTCTTATTTAGGCCTTGTGTCAATATATGAACGAGATGACTCATGAGATGTTGACTTGCACCGTAGTTGTGCTTGCCTTTTCGTAGCGCATCATGTTATCTATCCCCCCATGGTTATGTGTATGCACTTTTAGTGCTTGATGTTGATGCACATGTGTTTGTAGATTGTGAGACTTATGGCTCGATGGGTGTTCCATGTGGATTGGTATGTGGGATCGGGTTGCATGCCGTAACAATACTATGTTAGGAGACGACTCCTTGTGCTTTTCTTATGTGTTTTATTTCTCCCTTATGGGATAGATTCATAGAATTATGCTTGTGTTGTTATATCTGTTGAACTTGTTGTATAGTTCTCTTATTTGTATTCTCTTTCCATTCTTGGTTATATTTGAGTTGTTAATTATTTGATGCATGGATCACGTCATATGAGGTTTTACATGGCATTTGATGTGGTATGTCGATCAGGCAGCTTGTACTAGGTAAGACGAGGTTATTGGACTTGGAATTTGCATAATCGGATTGGGATAAGGTATGGTTGGAAGAATAATGTCATTACTTAGCTTAGAATTTGGCTATGGTTCTTGTTGGTCGAGGGAACTCTACTACTTATTGCTTTGATGGGTGTTATGAGTTTCTACGTATTTCTTTCATCATTGCAATGCTACGAAGGTTTGGAATGAGGTTCTATCTGATATGAAGTATATTACCCATACCAGATTTGGTAATGAGCATCCATTGTCGTTGGAAATTATGGCTGTGAGTACATGAGTTATGTGGTATATCGTGCTGATACATTTTAGGATTATATTTATTACTTGATGTAGCACTGATACTATTTATATGTACAAGGATTGGGTCTTATAGAGAATTTTGGATTTTAGAATTAGTTCTAAGGCTTGTGGGTAAAGGTCGAAGGAAGAATCTTCAGTCAGATTGTATTAATAGACTTATATGAATTGAGGTAACATGAGATGACCCACGAGTATGTTTATGGTGAGCTTATACAATGTTTTGGCATATTTGAAATGACTTTTGGCACGTTCGAAGACGAATATATGCTTAAGTGGTGGAGAATTTAATGATCCGACCGGTCGTTTTGAGCGTTAGCATTTTGTTTTGTGGTTTAAGACTTAGAGTAGCTTCACATGATGTATTATGACCTACGTGTCTGGTTGATTTTTATTTTCGGGAAGTTCAGGATTGATTTGATAAAATAATTCTCAATTTGGAAGCTTTAAGTTGGAAGAGTTAACCAAGGTTTGACTTTTGAGAAAATGACCTCGGAATTAAGATTTGAGGGTTGCAATAGGTTCGTATGGTGATTGTGTATTTGTACCTATGTTCAGATTTGGGTTTGGAGTTGGAGGTTTCTAGAAGGTTTTGGCTCTATTTGTAAAAAGTTGGCAATTTGAAGATTTGGAGAGTTCATAAGTTTGACCGAGAGTTGACTTTGGTGTTTTGGGCTTTGATTGCTGTCCCGAGACTTTGAATAGGTTCATTTGGTTGATTAGAATTTGTATGCAAAGTTTGTTTTTCATCCGAAATGTCTAAGTGTGATTCGAACACATTCGGCGAAGTTTGAAAGTTAAGAGATCGATTCGATCTTCGATTCTTGGTTTTCATATAGCTATTAATGTTTTGAGACTTTGGAAAAGTTATAATAATATATTTGTATTTGTTGGTATGATTGGACGGGGTTCCAAGGGACTCGGGTATGTTTTGGGTCATTGGTTGAGAGACTAGTTAAGTTAAGGATTTAAAATTATACCATGGTCAACAACGGGTCAATATTACCACTTTTCGGTATTTTAAGTGCACGAACAGGTTTGTAGCATGTTTTATTATTGAAATTCATATATGGTTTGTGTCCGGGAGGTTAAGGATGAGTTTCTGGGTGGTTTTGGATTATTTCGGTAGAGTTTGGGATTGCCTGTGCTGATACTTTGCAATTTTGAACTTTCGGTCGCGATTGCGAACTTCGCATTTGCAAACTTTTTGTCGTAATTACAAACTTTGGTCACAATTGCGAACATGTGGTCACAATTGCGAGATCCACAATTGCAAACCTGTGGTCACAACTGCGAACATCCGCAATTATAAATTTGTCGCAAATGCGACATCTGCAGTAGGGTTACGAGTTGGAATTTTGGGATTTTAGCTCATTCTTTTATATTTTGAACCCTAGACCTTGTGAGGGACGATATTTCATGGGGATTTTCATACAAGTCAAGAGTGTAAGTGATTTCTGTTATATTTCAAGGATCTACGTGGATTTCTACACCAAAAGCATGCAATTTCAATGTGAAATCTGGGGTTTTGACTACACTTTAAGAAAGTGTACTTTGGAGGATTTGAGTATTTATTTGGACTCGATTTTAGAATCTAATCGTATATTTGAACTCGACAGATTATGGGTCATCGAATTTTGGTATTGGTTCCAGGTTTCGGGTATGCAGGTCCGGGGTTGATTTTTGGGGAATTCTTTAAAGATCAAGGCTTTATTGACTGTGATTACTTTCTGTGGCATTGGTTGAATTCTTTGATTGATGATTGTCTAGATTCGAACTGGTTAGAGGAGATTTCTCAAGGAAATGCGATTTTGGAGCTTTGGACTAGACCGGTTTAGTTAAGTGTCTTGCCTAGCTTTGGTTTAAGAGAATTTTTCCTAATAAATAATATTGTTTTCTACATGCAAGAGTGATTTATATGTGAGGTGGCGAGTGTATATGCATGTACCATGGGTATTCAAGGTCGGGGTGGATTCTAGATTACTTGATTCCCTGTTGAATTGCATGTTCTTCTTCACCTATGCTTCACTTGATTCCTATGATAACACGAGCCAAAATATCCATGCTACAGATCATATCTTAGTTTATGATATCCTAATTGAACGTGATGGATTATTCTTAAGGTTGTTAACTTACTCGATTTAGTTGAGGTCATACTTTACATTACAAACACATATCTATATCTGTTATTCTTGTGATACTTGAGTTTCCATATTCATACTGAAGATCATGCTTAAGGTTTGTTATGATACTTGAACATTATGGTTATTGAAATGTTGGCTTGCCTATTGGTGCAAAAGATAGGATTATCTCTCATGTGGAGTATTATGTTTAATCACTCTTCTTGATGTTATGTATGCTTCTCTCCTTGCTTGTTACTATTTTATATATGCTTGGTAAGGAAGAGTATATTGCACGAAGGGTGTTTCCGTGCTTCTGAGGAAGGGTGATTTAAGCACGAAGGGTCTTTCCGTGATTCTTCACATTATTATTATGCATGAATGGTGTTTTCGTGCTTGGTGAGAAAGAGTGATATAATACTGGCACAAAGGGTGTTTCTGTGCAAGTGAGGATGAGAGTTCATGGCACAAAGGGTGTTTCTATGCAAGTGAGAACAAGAGTCATGCATTATAATGTGTTACCTCTCCTTCACATGTACATTTATGCCTTTTTCGGAGTTGTTATTGTTGCACCTATGCCTTCTATTTTGTTTATTATTGTTACGTCTATGCCTTCCACCATATCTGAATTATCCCATCTATGTCTTCTATCCTGTGTTGTCGCATATATGCTTTCTTTTTTGACTTGTTGTTGTTACATCTATACCTTCTATCTTGGTTGTTACTTTAATCTACATGCCACTACCGTGTTTGTTACTATTGTATACATGCCTTTCTAGATTGCTTATTATTGCTATATATGTGTCTATTACCTTTGTTGTTGCTGTTACATCTATGCCTTCTACCTTTCTTGTTGGTGCTACATTTGCGTCTACTACCTGCTTTGATACTGTTACATTTAAGCCTACTACCTTAATGTTACTGTTAGCTATATGTCTTCTACCTAGCTTGCTGCTGTTGTACATGTGATTGTTGAGAAGAGTGGTAGTGCACGAAAGGTGTTTTCGTGCTTGGTAAGGATGAGATAAATACATGAAGGGTGTTGCCATGCCGTTTGATTTGATATCCTGAACATATCCCTTTTTATTATTCGAGTTTGTAGTTATGGCTTATATTGGTTCACTTATCTTGTTCTTCCCTACATGCTTGATTTAGCGGAGAGGTTTGGTTGTGACATTTGTGAAACATGCTTAGTATTTCTTTATTCGATATTTTCATTATTACTTGCCTTTCTCCTTGTTATTTCTCTTGCTAACGAATTGCACAGATTATATTAAGTGAGTATCTTTTGACTTAGAAACCTCATCACTACTTTACCGAGACTAGTCAAGATACTTACTGAGTACATGTGGTCGGTTGTACTCATACTGCACTTCTGCATCTTGTGTGCATATATTTGGAGATAAGCATCTGCAAAGTTTGAGGGCGAGTATTGAAGACCACAGCATTCCAGTCACCTACTATTATTTGTTCATAGTAGTATAGGATGTTGAAATTCTATTTATGTAAACTTCAAATAGATGTTGTACTATTTCTTTTTACCAGAGTTGTATTCTTAATCTTAGTAGCTCATGACTTGTACTACCAGTCCTTGGGATAGTTGTATTGGATGCTTTTGCAGTTTTACTTATTATTACTGATGATTTATCCTTATAGTTGTAACTTATAATGTTTGGCTTACCTAGCAGATTGGATTAGGTGACATCACGACTTGGTGAGATTTTTGGATCGTGACATTAAGCTTCTCTCAAGTTTCTCAAATTCCAAACTTCAAGCAAAGCGTCCGATTCAAGCCAAACCAATCCGGATAACAACAAAACTTTACACAGAAGTCCCAAATGACAAACTGAACCCATCCCAATTTCCAGAACAACAATCCAAATTCAATAACCTTAAAGTCAACCCTCGGTCAATCTTAGGAATCTCCAATCCTCGAAATTGACAACTTTCGGCAAATAGCTCCAAAACATCCTAGGAACCTTCAAATCCAAATTCGGACATACGCCTAAGTCTAAAATCACCAATAACCTATGGAACCATCAAAATACCAATTCGAGGTCGTTTATACAAATGCCAAACCTTGGTCAATTCTTACAACTTAAGCTTCCAAAAATGATACTAAGTGTTCAAAATCACTCTGAAACTTCCCGAAACCAAACTGTCATGACCCAAAACTCAACATGTCGTGAGGGAGACTATCACAGTACTAGGCAAGCCGGCAAAGACAAATAACTACGCATTTTTAAATTGAATAAAAAATGAAGCAGGTTTAATAGTAATAACTCTCATAAATAGTAGATAAGAAATACTGCAACTCAAATACAACATCCCCAAAACTCGGGTGTCATTGAGTACATGAGCATCTAAATGACAATACAGTCATGACTTAAATACAGCTGTCTGGAAAGATAGAACAGTGCTAAATAAAGGAAAGGAAGGAGAGTCAAGGTCTGCGGACTCCAAAGCAGCTACCTCAAAAGTATCCAAGCAGATGAAGCTCCAAACCTATGTCGTGCCTTGAAGTACTTGGATCTGCCCATGAAATGCAGAGTGTAGTATGAGTACAACCGACCCAATGTACTCAATAAGTAACAGGACTAACCTTGGGCTGAAAGCAGTGACGAGCTCAGATAGGTATAGTCTGAGTCCAGATAATAGCAGTACATATATGACAGGAAAAATGACAATAATAACTCAGAGAATCTCATAATCGGTTGTACACAATACAGAAATGTAGACATGCTTTCAAGTATAACCGTTTAAGCTCAACACTGATAAAATATGCCAAGTATGACTGATATGAGGAATGTTACGTCTCTATATCTACATGTCAAATATGCATGTCACATGTAATGCATCACAATGTTAACCTCATGTACTCACACACTCAGAGTACTCATTCTGACTGTCTCAACTCTCACTCACCACACTCAATCACTCAGCACTGTATGGTACATGTGCTCATTGCTAGGAGATAGAGTGTGATGAGTGAGAGTTGAGACTGGCAAATTGAGTACTCTAAGAGTGTGAGTACATGAGGTTATCATTGTGATGCATTACATGTGACACGCACATTTGACATGTAGATATAGAGATATAACATTCCTCATACCAGTCATACTTGGCATATTTTATCAATGTTGAGCTTAAACGGTTATACTTGAAAGCATGTCTACATTTCTGTATTGTGTACAACTAATTATGAGATTCTCTATGTTATTACTATCATTTTTCCTGTCAAATCTGTTCTGCTATTATATGGACTTAGATTGTACCTATCTAAGCTCGTCACTGCTTTCAGCCCAAGGTTAGTCCTGTTACTTGTTGAGTACATTTGATCGGTTGTACTCATACTATATTCTGCAATTCGTGTGCATATCCAGGTACTTCTAGGAATGACAGTTTCTAGGTTTTGAGCTTCATCTGCTTGGAAACTTTTGAGGTAGCTGCTTTGGTGTCCGCAGACCTCGACTCTCCTTCTTTTCATTTATTTAGCATTGTTCTATCTTTCTAGACAGTTGTATTTGAAGTCTTGACTGTATTTTCATTTAGATGCTCATGTACTTAGTGACACACGGGTTTTGAGGATGTTGTATTTGAGTCGTAGTATTTCTTTTCGACTATTTACGAGAGTTATTACTGTTAAACTTTTTTCATTTTGTTTTCAATTTAAAAATGCATAGTTATTTGTGGTTGTCGGCTTTCCTAGTACTGTGATAGGCGCCCACACAACATGTTGAGTTTTGGGTCGTGTCAAGTTGGTATGAGAGCCAGGTTCTTCAGCAAAAGTCAAAAAGTCAACCCTAAGCCCACATCACAAAATCTGACAAAATTAACAACATCTGAACACCCATTCAATAACGAGTCTAACCATACCAAAATTACTCAATTCCGATCTCAACTCGACCTTCAAATCCTCAAATTATAGTCTATGATGTTTCACCAATTTTCCCTAATTTTTCCGACCCAAAACACTAATTAAATGGTAAAAAGAATGATAGATTCATGTAAAACAACCAAATTCAAATTAGAATCACTTACCCCAATTAAGTCCTTGAAAATCCCTTCAAGAATCGCCCAAATACGGGGTCTCTAGCTCAAAATATGAAAAATGGGTTCAAACCCTCGATTTTTATATTTTAACACTACTGCCCAGTGATTACACATCATGATCGCGAAGAACAAAAGCTTCCATAGCCAAAAACCTTACACGCGAACACAGTGACTAACTTCCTATACCTACGCGATCGCGGACAGACTCATGCAATCGCGAAGAACAATGCGTGAAACATTCCCAGGCCTCCTCTTCCTTCTTTGTGAACGCGTCCCCTCTCACGCGTTCGCGTAACACAACCCCTCAAAACTTCGCGATCACAGACTTAACCTCGCAAACGCACAGAGAAAATTCCCACCTGCTGGACTTAACACTATGCGATCGCGGTCCTCCTTTTGCGATCGCGAAAGAGGAAACCAGAAGCACTGAATTCACCAATAACACAAGTCCAAAAATGAGCCGAACATGATCCGAATCATACCTGAGGTCCCCGGGACCCCATCCAAACATACCAATATATCCTTAAACATCATATGAACTTGCTCGAAGCCTCAAATCATATAAAACAATAATAAAACCATGAATCGCACATCGATTCAAGCCTAATGAACTTCTAACTTCCAAAACTAATGACGAACCATACCAAACCAACTCCGATAAACCTCAAATTTTACAGACAAGTCATAAATGACACAACACACCTATTCCAACTTTCGGAACCAAAATTCAAGCCCAATAATAACAAAGTCAACTCTCGGTCAAACTTCTCAACTCTCTAAACTTCAACTTTTCCAACTTTTTCCAATTCAAGCCAAAATCACTTACGGACCTCCAAATGAATATCCGGACACATTTCTAAGTCCAAAATGATCATACGGAGCTATGGGACCCATCAAAACTTTATTCCGGAGTCATTTACACACAACTCAACATCCGGTAAACTATTTTAACTTAGGCTTCAAACCTTGGGACCAAAAGTCCCAACTCATTCCGAAACATCCTCGGAACTAAACCAACCACCCCACTAAGTCACATAACAATAAGTGAGAATAGAATAAGCAATAAATTGGGGAACGAGGCTATAATACTCAAAATAACTGACCGGGTCGTTACACAAACCCACCATTCCCACAATTCACAAAACATCAAATGAACATATGGAAGCATCAAATATGGGAACGGGGCTCAAATACACAAAATAACCGGACGGGTCAATACACTTGATGAAATGAGTCATCGTACATAGATTCTCTATATGTTAATCCGTGTAACTTGACTTGTTTATTCATGCATATCTTTTTTATACACAATTGTTGACTGATTATTTGATATTCAAATGCATATCTCCTCTATATGTTGAGTTGTAGTTGGTTTACAATACTTGTGCATATCTTCTTTATGTACACCGATGGCCTTATATATACTTCACACTTTGATTTTGGTACTGTTGCCGTGTACATGTACATGCGATTGAGTTGCAGGTTAGGTAAAGTGAGTATCTTTTGAGTTAAAACCCTCACACTGCTTCACTAAGGCTAGTCAAGATACTTACTAAGTACATGGTGTCGGTAGTACTCATACTATACTTCTGCACCTTGCGTGCAGATCTTGGAGTTTAAGTGATGTGGATGACAGAGACTAGTATTGAAATTGTACCAGTTTCCCGGATGCAAGCTACCACTTGTTCATGGTAGTTTAGGATTTGTACTTCTATTTATGTATATTCAAAGATGTTGTATTTTCTTTGTCCCAGCATTATAAATCTAAATCTTAGTGGCTCATGACTTATACTACCAATCCTTGGGATTGTTGTATGGATTTCCATTATGTTATTTATTGTTTATTGATAATCTCTCATTTGAGTTGTTTATTTGTTATTTGACTTACCTAGTATGTTGGGGTTAGGTGCCATCATTACTAGGTGGAATTATGGGTCATGAAATTCTTATTACTGACATTTACTACTTCGGAACTGTTCTTTGTCCTTATTTATACTTGTGATTATCTGAATATGGAACTAAGAATCTAGCTGGTCAAAGCCTTGTCGCCACATCTTCGAGGTTAGACTTGATACTTAGTGAATATATCGGGTCGGTTGTACTCATATTATAATTTTTCACATTCTAGTTCATATTCAGGCATTGGTACCAGTGGAGCACAGTAGGGTACTTAGCTATTGGTCTAGGAGACTCATGGCAGTGTTGTTTGTTCGATGACATGCCTTTAAAGTCACCTTATTCACATCTATTTACTGTTATTTGATTCAGACAATATTGTACTTGTTGCAGACCTTGTATTTTGCTACTCTTAGAAGCTCATATGCTCATTGACACCAGATTCGGAGATGTTGCATTGATTTGTACTTGGTTATCAGACTTAAGCCATATCTATGATATTACTGCACCTGTTTAAACTTGTTATATCTATTATATTGGTTTTATTTAGTGATTTGAGATTATTGGTTCGCCTAGTAGGCACATGAGATGCGATCATGGTCAATGGAGGATTTTGGGTCGTGACATAGGCATACGGGTGTTCTAAAAGTTTTGAAGGTGCGTAATACCTAAATCTCATGTTCTTAAGGTTAAACATTTATAAAGGAGAAGAAGTAGTTTGGAACAAATCGGAAATGTTTAAGAGAAGAAAGCGAACTTACTCGTACAAGACCTAGCTTCAAATAATTATATCTCCCAATATGTTAAGAATTGAGCTATGAGATATATATCAAATAAAAGCCCTCTGATTCTAATTTCTAGAATTCAAACTTTTTGTCATTATGACACTCCGAAAAGAAGTTATTACTTTTTTACTCTAGAGTAGTAAAACAAAAATTCGGTTCCAAAAACATATATTGGCGTGATGTGGGGCAACGAGTGGGGTGGCACGATAGACTAAATTTGGGCCAAAAATGATAAGAAGTCGAGTTTCTGATAATCTCTCTTACCGCGGGGCCTGGGTGATGCGGTAGGCAAAATATCGACATGTGTAATTTTAAAACACATAAAATAAAAGAGTACTTCGTGAAGAGAGAAACGTAGTTATTTATGCAGTGTTTTGAAGGGGTTTGTTTAGAGCAAGAATGACCTAGGTCTTCCCTGACGAGCGCAAAACACCACTTTAATTATGCTCGCTAGTCAAACATAGTATAGTATAATATCGTATCCACAGGGATTGGAGTTATATGGTATTGTCATAGTTTCTAGCTTGATCGCTATCCAGGAGAATCAACAATCGAGATTTATATGATTAATAACTAAAATTAACTAAGAATCTAAAGCTATTGACCAATGACAATCGCAACAAAGGTAAGAAAGGAAGTTATCAGTGAGAGAAAATAAGGGTTGATTGGATAGGGATAAGATAAATATTTGGGATCTAACTCTAAATAATTCACTTCTATTGTTTAAGTGTGTCTCTCAAATTCACTCAATTATTAGTTCAAAGGTTTAGTAGAAAATTCTCACTCGATTAAGTCTCAACCTCACAAGATGAACCACTTTAAGTACGTGAAGATATGCAAGAATGCGTAGTGGATTGGTCTTTAGGAAACTCCTCTCTCGGTTATCCTCCTAACTAGGTTTAATCAATGATTCAACTAGCCTCTTTCGATTACTAAGAAGAAGTAATGAACTCAACCAACAATATAATGCAAAGATATCACAAGTTATGCCTCTCTCGATTACATGAACAAGTGAATATAGATGCAATAATTAAATCATCCAAAATGCTTCAATACATAAAACTAGAGTTATAATCCACAAACAAATATCAATACACCAAATCAATCAAACCCTAAAGAGAACTACTCCATAGATATGGAGCAATTGATCACAAATATGTTTAAAGTAAAGGAAAACATAAAATGATCCAAATTTGGGTCTTGAGTGAGGATTGAATGATGAACTCCTTGTGCTTTTGCTTATACCACTCCTCCTTAGGTCTAATATGTGTCAAAACTCCAGGAAATAACATTTTTCTATGTATTTATACCAAGTAGGGTCGGGCCCACACGAAATCACCTTTTCCTAGTTGATATAGGACATTCACTCTGTAAAAATTGCACAGGCGGGCCGCATGGAGCGACACGCTATGCTAGGCATTAGTGGGGAAATCTAGAGAGTTGATTTCTGGTAGACAGCAGGAAAATAAGTAGCCGCAGCGCTAGTGCTAATTTCTCAAAGTACGGATTTTGCTTGCGTTTTGTCGTCTAGACTTGGTCCTCAACCCCCGAATACGATCTCGTCTTAATTCCTCTGGCTTTTACTCAGACTTCAAAACTTCAAATCACTAAAATTCATTCCATAACATCTACATAGCTCAGAATCACTCCTACAATGCATAAACACACAATAAGTACAAAACACTAGCGATTAATTCTCAAACACAATAAAAGTGCAATAAATTAGAGTGTAATAAGCGACTAAAATACGCAATTATAGCCTACCATCAATACGCCACATTAAACCATTACTCGTCCTCGAGCAATCAAACTACACTTCATATAGACACGACCTTTTTAAATAACTCTCATAACTCATCACACCAAGAATATTAAAAACATATTAAGTACAATACCGTAACATCCTAGCCTCAAGATTTGATTCAAAAGCACTACGCATTATTTATAACCCGCTCACTTACTCTAACACAGAGGTCAACGACATTACCTTTATTTCATGAATTAAGTGCCCTCACACAACAATGGAGAGTAGTTCCACACACAATGAAATTTAAGAACAATTAGGAACTCAAGATAGAAAGAATTCGCTCACTCTCATGTACCACAAAAGACGTACCCTAAGCTTGCCCGTAGTATACTACTCTACTAATTGAGCTCATTCAGTCAAGGATCAAGTAGGACTTTACTTGGTTGTAATGTAGGCTGTGGAATGGGTAGGATACATTTAGATATAAGAGTGACTACACTTCCCTAAGCACTTTAATACATATACATTAACAATTCAAAACCCAACACTTATGTCAAACCATAAATTCACCTTCACATCAATATACGTCAACACCCAACTTATTTAAGCACAAATACATCAATAGTCACCACTATCAAGGAATATATGTTTTTCACACAATACAACATTTTTTCTTTTTCTTTTCTTATTCAGTTCAAATGGCTCTTACTTTTTCAATACAATGCACCTTTCTCCTTATTTCATTAGTTCCACTCAAAAGCCAAACCAACCACGCCACACTTCAACTTTTACAAAGTTCATAATAAATTTTAAATGCTCACGAGAGGTACAAGATTCAAATAGATGGTCAATTCGAACAAATGGGTAAGGCTTGTAATGTGGTTGCCAAAGAAACATGATTATAGGCTCAAAGGGGTTAACTAAGATACATAATAATTAGGTCGGTAAGAACATATAACTGGCTCAACAAAGGAATGCCTAGATAACTTCCAAGACTGAATAAAACTACTATTTCGCTTTGCAAACACATGGGGCAAGTTCTAGACATCAAATGCAATGCACAGAATAACACAAAACCTCACACACATATGGCACATAACTCACTCAGGATCGGACTCATCAAGACACTCTAGTCAAAGCAGTTAAGCAAAGTTAATATCATACAATTTAAGGTACTTATACAAGAGTCAAAAACTGAGCCTAAGCATCACAACTAAAGAATTCACTATTATCAAGGTATAATAAAGTCATGAGATATTGCTTTCAATTCAAATCATCGCATAAGGCTTCCTACTACAAACAAAAATAAAAACTAACTACACCCGGTTCAAACATAAACCATTGAAAAAGAACCGCGGCACAAAAAAATCAAGAGGGAATTAATACACTACCTAACAAAATAAAATCTTTTTGTCTTTTTCCTTCGACTTTACTCCCTCAAGAAACCCGTCGAATGATATCCATCGTCGGGAAAAATCTAATTTTTTTCAAATTTTTATGGTTTTTTAAATTTTCCAACTACTACAACTAACAAAATTAACACATATACATACAACATACAACATATCCCCCACCCCACACTTTAAGTTGTGGCATATCCCCATGGCACACAATTAAAAAGCATAAGGTAAAGGAAACTTGCCTGAACATCTAGTCGGGGTCTGAGTCGAAGTCGGGCTCCATTCCTCGCCTTCGGACTAATGCGCACATCCATGCAGACAGCTTCTTCTCATCCTTCTTGGGGTGCACCCCATACTTATATTTCTCACTCAATGAAACCTTCTCTTTTGAGCCCATCACTTTCAACTCAACACTCATAGCTGGTTTTTCTTTTTGCACCCCCTTTTCTACATCCATCTTAAACGTCACAGTCTCCTCACCCACTCTAAGCATGAGTTTCCTCTAGTGTATATATAATATATCTCTACCCGTCAATAAGAATTGTCTTCCTAAGATGAGAGGGACCTCTTTGTTCTCCTCCATATTCACTACTATAAAATTTACAGGAAATACAAACTTATCTACCCGAATTAAGACATCTTCCACTATCCCCTCGGGTATCAAAGTTGTTTGGTCTGCCAGCTGCAAAGCTATTGGCACCTACTTTATCTGTCCAATCTCCTTCTCCAGTTTAATGTAAATATATGAAGGCATTAAGTTAATTGAGGCACCAGAATCACATAAAGATTTATCAAAATTAATAGAGCCTAAAGATTAAGGTATAGTAAAATTCCTTGGATCTCCACATGTTTGTGGGAGTTCATTTTGCAATATCTCATTGCAATGCTCTGTGAGCTTGACCACTGAGGTTTCTTCTATCTTCCTCTTCTTTGTTAGGATTTCCTTCAAGAATTTGGCATAAGCTGGCATTTGGGAGAGCACTTATGTGAATGGAAAATTTACATTAACCTATTTCAGCATATCCAGAAATCTCTCAAATTGCTTGTACAACTTTTTTCTATATAGCTTTTGAGGAAAAAGTAGAGCAGGCATATGCTCGATCTCATTAGATTCCTCCCTTCTTGAAGTTTCCTCCTTCTTCTTTTGTCAGCTCCCTTCTTCACTTTCATCTTCTTATCAATATCATTCTTCAGCTGCTCTACATTTTCCTTTTCAAGTACCACCTCTTTTTTGGATTGGAGTGGTATCTTTCAACGCTTTCCCACTTCTCAAGGTCACATCATTCACTATTTCTTTGGAATTTCTCTCAGTATCAGCTGGCAGAGTACCTAAGACTCTCTCAGATAATATTGTTACAATCTGTCCCACTTGTATCTCCAAGTTTCGAAAACTAGTGCCCAATTCTTTGATAGCTGCCCCGTGAGCGTCCAACCTCACATCTGTCTTGATAGTGAAGGCCTTCATTAGATCCTCTAGACCAGGCTGAATAGGTTGTCGAGGCTGAAACTGCTGCCTCTGCTGATTTTGGAAGACTAGAGCTCATTGTCCCTAAGGTCTAGAGTTATTTTGTTGCCACGCATTTGCACTACCTCCAAGTGAACTCCATGAAAAAATGGGGTGCCTCTAACTCATTGCATTATAATTTCCCACACCATTTACTTCCTCAATTGAGGCTTGACACTCATGAGTAGGGTGTTCTCTTCCACATATATCACAAGCTGCTTGAGGCTCACTTTGTATTGTAGCTAAGGTTAACTTTCATATTTCTTTAGCCATAGCATCAAGTTGTACCTACACAGATATGTTAGCATCAACCTGGTGAACACCTGTTGATCTTCTTCTTTCAGCACTATCAGAGGGCCATTGATTTGCATCTTCAAAAAACTCGTCAAGAATTATGACTATCTCCTCTGGAGTCTTCTTCATCAACGGACCTTCAGCTGCATTGCTCAATGTTCTACGTGAGGCCAGTGTCAATCCATCCCAAAAGTCCCGGAGTTTCATCCAGAGTTCAATTCTGCTATGTTGACACTTTCTAACAATCTCCTTAAACCTCTCTCATTCTTCAAACACAGTCTCAGTATCTTTCTGGCAGAAGTTATAGATTTCTCTTCTAAACTTGCCGTCTTAGCTGATGAGAAATATTTATCAAGAAATTTATTATTAATCTCATCCCATGTTCGAATCGATCCATTAGGTAAGCTTCGAAACCACTGCTTTGCATCATCTTTGAGTGTGAAGGGGAATTACCTTAAGTACACTGCATCTTGTGACACACCATTGTATTGAAAAGTGTCCATTAGATGTGTATTTGGATCTTCGTTTGGCTTCCCTATAAAAACACAGTAGTTCTGTAGGGTTTGAAGAAACCTTTGCTTCAACTTAAAATTGTTTGCTGCAATTGGAGGTGGTCTAACACTTGATACTCCTTGATTGTAGACCGGTCTAGCATAATCGCCAAGTGGTCTCCCAGGCAAGGGTTGATGTTGATTAATTCTGAGACACCTCTCTTCTTCATAGATGTTTCACGCATCTCTAATAGTTGCTTCCTCAACATCCCGTGCAGCTTGTTTTCTTCGTTGGGCTGCTTCTCTCGCAGCCAAATCTACATTATATTCACCGTTTCTAGCCATAAGTTCTTTGGTTTAGTATTGCCCAAACTTTTCTATTGTCTCAGTGAGATTTCTTTCCTTCTTCAGTTATCGCAGTTATTTTTCAATCTCTGGATCGTATGGTAGCACTTCCTTCGCAGAAGTTCTAGTCATGCACCACTCTGAAGTTGTAACCTGCGCATAATCAAAGAACACCAAACTTAAAAAGGAAAAAAGAAAAAGAAAAAGAAAAAGAAAAATTCCTGAATTAGCACTAAAAACTATTTCAAACACTATTGATTACCAATCCCCAGCAACGACGCCAAAATTCGACGAGCGCAAAACACTACTTTATTATGCTCGCTAATCAAAGATAGTATAGTATAATATTGTATCCACATGGATTGGAGCTAAATGGTATTGTCATAGTTTTTAGCATGATCTCTATCCAGAAAAATCAACAATCGAGATTTATATGATTAATAAGTAAAATTAACTAAGAATCTAAAGCTATTGACTAATGACAATTGCAACAAAGGTAATCAAGAAAGTTATCAGTGGGAGAAAATAGGGGTTGATTGGATAGGTGCAAGATAATTGTTTTCGATCTGACTCTAAATAATTCACTTCTAATGTTTAAGTGAGTATCTCAAATTCACGCAATTATTAGTTCAAATATTTAGTAGAAACTACTCAATCGATTAAGTCTCAACCTCACAAGATGAACCAATTTAAGCACATGTAGATATGCAAGAATGCGTAGTGGATTGGTCTTTAGGAAACTCCTCTCTTGATTATCCTCCTAACTAGGTTTAATCAATGATTCAACTAGCCTCTTTCTATTACTAAGAAGAATTAATGAACTCAACCAACAATATAATGCAAAAATATCACAAGTTATGTCTCTATCTATTACATGAACAAGTGAATATAGATGCAACAGTTAAATCATCCAAAACGCTTTAATATATAAAACTAGAGTTATAATCCATAAACAAACATCAATTCACCAAATCCATTAAAACCTAAATAGAACTACTCCATATATATGGAGCAATTCATCACAAATATATTTAAAGTAAAGGAAAACATAAAACGATCCAAACTCGGGTCTTGAGTAAGGATTGAATGATGAACTCCTTGTGCTTTTGCTTCTCCCACTCCTCCTTTGCCTCCATAGGTCTAATATGTGTCAAAAGTCCAAGAATAATATTTTTACATATATTTATACCAAGTAGGGTCGGGCCTAGATGAAATCATCTTTTTCTAGCCGAAATAGGACATTCACTCTGTAAAAATTGCACAAGCGCGCCGCATGGGGTGACGCGCCATGCGGGGCATTAGTGGAAAAATCCAGAGAGTTGGTTTTTGACAGACACCAGGAAAATGGGCAGTCGTGGCGCGCCATGCGCCGCACTAGTGATAATTTCTCAGAGTACGGATTTTGCTTGTGTTTTGTCGTCCAGACTTGGTCCTCAACTCCCGATCACGATCCTGGATTAATCCCTTGGGCTTTTACTCATACTTCAAAGCTCCAAATCACTCAAATTTATTTCATAACATCTACATAGCTCGGAATCACTCCTACAATACATAAACACTCAATAAGGACAAAACACTAGCGATTAAAGCTCAAACACAATAAAAGTGCAGTAAATTAGAGTGCAATAAAGGAATAAAATACGCAATTATAGCCTACCATAAACCTGTTCACCCAAGGTAAAATTCCTACCATGAATTCTATTTAAAATCATTAGACTAACGTTATTTTACACTTTCTAATTCATAAACCCTAGGTTTCCACCCCAAGAATCAAAGAGTTCGTTATGACCCAAAACCTAGGGTTTGTTGAGGCATCGCTCAAGGTGAGTTTCGTTCCTTCATAGTACTAAAGTTAGTAACTTTATGATAGATTATGACTAGAGATTATGAAATATATAAGAATTATGGGTGGAAAGTCATTAAAATATTTTAATAGTCAATAATACCTCTAATGAATTATGGGGTTGAGTTAGTAGCATAGAATGATTGTAACTACTTAATTGTAGATTAGCGAAGCGAAATTCACAGAGTTCCTCTAAGGGAAAAACGTAAGCACTCCATTAGATATATCGAGTTTACAATTCCCTAAGCTAAGGGTTTGACTCTAACTAGAAAATATTTGACCATAAATTTATTTAATAAGAAAGTGCTTGGATGTTCTTAAGGGTAATGTTGAGATTGTTGTTTAAAAATCCTTGATTTTTTAACTGATATGAATCTACCATTAGTTAATGAAATAAATTATCTTACAAAAGTCAGATTGCCTTATTTAGAAACTCAGTTAACTCAATATGTAAGAAAAAATTAATTTTTTTTGTTTGATTTGATTGTTGGTATGCCATTTGCTTATATTAATTCAGATTCAACTCATATTTGATATATGTGATCACATACGAAAAGAAAAAAATGGTCTAGTAGATACTTTATCCACGAGGGTATAGTATGCATGAGTTGGTTTAATGGATACTCTGTCCACGAGGGCCTAGTGTGCGTGAGTTGGTCTAGTCTTCCTATCTATGAGGGTCGGGTGGGCATGAGTGTCATGGTCGCCAAGACTAACTACCCTACACTCGCAGGTGTTCCTCGTTCAGATTTGGATTTATGTGTTTGAAAGAAGTGGTCAACCTCTCCGAGTGTAAAAGCCTCCAGAGCCGAGAATTGGGCTAGTCATCCTCACACTAGCAGGCACCATTATTTGTTAGATAAAGTTTTTAAAGAAGAAACTCAGTTATATTCAGTTATCAGAACTTAACTCAAATTTTATGTTGCAGTTCATCTTTTGGATTTCAGTGTTAACTTATTAAATTGCTTAAGTTAATTTATTGCATCCTTATTATAACTGTTTAATTCCGAAAAGTTTTGTACTCCTCTTAGGGGGTGGTAAATAATATTTACTGGATATCCTTGAATATATTTAGCCCGTTTGGGTCTGCCACATTGTGCGGTAGACATTGAGTGTGCATGTGACGAAGCTTGTGGCTAGTTTCTAGGTTTTTTGGATACAGTAGGCAAAGTCTGTTGATTTTTTTCCAACGGTAGTTGACTATTTCCATACATCCAGATATATAGATTTTTTTTGTTATTCCATGTCTTGGCCCAAAATTCCACCTTAAGGATCGTGATGGCACTCGTATCACTTCGCATAATCAACAACAGTGAGATGCCACCATTATGCTCCGCATAACAACAAGCAATCCACACCACAATTCACATGTTCTAACATCACAACAACATGACATATAAACTCGCACCACAAGTGCTCATAGGCCACAATCTATCTAAAGCAACGATACAAATATCACCATATCACATAGCACACGGCTCAAACACAATGTGTATAAAATCTCAATAACAACAAAATAAACAGAAATTAACTCAACAATGATCATCACTCCCTTTAAACAAAACTTCAATTAAAATAGATTAATGACTTTCAATAATATCAGCTCCAATTAACTGCTTAAGAAGAAACTCAATAAGGAAGTTATTTCTGTAAAATGGGAAACTTCCAAATTCTAGTGTGTGAAATATGCTAACAATGAAAGAGATGTCATGAACTAGCAACTACGTCTAAATGCATGAGAATAACCCGACAACAAAAGGATATCATGTTACAACAATTTCAATTAAGAGTAACTTAATAATAATGGAGGTCACATTATAATAAAAGAGGTAACAACTCCAAATAAAGCATATAAGAGTAAACTTGATAAGTAAATAATATGACATGTAACAACAACTTCAAATCAAACATGTGAGAGTAAACATGACAAATAAAAGATATAACATGTGTCTAACAATTTCAAATAAATACATGAAAGAAGCCTAAGAGTCTAAACCGGTCAATTTCCATATATAAGCCCGAGTACACACTCCTCACCTTGCGTACACAACTTTCACATAACACAAATAGCACAAACAACTCAAATCCTAAGGAATAGTTCCCCCACACAAAGTTAGGCAAGATATTTATCCTAAAGAAGCTAAATCAATACTCTAAAATGACCCTCTCGTGTGAAACAACCTCCGGACGACTTGAATCTAGCCAAAATAACTCAAAAACATCAAATAATGCCTAAGGAAACAATTCCAAATGATAAAGGTTGAGTCTTTACACATTTACTCAAAGTCAACCAACAATTCAAACCCGAGCCATGTAATCTGTTCCGGAGCTCCATTTTTGGGTTTTTAAAACCCGACCCTATTTCGTTAAATACACTCTTTGGGCCATTTTTGAGCCACAATCTGATATTTTAGAGTGAGAGAGAGTGCCCTAGAGTGAGAAGGTGTTCTTCAATAATTGTTCTTTAATTCTTGCCCAAGTTTTGGAATATTAAGAAGGGAAACTCACTACGTCTTCATCCTAGAGGTAAGATTCTACACCCTAACCCTCACTTTCAAATTTTGTGTAAAATTGGATAATTAGCAAGATAATTTCTGGGCAGGATGGTTGTTTATTTACATGCATGTGATATCAAGGGGTGTAGGATGATTGTTGAACTAGGCATGGTAAATATTGGGTTGTGGGATGATGGAATTCTCCATAAAAGGACCTTGAAACCTTATGCACACCTTGTGTTTGATAAAATCCTCAAATGAGCTAAAACCATGATCATCTTCCTAATTTTGGTTCAATTTGTTATATTTCTAAAATAGATTGAAGTTACTAAGAATTCCGGAACATTTAGAGTGTAAGGAAGCTCAAGTGAGGTATGTTGGCTAAACTCTTCTTTAAGAATTGGAATTCCCATTATCCTTGTAAGTTCCGAGATGTTGATTATAAATCGAGTATTCTGATAAGTTTTGTGATGAAGATATATGTTCAATACGTGTTTAAAATGCTCTTATCATATTGCATTATAAATTGAGGATGTGTCCCAAACTATGGATTATGTATCCACATGTTATAATTTCTAGTCGTGATTTATGTGAAAGTTATTATGCCAAGTTGTGTAGAGATTGTGATTGTGATACACCTTCACCCGCATACATTGGGGTGAGGCGACATGACCGCTTTGTGTGGGGATTATGGTGTAGAGATTGTGATTGTGATACACCTCCACCAATATATATTGGGGTGAGGCGGCATGACCGATTTGTGTAGGGATTATGGTATTGTGGGACTGCACCTCCACTCGCTTATATTGGGGTGAGGCAGTACGACCGCTTTGTGTATAGTTTTGGTATTGATATGGCACCACCACCAGTATACATTGGGGTGAGGCGGCATACCTGCTTTGTGTAGGTTCTTGGTACTGTGGTTATACATCTACCCGCATATATTGGGGTGAGGCGGCAGGGCCGCTTGATTAGAGTTGTGGTATTATATGTACACCCCCACCTACATACATCAGGTGAGGCTTGCTTGGCCGGGATCACTCGGTTGAGCGCCGGTCGCGCTCCTCGGTTTTGGGGCGTGACAAACTTGGTATCAGAGCCTAAGATTGTAAAGTGTCCTAGGATGTCTCGGAGCTGTGTCTAGTAGAGTCCTTATTATCAGTATGTTGTCGTCCACATCTATAATTAGGATGCTACATGGGCATTTAGGAATAATACCCTTCTTTCATGTTCTTGATCGTGCGATAAAGCGGGTCGTAAGATTGTTCCTCCCTTAACTCCTGCGTTGCTCTAATGTTCAGTACATGGCACCTAAGAAGAAGGCAAGAATTGACCAAAGATCCAATGTCACCCCAGGAGTGACAGTTGACCCTATAACTGATGATATGGGTGAGCACCCGAGGAGTGAGAATATTCATCCAGTTACTACACTGCCTGACTTTACTACAATTGATCAGACCGCACCTGTCCCTACACCTACAGAAGGTGCAACAGTTCCTCAAACTGATATTCCAGTTCCACCTCCAGCTCCAGCTTCAGATTCTGGTGTGTCTGATATTGATATTATGGGAGCCATACAAATGTTGACATAGATAGTGGCTTCCCAGGCCCAGAGATCGAGTCTTGGGCCTACTTCTTCCAGTCCTCCAGGGGAATCTGCAAGTTCCAGGTGACCAAGTTTCTTCACTTAGATCCTCTAGTGTTTATGGGTACTAACCTCGAGGAGGACCCCGAGGACTTCATTGATGAGATGCACAAAACTCTCGGGGTTATGCATGCTACAGAGAAAGAGGGAGTAGAGTTGGCCTCTTACCGCCTGAAAGGGATGGCCTATTCTTGGTTTGAGTTATGGGAGGAATCCCGTGCGGAGGGAAGCCCTCCGGTGTCACGACCCAAACTGATGGGCCGCGACGGGCACCCGGTACCTTACTCAACCGAGTACCACCGTAACATATCTTTCTTATTACTATCATCATATACACGTGACATACGAGCCTAATAGGCCAACATCATCATTTATAAACTCAAAACATCGGCCGACAAGGCCGTACAATCTTTCACGTACACAGCATATATCTACAAACCTCTAAGAGTACATAATTGTCATAAAGGTCGGGACAAAGCCCCGTCATTCCAAACCGTACACATCTAAATCATACTGACCAAATAAGCAACTCCGGAGCAAATGGAGTGCACCAATATCTTCTGCTTAGCTGATCGCCTATTGGAGCAGTAGATAATGCAATCCTAGTACAAGAAACTATTCATTCACTTAGTAAACAGACGGGTCGAATAGGTAACATGATGATCAAAATTGATTTACAAAAAGCTTTTGACCGCTTAGAATGGTCCTTCATCAGATTCTCACTCCAATAATTAAATTTTCCACAACCACTAACAAATCTAATAATGTCTTGTATTACAACGACATCCACTTCCATTTTCATTAATGCAAAACCTTTTTCAAAGCGTCAAGAGGTATAAGACAAGGCATCCCTCTCTCTCCATATCTTTTTATTATATGCATGGAATCCTTTTCTCGACTAATTGAACACCATGTTGATATCCTTAATTGGACTCCAGTTAAAATAAATGGGAATGCACCACCACTCTCCCACTTACTTTTTGCCGATCACCTTATCTTATTAGCCAAGGCAACCACTAAAAATGCACACATTATCATTAATATATTCAATCAAATGTGTTTCAACTCCGGTCAACGTATAAATTTTCAGAAATTAGGAATTTACTTTTCAGCAAATGTAGACAATACCACTAGACACCTTCTAACTCATCTGCTAAACATCCCTCAAGCGGACAATTCTGGAAAATATCTAGGTCTCCCAATTACCACCTTTCATCCAAAATCCTCTGACTATCAATATCTACTAGACAGAGTTCAAACTAAACTATCTGGATGGCGATCCAAATTCCTCACATTTGCTGGCCGGGCAACCCTCATTAACTCTGTCTTAAATTCCATCCCCGTCTATGCTACGCAACATAATCTTATCCCGCCAAAAATTACCAACCATCTTGATCGTATCCAACGTAATTTCTTATAGGGAACCACACCTCACAAACGTAAAATGCATTTAATCAATTGGGCTACCGTTACTACCCCAAAATATACAGGGGGCTAGGCATACCAAAATTAAAATGTAAAAATTTAGCAATGCTTACCAACCTCCTATGGCGTTATACACACAACCAACCCTCACTATGGACACAACTACTTTCCTCCGGATATGACTTCCATGAACCTAATTCACAACATTTTCTCTATAACATATACAAATGACTCTTATATCTGAAAGAGTAAGACAAGAGCATCCACGTTATGTAGACAAGGTACATGCTGGAATATTGCAACAGGCAATGCCATTCATCAGTGGCATGATCATTGATTTTCTCCTCACACTTCCCTTCGTCAACTCATTCATGGGCCTTTACCACACCATGAAACCTCTTCACCATTCAACCACATCATCAGAAACAATACATGGGATTTCTCTTCTTTATTTTTCATCTTACCCGCACACGTCTTGTTGCGGAAGCCAAATATATATAGTTGTGACTCATTCACACTATATACATTTGGCTTCCGCAACAATTAGTATCAGAGCCAAGTTACTGTCTAAGTATTCTCTGTGGTTGCAGCATAGTCTGATCTTCCACATCAGAAAAGATCTATCTTAGTAATTAAGTCAAGGTTCTGTATGAGTATGCTCTGTGGTTGCAGCTTAGTCTGATCTTCCACACCAGAAAGGAAATAATCTTGATTTATGTCGTCAGCTACTAAATAATATTTGTGTCAAAATAGAAGACAATAAACAAGAAGTATCTGCATCAAGTGTCAATAATACGTCATCGTTGGCATCTTCGCTTATGAAAAGAATTGTGTCAAATGCGAAATTTGCGGTAGAAATTTTTGACGGGTCAGGACATTTTGGGATGTGTCAAGACGAAGTTCTAGATGTTCTTTTTCAACAAGGGCTAGATCTTGCCATTGAATAAAAGAAGCCAGATGTTATTGGAGAAAAAGATTGGAAAATTATCAATCGTGTTGCTTGCGGTACCATTCGATCCTACCTTGCTAGAGAGCAGAAATATCCATACACAAAGGAAACTTCTGCAAGTAAATTATGGAAAGCACTGGAGGATAAATTTTTGAAGAAAAACAGTCAAAATAAATTGTACATGAAGAAGAGACTGTTTCGCTTCACCTATGTTCCTGGTACCACAATGAATGAACATATCACCAGTTTCAATAAGTTGGTCACAGATTTGCAAAATATGGATGCAACTTTTGATTATGGTGACTTGGCCTTGATGTTGTTAGGGTCACTTCCTAATGAGTACGAGCACCTTGAAACTACTCTACTCCATGAAAATGACGAAATTTCTCTCAGAGAAGTTTGTTCGGCTTTGTACAGCTATGAACAAAGAAAGGGAGAAAAATAGAAGGGCGGAGAAGGAGAAGCACTAATTGTGAGGGGTCGTCCTCAAAATCAAACGAGGACTAAGAAGGGAAGATCCAAGTCGAGATCTAGACCAAGCAAAGATAAATGTGCCTTTTGTCGAGAAAAGGGGCACTGGAAGAAAGACTGTCCGAAGTTGAAGAATAAGGCCAGACATAACAATGGAAAGGCCATTATGGATTCAAATGTAGCTGATTGTGATGATTCAGACTTCTCATTAGTTACAACAGAGTTATCAACATCATCAGACATATGGTTGATGGACTCGGCTTGTAGCTATCATATGTGTCCCAACAAGGACTGGTTCGTGAATTTTCAAGAAGGAGAATATGGAGTCATCCACACAGCGGATAACAGCCCTCTTACCTCATATGGCATTGGTTCATTAAGATTAAGGAGCCATGATGGAATGATCAGAACATTAACAGATATTCGATATGTACCGGGTTTGAAGAAGAATCTCATCTCTGTGGGAGCCCTAGAATCAAAAGGGTTCAAAATCATTGCAGAAAATGGAGTGATGAGAATATATTCCGGTGCACTAGTGGTAATGAAGGCCAATCAGAAGAACAATAATATGTACCGCTATCGTGGTAGTACAGTTATTAGGACAGCAACAGTGACATCCAGTGATGACAAAGAGGCAGAAGCAACCATGCTATGGCACATGCGCTTGGGATATGCTGGAGGGAAATCCTTGAAGCTCTATCTAATCAAGGATTGTTAAAAGGCGTAAAGATTTGTAACTTGGAGTTTTGCGAGCATTGTGTCAAAGGGAAACAGACAAGGGTTAAATTTGGTACAGCGATCCATAATACTAAAGACATTTTGGATTATGTACACTCTGATGTTTGGGGTTCTTCCAAAACACCTTCATTGGGTGGTAAGCACTATTTTGTAACCTTTGTTGATGATTTTTCTCGAAGAGTGTGGGTGTATACAATGAAGAGGAAAGATGAAGTGTTGGGAATTTTTCTCAAATGGAAGACGATGGTGGAGAATCAAACAGGCAGGAGGATCAAGTGTATTCGCACAGACAATGGAGGTGAATACAAAAATGATCATTTCAATAAGGTCTGTGAAAATGATGGCATCGTCCGACATTTCACTGTCAGACATACACCACAATAGAATGGAGTGGCAGAACGTATGAACTGGACTTTACTGGAGAAGGTATGGTGTATGTTGTCCAATACTGGCTTGGGCAAAGAATTTTGGGCTGAGGCAATTACATATGCATGCCACCTCATTAATCGTCTACCATCTGCTGCTATTGATGGCAAGACACCATTTGAAAAATGGTATGAAAAACCTGCTGTAGATTATGACTCTTTGAACGTGTTTGGCTCAATTGCATACTATCATGTGAAAGAGTCAAAATTGGATCCGAGAGCAAAGAAGGCTATATTTATGGGGATTACTTCTAGAGTCAAAGGATACCGCTTATGGTGTCCAGAGACAAGGAATATTATATTCAGCAGAGATGTTACCTTTGATGAATCTGCCATAACAGATAAGGTGACAGTTGAAGATGTCAAACAAACTGGTGGTGCATCAAAGCAGGTGGAGTTTGAGGGAAAATTTATTTTTCCTACACAAGAAGCAGAGGAGGAAACTCATAAAGATTATTCTCTGGAAGAAGAGCCAGTAGAGAGGGAGATTCCAACTCAGGAACCTCGACAACAACTTGAATCAATAGCAACCAGCAGGCCAAAAAGGACAATAACGAAACTTGTTCGTCTCATAGAGACGATTGCTTGCGCAACCTCAATTGTAGCTGATGGTTTCCTACCACTTATAAAGACGCAATCCAAAGTTCAGAAGAAGATAAGTGGAGGATTGCCATGAATGAAGAAATGCAGTCCCTTCATCAGAATCATACATGGAAATTGGCCAATCTCCCGAAGGGAAAGAAAACAATTAGGTGCAAATGGGTATTTGCAAAGAAAGAAGGATTTCCTAACCAAGAAGATGTTCACTACAAAGCAAGATTGGTGGCCAAAGGATATGCTCAGAAGGAGGGAATTGATTACAATGAAGTATTTTCTCCAGTTGTAAAACATTCCTCCGTTAGAATTATGTTGGCTTTGGTAGCACAGTTGGATTTGGAACTAGTTCAGATGGATGTAAAAACTGCGTTTTTACATGGAAACTTGGAGGAGGAAATCTACATGAATCAGCCAGAAGGATTCAAAGTTGCTGGAAAAGAAAATATGGTATGCAAACTTGAAAAATCGTTGTACGGATTGAAACAATCTTCTAGACAATGGTACAAGCGATTTGACAAGTTTATGTTGCGGCAAGGGTACAAGAGAAGCAAATACGATCATTGTGTGTATTTGCGCAAACTTAATGATGGTTCCTTTGTATATCTTCTCCTATATGTTGATGATATGTTGATAACTTCCAAGAATTCGGAAGAAATTGATAAGTTGAAGATTCAACTGAAGGAGGAGTTCGAGATGAAGGATCTGGGTGAGGCAAAGAAAATTCTTGGCATGGAGATAATAAGAGATAGACGTACAAAGAAACTCTGTTTATCTCAGAAAGAATATTTGAAGAGAGTACTAAAGCGTTTTGGCATAGATAAGAAGACTAAGCCAATTAGTACGCCACTTGCTCCCCATTTTAAGCTAAGTACTACTATGTCGCCAAAGGATGAAACTGAACAGGAGTATATGTCAAGGGTACCATACGCAAATGTTGTTGGTAGCTTGATGTATGCAATGGTTTGTACGAGACCTGACATTTCACAAGCCGTTGGAGTTATTAGCAGATATATGCATAATCCAGGAAAGGAGCATTGGCAAGCTGTGAAATGGATTCTACGGTATATTCATAGTACTGTAGATGTTGGGTTAGTTTTTGAGCAGGAAGGCAATCGGTCTGTAGTTGGATATTGTGACTCAGATTTTGCGGGTGATCTGGACAAACGAAGGTCAACTACTGGTTATGTGTTTACTTTTGCAAAGGCACCAGTTAGTTGGAAGTCTACTTTGCAGTCAACAGTTGCTTTGTCTACAATAGAGGCAGAGTACATGGCTATTACAGAGGCTGTGAAGGAGGCAATTTGGCTTCAGGGGTTGCTAAAGGAGCTTGGTATTGAACAAAAAAATATTACAATTTTTTGTGATAGTCAAAGTGCTATTCAATTAGCGAAGAACCAAGTTTATCATGCAAGGACGAAGCACATTGATGTTCGGTATCATTTCGTACGAGAAATCATAGAAGAAGGTGGAGTCACGGTGAAGAAAATTCATACTACGGAGAACCCTGCTGATATGCTGACAAAAGTGGTGACTGCGGTCAAGTTTCAACATTGTTTGGATTTGATCAACATTGTTGAACACTAAAGATTGAAGATGAAGACACAACCAAAATTTGTTATTGAGAGAAAATTGAAGATGTGGAATTTTGCCAAGGTGGAGATTTGTTGAAATTGTCAAAAGTCCCACATCGGTGGATGACAATTTTGAATGGGAATTTCACCCTATAAAAGGAGGCCTAATGTTTAGGATTTAAAAACATCTCTCATTTGCCTTCTTTTATAGGGTGAAATTCCCATTCAAAATTGTCATCCACCGATGTGGGACTTACAATTTCAACAAGTCTTCAACCTTATCAATAAAACACCACTTCAGGACTCCCCTCACACTGTCGACCAACTATTTTGGACTTACACTCCAACTGGCTTCTTCTCAACCTCCTCCGCCTACCATCAAATCTTAGAAAACACTTCTACATCATTTAACCAATTCAAACATTCCTGGTTATGGAAACTGAACACCCTACCAAAAATACAGTACTTCCTATGGCTCATAGTTCATGCCAAACTGCCCACTGCCTCCATGCTCGCCAATAGGAATATACCTTTAGATCCTATCTGCAAAATATGCCACCAACAACTAGAAGACATCCCGCATATCTTCCTCTTCTGTATAAATTCTACTAGAGGATGGAAACATTTCAATATACAAATCAATACGCAAGATTTTTTAACCTGGTTACACATTCAGTGCAACTCCCCAAATTAATTCAACTAACCCTGTCATTTTGTGGCAACTGTGGCAAACACGAAATTGCAATGTCCACGATAACACTAACCTCCCAGTCCACACCCCCCTCCCTCCTCTCTATAGCAACCCAAATATACTACCTTAAATACATCCCCGCTATTAAAAGTGCTAAACGTCTTCAACCAATCGCTTGGGCACCCCCACCACCACAGAACTATAAGCTTAATCTTGATGGTGCATTCGACCCATCGACTATCACAGGTGGAGCTAGTGGGGTCTTTAGAGATCACATGGGCAGCTGGATCACTGGGTTTAGTAAACATCTCCAGACCACTGATGTACTTCACGCAGAGCTCCTTGCACTTTACCATGGACTCACCATTGCACTCACTCGAAATTTACATCCATTACTCGTCGAAACGGACTCACGGGTATTCATGATCCAACTCATTGAATGGGACACTCCCAAATACTCACATCTACTTAATGCATGCAGGTCGATGCTACATGAGCTTCAGGTCCAACAGCTTGTCCACACGTATCGAGAGGGTAACGGCGTGGCAGATACTTTAGCAAAATACGGCAAATCACTGACTCAATCTACTCTGCACGATGTTCAACTTTTTGAGAACCCCCACCTTTTATTTCATCGCATTTACATTTTGATGTAACTGGAACTAGAACACTACGTTCAGTACAAACTCTGTAACTCGTTTCTTTTAGTATCAACGAAGTTCTCCGTTAAGCTAAAAAAAAAAAAAGTGAAGTCAACATTTGGTAAAAGATAAGGGAAATACGTGTCTGCTACTTTGTTGTGTAGTTATTTTTAGTTTTTTAAGGTCATACGAGGTTTCTAGTTAGTACACTCATATTTGATTTCGTCTTTCTTTCGTCAGACATAAATCATCTTACGAGGATTTTACACCTCTTTTGAATTGTATTTTGCGGGATAATGGGAATCACGGGTAAAAGAGAAACTAAGAAAACAAACTTTTTATAAGAGAATTCAAATAGTTGATGTTTAGATGAGTCTTACCAAGTAGGTATCTCTGGACCTTGTGAGATTATGGTGTGTTTTGTTCCTGGAGATCAATAATTGTTTTTCACCAAAAATAAAAAGAAAATAAAATAAAAAGTTGATGTGGTTCAAGAAGATATGGATAACGAAATTTTGCAAAAGAATTCTGCTTTCTATCTTCTCTAGCTCACTCCAGTATTGATGGGTCAACCCATCATAAAAACTTTTTAAAATAAGATATGTATGAACTTGGTTTAGAGAGACACTGGGAGAATAATAATTAAGATATTAATTCTGAAGAGATAACATCACTTCAACATTTAAATTTGATTAGTCAAATAGTATTGAATGCTAAAATCCTGTGAAATTGTTTGAAATAATATTATTAGCATGCAAATATTTTGGAGTATCTAAAATGCAAAATTCTCATATATTGAGTCAGGTAGAATATTTATTAAGTGGTCTCTCTGCATTTGAAAGCTCAACAGTCAACATCAAAACAATCTGAATTTAAGAAAGTAGTAAAGAAGAAAGAAAAAGAAATTAAGAAGGAAATAAATGATAGAGAATTTTTCGACGCAGCCATAGGCGGATTAACCTTAGGTCAACCGGTGTCACACCGCTTGGTCGGAAATTTTATTAAATATGTATATATAATTAAAAGACAGAAACAAAAAACGGTTAAAACATTTCAAGTGACACTACTTTCAAAATTTTTATTAAAGCTTCGTTTATTAATTCAAATTTTTTGTGCCTCGTTTACACCAAAACTATATTGAATTGGGCAGGGGTCTAAAAGCAAACATAACTTTTAGCCATTCGATCAGCAATCACTTCCGCATATTCTTGTGACAATAAATTATTTTTCTACGGTTAGGTGTATGTACTATTTTTTTCCTTTTTCCTTCCATCTCCTTTATAGCCAATAAAATTGATTAAGAACAACATACGAACTTTTTGTGATTATTAGGTACTTTATATAAGAAAAAAAATATTTAATACTTTTCTAATGAGGTTTGAATACTTTTCTAAAAACAAAGTTCATCAAAAAGAATTGTAGTAATATATTTGAGTTGTGTTTTATTAATATGATTCGAATTGTGTTTTTTATATAATGTTGTTAGTAGGGTTTTGTTTACGTGTATACTTTTAAAGTGTGATACCGCTTATGAAAAATCATACGTACGCTACTGGATGCATTAAATATATATATACAAAATTTTGTACTATAATTTTAAAACTATATTGTATTAGGTTCAGTATCAAAAACCAAAAAGTTAAATTCACCAAATTTGAGTAATGGTTCTGCATGTGTCAATTACTTTGTTAAAGTCGCGAGAATTCGTAATTTAGTTAAAAATGATAATGTTCCTTAAAGAGTCAAACTTTTCTTCCCCGTGAAAAAAGAAAAAAGAAGAAGCTTAAAGTGAACAAAGCGTGAACCTAGTAAAGGATAACCATTTTTTTTTTTTTTTTCTTTTTTGTGTAAATCTTTCCTTTATAGGCGATAACGGGCTCAAACTTTAGCATTAGGTAGATGGAAAAGATATGTACTTCTTTACCCCCATTTTTAAAAAATAAAAATGAAAAAATAAGACCAAGTTCACTGCAACTCTTTGCTAGTGTTTGGCCATAGATTCCCAAATTTGTTTTGAAAAATCTGATTTGGGTGAAGTTTGGTTTGAAGATGAAAATATGTTTGGACAGAATTTTTCAAAACATATTTCACTTTTTATTTGAAAAAACATGAAATATGACTTATACCCACAAATTCTAAAAACTATCACAAATACCCAATAATATCATTATCACAAACCATAGCCCTGAACATAAATAAGTTTGATACAAAATTATCATTTTTATAATGAACTATATAAATCATTAATTATAGTGAAATCCCATTAGAGAATTGCGGCTCCTAATTAAGAAGAAAAAATTAACTGATATGAGTGTTGAGAAATCCATTTAGCCTACAAATCAGAAGCAAAAGTAAGATGCACAAAGGATTGAGCTGATAAGGGAGCATATTCATCAAATATTTAGTTGGTCGTAATAAATGTGGGCTCTTTTACAAATTATAAAAGTTTGGGGTAATATTTTAAAAAATTTAAAAATGTAACGGTCATGTTTTGGCCCAAAATCAGCAATTGAGGTGATTTTGGGATTTAGGATTTTGGATTTAGGATTTTGCCAAAATGTGGGCAAAATCTATGGCCAAACATGTGTTTGCCAAATAAATCCCAAATTTATTTTGGCAAAACTCATGGCCAAATGGGTCCTTTATCTTTTGGGAATCTTACACAAATATTCCAAATAAGTCCTAACTTACCAACATCTAGCCATTAATCATAAACTTACTAAAACTAGCCAAGCACATATAAGAATTAAAAACCCAAATAAATAAGGTTCTTTCTCTCCAAGAAAAGGGGCGGCTTAACAGTATTTGTGGCCTAAAGCCAATGTTAATAAGAGGCCCTAAACTTTATTTTTTTTTTAAAAATCACACACACATACGAAGCCCTAAACTTTATTTTTTTTTTAAAAACAAATCACACACACGTACGTGATATATATATATATTTGAATTCTATTTTTCTAATATTTTGAGATACAAAATTATTAATAACTTTTTATAATCGATCTCTCCTAAAAATGTTTTGGACAATATTAAAATAGTTTTTAACTCTTTTATTTTAGTTTTGAACAACTTGATTCATATTTTTCGTAGCATATTTAAATTCTAATAAATGAATAAAAGACAATATATAACTATGAAGTAAGAATAAAATGAGATGATAATAATACTTGAAAGTTATAATAATAGAATTTAATTCAAGAAAAATGATGACTTGATTTCAAGATATCTTTTTGCTCCTTCAATAACACAAAATGCTTGAAACTTCAGGAAAAATAAAAAAGAATGCACGATATATGATATCAATAGTACTTTTAAGCTATGTGGGTTTTCGAATAATACTACTCCTACTAAGTTATCAGACTTAAACCTGAAAAAAGCAAGAAAGAGAATATATAAGAATATAAAGTTATGCGAGCGATTAACTCTTGGAAAAACCAAGAAAGAAAATGAATAGTGTAAAAATATGATTTAGTACTACATATTTTCTGATAAAAAAATGGGTAAAAAGTGGAATTTAATAATTTCACTTGTTAGATATTTTGTTCATACAAAAAAAGGTTTGAAAGAAATTCACATTTATAAAAAGTATTACGCTCACTTCAATTAGTTACACATCTATTCTTTTCTTTTATTAAAAAATATCTAATTTTCAAAGTAAAAACTACTCATTATTTTCCTAAAACAGCCTATAAACCTATTTTGGTATTTTAAAAAATGGGGCCCCCCAAATTTGGGGGCCTCAAGCAAATGCTTTAGAAGCTTTACCCTATAGCCGACCCAGTCCAAGAATCACATGCAAAGATCTTCTTTCATATTTTTAAGCGTGAACATCAATATTAGATGCATGACGAAAATAAAATTTTATGGATGAGATAGCAAACAAGTTGATGAAAGAACGTTTTCAATGAGAATGGTTGAAATTCATTAAAACATATAAATGAGTCAATATACAAAATTTGAGGAAGATTGGAGGTGATTTGGACTGATTTGTTATCAAAATTCATCGTTAAAATCGAGCCAAAAAATTCTTCTGCGTCACATGTATCAAACATGTATCGCACATGTATCACACACATAGGTATACATGGATATACATATGATATAAATATGATATATATGTGATACACAAATGATACACAGTGTGATACACATATCATTTTTTCATGTTCATCTTCTACTTCGAATTTTCAATTCAAACCATCTCAAAACTCCATCAAATCATCCCAAAACTGAGATTCAAATTCGTTAAGATGTACCCAATCTATTCTAATAACACCTACTAAAAAAAATAAACATTTGATATTTTTAGCTACAAATAACTAATTGGCTAACATTGATTACATTTGGCTAATATTAGTAATATGTTATGAATTGACCAATTTTTGTAATAAGCTACTTATAAATGGACATAGCTGGTAGTTCCCTTATCTTTTTCCCAGACCAATCCAAATACAATGGGTATAATAAGTTAGACTAATAGCTTGTTTGGCCAAACTTTTAAAATTAACTTATTTTGAGAAATATTTTTTTTTATTAAAAGTATTTTTTTCAGAAGTACTTTTGGTGAGAAACAGTTTATGTTTGTTTAATTAATTTGAAAAGGACTTCTAACTAATAATTAGTATTTGACCAAATTTTTAAAAAGTGCTTTTAATTTATATTTTTCTCAAAAGCACTTTTCACAAAAGTACTTTTTGGGAAAACTATTATTTTTTTGCTTCTCCTAGACTCCTCCTGCTTCTAAAAAAAATATTTTTTTTCGTCTAAAAGATTGATCAAACACTTCAACTTTGAAAAAAAAGTACTTTTTTAGATTTGGAAAAGCTTGGGCAAACGGGCAATAAACCTTATAATAGGGTACTGAGTTGCCAAATTTCCATTAATTAATGGACACGTATTTTGAAAAAGAATGCATGCGTATTTTGAAAAAGAATTAAGTGTGTGTATATATATATATATATATATATATATATATATATATATATATTAGTGGTGTAAAATATTCTTAGCGCTATCAATATTATTTAACTTGTGATTAATAAATTAACTATTATTTTTATCGAGGTATTAATTATGCTTATGATATAAGTATCTGTATACGTATAAATACTTTAAATGTGAACTAATTATATAAATATTATTTTATACCGTCGATACATTAAATTATGCTCGGTGGGGAAAACTTCGACCAGTTCATGTGTCAAAGTCCAAAAGCTTAATCATTCAACTTTCACGATTCTAGTTGACGGCTTTGCAGTTCGGCTAGTTTAGGCTTAGGTGGGGAGTCTCGGGTCCAAAATAATTGGGTTGATCATGTATTTTTTTTTTTTTTTTTTATGGTCAAAAGGTCGATCATGTAAATAGTCAAGTCAATCTGTTAAGTTTGCCAAAACAATAGAACCAGAGTTGTGGTCAATCACTCAAGAACTCTTTTTTTCTCTCTGATTGCTGATAGCTGCATTAATCTAATGTTTGGAAATTAGTCAAACTTGTTTAGCTGGCAGCTTAGAGTCCTAGTTTCTTGACTTTTTTTTTAAGTACTCCATTATTTTTCGATCAATGTAGTATTTTATTTATTTATTTTGAACTTGTTTTTCTTCTTCTTTTAATTGAATATGAAAAGAGGATTTGGTATATGTGGTGGAAGTAAAGCCAGAATTGACGACGTCTGGTAAAAGGGATAGGAAATACGTGTCTGCTACTTTTGTTTGTTTGCGTTTCGAGTTTGGTGTTTAAGATCACACGAGGTTTCTAGTTTGCACACTTTGCTTGGATTCTTTCTTACTTCATACCTGAATAATCCAACGACGATTTCGCACTTCCTTTAAATTGGCTTTCATAGGACTAAAGGCAATAATATGTACAGAGAAATTATTAACAAGGATAAACAACTGATTATTAGACTAATTGTATTAATGGAAAATAAACCCAGACACGCAAACCAATTAAATGGCAATACATGTGCAAAGTTACGAAGGAGGTAAAGAATGATGTGTAAAGAACACACGAAACTAAACATGTTAGTACCATAACTATTATTCCCGAAATTGATCATAAGAGAATTACACCGGATATGGTATGAAGAATCACTCATAATTACGAATAAGGAGAGAATCAATTAAATCCGAATTATACTGGATTTGTCATTATTACAACATTAGTTCCAAATCAATTACTATGTAACGTACAATAAATACAATATATGATTGTAACAAGCAGATATAGAATGGGACGGTGAGTTATGAATATGTTTACTATTTAAACCCCTATTCCCAACATTGTATCCCATCTGAAAATTACTTTACCATTCTCGTAATCATAACATCTTATTTCTAGCGATTCAAGATCAAGTTATATAAGAGAAGAGCTATTCTCATAAATAAGGATTCTCTTTCCTTTTATATTAATACTTATTATTTGGTTCATTTGTTTATATTCTTACTGTTCTTATTTCACAAAATTAAGTAAACCGGTTGTTAGTGCCCTAAAATATAAAACTAAGTGCTTTGACCTTCAAATCTAATTTTGGGGTTAAACAGTTTGATTCCGCTGCCGGGTTCCAAATAATGCTTCATTTTTTCATTTATATTCTTTTTATTTCTCTACAAATAAATTATGTTTGGAATTAACCAAACTAATCAGTAAGAGAACAATTGAGAGGTGACACCAAGAAATTCACCTTTCGAATTCTCCACGTCAATCTCAAGAAAATTTATCAGTAAAATCTGCTAACCGGAGTGAGGAGCAATCGGACTTGCAAGATGAGTTGGAAATTTTTATTGCTCATTAAATTGGAGAGGCACTCAGAGAGCCTTAACATGCAACATAATGGCTGGAACTTCAACTCAAGAACCGCAATTTAATACGGATGCCGAAATTTCCAATTTAGGACTTGAAAATTCTAGGAGTAGGGAGTGCCAAATAGTTCTGGAGCAGGAGGTTTAGGTACGCTTGGTAATTCTGATTTATAAAATTTAATTCTAATCTTGCTGAAATAGCTCAAGTAACAGAACAAGCGAATAGAGCAAATCACAGATGTTCCACCAGTAATTAAAGGCGTGAATATGGATAAATATTCACAGCAGTCGTGGAAGCCTATTGCAACGACACTGCCGATACCAAAGAAATTCAAAATGCATGACATACCCAAATATGATGGAACTTCTGATCCACGAGATCATGTGATTGCATTTACTAAGGGGTCAAATACAATGATTTGACCAAGCAAGAGATTGAATCAGTATTGGTGAAAAGGTTCGGAGAAACTCTCACAAAAAAGGCATTAACATGATACTCTCTTCTCTTGGAAAATTCAATAGACTAATTTGCTAAACTTGCAGATACCTTTATTAAATCTCACTCGGGAGTGCAAAAAGTAGAAAAACGAATGAAGAACATCTTTAGGATACAAGAAGGAAGTACACAATTGCTTAGAGAATTCGTGGATTATTTTCGACGAGAAAGGATGGTGTTACCACTCATGCTTGATAATTGGGCAGCAATAGGTTTTACAAGAAATTTGAATGAAAATATTTTAAAGGCAACGAGGATGTTGAAGGAGAGTCTTTGTGAATACCCACCAACTACGTGGAATGATGTTTACAACCGGTATAGCACAAAGTTTCGAATAGAAGAAGATACAGTGGTTCGATAAAAAACTAGAAACATGTTTGGAGATCAAACATAGACGATTCCCATAAGGTTCGAGTCTGAACGAAGGGATTCAAAAATAGGTACGAGCCTTACACGGGAACTTCACGACGGGATCACACGCAAAAATCAGAACTTGTACGATCAAATCAAAAGTTCGGGCAAATAGATGCAGATTTTCTTTACGAGTTGGAAAGGAACTAGATACAACAAAATACAATGATTATAATTCCATAGAGAAATTACTAAATTACAACTTTAATATAAGTACGTCAGAGCTGATAGCAGTATTGAGGGATATAGGAGATAAGATACGATGACCCAAAGAAATAAGACCGTGTCCTAACAAATGGAGTCAGAAATTTCGGTGCCAATTCAACAATGATCACGACCATAGACAGTAGATTGTAGACTTTTATAGGGAGAGGTTGACTATCTCTTAAAGAAGAGATACCTTACTAAATTGTTCAGTGAGAAAGGTAAACATGCTTACATGAAGAATTAGGAACTACCCAAGTCTCTATTACCAAAAAGGACAATGAATGTCATAATCGAGGTGGTGGAGGTGGGGTCGGGGGGGGGGAGGGTTGAAGAGGTTAACTAAGTGACATTCATAGCAGCGAAGAAACTTGCTAAAGTGTCCATAGCGCACGAGAAACACACTCGGCAAACTCTAACCGGGAAAAGTATACCTTTCGATGATGAAAATATTGATAGCTCGGTTGTACCATACAATGATGTATTGGTAATTACTTTACATGTTTATTACACTAATGTGAAAATAGTTTTAATTGATCCAAAAAGTTTAGCAAACATCATACAACTATGAGTAGTCGAAGAAATACAAGTAGCATATTGAATTATCCCAAAGGCTCAATCTTTGTCCGTGTTTGATAATTCAAGCGTGATAACAAAAGGAGAATCACATTACAGAAAGAGTTATAAAAGATACTATATTTCAAGTGGTGGTAGTTGACATGGCATACAATATAATTCTAGGTAGGCCAAGCACATTAAATGGATGCGGTACCATCGACATTACACAAGGTTATCAAGTTTCCTTCAAAGTAAGGAATAAGGAAAATCAGGGGCACTCAGCGTACAACTCGGGATATAAATTCGGTAGCTATCGCTAATGTCTTGTCTAAAATTGAAGATTATAAATAGAAATTAAGCCTTAAGCTATGAAAGTAAGGGATTCCTCGGCAGTAACGGGATCAGTTACAGAATTGTAACGACCCGATCGGTTGTTTTAGACTTTAGTATCCCGTTTGATGGTTTGAGACTTTAAGAAAATTCAGTTGATGCACTATAACTTGGGTGTTTGGTTGGGTTCAATTTTTGAGAGATTCAGAGTTAATTTGGAAGAATAATTCTTAATTTTTCGAAAGCTTTAAGTTGGAAGAGATTACCAATATTTGACTTTTGAGTAAACGACCTCAGAATTAGGATTTGATAATTTTATTAGGTTCGTATGACAATTTTGGACTTGGATGTGTAATCGGATTTGGATTCAGAGGTTTCTAGAAGGTTTTGGCTCTATTTATCGAAGTTGACAAATTGAAGAATTGGAGAGTTCATAAGTTTGATTGGGAGTTGACTTTGATGCTATTTGACTTTCATTGGTATTTTGGGACTTTAAATAGGTTAATTTGATTGATTGGGACTTGTTTACAAAGTTTGGTTGAGATTCGATATGTCTAAGTGTGATTCGGACTGGTTCGACAAAGTTTGAAAGTTAAGAGAATGACTTGGTCTTAGATTCTTGGTTTTGATATTAGTTATGGTATTTTTGATCATTTGGATAAGTTTGATTTATGTAAATGAACTTTCTAGAATGTTTGGACGGGGGCCTTAGGGGCTCGGGTGAGTTTCGGGGTGGTTTCAGATCATTTTGAACCATTTTGAGGTTGTTGGTTTTCTAATGTTCATGCATGCATCACTATCGCGGGAATGCAGACGCGATCGCAAAGAGTTGTTATTGATCCAGGGATGTTTGTTCATCGCGATCACAATGTGTTGCATGCAATCGCGGAGTAAGATCTTAAGGCGTTAGTTTTTTAGTCTTTGCGTTCGCGGATTTGATGTCGTGATCGCGTTTGGTGGAGGAGTTGGTCTACGCGTTAGCATTAAAGAAGAGGCCAACTGGGGGTTATTGTACACGTCCACGATGGGTATATTGCATTCGCATTTAAGCCAGGTTTGGAGAGCTTCGCTTTCGCGCATTGGAGGACGCAGTCGCGGAGGCTTATTTCTGGGTAGCAGCATCGTGTGCTTTGCGATCGCGTAGCCTTGGACCGCGATTGCGTAGGGTTTCTCTCGGGCAGACTTTTAAGTAATATATTTCGATATTTTACCTTTCTTTTATATTTTGAGCTCTAGCCTTCAAGAGGAAGAGAATTTGAAAAGAAATTTCACTACTACATTGGAGGTAAGCAATTTTCACTTGGATTTGGCTTTATATCTTATTTCCCTTGAAGCGGGTATTGACCGTAGGCCTGGTTTGACTTTTGTTATTTGATTAAAGATTGAAGCTTTATTATTTAAAATTATTTTCTACGTCTTTGTTTGGCATTGTTGAGATGTATTTGACTAGATTCGAGTCGTTTGGTGTTGGATTTGAAGGAAAAATGCTATTGTTGTTGACTAAAGCTTGTCGAGTGGAGGTAAGTCTCTTCTATATCCTTGTAAAAGGGAATCCTTCCCACAAGTTATCTATTTGTTACTTGATTCATGATTTAGGAGCAACGTATATGCGAGGTGACGAGTGTATATGCGTAGCTAGGTCTTGACCATATCCGGTATTATTGACTTAAATTTGTGCTTTATTGGATTATGTGAAGTTATTATTTATGTCCAAATTAATTCTATGACTATGTAATAATTTATATTCATGACTTAGGAGCATGCCTATGTTATGACTTATTGATTTAACATAAATGATTGTTTTTCCATGTTGAGCTTTATTATAAAGCTAGAGTCATACACTTGTCTTATCGCTCCATGTTTTTGGTAGTTTCTATGGCCTAATTGACTTATGATAAATAATATGATTAAGCTAGAAAATGCTAAATAGCTTATTTAGCCGTTGTGATAAATTGAGTTACATAATTTGTCATAGCCATCTTTTAGCTAAATGGGCCTTTTTATCTGCATTCTGATTATCATGTCCGGTATTATTTTTCTATTATATTATTTTATAAACATACACATGAGTTGGAGAGTTGGATATTGTGAAAATATTGAGAAATTTTGCATTAAGGACAATGTGAGCAAATATTGATTATCTATTATTGATGATATTATGATTGGAACGGGTTGTGCGCCGTAATGATTGATTAATGATCATTAAAATATAAAATGATCAAGCTTGGATATGGATCCATCCCTCCAGAGTCAAGTAACTACCCATGTTACCTTGGGCCCCGTGAGCGTATGCACCCGTGATTCTTTTGGTGCTTGTTGGACACGTGACCTGTGTCAGGCACATGTATTTGTGCTGTGAGTTGTTGATATTGGATCAAGAGCATGCATTGGTAGCCTAGACTCATGAATTGGCTCTTATATACATTGCTATTGGATCAAGATGTATCGGTAACTTAGACTCATGCATTGGCTCTTATATACATTGACATTGGATCCCGAGCATGCATATGTACATATTCTTGACTCGTGCAGTGATTTGATATAAATGTTGTTGATATGAATCATGTCTTGGTATGAGGATCAAGGTGTTGATAACTTAATTTCTCTCTTTATCTGTTAAGCATGCCTAAATTCTGTATGAAATGTGCTTCTTTGAGATGTCTTATTCATTTGATGATAGCATGCTTATTTTTGTATATTATTTATGTTTACCTGTTTATTGGATGGTTAGTGAGTGTCGATGTCGATTTACTCGCCACTGCTTCTTCGACACTAGACTTGATACTTACTGAGTACCGTAGTTTTGTACTCAAACTATACTTTTGTATATTCTTGTGCAGGTTCTGTATTGGGCACTATAGTGGGCACCTCGTGAAGAGTTGTTATATTTGATCTGATCCACAACACATGGAGTCCCCTTCCCTACTTATTTATTTTATATTCATGTATTCTTTCTAGGAAGATGTATTTATTCAGTTGACTCTAGTTACTTTTAATAGATGCTCGTGATGTAGTAACATCAGATTTTGGGCATTTGTTAGACAATTATGGTCATATATAGACCTTGTTGCTGAATTACACTTGTGATATTGAATTGACATTTATTTCCATATTTTTATTTATATCACAAACATTTAAATAACTTAATAATTGGATATTGTAATGTTGTTTGGGTGTTGGCTTGTCTAGCGAGTAGGTTAGGCGCTATCACGACTTTTGGTGGGATTTTGTCTACTATTATTGCCATGTGGAGGGATTTTCCATTTACAATAGTCCTGATATTGGTGTTGCCTACAAGTTCAGGGCCTTGTATAGTATATTGTGACGATTCACGCGTGGGTCTTGGTGCGATGTTGGTGCGAAATAGTAGAATGGTTGCCTACCTATTTCGGTAGTTGAAGCCCAGTGACGAGAACTATCTGGTTCATGATTTGGAGTTGGCATTTGTTCCAACAGAGGGGAGGCATTTAAGGCTATAAAAGTTCTGGCCTTAGTTTAAAGATTTTTGATATTGGACATCTTTAAGCATAATAAAGTTCTTACTTGTAGGGTTGCGCAATTGTCCTTGTTTAAGCATATTAAGGATCTTCAGTATAATGGTTTCCATTTGCTTATCCTCAGGGACATAATATAGTGAGGTGGTACTTAGGAGGCGGTCATCGGAGATGATGGTGTATTGCACTTCAGGGATGGATTATGTTCATAGGGTTGATGGTTTGAAGGAGTTGATCCTTGAGGAGGCTCATAGTTTGCAATATTCTATTCATTCGAGTGCATTAGAGATGTATCATGATTTGAGGCGGCATTATGGGTGGCGGAGGATGAAGAAAGATATTATTGGGCATGTCTCGTGGTGTTTGATTGTCAGCAGTTCAAGAATAAACATTAGAGAACGAGTGGTTTACTACAGGAGATGGCTATACATGAGTGGGGGCGGGGGCGGGGGCGTATTATTAGAGATTTTGTGGTGAGGTCACCACAGATCTTGAGGAAGTTTGATGCTATTTGGGTCATTGTGGACCATTGAGGGAATTTTATATTGGTGATGACTTTTTACATTGTGAGAGTTCGAAGTTGACAAGAAGGGTTTGTGTCACGACCCAAACAGCAGGGCCACGACTGGCACCCGGTGCCTTACACAACCGAGTACTAACGTAACATATCTTTCTTATCATACCGTCATAGGTAAGTGGGCCAGAAGGGCCGTCATAAAATAACCAGAATAAAACATAAGGGAATAATAGACGTAGGATGACCCAACATGATATAGAAACTTATACATGTGACATACGGGCCTACAAGGCCGACACGATCATTTATACACTCAAAACATAGGCCGACAAGGCCATACAAGTATCCATATACATGGCATCTATCTACAAGCCTCTAAGAGTACATAAATGTCATAAAGGTCGGGACAGTGCGTCGCCATACCAATCAATACATGTCCAAATCATACTGACCAAATAGGCAACTCCGAAGCAAGTGGAGTGCACCAACACCTTTCACTGAGCTGATAGCCTACTAGGAGGACTGTAGACCTATCTATCGGGACCTGCGGGCATGAGACGTAACATCCCCAGGCAAAAGAAATGTCAGTACAAATAAAGTATCGAGTATGTAAGGCATGAAAGCAGTATATAAAAGACATGAAAGAAACATGGAGTAAAGGACTCAACCTATAAGTCTGAATAGCTCTGTGAATCATGAAATATTTATAATGTCATGCATATGTGTATAAATGTCATATCATGCATAGGTATATGCGTACATAATATCATCATGCATCTGAAGACATCCCATCATATCATCTTGGCCTCTATGGGCGAAATCATCAACGTATACCAGCTGATCAGGTGGTGGTACGTATATAACGCCATAACCTTTCCCCATACCCCATATACATACACTATATGCGTATATAACACCATCTGGTCATGGGTCAGTATACATGTACAAATGGATGCAATGCATAATGAAGTAAGTCAATAAGATCTCTCAGATAAACTTTATCAACTTACGTATTTTTTTAAGACCCATGAACAAAAGATATAATAGTAGGACATATGGGGAATCAAGAACATAGGCAACCTTAGTTCTTCTAAGAATAGAGTCATTTGTGAAAGTTTCGCGTTTGCTCGTTTCGTTTGTATCATATGGATCATGCCAAAAGGAAAGAAGGGATAGCCTTAACATACCTCAAGTTGTCAATGCAACTCAACAACAAGCTTACGACAACTAGCGCGCCAACCCTATAACAAAGAAATACATGTACAACTTAGATGGCGCTAGTATATCACGTATCTCAAACGATAACTCAATCCTAAAATAAAACGGGCAGCATTTCCCCTGATTTTACTGCTCCCTCAAGCCTACTATAGGCGAGATAAAAACACAATACAATCAGAAACTCAAAAACAACCCAACTATAATTCAGGACCTTCAATACAACAAAAACCCCAAATATACCACAACACACCCAATCAACAAGTTATCAATTAACCTGAAATTGCAACGACGAGCGACCAGCCTACTACCCTACCACATGTGGCATTTCTCCACGCCCTTCATCCTTCAAAATTCCATAAATAAGTAACACAATAGGCCAACACGAGTGGACTACAAAACAGTCCACTAAAAGTGAAATAAATCAAACTCACGGCTTCCGATCACCGTCCGGTGAGTTCAAACTATTAGGAAATGAATTTATCAACATTACTTGATATATAAAAGCTTAAATACAGAAAGTATACATTTTTTAACTATGAAGTACCTTCCAAAACTCAAACTACAAAGAAAAAGAGAGGCGATATAGCGATACTTATGTCGTAGGGATCGTTCTAATATTATCGCTACTTGATTCGTACCCAAGATGTTAATCTTCTTTGAAACCCTAGAAGAGATCTTAAGGATATGTTTATGGGTGTTATATGGTCGTGTGCTATGGAAAAAGGAAGATAAAGATGACCTAAGACCTTAATATATCAACTTTTGAAAAGTCAAAGGGGTGCTAGCTTGGCACCCTATCACTGGCCCTTCGTCCGACGCTTATATCTTTTTATCTGGATGTCGTACAAATAAACGGTTAAGAGCATTGGAAACTAAATTACAATACCTTCAATTTGGTATATAATATGTCCCAAAAAGACCTCATAGCATACACGAAAGGTATTGCTCAAAAAGCTTCAGTGACATACCTACTTGTCACCTATGTAGTCTGCGCAGTCTCACGAACGGTTTCCTGAGTTAGAAACTAGACTCGTAGATATTAAATTTGATATGTGGATCATCCCGTAATTCCAAGTATATTGGTAGAAAAGCTCCGCTACATTTGACCTAATATTTAGCACATTTATGGATGTGACTTGTGATGACCTTTTCCAACTTTTATTCCACAACTCGCTTGACTTCAAAATGTAACAAACGACTATCATAAGCCTAAAATAACTCATAACATAACCTTCTTATCACGTTAAGTACCCTATTCTCACCCCAAAGTGCATGTTATAACATTCCAAACTTATCGACTTTCGACGAAACTTATTTTTCGTTTAGCTTCTAAGCTTTCCAACCCTCTTAGTACTTGTTATCCATGATCTTAAAGATTTGTAACCTCCACGGTAATATTATTAACTTACTTTATAGAATTTTCAAAGATGATTTCATTTCTGAGTTTACATCAATTGACTTACGACGTACTCTTACGTACGAAAACATGGGGTGTAACATCATTCCCCCCTTTGGAACATTCGTCCTCAAATGTTGAGTGATGCTCTTATCAGTCTTATAACTCATAGCTCTTACGAATACTTTAATAGTGTCCATTCCATATAGGCAACTACTTCATGAATATATCCAAAGGCCAGGGCATTCCCCCTTCAGGCCTCTTTTTCACACCATGACTTGTTGTCTGAATTCTTCCAACCTCGTAACTGTTGCTGCCTCCTGTCATGCAGCCTGTACTACTTTGTCCTTGTATGTACGCCTATGCGACTCTTCTCTCCTCTAGCTTTTAGCTAATATCTAGGCCTCACTTTGGGAACATATACAGAACTTGACAAGCTGTCCCTCTAGGCATCTATAGGTGTACTGAAGTTCTTCGCTCGGTACTTTGTCGAACTTATGACTATTGCTATATCTTGTTTCATAGCCTCGGTTATCTATGGTTATGGTTTTACTACAACTAGGCATGTCATACTATATAATAACTCTTACTTAAGTTTATTTTTATTGGGGTCTGCTACCCAACTCCAGGTTACTCTCTCACTGCTTATCCTATATGTATAAATCTAAGTCCTTTAGTTCTTCTTCATTACTGTTCATCTTAAGAATGATAGCCTAATCTCATCTCATACTTTGTAACTTTTATCCATCCATTGTTGATTCACCTTAATGTTGATCCATAATCTACCACTGATAACTTGAAACCTCTTACGTAATACATTATCACTAAGGCTCACGTCTCATCGGGGAACATCTGAAGTGATTTGCCTGATCCACCTAGGGAAAATACTATACTTCAATAACCGTATTTTATGGCATCCCAATGTGATTCATCTTATAGGGATATTCTAATCCCATGCAATTTATGAAATCCCTTTTCTTTAAATCATTACTCAATCAAAGGCCTAACCGTCATCCTCTTATCAATCATAATTACACCCTTATTCTACTACCAAGGCAACATTTCATCTCTTCTAAATGCTCATAGTCTTAGACTCCTCTGAGTTCATTCATGCTATACTGAGCTTTCTATAACTTACAAAAACTATCAAATATCTTGTTGGGCTTAATCCCGAGGCGTTACCTATCCTCGTCACCTTCTCACTCACCTTTTCTTATCTGTACTCCTATCTACCTAAACCCTCATCACTCTACCATACTTTAGCTTGCGACCTACACATATCTATTCATACTACTCGCAATCTTCCTTTAAATTGCTAGCATCATAGATTTCCTTTCGTTCCTTTTCAGTTGTCTTTAAACATAAGCAATTATTTTTCATGGTCATTCTGCCACTTGTTGCATGAATACATGGCTTATCTCATTGCCCACAAATACTGGAATTTCCTATAACTCGTATGATCTGAAATATCATCTTTTGATTTTTTTTCTTCTTCTTCCCGTTCATTAGCCACGATAGGTGCCACTTTCTTATGGAGTGCAAACAATATTGTAGTGAAAGTGTTGTTACAAGACCATTTCTTCTTCAATTTACTATGCTTAGGTTGAAACCTTTTTCCTTATTTCCTCAGCTAGTCTTTCGTGGTAATACATAGGGGAGATACTCTGACTCCTGTAAAGCTGCAAGCTTATTACACCGTATACCCGAGGATATTTTTGATGTTCTAACTCGCCTATAATTATGCTTAGTTACATATCTCTACGCTCTTGTGCTGGTAGGGTTGCTTCTGAACTGAAATTTTTGACTGTTTTCTCAGTGGCACCGTCTTTTATTTTTGTAACACTTATACGGTACCTTTAACAACACCAACTACTATCTGAATATTTCTCAAGGATCATGATGCCATCATATTTGCGAGACTGATTCCCTATGTTGGGTTTCACTATGTTTATCTTGCACAATCTGATGATTTGTCTGTATCTTCTTCTCTAGCCATAACTAGACTCTTCGTGAATCAACTACTAACTACTCGTTGGTCTATTCTCATATCTATATTCCGCGTAATCTCCCTTGGGATATGTCCTTTGTTTGAACTTACCTCTCGTATTGGCTCCTTATGTATCAAGTGTTTATTCACACTTATTTATCAATAACATCCCGGGCGGGAACCCTTATTTCCTCTCCCCAGTGTTGTTCTTGCATAATGTTCTAGAGTTGTAACATATATGTGGGATCTGAATAAATGCAATCTCATTCCTTTCGCCTCATCATCTTTGGTGTCTTTTTACATCTTCACTGATATCTTACTCATCTTGCGGTAACCCTTCTGTACCAAGGATAACTGAATTTCTTACGCACGAAGGTGACACCTAGTGTAACTGGCACACTTAGTTCCTTAAGCTTAACTCTGCTCATAGTGCTTTCTTTAGGGAAAAGTCTTCCTAAATGACCTTTAAAGGTTATTCTTCTGTTGTCCATTCTATTATCGCCGGAACGCGATCTCTGAAATTCTTACGATGTCGACTATTATGAAATCCTTCAGTACCGAATTCATGTTCAGTTTATCTTATTCACTAGCCCATACTGATTTCTATTACTCAGGGGGTCTAACTTTTCCTTATGGTAATCACGTTGGAGTCACCGACTCATTTCTCGAAATGGGGATATGACTTTATGGCTTATACTCTTTTATTGTCTCAAGGCATGTAACCTATTATATTTTACTTCACTTGACTATAGACTCTGTAATCCTGTCATAGTTTTATTTACCGTTATCAACCATTTATCATATTTTACTTATAATGCTTCATTTACTCTCTTCTTATTCTCCTGCTAATATTTTTGTCTATCACTTTATTCTGAAAACTTCAAAACATTCTTTCTCTTTTAGCTCCCTTGCTCTATCCATTGGCTCTTCGGGTTGCCTAACATTCTCTCTCCCTTTTGTTTTCTAGGGAAGGGAGTCATACTAAGGTAAATATTTATCCCTTCTAGGATTCCACTTCCTATCTTCTGAAATTTTTGAACATTCTAGTATTCATAACTGACTGTACTATTCTAGAGTGCACCATCTGGGTGTCTCACAAGGAGAACTATTATCATGTTTGTAATATCCTTCAGAAATGTGAGTTAATTATAACAATCCATCCATAATTTTGGGTTACTCTAACCCCAGCTGGATCCTGATATCCCATCCTTCTCTTAAACTATATTTGTTAGCTCCCATAGGGCATAACTGAGATGGGTGTGATCAATTGTATATATCTCTGTTACTGTTGAAAGTAACTCAAAATACTTATATTTCTCTGCTTGAATTGTAAAAACTGATAATCTTCACTAACTGGATACCTCGTACCCTTCTTCACCTTGCTTCTTTTACTTGTTGAAACTTGTATCTACCTTCTGATTCTCTCGTTGCTTTTTACCATAGGGGTGGATAGATATTCATGCCTTAGGACTCCTTATCAAGAAGCTTACACGTCTTAGTACACACATGATTTTCTGAAGCCTTACATTTACTCATCATAAGCATGATGCAAAATCGAGTTCCTCTTACTCAACTCTTCCACTGTCACGCCCCATAACCGAGGAGCGCGACCGATGCTCAACCGAGTGAACCCGTCCGAGCAAGACTATTAGATTTTCTTCTACCCAAACTCATTCATGAATAAATAGAATATATATCTTTTCGTTAATCAACCAATAAAGTGATCATGTCTGCAATACCAATTTCTTACCATCAGTTACTTTATTTTAAAGTCTCAATTCCAAACATATTTTTCATAATCTGAAGTGGAAATAGTAATTCAAGCACAACACACGAGTTTGACTTCCCTAACACCATTATACAAACCACACTATGTCTACGGAGCCTCTATAGATAAAGACGAGTACAATGATAATGCCGGCAACAAGGCCCCGACTATACCTCAAACAAAATACATAAAGAACAAAACATACATGACCCCGGGATGAAGTGAGGCTCACCAAGTCAGCTGGGAAGAAGGTGTACTGCTATCACTGATCAATATCTCCTACTATGGAACCACTTGTATCCATTTACAGATGCAGTGCCCCCGACAAAAGGGACGTTAATACCGTCGAATAGTACTAGTATGAAAACTAAACACCAATTTAAGAATTCAGAAATACAAGATGAATATGATGAACCAGTGCGGCAGTAGAATAATATAGATAACCGATTAAACCAGAGCAAGCTTATTAAGAGCTATCAATAAAATTTATAGGATTTAAGATGAGATCCTATGTAACCATCTTCACACAAAGTGGCCCCACCGCCTCACCCGATGTATGCAGGTGGAGGTGTAAGTACAATACCACAACTCTACTCAAGCGGCCCTGCCGCCTCACCCCAATGTATGCGGGTGGATGTATAACCACAGTACCAAGAACCTACACAAGCGGCTATGCCGCCTCACCCCAATGTTTGTGGGTGAAAATACATCAACGATATCAATACCAACGCAAAGCGGCTAGGCTGCCTCTCCCTAATGTATGCGGGTGAAAATACATCAACAATACCAATTCCAATATAAAGCGACTATCACGACCCAAACCAATGGTCCACGACGGAAGCCCGAGACCTACCGGTCGAACACCCTTAAGCATGCGTCTAAGATATAAACATGATTAGTATACATGAGGGAAACCTGTCCAAAATATATATATACATAAACATGCAGAATATAGTAGGGCGAGCCGGCAAGGCTGCTATAGACAACTATATATCCAAATTTGGAAGCCGGCGAGGCCACATACTATCCAACTATACATACTATCTACAAACTTCTAATAGAATATACAACTGTACAAGGATGATATTTGGCCATGTCATACCCATACATGTATACAAGAATATCATACCAAAATCAAAAGCAGCTCCGGATCAAATGGAGCATGCCAACTCTCATTGACCAAGGATCCTAAGAAGCGGGACCGTCATCTTGCCTACCTGCACCTGCGGGCATGAAACGCAGGCCTCGGGAAATAGGGCATCAATACGAATAATGTACTGAGTATGTAAGGCATAAAAATTGGTACATAAAAGACATAGATGAAATATGGAATAAAGAATTCCACCTGTAAGTCTAAATAACTTTGTAAATCCTGAAACATTTATAATGTCATGCACGTTCGTATAAATGTCATGTCATGCATAGGTATAGGTGTACATAACAACGTCAAGCCTCTGAGGGCATCCCATCATATCATCTCAGCCACTGTGGGCAAAATCATCAACATATACCAACTGATTAGGTGCTGGTGCATATATAACGCCGTAACCTTTTTCCATATCCCATATACATATATTATACATATATACGTGTATATACGCCATCTGGTCATGGGTCAATGTAAATGAATGCAATGCATGATAAGTACGTCAATAAAATCTTTCGAAATGTCATAAGACCATTATGCCTCTGATTAATATAATGAAATAGACTTTATCAACTTACGTATTTTCTGAGATCCATGAATAGATGATAGAATAATAAGACTTATGGAAAAACAAGAATATACGCATCTCTAGCATTTCTACGAATATAGTAATTTATGGAAGTTGTGCATTTGCTCGTTTCATTTGTGTCGTATAGATCATGCCAAAACGAAAGAAGGGATAGCCTTAACATACCTGGAGTAGAGAAAAATCCGTGTGATATTCTTGAGAAGGGTTACACCGTACTTCCTTAAAATTGCAAAATCTCACGTTGCTTAAGATACTATGAAATCTCTATTTAAATATTTGAAGGCCCGTACCCTTCTGCGTTGCTTCAGATTGCCTTCTACGTTGGTATTCTTTTAAATGGTGAAAGATGTGTATCTTTTAATTGCTAAAAGATATGTAGTTGTTTTGAATTACATTGCTTATCTTTGAATTGCCCAAAGATATGTAGCCTTCTTTGATTTAAAAATTCCTTATGCTTGAATTGGTTGCCACCTACCACTAATGACTAAGAGTCATGAATTGGTTGCCACCTACCACTAATGACTAAGAGTCATGAATTGGTTGCCACCTAACCCTAATGACTAAGAGTCATTTATTTTGATAGTGTCTTGCTGCCACGTGGGGGTGGGGGTTTAATCTTATCCCATAACTCATTAGTTAATTAGGTAATATCCCGTTACCCGATAATTAATCAATTACCCACATAATTAAGAATTATCTCAAATTACTTAAAATACCACTTATTTTTAATACACCTTATACATCATACTATCATGGTCATATGGTACCTTGTATGGTACTAGTCCATAAATACCGGGTATTATGGCTCGGATCGTATTATATCCCAAATTGACCACCTTCGACGAAAATCATTTTCTTTAGTTCGTTTATCCTTTATCCTTCACGGTACATACTTATCGCTTGTTATAAATAGAATAAATACGTTAACCTCAAGATAATCTCATCCCCGAGTCTACGTCGATTAACTTACGACAAAACTTTTACGTACGAAAATATGAGATGTAACATCCTTCCCCCCTTAGAAACATTCGTCCTCGAATGTTTACCTCCCTGAGATCTATATAAACTTTCGCAGAGTCGCCTTTGTAACAGTACTACTGTCAACTCTTTCTATAGAAAACTCAATAATTCAATACCACATAGGACCGCAATTGTCACTCATGACAATGGCCTCACACGTCCAATGATAATAACTAATACAAGGATCCATACACGTACCTTAAGTCTGTGATGTCTTAGTCGGATCCTTCTCCGGAAGAGGAAATAAGTAAGGATATCTAGACTTCATGTCTTCTTTGGCTTCCCAAGTCATTTCTTCCGCATTATTGTTTCTCCAAAGCTCTTTCACCGAAGCTACGTCCTTTGTTCTCAATCTCCGAACCTATCTATCTAGTATAGCAATGGGAGTTTCCTCATACGATAGTTGTTCTGTGACCTGAACATCGTCAACTAACAAAACTCTAGAAGAATCCCCGATACATTTACGGAGCATAGACACATGAAAGACTGGGTGAACTGATTCCAAGTCAGAAGGCAAGTCTAACTCATATGCTACCTGGCCTATCTTGCGTATGATCTTTTATGGTCCAATGTACCGAGGGCTAAGTTTTCCTTTCTTTCTGAACCTCATAACGCCTTTCATCGGTGATATCTTTAGGAATACCCAATCGTCAACCTGAAATTCCAAGTCTCATCGTCGATTACCCGCATAAGACTTCTGACGGCTTTGAGCTGCTAATAGCCTTTCCTGTATAAGCTTAATCTTCTCGATTTCCTATTGTACCAATTCTGGTCCCATTAACGTAGTTTCCCCAACATCGAACCACCCTATAGGCGACCTACACTTTTGTCCGTAAAGAGCTTCGTATGGAGCCATCTGAATACTGGAATGGTAGCTATTATTATATGCAAACTCAATAAGCGGCAGATGATCATCCCAGCTACCTTTGAAGTCTATCACACAAGCTAGTAACATATCCTCAAGTGTCTGAATAGTATGCTCAGCATGTCTGTCTGTCTGGGGATGAAATGCTGTACTAAGACTTACTTGAGTCCCCAATCCTTTTTGGAAGGACCTCCAGAAGTTAGCTGTAAATTGAGCTCCTCTATCCGAGATAATGGATACAGGGATACCATGCAGTCGAACTATCTCCTTAATATAAAGCCTTGCATTATCCCATGCGGAATATGTAATCCTAATGGACAAAAAATGGGCTGACTTTGTAAGCCTGTCAACAATCCCCCATATCGAATCGAACTTACGCTGGGTACGAGGTAAGCCTACGATGAAATCCATATTGATTACTTCCTATTTCCAAGTCGGAATCTCCATAGCGTGCAATAATCCACAGGGTTTTTGATGCTCAATCTTAACCTGATGACAGTTAGGACACTGAGCAACAAACTCCGCTATATCCCTTTTCATTCCGTCCCACCAATATACTTCCCTGATATCATAATACATCTTTGTCACTCCTGGATGGATAGACTAATGAGAATAGTGAGCTTCTCCCATAACCTGCCGACGCAGCCCTGCAACATTAGGGACACATAATCATCCTCGATATCTGAGGACCCCATCTTCTGTAATCTCAAATGGTGTCTTCTCCTTTTGAGGGGTGGTATCCCTATATGAACTAACACGGGATCCTCGTACTGGCGTTCCTTCACTTCAATTACTAACGAGGATGCTACCGTATCCTGAATAGTAATTCCAATATCACATGAGTCCAGTAACCGAACTCCAATACTAGCTAGCTAATGAAGCTCATGGGCTATTCCCCTCTTTTCTGGCTGTAAATATGACATGCTACCCATAGATCTACGGCTGAAGGCATCGGCTACCACGTTCGCCTTCCCCGGATGGTATAAAATATCAATGTCATAATCTATAAGTAGCTCCAACCATTTCCTTTGACGTAAATTCAATTCCTTTTGCTTGAAGATATACTGGAGGCTCTTATGATCCGTATAGATATCAACATGAATGCCATACAAGTAGTACCTCCACATCTTTAGTGCATGAATCATCGCGGCTAACTCTAAATCGTGGGTCGGGTAGTTCTTCTCATGCTTTCTTAGTTGTCTAGAAGAATAAGCTACAACATTACCATGCGGCATTAGTATACAACCCAATCCAATGCTCGAAGCGTAACAATAAATAACATTACCATCGGTCCCTTCTAGGAGCGTTAGAACCGGTGCAGAAGTCAATCTGTCCTTCAATGCCTAGAAACTCCATTCGCAAGCATCAGTCCATTGAAACTTTGCTCCCTTCTGAGTCAACTTTGTCAAAGATGCTGAAAGGGAAGAAAATCTCTCTACAAATCTCCTGTAATAACCTGCCAAACCGAGAATGCTACGAACCTCCGTAGGTGTCGTGGGTCTAGGCCAAGTCTTTACTGCCTCAATATTTTGTGTATCAACCCGGATACCTTCACTCGAAATGATATGCCTAAGGAAGGCTACAGAGTTCAACCAAAATTCACATTTAGAGAATTTTGCATACAATTTCCCTTTTTGTAGAACTCTGAGCACAATATGCAAATGATCTGCATGCTCAGCCTATGAACGAGAATAAATCAATATATCATCAATAAATACAATTACAAACAGATCTAAAAAGGGTCTAAACACACGGTTCATAAAATCCATGAATACTATTGGGGCATTGGTCAAACCGAGCGACATAACACGAAACGCAAAGTGCCTATATCTAGTCGTGAATGCTGTCTTCGGAATATCTTTCTCCTTAACCCTTACCTGATGGTACCCAGACCTCAAGTCTATGTTTGAGAAACACTTGGCACCTTGTAACTGATCAAATAAATCATCAATCCTCAGGAGCGGGTACTTATTCTTGATCTTCACCTTATTCAACTGTCTATAATCAATACACATCCATAAGGAACCATCTTTCTTCCTCACAAATAACACAGGTGCTCCCCACGGTGATGTACTAGGTCTGATTAAGCCTTTCTCAAGTAAGTCCTTTTGTTGTTCCTTCAACTCTTTCAGCTCTGTAGGGGCCATTCTATATGGAGGAATAGATATTGGATGAGTATCTGGTAATAGCAAACTCAATTTCTCGCTCTGGCGGAAGACCCGGAAACTCATTGGGAAAAACATCGGGAAACTCATTAACCATAGGGATGGACTGAATGGTTGGTGACTTTACTTCAACATCCCGAACCCGAACTAAGTGATAAATATAGCCCTTTCTGATCATCTTCCTTGCCTTGAGATAGGATATAAATTTACCTCTCGGCGATGCCGTATTACCTTTCCATTCCAAAACAGGCTCCCCTGGAAATTGAAATCGGACTATCTTCGATCTACAATCAACGTTGGCATGACAAGAAGCCAACCAATCCATACCTATTATAACATCAAATTCTACCATATCTAACTCGATTAGGTCCGCTACGATAGATCGACTATGAGCTACTATTATACAATCTCTATATACTCGCTTAGCTATTACTGAGTCCCCAACAGGTGTAGACACCTCAAAAGGTTTAACCAATTCAGGTTTTATTCCAAACTTACTACCAACCAACAGAGTAACATATGATAAGGTGGAACCTGGGTCAATCAGTGTATATACATCATATGAGAAGACTGATAATATACCTGTAATAACATCAGGCGATGACTCCTGATCCTGTCATCCTGCCAATGCATAAATGCAGTTCTGAGGACCGCTCAAGCTAAATGCTTCGCCTCTTCCTCTACCACGACTCATTGGTGCTTGTGAACCTTGCCCAGGGGGGCGTACTGATGATGACGAACCAGCTACAGATCCTACTGGTTGAGCTATGCTTGCATCACCACTTGTCAGACAATCCCTCATAATGTGGCCCGGATAACCACAAGTATAACAAACACCCAATCCTATGCGGCACTGCCCGGCATGCTGCTTACCACACTGAGCACATCGTGGCAAGGGCGGCCTCATATAACTTGACTCACCCCTATACTGAGAACCTGAGGCCTTGGAATTCTGAACAGGACCTGAATATGTGGAACGATCAAATCTCTTACCGCCAAACTGAGGGGGAGCGATAGCCGATGGCTGGGATGGATACCTCGGTTATTGTTGTCTCTAACCACCTCAAAACTCACCAGAAGGACCCGAAGACGTCGCTATCTTATTCTGGGCCCTATCATGCTCACAATCGGCCCTCTGCTTCTGCTTACGCTCCTCTACACCCTAAGCATATGCCTGAATACAAGAAATATCCATGTCTACCAGAAGTGAGACCGACATACAATCGTTAAGCAAGTGTGGCTCTAACCCCATCACGAACTGGTGAACCCGATCCTCCAGCTTAGATACAATAGTAGGAGCATACCTAGCCAACAAATCAAACTGAAGACTGTACTCCCGAACACTCATGTTACCCTGCTGAAGGGTAAAGAACCTATCAACTCTTATGGTAGATAATGACAAAGAAAAGCTTTTGTAAACTCCTGCCATACTGCTGGAGGGGCATCCTCACCTCTGGACAATTCCCAAGACTCGTACCAATTAACTGCAACGTCTTGGAGTCTATAGGAAGCTAGCTCAATTGACTCAGTCGCAGTGGCCTTTATTACCCTTAAAGTCCTCTGCATTCTATCGATAAATACCTGAGGGTCTTCATTTGGATCTGCCCCCGTGAATACCGGAGGGTCTAAATTAATTAAATCATGAACCCTCGCACTGACGGACCTATTTGCATGACCAATACCTACTTCCTGATGCCGAGCCTGTGCGGCTAATAATCGAGTTAATAGCGGAATAACATCTCTCATCTCCTGACTCGGTGCATCTGACTGATGAGCTGAACGTACAGGGGCAGGCGCTAGAGCTGGTGCTCCTTGGAGCCCTTCTAGAGAGGGCGGGGTATGTGAAGTCCGAGATACAATATCACTATGAGACTCTCCCCGATCCCTGGTAACTCGTGGCGCTCGACTAGTAGTCTCACCAACCACGGACTTTCCCTTCTGGGTGGCTGTAATCTTCGGAGGCATCGCTGAAAACGTAACATATCGTTAGGAACATGAATTCTTATATCGAATGATCTAAGATAAGAAGAGAGGATAACATCCTATATGTCCTGTAGCCTCATGTTCATAAGTGTGGTGCACAACATACCCATAAATAAGACTCTACTAGAAACGGTCTGTAGACAACCCTAGGACAGAACTACTCTGATACCACTTTTTTCACGACCCAAACCGATGGGCTGCGATGGATGCCCGAGTCCTACCTGTCGAACACCCTTAAGCATGCATCTAAGATATAAACATGATTAGTGTACGTGAGGGAAACCTGTCTAAAAGACATATATACATAAACATGTGGAATACAGTGGGGCGAGTCGGCAAGGCTGCTATAGACAACTATATATCTAATACTGGAAGCCGGCGAGGCCACATACTATCCAACTATACATACTGTCTACAGACCTCTACTAGAATATACAACTGTACAAGGATGGGATTTGGCCACGTCATACCCATACATGTATACAAGCATATCATACCAAAATCAAAAGCAGCTCCGGATCAAATGGAGCACGTCAACTCTCGCTGACCAAGGATCCTAAGAAGTGGGACCGTCAACTTGCCTACGTGTACCTGCGGGCATGAAACGCAGGCCCCGGGAAATAGGGCGTCAGTACGAATAATGTACTGAGTATGTAAGGCAAAAAAATCGGTACATAAAAGACAGATGAAATATGGAATAAAGAATTCCACCTATAAGTCTAAATAACTTTGTAAATCCTGAAACATTTATAATATCATGCATGTTCGTATAAATGTCGTGTCATACATAGGTATAGGTGTACATAACATCGTCAAGCCTCTGAGGGCATCCCATCATATCATCTCGGCCAATGTGGGAAAAATCATCAACATATACCAACTGATCAGGTGGTGGTGCGTATATAATGCCGTAACTTTTTTCCATATCCCATACATATATATTATACATATATACGCGTATATAATGCCATCTGGTCATGGGTCAATGTAAATGAATGCAATGCATGATAAATACGTCAATAAAATCTCTCGGAGTGTCATTAGACCATTATACCTCTGATTAATATCATGAAATAGACTTTATCAACTTACGTATTTTCTGAGACCCATGAACAAATGATAGAATAATAAGACTTATGGGAAAACAAGAATATACGCTTCTCAAGTATTTCTACAAATAGAGAAATTTATGAAAGTTGTGCATTTGCTCGTTTTGTTTGTGTCGTATAGATCATTCCGAAAAGAAAGAAGGGATAGCCTTAACATACCTGGAGTAGAAAAAAATTCGTGTGATATTCTTGAGAAGGGTTACACCGTACTTCCTTAAAATTGCTAAATCTCACATTGCTTAAGACACTATGAAATCTCTATTTAAATATTTGAAGTTCCGTACCCTTATGCGTTGCTTTAGATTGCCTTCTACGTTGCTATTCTTTTAAATGGTGAAAGATGTATATCTTTTTATTGCTAAAAGATATGTAGCTCCTTTGAATTACAATGCTTATCTTTGAATTGTCCAAAGATATGTAGCCTTCTTTGATTTAAAAATTCCTTATGCATGAATTGGTTGCCACCTACCCCTAATGACTAAGAGTCATGAATTGGTTGCCACCTACCCCTAATGACTATGAGTCATTTGTTTTGATAGTGGCTTGCTGCCACGTGGGGGTGGGGGTGGGGGTTTAATCTTATCCCATAATTCATTAGTTAATTAGGTAATATCCCGTTACTCGATAATTAACCAATTACCCACATAATTAAGAATTATCCCAAATTACTTAAAATACTACTTATTTTTAACACACCTTATACATCATACTATCATGGTCATATGGTACCTTGTATGGTACCAGTCCATAAACACCGGGTATTATGGCTCGGATCGTATTATATCCCAAATTGTCCACCTTCGACGAAACGCATTTTCTTTAATTCATTTACCCTTTATCCTTCACGACACTTACTTATCGCTTGTTATAAATAGCATAAATACGTTAAAATCAAGATAATCTTATCCCCGAGTCTACGTCAATTAACTTACGACGAAACTTATACGTACGAAAACACGAGATGTAACAGCGGCTATGCCGCCTCACCCATTGTATGCGGGTGGAGGTGCAGTCCCACCATACCATAATCCCTACACAAAGCGGTCATGCTGCCTCACCCCAATATATGTGGGTGAAGGTGTATCAAAATCCCAATCTATACACAATTTGACATAATAACTTTCACATAAATCACCATTTGAAATTATGACATGTGGATATACAATCCATAGTTTGAAACACATCCTCAATTCGTAATGCAATATGATAAGAGCATTTGAAACAAAAATTGAACATATATCTGTATCGTAAAACGTATCAGAATACTTGGTTTGTAATCAACATCTTGGAACTTACAAGGATAATGGGAATTCCAATTATTAAAGAAGAGTTTAGCCAACATACCTCCCTTGAACTTCCTTACACTCTAAATGTTCCAGAATTCTTAGCAATGATAAATTAAGTGTGCATTAAGATTCCAAGGTCCTTTTATGGAGAATTCCATCATCCCACAACCCAATCTTTACCATTTTTAGCTCAACAATCTTCCTACATCCTTTTATAACACGTGCATGTAAATAAACAACCCTCATGCCCAGAAATTATCTTGCTAATTATCCAATTCTACACAAAAGTCGAAAGTGAGGGTTAGGGTGTAGAATCTTACCTCTAGGATGAAGACCTAGTGAGTTCCCCTTCTTAATCTTCCAAAACATGGGCAAGAATTGAAGAACAATTATTGAAGAACACCTTCTCACTTTAGGGCACTCTATCTCACTCTAATATATCAGATTATAGCTCAAAAGTGGCCCAAAGAGTGTATTTAATGAAATAGGGTCGGGTTTTAAAAACCCAAAAATGGAGTTCCGGAACAGGTTCTGCGGTCGCATATGCGATCGCATATCGGTCGCATAATTATAGACCAAAACGACCAAAAATCTGTTTGTGTATGCGGTCACTATGCGGTCCGCATAACTGTTATGCGTTTGCATAATGCACCGCATAACAGTTATGCAGTTGCATAGTCGACCACATAATTGCCCTCAGACTGGCCCTATCCTGCCCACATCTGCGGCCATTATGCGGCCCGCAGAGTGGTTCTGCGGTCGCATAATGTACCGTAGAAACGAACTTTTCCGCCAAAACTTTTTCTTTACTTTTCGGTGCATTGTTCAACCCAAAAAGTCCGAGCCGCAGCTCGCTTTTCTTTTGCAAAATTTTACAGGGCCTTACATTCTCCCTCACTTAGGATCATTCGTCCTCGAATGAGGGTAAAAATCTATTATTAGCATCTTATGCAACTCAGTTTTCATACCACACACCAGCAGCCCCAAATTTGACTAACTCCCTAAATTTCCAAAAATTTTGACAGAGTTTCCCTTGTAACTAGGCCTATCCATATGTCAGAGAGCCCCAGAAACACATCCTAACATCACACACATAATCCAACAACGTAACATAATACAAAACAGCACCAACTGTGGCCTCACAAGCAATTATATTACCAGAACGGAACACCCTTAACAACAAATGTACAAATCATACATAATTCATAGAAGGCAACTCTTAAAATCTTTTATTTCATAGATCACAACTTTATAAATACATGGTCATTGAAACAAATAAGGATACTTTTTCTTCATTTCTTCCTCGGCCTCCCAAGTAGCCTCTTCAAACCTGTTGGTTTTGCCATAGCACTTTTATGTATGTAATTTCTTTATTTCTCAACTTTCGGACTTGCCTATCAAGAATGAAAACTAGAATTTCTTCATAAGTCAATTTCTCATTTACCTCAATAGTCTCAACCGGAACAATGAGTGTCGGATCTCCGACTACTTTCTTCAACATAGACACATGACACACCAGGTGTACTAATGACATCTCAGGTGGTAGCTCAAGCTTGTACGCCACCTCACCGATCCTTTGAATGATTTTGTACGGTCTGACATACCTCGGACTCAATTTCCCTGTCTTACCAAATCGCATTACACCCTTCAACGGGGAAACTTTCAAGAATACCCAATCATCTTCTTGGAACTCCAAATCCCTACGACGAACATCCTAATAGGATTTCTGACGACTCTGAGCAGTCTTCAACCGCTCCTTAATGATTTTAATCTTTTCCAAAGCCTGATACACGAGGTCTAGCCCTATCAAATCTGCTTCCCCAATTTTGAACCACCCAATGGGAGATCTACATCTCCTACTATATAAAGCCTCGAACGGTGCCATTTGAATGCTAGGATGATAGCTATTGTTATATGAAAATTCTATGAGTGGTAAATGATCATCCCACCTACCTTTGAAGTCCAGAACACAAGCGCGCAACATATCCTCAAGCGTCTGAATAGTCCGCTCTGCCTGCCCGTCAGTCTGCGGGTGAAAGGCTGTACTAAGATTCACCAGAGTACCCAAACCTTGCTGAAATCTCTTCCAAAAATTAGCAGTGAATTGTGCTCCCCGATCAGAAATGATGGAAACTGGGGTGCCATGCAACCTGAGTATTTCTTTAATATACAACCGAGCATACTGCTCCGCTGTGTCAGTAGACTTAACCGGTAAAAAGTGTGCTGATTTTGTGAGTCGATCCACAATCACCCAAATTGAGTCAAAGTTGCGCAGAGTGCGCGGTAATCCTACCACAAAGTCCATATTAATCCTTTCCCACTTCCATATTGGAATTTCTATGTTCCGTGCCAACCCACCGGGCCTTTGGTGTTCAGCCATCACTTGCTGACAATTTGGACATCTTGCCATAAAATCCGCCACATTCCTCTTCATATTATTCTACCAATAGACTTCTTTAAGATAATGATACATTTTCGTAGAACCTGGGTGCACGGAATACCTAGAAGTGTGAGCTTCAGTTATAATTCTTTCCCGGAGACCATCCACATTCCTGGAGACCATGGTCTTATGTTTATTAATCCCCTCTTTCAACTCCACCAACAATGGATCATTGTATTGCTTCTCTTTGACTTCCACCACAAGCGATGATTCAGCCCTATTTTGTGCTATTACCCCTCCTTCACTAGAGTCCGCAAGATGAACTCCCAAACTAGCCAATCGGTGAACTTCCTTGGCTAATAGCCTTTGATATGCCTCCACGTGAGCCAAACTACCCATAAATTTCTGGCTAAGAGCATCAACCACAACATTGGCCTTTCTCGGATGATATAAAATATCAATGTCGTAGTCCTTGAGTAACTCAAACCATCTTCTCTGCATCAGATTTAATTCCTTCTGCTTGAAAATATATTGAAGGCTCTTATGTTCCGTGAATATATCAACATGGACCCCATATTAATAATGACGCCAAATTTTCAATGCACATACTACTGCCGCAAGTTCTAAATCATATGATGGATAGTTCTTTTCATGATTCTTTAGTTTCTAGAAGCATAAGCTATCACCTTCCCATGTTGCATTAATACACACTCAAGCCCGATTCTTGAAGCATCACAATATACCACAAATCCATCTATACCCTCTAGTAGAGTCAACACCGGCGCCGTATTCAATCTTTCTTTCAATTTTTAGAAACTCTTTTCACAAGCATCTGACCATTGGAACTTAATTTCCTTCTGCGTCAATTTAGTCAATGGAGAGGCAAGAGTAGAAAACCCCTCCACAAACTTTCTGTAATATCCAGCTAAGTCTAAGAAACTGTGAATCTCTGTTGGAGTTATAGGCCTCGGCCAATTCTTCACAGTCGAAATTTTATGAGGGTCAACCTTAATCCCCTCAATAGAGACAACATTACCCAAGAATGTGACAGACTCGAGCCAAAATTCACATTTTGAAAATTTCGCATACAACTGGTGTTGATACAGAGTCTACAACACTACCCTGAGGTGACCGGCATGGTCCTCTCGATTGCATGAATATACAAGAATATCGTCAATAAACACTATCACAAAAGAATCGAGGATTGGCTTGAAAACGCGATTTATAAGATCTATGAAGGCTGCTGGGGCATTTGTTAGCCCAAAAGACATCACTAGAAATTTAAAATGCCCATACCGGGTTCTAAAAGCTGTTTTCGGAATGTCCCGCTCCCTGTTCTTCAATTGGTGATATTCGGATCGTAAATCAAATTTGGAGAAGTACCTAGCACCTTGCAATTGGTCAAACAAGACATCTATCCTTGGAAGTGGGTATTTATTCTTGATTGTTACCTTATTAAGCTGTCGATAGTCAATGCACATTCTGAGTGACCCATCTTTCTTCCTTACAAAAGGACCGGTGCACCCCAAGGCGACACACTTGGCCGGATGAAACCCTTTTCTAACAAATCTCTCAATTGTTCCTTTAGTTCCTTCAATTCTGCCAGTGCCATTCTGTAGGGTGGAATAGATATAGGATGCATGTCTGGCATCACATCAATCCCAAAATCAATCTCCCTGTCTGGTGAGATCCCAGGGAGTTCATCCGAAAAGACTTCCGGAAATTCATTCACGACAGCCACGGACTCAAGTATAGGTGCCTCAGCATCAGTGTCCGTAACTCGGACCAAATGGTAAATACATCCCGTGTTGATCATCTTTTTAGCCTTAAGGTAGGAAATAAACCTACCCTTTGGCACCACATCATCACCCTTCCACTCAATAACTGGCTTATTTGGAAATTCGAACCTAACAGTTCTGGTTCGGCAATCGAGCTTGGAAAAACATGAATAAAGCCAATCCATCCCCATTATCACATCAAAATAGACCATTCTCAATTCAATAAGATCGGCCACGGTGCCCCGATCACGCAACGTGACAACACAATCCTTATAAACCCGCGCGGCCAAAATAGACTCACCAACCGGAGTAGATACAAAGAACGACTCATGAAGCTGTTCTGGTTCTATCCCAAATTCCATAGCAACATAAGGAGTGACATAAGACAAAGTGGAACCGGGATCAATAAGAGTATATACATCATGAGATTGGACAGTCAATATACCTGTGACAACATCTGGAGAAGCCTCTGATTCCCGACGTCTCCGCATAGCATAAAATCTGCTGGGTCCTCCCGAATTCTGTACACCACCCCTAGCTTCATCACGCCCTATGGGTGCTGGGGTGCCTCGAGCTGGAGGTGTTGTGGATGTAGTAGCTACAGAATTAACTGGTTGTGCCGCACCTCTGCCCATATTTCGGCGGGACGAGCGGCAATCTCTCTGAATGTGACCCCACAAACCACACCCATATCATACTAGTAGGTCCATGAAACAGGACCCAAAGTGCATCCTCCCACACTTTGGGCATGGAAGCCTCCGTTGCTGAAACCTTCTGTCGGGCTGACCCTGCTAGTGGGGTCCCCTATTGCCCTGACTGGGTCCAGATGATTGTGCACCCATCGAAGACTGGGCGAATGATTGGGATGGTCCTGATGACGCTCCCCTGAATGCCGACCTACAACCACCACCACTGGAAGAACCACCAAAGTTTCCCGCAGACTGGGCCTTGCTGCTACTCTGACGATCTATTCTATTCTTCAATTTGCGGGTATCTGTGGCTTGAAAAAATGGCACCATCTTACCAAAGTTCATATCGGAATTCAATGTAGCTGTAAAGGCCTCATTGATAACCAAGGGGCTAAGGCCCTGTACAAACCGGCGCACCCTAGCCTCCATAGTGGGCAACATGTGAATAGCATACTTGGACAGGCGCACAAACTCCATATGGTACTCCCACATATTCATACTACCCCGCATCAGGCTTTCAAACTCAGCGGCACGAGCTGCCTTAGTTTCGGCAGGCAAGAAATGATGCATAAAGGCATCTGTGAACTTACCCCACCTTGCTGGAGGGCTTCCCTCCTCACGGGACTCCTCCCACAACTCAAACAAAGAATAGGCCACCCCTTTCAGGCGGTAGGAGGCCAACTCTACTCCTTCCATCTCTGTAGCATGCATAACCCGGAGAGTTTTGTGCATCTCATCAATGAAGTCCTGGGGGTCCTCCTCGGGATCAGTACCCGTAAACACTGGAGGATCTAACTGAAGAAACTTGTTTACCCTGGAACTGGTAGATTCCCCTGGATGACTGGAAGAAGTAGGCCCAACACTCGATCTATGGACCTGAGAAGCCACTATCTGTGCCAACATTTGTATGGCTCCCCTAATATCAAATATCAGACACACCAGAATCGGAAGCTGGAGCTGGAGGTGGAACATGAATAACAGTTGGAGGAACTGTTGTACCTTTTGTAGGTGTAGGGACAGGTGCAGTCTGATCAATTATAGTAGAGTCAGGCAGTAAAGTAACTGGAGGAATATTCTCACTCCTGGAGTGACATTGGCTCTTTGTCCAGTTCTTCCCTTCTTCTTAGGTGCCATGTACTGAAAATTAGAGCAACGCAGGAGTTAAAGGAGGAACAATCTTACAACCAGCCTTATCGCACCATCAAGAACATGAAAGAAGGGTATTATTCCTAAATGTCCATGTGGCATACTAAATATAGATGTGGTCGACAACACACCGATAATAAGGACTCTACTAGACACGGCTCCGAGACATCCTATGACACTTTAAAACCTTAGGCTATGATACCAAGTTTGTCATGCCACAAAACCGAGGAGCGCGACCGGCACTCAACCGAGTGAACCCGGCCGAGCAAGCCTATAAGATTCCCTTCTACCCAATCTCATTCATGAATAAAGAGAATATATATGTTTTCGTTAATAAACCAATAAAGTGATCATGTCTGCAATACCAATTTCTTACCATCAGTTACTTTATTTTAAAGTCTCAATACCAAACATATTTTGCATAATCTGAAGTGGAAATAGTAATTCAAGCACAACACACAAGTTTGACTTCCCTAACACCATTATACAAATCACACTATGTCTACGGAGCCTCTATAGATAAAGACGAGTACAATGATAATGCCGGCAACAAGGCCCCGACTATACCTCAAACAAAATACACAAAGAACAAAACATACATGACCCCGAGATGAAGTGAGGCTCACCAAGTCAGCTGGGAAGAAGGTGTACTGCTATCACTAATCAATATCTCCTACTGTGGAACCACCTGCATCCATTTAAAGATGCAGCACCCCCGGCAAAAGGAACATTAATACCGTCGAATAGTACTTGTATGAAAACTAAACACCAATTTAAGAATTTAGTAATAGATGATGAATATGATGAACTAGTGCGGCAATAGAATAATGATAACCATTTAAACCAGAGCAAGCTTATTAAGAGCTATCAATAACATTTATAGGATTTAAGATGAGATCCTCTGTAACCATCTTCACACAAAGCGGCCCCACCGCCTCACCCGATGTATGCAGGTGGAGGTGTAAGTACAATACCACGACTCTACTCAAGCGGCCCTGCCGCCTCACCCCAATGTATGCAGGTGGATGTATAACCACAATACCAAGAACATACACAAGCGGCTATGCCGCCTCACCCCAATGTTTGCGGGTGGAAATGCATCAACGATACCAATACCAACACAAAGCGGCTAGGCCGCCTCACCCCAACGTATGCGGCTGAAAATACATCAACAATACCAACACCAATATAAAGCGGCTATGCCGCCTTACCTAATGTATGCGGGTGGAGGTGCAGTCCCACAATACCATAATCCCTACATAAAGCGGTCATGCCGTCTCACCCCAATATATGCGGGTGGAGGTGTATTAAAATCCCAATCTCTACACAACTTAGCATAATAACTTTCACATAAATCACGACTTAAAATTATGACATGTGGATACACAATCCATAGTTTGAAACAGATCCTCAATTTGTAATGCAATATGATAAGAGCATTTGAAACACAAATTGAACATATATATTTATCGCAAAACTTATCGAAATACTCATTTGTAATCAACATCTTGGAACTTACAAAGATAATGGGAATTACAATTCTTAAAGAAGAGTTTAGCCAACATACCTCCCTTGAACTTCCTTACACTCTAAATGTTTCGGAATTCTTAGCAACTTCAATCTATTTTAGAAATATGACAAATTGAACCAAAATTAGGAAGATGATCATGGTTCTAGCTCATTTGAGCATTTTATCAAACACTAAGTGTGCATTAATGTTCCAAGGTCCTTTTATGGAGAATTCCATCATCCCACAACCCAATCTCTACCATTTTTAGCTCAACAATTTTCCTACACACTTTTATAACACATGCATGTAAATAAACAACCCTCCTGCCCAGAAATTATCTTGCTAATTATCCAATTCTACAGAAAATTCGAAAGTGAGGGTTAGGGTGTAGAATCTTACCTCTAGGATGAATACCTAGTGAGTTCCCCTTCTTAATCTTCCAAAACATGGGCAAGAATTGAAGAACAATTATTGAAGAACACCTGTCACTCTAGGGCACTCTCTCTCATTCTAAAATTTCAGATTATAGCTCAAAAGTAGACCAAAGAGTGTATTTAACGAAATAGGGTCGGGTTTTAAAAACCCAAAAATGGAGCTTCGGAATAGATTTTGCAGTCGCATATGCGACCGCATAATGGATATGCGGACCGCATATCGGTCACATAATTACATACCAAAATAACCAAAATCTATCTGTGTATGTGGTCACTATGCGGTCTGCATAACTATTATGCGGTCGCATAGTCGACCGCATAATTTCCCCCAGACTGGACCTCTCCTGCCCACTTCTGCGGCCATTATGCGGCCTACAGAGTGGTTCTGCGATCGCATAATGGACCGCAGAAACGCGCTTTTCGGCCAAAAAATTTCCTTTACTTTCCGGTGCATTGTTTACTTTTCGGTTCTTTCCTTTACGTAAGAACCATTCAGCACCACGAAACATTATTTTCTTTTGCAAAATTTTACGGGGCCTTACATTCTCCCCCACTTAAGATCATTCGTCCTCGAATGAGGGTAAAAATTTGTTATTAGCATCTTATGCAACTCAGTTTTCATACCACACACCAGCAACCCCAAATTTGACTAACTCCCAAAATTTCCAAGAATTTCGCCAGAGATTCCCTTGTAACTAGGCCTATCCACCTGTCAGAGAGCCCCAGAAACACATCCTAACAGCACACACATAATCCGACAACGTAACATTATACAAAACAACACCAACTGTGGCCTCACAAGCAATTATATTACCAGAACGGAACACCCTTAACAACAAATGTACAAATCATACATAATTCATAGAAAGCAACTCTTAAAATGTTTTATTTCATAGATCACAACTTTATAAATACATGGTCATTGAAACAAATAAGGATACTTTTTCTTCATTTCTTCCTTGGCCTCCCAAGTAGCCTCTTCAACCTGTTGGTTTTGCCATAGCACTTTTATGTATGTAATTTCTTTATTTCTGAACTTTCGGACTTGCCTATCAAGAATGGAAATTGGAATTTCTTCATAAGTTAATTTCTCATTTACCTCAATAGTCTCAACCGGAACAATTAGTGTCGGATCTCCGACTACTTTCTTCAACATAGACACATGAAACACCGGGTGTACTAATGACATCTCAGGTGGTAGCTCAAGCTTGTACGCCACCTCACCAATCCTATGAATGATTTTGTACGGTCCAACATACCTCGGACTCAATTTCTCTTTCTTACCAAATCGTATTACACCCTTTATGGGGGAAACATTCAAGAATACCCAATCATCTTCTTGGAACTCCAAATCCCTACGATGAATATACGAATAGGATTTATGATGACTCAGAGCAGTCTTCAACCGCTCCTTAATGATTTTAACTTTTTCCATAGCCTGATGCATGAGGTTTGGCCCTATCAAATCTGCTTCCCCAATTTCGAACCACCCAATGGGAGATCTACATCTCCTACCATATTAACCCTCGAACGGTGCCATTTGAATGCATGGTGATATCTATTGTTATATGCAAATTCTATGAGTGATAAATGATCATCCCAACTACCTTTGAAGTCTAGAACACAAGCGCGCAACATATCCTCAAGCGTCTGAATAGTCCGCTCTGCCTGCCTGTTAGTCTGCGGGTGAAAGGTTGTACTAAGATTCACCTGAGTACCAAAACCTTGCTGAAATTTCTTCCAAATATTAGCAGTGAATTGTGCTCCCCGATCAGAAATGACGGAAACAGGGGTGCCATGCAACCTGACTATTTCTTTTTTATACAACTGAGCATACTGCTCCGCTGTGTCGGTAAACTTAACCGGTAAAAAGTGTGCTGATTTCGTGAGTCGATCCACAGTCACCCAAATTGAGTCAAACTTGCGCGGCGTGCGCGGTAATCCTACCACAAAATGCATATTAATCCTTTCCCACTTCCACATTGGAATTTCTATATTCTGTTCCAATCCACTGGGCCTTTGGTGTTCGGCCTTCACTTGCTGATAATTTGGACATCTTACCACAAAATCTGCCACAGTCCTCAACACATAAGAACCATTCGGCACCACGAAACATTATTTTCTTTTGCAAAATTTTACAGGGCCTTACATCCACAACCATATTCAATCTCTTACCAACTGTCTTTCTAGATGTAGGTATCCTTGTATAACGAAAAAAATAGAATTTAGGAGTTTGAATTTTTACAACTGAGCTCTACCACATGATCTAGAGTAAGAAGAAAGAGTGACAATCCTAAATTCCATGTAGCCTCCTGCTTATGAGTCTGGTGCACAACACACCCATAAACAAGACTCTACTAGACACGGCTGGTAGACTCCCTAGGACATAACTGCTCTAATACCACTTTTGTCACGACCCAAACCGCAGGGCCGCGATGGGCACCCGGTGCCATACACAACCGAGTATCAACGTAACATATCTTTCTTATCATACCGTCAAGGGTAAGTGGTCCAGAAGGGCCGTCATAAGATAACCGAAATAAAACATAAAGGAATACTAGATGTAGGACGACCCAACATGAAATAGAAACTTATACATTGACATGCGGGCCTACAAGGCTGATATGATCATTTGTACACTCAAAACATAGGCCAATAAGGCCATACAAGTATCCATATACATGACATCTGTCTATAAGCCTCTAAGAGTACATAAATGTCATAAAGGTTGGGACAGTGCCCCGCCATACCAATCAATACATGTCCAAATCATACTGGCCAAATAGGCAGCTCCGAAGCAAGTGGAGTGCACCAACACCTTCTGCTGAGATGATAGCCTATTAGGAGGACTGCCAACCTGTCTATCGGTACCTACGGGCATGAAATGCAGCATCCCCAGAGAAAAGAAATGTCAGTACAAATAAAGTACCGAGTATGTAAGGCATGCAAGCAGTATATAAAAGACATGAAAGAAACATAGAGTAAAGGACTCAAACTGTAAGTCTGAATAGCTCTGTGAATCATGAAACATTTATAATGTCGTGCATCTGAGTATAAATATAATATCATGCATAGGTATATGTGTACATAACATCATCAAACTTCCGACGCCATCCCATCATATCATCTTTGCCTCTGTGGGCAAAATCATCAACGTATACCAGCTGATCAGGTGGTGGTGCATATATGCGTATATAACACCATCTGGTCACGGGTCAATATACATGTATAAATGGATGCAATGCATAATGAAGTAAATCAATAAGATCTCTTAGTTAAACTTTATCAAGTTACGTATTTTGTTTGAGACCCATGAACAAAAGATATAATAGTAGGACATATGGGGAATCAAGAACATAGGCAACCCTAGTACTTCTAAGAATAGAGTCATTTGTGAAAGTTCCACGTTTGCTCGTTTCGTTTATATCATATGGATTATGCCAAAATAAAAGAAGGGATAGCCTTAACATACCGCAAGTCGTCAATGCAACTCAATAACAAGCATACGACAACTAGCGTGCCAACCCTATAACAAAGAAATATATGTACAACTTAGATGGCGCTAGTATATCACATATCTCAAACGATAACTCGATTCTAAAATAAAACGGGTAGCATTTCCCCTGATTTTACTGCTCCCTCAAGCCTACTATAGGCGAGATACAACCACAATACAATCAGAAACTCAAAAAAAACACAACTACAATTCGGGACCTTCAATACAACAAAAACCCCAAAATATACCATAACACACCTAATCAACATGTTATCAATTAGCCTGAAATTGCAACGACGAGCGACCATCCTACTACCCTACCACATGTGGAATTTCTCCATGCCCTTCATCCTTCCAAACTCCATAAATTAGCAACACAATAGGCCAACACGAGTGGACTACAAAACAGTCCACTGAAAGTGAAATAAATCAAATTCACGGCTTTCGATCACCGTCCCGTGAGTTCAAACTATTAGGAAATGAATTTAGCAACCTTCTTTGATATATAAAATCTTAAATACAGAAACTATACATTTTTGTAACTATGAAGTACCTTCCAAAACTCAAACTACAAGGAAAAAGAGAGGCGATATAGCGATACTTACGTTGCAAGGATCGTTCTAATGTTATTGCTACTTGATTTCGTACCCGGGATGTTAATCTTCTTTGAAACCCTAGAAGAGAGCTTAAGGATATATTTATGGGTGTTTTATGGGTTTGTTCTATGGAAAAAGGAAGATAAATACGACCTAAGACCTTAATATATCAACTTTTGAAAAGTCAAAGGGGTGGTAGCTTGGCACCCTATCACTGGCCCATCTTCCAACACTTATATCTTTTTATCTGGATGTCGTATAATTGAACGGCTAAGAGAGTTGAAAACTATATTCCAATACCTTCAATTAGGTATATAATATTTCCCAAAAATACCTCATATAGCACACGAAATGTATTTCTCAAAAAGCTTCAGCGACACAACTACTTGTCACCTATGCAGTCTGCGCAGTCTCACAAAACTGCAAATATCTCTCTACTCTAATGTCGTATCGACAAACAGTTTAATCAGTTAGAAACTAGACTTGTAGATATTCAATTTCGTATGTGGACATCCTGTAATTCCAAGTATATTGGGAGAAAAGCTCTGCTACATTTGACCTAAGTTTCAGCCCATTTATGAATGTAACTTGTGATGACCTTTGCCAACTTTTGTTTCACAACTCGCTTGAATTCAAAATGTAACAAAAGACCATAATAAGCCTAAAATAACTCATAACATAACCTCCTTATGATGTTAAGAACCTAGTCTCACCCCAAAGTGCATGTTATAACATTCCAAAATTATCGACTTTCGACGAAACTTATTTTTCGTTTAGCTTCTAAGCTTTCCAACCCTCTTGGTACTTGTTATCCATGATCTTAAAGATTTGTAACCTCTACGGTATCATTATTAACTTACTTTATAGAGTTTTCAAAGATGATTTTATTTCTGAGCTTACATCAATTGACTTACGACGTACTCTTACGTGCGAACACATGGGGTAACATTTTGCTTGAGCTATTATAGGATTTTGAATGCTTGATTGTCATCTTAGTGTACTATATGATCTTGCATTTTGGATGTGTTGATGGATCTTTCAGTTATTCATTGGAGGAATAAAATAGATTCTTACAGCCTGTGGACGAGTGTGGACTCGGGAAATTGATTGATTACATAGTGGTTGTATCCATGGCAAGGTCATAGAGGATGTTAATATGAGGTCATATAGGTGGGTTATCTTTTGTGAGCAGGTTGGAGGTCACATAATTTCTTATGAGGTTCCTATGAAGAGTTTTACCTTCTGCCCAATGGGATGTATGTGCTACAACATGGGTCTGGATCGCTTGAGTAAGATGGCATGACCGTCACAAGGGTGAGTACGTATTGTGTTGATAATTAGAGATATGTTATGGTTGGTGCAACATGAGGTTATGAGAAATTCATTTGAGTAACATCGTGGGATCATGGTGGTTAAGGAAGAGTAGTCAATATGTGTGCTCGGATGATGTGATTGTGGCTAAAGCCAAGTAGGGGTGTCTGCCATCGGCGATTGGGTAATCTTGTCATGTGTTGTTATAGATTCTGGACTAAGGGGCTTATGGATTAGTTGTGACTTGAGGAAGATGACTTCGAGAATGATTCGAGCAAGAAATTATTGGGTGTGTGTTGTATTTCACCTTAGTGGTATATGAAGGTTATAGAAGGACTCAGGTTCGATATTCTTCTATGGGGGTTAATCTGAAAGAGAAAGGGCTCGCTCAGTTTTTTATTCTTGAAAGATTCATGTGATAAGGTATCTCTAATCATTCATCATAGTTGGGTATGTTTTTGGGACTAGGACTGAGTGGGTGACTCTCGATAAGGTTCTAATAGATTCAAGATTTAATATGTGGTATCTAAGAATTTTTGAATTTGTGTATGACTAAGGAATTAAGAATTTCATTGGATTGTGAAAGAGATTTGGAGCATCTTTATATCATTATCGGTTTTGCGAGGCAGTGTTTGAAAGATGGAAGAAACCGCTTCAGATTCATGAAAGGTCTCTTAAGAGTACGCATTTTGGTTTGAGGTACTATTGGATGTGTAAGAAGGAATAAAATGGCTTATGAGTCTTAGGACAACGAGATGTCATGTTGGGATAACTTGGGATGGGTTTTTAATTGAGGTCCACAGTGTACTAGGAAGGAGTAATGTTGCCGTGAAGGCGAGTCATGAGTAATCTGAAGAAGTTGGGTCCGTTTAGCACTGGCTAGGATCAGCGTGGTAATAGTGATGATAGGTTCCCTTGGTATAATAAGGCTTTGCAGGTGTTTTGTGGTAACACTTTTGGGTTTGGCAGTCTACGTGACTTGGTTTATTCGATTGCTTGGTTATGCATATGGATTCTGAAGAATTTTTCGATGATTTTGACCACGACTTGCGATTGGTGTCTTCTACAAGCATGGGAAGTTTGTTGCGTGTTGTGATTTCTCCCTGAATTGAGCTACGAGGAAGGCTTATGGTTGGTGGAATGTGTATCTTATTCGTGATTCAGACTTGATAATAAGATTCTCATATCTTCGTATATTAGCATGATAGATGCAATGAGCTATGTGGAATTAGGATGGAATGCAGTTCAATTATGAAAGGAATGTCATGAGTTTTAGATAGCATGGAAGATTTTAGATGTTTAAGAGTATGGCAACGCTATCTATTAACGCCTGGAAGGATGTATTTTGTGGAAGATTCTCTGTGTATTGATCTGCCGATGCTTAGCTAGTACTACAGAAATTGCATGGTTGGTATCCATTGATGTTCAGGTTTTGCTACTTGGTGCGGAAGGTTATGGGAGCATCTCACATGGGGTGATTGTGTTTGCACAATGTGTTAGTCAGTTAAGTAGAAGAGTTAGAGATTAGGTATGGAGATTTTTGTACTCTCGTAGTTTGAAGATTATATTTTTGAGAAGCGGACTATTCCTCTGGTTGCGGATTGTGGAAGTGTGTACAGGATTTAACAGCTGATTGTACATGTCATAGATAGAGTCACTGTGAATTTTTGGAAGGCTATTGACTTATTTTGGAATGATCTAGATCGGTTTGGAGGCCCATTGGCTAATGAGCATAATTCTTCTACACTGGATTGGATTTGCTTGCTCAGAGCATTATTTTCTATGGGTGTGTCATCAGGCTGAATGGATGTTATTCTTGCCCTGATCTGTTTCATGTGTTACACCCTTATGCTACGAGAGGTTGTGAAATGACTTGTTTATTCACGCGTATGTCCTGGCCATGTTTATGCCTTGTGGCGATATATGATCAAGTTGGCTCTTGGGATGTTGATTTTCTTATTGCACCATAGATGTCGTTGCCTTTTTTGTAGCACATTATTCTATCTGTCTCCCCATGGTTATGTTTACGTGATTTACGTGCTTGTTATTGATACACATGTGTTTGGTGAGTATGAGAATTATAGCCCAGTGGTTATTGATGATGTTGTGTGAATCGGGTTGCATGCCGTAATCGTATTATGTGTGGATCAGGTGGCATGCCACCATGGGAATATGTGTGGATCAGGTTGCACACCTCAATAGGGTTATGATGGATACGATTCCTTGAGCTTATTTTGTGTGTTTTTCTTCTCCTTTGTGGGATGAAGAAAGGATTTTCTATCAGAATTGTGTTAATGAGATTATATGGATTGAAGTGATGTGAGATCACTGACGGGTATGTGTATGATGAGTGATACAGTGATTTGGAAACTTTGGAATGACGCTTGGCACATTCAATGACGAAGGTATGTTTAAGTAGGGAAGAATGTAACGACCTGACCAGTTATTTTGAGCTTCAGCATTTCGTTCGGCGGTTTGAGACTTTGAGCAGCTTCACTTGATGTACTATGATTTGCATGTATATTTGGGTTCGATTTTTGGAAGCTTTATATTAGAAGAGTTAATCAAAGTTTGCTTTTGGGTAAATAACCTCGGTATCGAGATTTGCTTGTTTCAATATGTTTGTATGGCAATTTTGGACTTGGATGTGTGATCGGATTTGGATTCGGAGGTTCTTAGAAGATTTTGGCTCTATTTGTTGGAAGTTAGCAAATTGAAGAATTGAAGAGACCGGAGTTGAGTTTGGTGTTATCGTGTTTTGATTGGTGTTCTACGACTTCGGATATGTTCATTTGGTTGGGACTTATGTGCAAAGTTTGGCTGAGATCCGGTATGTCTAAGTGTAATTTGGAAGAGTTCGACAAAGTTTTAATACTTGAAAGTTAAGAGAGTAGTTTGGTCTTTGATTCTTAGTTTTGATGTTATTTATGGTGTTTCTAGCCTTTGGATAAATTTGGTTTATTTATATGGACTTGTTAGCTTGTTTGGACGGGGTCCCGATGGGCTCAGGTGAGTTTCGAGGTGGATCTCGGGTCATTTTGAACCACTTTGAGGCTGCTGGTTTTGAGGTGGATCTCGGTAGTAAAGACACGTTTGCAAAGAGTTGTTGAGATGGGAATGTTTGTTCATCGCCGTCGCGATTTGTTGTATGTGGTCATAGAGTAGGATCTTGAGGCGGTTAGTTTTTTAGTCGTCGCATTCACGGAGTTGATGTCGCGATCATGTTTGGTGGAAGAGTTGGTCTAGGCATTCGTATGTAGCGGTCTGCATTCACATAGAGGAAGAGGCCTGGTGGGGGTAATTGTACACGTCCGCGATGGGTATATCACTTTCGCGTTTGAGGCAATGCTAGAGAGCTTCACGTTGGTGCATTGGAGGACACACTGGTATAGGCTTATTTTTGGGCAACGATAGTGTGCTTCGCGATCGCATAGCGTTGGACCGCGATCGCGAAGTGTTTACCTAGGGTAGAGTTTTTGTAATGACCCAGCCAGTCATTTTGTTTTTGATCCTTGTTCCCCTGTTTGATATTTCCCCAATGCCTGTTTGATGTTTTGTAATTTATGGAGATGGTTCATTCCGGGGGGGGGTTTAAGGGTTGGAGTGAATTGGAACACTTAGTTCCTTTGTTGGAAGCTTAAGTTATAAGAGTTAACCAAGGTTTGGCTTTTGTGTATATGGTCTCGAATTAGGGATTTGAGGGTAGGATTAGACTTGGTTTTAAAATCTAATCACATATTAGGACTCATAGGGTTATGGGTAGTCGAGATCTACCTCTCGACTTGGGTTTTGACCATGTGGCCCCGAGTTGACTTTTGGCGATTTGATTAAAGATTGAAGCTTTATTGTTTGGGGTTGCTTCTTATGGTTTTATTTCACGTTATTGAGTTGTTTTTGGCAAGATTCAGGCCTTCACGTTGGAAGGATTTTTGTAGTATTGACTTGGCTCGTTTGAAGTAAGTATCTTGCCTAACCTTGGATTGAGGGACTAGTTGCTTGAATTGTTGATGTTGGCTACGTGCTAGAGGTGGCGTACCTGCGAGGGGTCGAGCCCATGTGCGTGTACCGAATTTATCCATGCTCGGGGTAGTATTTAGGCTATATTATGCCTTGATTTAAATGTTTGTGATAATTGATATCATACTTTATATGTTGTACGACTACGTGATTTCATGAATCTTGCTAGAGATCATGTCTAGGCTTATTTTTCCCGTTTGAACATGATGCTCGTTGTTGTGTGGCGTATCCGCCTAATTTGAGACGTAGTTGTACACTTCGCACATGTATTAGTCCATGAGTATGTGATTTGATATCTGCTGACTGTATACATGTATTCTTGTATATGCTTTCTGTATTATGGACTAAATTGACAACACATGAGCTGTCCATACGGGTTGAATTGATAGTGGCATGTAAGTTGTTCGTGCAGTTTTTATAGCACATGAGTTGTCCGTACAGCGTGTGGATACAAATCCATACCCCTACGGTCGTCCACTCATATTTCTTCTTGATGATGTACACACGGTTATAGAAAACTATTTAGTGCTGGGTTTTTGTGTATCTTCTCTATATGCAAACTCCTTGGATGTATACATGATTTTACTGCATATCTCCTCTATATGCTTGCTATGTACTTGTATACATGCCTTTTATGCATATCTTCTTTATATGACTGGTATTGTTACTGCATATTCGTACATATTTATGAGTTGTAAAGATTTATCACGTGAGTATCATTGGTGATTCCTGCCACTACCTCTTCGAGGTTAGTCATGATACTTACGAAGGACATGGAGTCGGTTGTACTCATACTACACTTAACACTTAATTATGAAGATCTAGCTGTGGTTCCTAGCTGAGAGTTGCACTTGATCATTGTTGAGTTGCTGAGAGACGAGATAGAGTCGCATCCCAATTGCAGTCCTTGGCGTCTCTTTCCATTTCTATTATTATTGGTGTTGTTGTTGTTGTTGTTGTTCCGACATTATTTTATATTATCAGACTTGTACTTCCGTTTTAGAGCTCATGACTCTATAATACCAGTTCTGGGGGATTTATGTATTGAGGCAATCTTTATTTATGATATTTGACTCTTAGATTTATATATGATGTACCTTGTTATCGTGTTTGATTATTGTTTTATGATTTGGCTTGACTAGCAAGTGGGTTTGACGCAATCACAACCAGTGGGGGGTTTTGGATCATGACAAGTTGGTATCATAGCCTTTGGTTCATACGTTTTATTTGTCATGAGCAAGTTTAGTAGAGCCTTGTGGATAAGTACAAAGATGTCTGTACTTATCTTCGAGAGGCTACCAGACTGTTAGGAAAAACTTCTCTTTCTTTCATTCTCTATCGTGCAAACTTATTTATGCTAAAGTTTGAATCTTTGCTATTCTATTCTCATAGATAATAAGGACACGATCTGCCAGATCAGCTGAGGAGGCACTAGTACCCATTATCAGAGACGCGAGAGGCCGGGGCCGAGGATGAGGCCAAGGTGGAGCACGCCCCCTAGCTAGAGCCGCTACAAGAGCAGCTACTGTGGAGCCACCGGGCACTTCTATTGAAGAGCAGGTTCCAGATTATGTTGAGCCGGTGGGAGAACTCAGGCTCAAGAGGAATCCATTGCTACACCTAGTCTTCAGGAGACTTTGTCTCATATATTGAGCATTTATACGAGTTTTTCCTAGGCGGGTATGATTCTAATTGCAGTAGCTACCTCACAGGCTTGGGGAGGAGCCTAAACTCCCATCACACACACACTAGAGCAGCTAGCTCAAGGTTATCAAACATCGGGGGTTCTACCGGTACAGCTGACCGTTGCAGCTCAAATTGAGATTAATCTATCCTTGACTGCTGAGGAGCAGAAGAGGCTAGAGAGATTTCAAAGACTTCATCCTCCTCATTTCAGTGGTAAGCCTAATGAGGATGCATAGGGTTTTCTTGATCAGTGTCAGCGGATTCCATGCACTTTGGGTCTAATGGACTCAAATGTAGTTGACTTTACTACTTTCCATTTAACAGGGCTAGCATATAGGTGGTGGCAGATCTATGAGTCGGACAGGACAGCTAGCGCAACACCACTTACATGGCATCATTTTACAGTTCTCTTCTTAGAAATGTTTATTCCATAGACTCGTAGAGGTGATTGGCGTAGTGAGTTTGAGCATCCATGCTAATAGGGTATGACTGTGACACAGTACGAGATGAGGTTTTGAACTGGCACGTCATGCAGTGTTCTTGATCCCTACTGAGAGGGAGAGGGTTTAAAGGTTCATTTGGGGCCTCAACTTTGGTATCCGATATGGCATGACCTAGGAGGTTGAGACTGATTCTACTTTCCATCCGGCAGTTGAGATTGCCACGCACTTGGACCATATTCGAAGGTAGGAGAGTGAGGAGCGGGACTCCAAGAGGGCCCATGGTTTAGGTGGTTTTGGTGGTGACTAATTTGGAGGCCAGAACATCACAGTAGTGGCCAGTCCAGTCAACTCAATAGGTGTATCGTGGTTCTTCAGCCAGCCACATTCATATAGTGCTCGCCAAGCCAGTCATCTTTTTGATTAACAGTACAAATTTCACATTGTGCTTTATCCGTTTAGGGTTCTTTGAGCAGGTATTTAGGTTCCTATGGTAGTCACAAAGCTAGTAGCCTCGCCAAATGAGGGTTGCTTTGAGTTGGGTGACTTGGGTCATATCAAGAGGGATTACCCAGACTTCTGAGCAGTGTAGTGCGTTAGGGCACCCTGCCCATAGTTCCTATGCCAGTAGCTACACCACCCGCTCAACCATCTAGGGGTGGGGCCCAATCTGTTCAAGGCCCTCCTAGAGGGGGAGGTCAGTCAAGTGGAGGGCAGGCCCGTTGCTATATATTATCGTCTAGACTGGAGGGAGTTGCTTTAGATGCTGTGATCACAAGTATTGTTTTAGTGTGCCACAGGGATGCTTCAGTATTATTTGACCCTGGTTTTACTTATTTTTATGTGTCATCATATTTTTCATGTTATTTGGATATGCCTCATTATTGTTTGATATTTAAGTTCATGTATCTACACATGTTAGTGATTCTATTATGGTAGATCGTGTGTATCTGTCTTCTGTGGTTACCATTGGGGGATAAGAGACTAGGGTTGATCTTTTATTACTCAATATGGTTGATTTTGAGTTAATTTTGGGTATCGATTGGCTATCTCCATACTATTCTATTCTAGATTGTCACGCTAAGACCGTGAGATTGGCGATGTCGGGGTTGCCAAGGTTGGAATGGAAGTGTTTCATTTGTCACACTCCTAGTAGGGTGATTTCTATTTTGAAGGCACAACGGATGGTTAAGATGGGATGTTTGGCATATCTGGCCTTCGTGAGAGATATTAGTGCTGATACTCCTACTGTCGAGTCAGTTCCTGTAGTGAGGGAGTATCTAGATATATTTCCTGCAGATCTACCGGGTATGCCACCCGATAGGGATATTGACTTTGGTGATTCTGGTGCTAGGCACTCAGCCCATCTCTATCCCACCATATCGCATGACACCAGTGGCTTTGAAGGAATTAAAAGAACAGTTGCATGATCTATTGGGTAAGGGTTTGTCAGACCTAGTGTTTCACCTTGAGGTGCACCTGTACTATTTGTGAAGAAAAAAGATGATTCCATGAGGATATACATTGGCCACAGGAAATTGAACAAGGTTCAATAATAAGTATCCACTGCCACACATTGATGATTTATTTGATCAGCTTCAGGGTGCTAGGGTGTTCTCAAAGATCGGGTTATTATCAGTTGAAGATCACGGCTTTGGCGGTATGAGTCAGTGAGTAGCTTCATTTAATGTATTATGATTTGCTTATTTGTTTTTTTTTTTTTTATGTTTGCAGGATTCAAGATTGATTTGATGGAATGATTCTCAATTTAGAAGCTTTAAGTTGGAAGAGTTAACCAAGATTTGACTGTGATACTTCATGGGTATGAGGGTGGTTTATCTTGCATGCATGTATGATAAAGAGTGTGGGGAAAAAATAAGCTATAACCATGAACGTTTTCCTAATTCTGGGTTCAATTTGTATATTGCTAAAATAGATTGAGGTTGCTAAGGATTCCAGATAATTGTAGAGTCTAAAGAAGCGCAATTGAGGTATGTATGGCTAACTCACTTCTTCCTAGAATCGAACTCCTGGTGTCCGAATAATTGGTGTAAGTTTCGGCTTGATCATACTAGAATTGTTTGCCTTAGTGTGTTGGGTTGGAAGATTCACGTTCCCTAATTGTTTTGGATGTTTACCATTTCATCATGCTACTTGAGAACGTTATTATGATTTTCCAAGTTCCTTCCCTTATATGTGTAATGCCTTATATGATGATACTTATCGACATGAATGAAGAGAAGAGTTTAGCCAACATACCTCACTTGAGCTTCCTTACACTCTAAATGTTTCGAAATTCTTAGAAAGTCACTCTATGTGCCTAAGATTCCCAAATTGCTCATATGTGAATTTAATGTCTTGAATGGGAAGCCTTATTATTGTTGATAATGGAATTGATATTTGAATGTGGAAAAAGGGATCTGGAACTATGAGATACGGCTAAGTGCCAAGAATGACTTTGTAATAGTGATCACTAGTGCTAATGAATCGAAAAGATATGAAAGAAGTATTATGTGAGATGATTGACTAAAAAGGTAACGTCTTGGGTGAGACAGCCTTGAAATTTAGAGCTGGGGTGATTAAGTCTTACCCTTTTGGATGAAGAATTTGGTGCTCTACTTGAATATTTCCAAAGCTTTAAGTGATGATTGAAGATCAATTTGATGAAAACTTAGGCCCTCCCTCTTGAAACCTCTCTCTCTCACTCTAGAAAAATCAGAAAATGAGCTCAAAATAGACCTAAGGGGTGTTTTAACGGATTGGGGGTCAGGTTTTAAATTACGAAAAAGGGTGCCCGACACAGGTCTGCGGTCGCATATGCGACCGTATAACGGTTATGCGGTCTCATAGCTCTCAATAATGAACAAAACAAAATGATAGACACGGGCTATCACTATAGAATCTCCCAACAGGGGTAAACACATAAGCAGAGTACAAAATCACAAAACTCACCCATATGTGAAGCAAGATAGAAGGAATTACCCCGATAAGCAGAACGGGGTCAAAATAAGAATGATGCTCCTCTATAACAATCGAAACCATACCTGTAACGACACCATCTGGTGTAGCAGCCTCAGCCCTACCATAGAAAGCATATCAACAGGTCGTGCCTCCTCTTCTAGGGCACCCTCTACCTGCCTGTCCTCCACCCCTAGCTGGCTGTGTAGGTGGAGTAGCAATAGGAATGGGGCCCGTAGCCTGAGTGCTCTGATGAAATCTGCCCCTCCCGAGTCTGGGACAATCTCTCATGATGTGCCTAGTATCACCACCCTCATAACAACCCCCTTGCGGGTGTGGCTACTAGTACTGAGTCCATGCCGGATAATTGGAATAACCATTGTTGGAACCTCGTGCCGGTGGTGCACTAAAAGATGACTGCCCCACATGAGTACCCTGACTAACTGGAGCATCACGAGTAGTCTGAAATGCGGACTGGGCTGGCCGACTGCCCGAGCCTCCGTCATGATGGGTCATAGCTGAAGAGTAGAATCCACTAAACCCTCCAGAACCTCGAGACTTCTTGGTCTCCTTATCCTCTCTCTCCTCACCCTGAATGCGCTCTAACATCCCGGTAATCTCCACCACCTGCTGAAATGGAGTATCAGTCTACAACTCCCGAGCCATGCAGAATTTATGATCATAATTGAGCTCCTCAATGAATCTGCGAACTCACTCTCTGATTGTAGGGACCAAAGTAGATGCATGACAGGATAACTCACTAAACCTGATGGCATACTCTAACACTGTAATGGTGTATTGACGCAGCGGCTCAAAATCTGCACGCCATGCATCCCGGAGGGTCTAGGGAACAAATTCCCTCAAAAACATCTCTGAAAACTAAGCCCAAATGGGTGGTGCTACATCGGCTGGTCTACCCTCCTCATAAATCTGCCATCGCTGATATGCTGCGCATGAGAACTTGTTCTTGATATGTTGACTTGCTTGAATCATCGGTAGTCATATAGAAATTTCATGAGCACATATCCATAAGATTATTATTAAGTCCTTGTGCATCTTTTATCCATTAGTTCTTGGGAATATGCATATTATATACATTTGGATACTTGATTTGGACTGCAATTATGGCACGAGAGGCAAGGTCATATGGTTGAAATACAGTTATGGCACAGTACATGATGAGCGGATATTTGATTATGAGTGATGCTATTAAGCTCCTCTTTGTGCTTGGATTTGGTACCATTCCTCCGGAGTTAGGTGATTACCCATGTTACTTTTGGCCCTGTGAGCGTGGTCGATACATAGATTGTGTATCTAGTCGATAGACGGATTTTGTATCGGGTTATTGTGATACATGGCTTTTATATCTGGGTACATGGATCTTGTACCGATCATGGCGTTATATAGAGTCTTGAGCATGCAAATACATCCTTGATTCATTTAGAAGCATTCATTTAAATGCTAACTATTTCATGCCATATATATATATATATATATATATATATATATATATATATATATATATATATATGCTTGTTGGGAGCCTCGACTCCGTTGGTTGAAGCATGCCACCTTTACATGCCATACTTGAGTAGAATTCTGATTATCTATTGAGTTGGAAAAGTATGCTTTATGTCTTTCGACTATTTTATATCTTGATACCTATTAATCATGAGGATATTTACTATTTTAGCTCCAGGCTTGTTATTATTTTTGTGTTTTAAGCTGTAATGACCCGGGCGGTCATTTTGTGTATTTTAGCTCTGTTTCCCCTATTTTCCCCGCATGCGTATTTGATGTTTGGTGACTTGCATGGATGGTTGTGATTAGTTTCGGGAAGGTTTTGGAGTGAATTGAGATACTAAATCTTATTTTGGATGGTTAAGTTGTAAGAGTTGACCAAGGTTAGACTTTTGTGTAAACGACCTAGGATTCGTGTTTTGATGGTGCAATATGTTTGTATGGTAATTTTTTACTTAGGTAGGTATATGTGTGGATATGGATTTGGAGGTTCCTAGTTTGATTTGTCTCTAAATGTTGGAAGTTTGAAAGTTGAAGGTTTGGAAGGTTCATTGATTTTATTCGGAGTTGACTTTGCTGCTATCGGGTTTGGAAAGTTTGAAAGTTTAAGGTTCAGAAGGTTCATTTAAGACTTGTGTGAAAATGTTAAGTCATTCTGAGGGTATTAGACGTCGTTCAGAATGGGGTTTGAAAAGTGGAAAGCTGATTAGTTCATTTAGTACGCTTGGATAGGGTCACTAGGGGCTCGGGTAGGTTTGAAACCACCCAGAAGGTGGTTGATCATGGCTAGTTTATGGCAGGTCTGGTGCAATCGCACATGCGAAGAAGAGATATGCAGGTGCGAAGTCGCACCTGCATAAAATGGTGCGCAGAGGCTAAGGAGGAGGCTGGGATTGGTGGTTGCAGGTGCGAGGCATTTGCGAATCTGCAATGGTTGTAGGTTAGAGGGTCTAAGTGCAACCGCGCGTCCGCAGGCACGGAAGGCATCCACAAAAATGGATAGTCAAGGAAGTTAGTGAGCTCGTAGGTGCGGGCCTATTTTCCGCAGGAGCGAGCTCGCAGGTGCGAGCATCTTGGTTTGCAGATGCAGAATAGCTAGGAAGTGGTATTAAATTGAGGGTTTTGTTCATTTTATCATATTTTGACATTGGGAGTTTGGATTGAGGCGATTTTGAGGCTTTTTCACCCACTTGAAATGGGTAAGTGTTCTTAACGCGAATTTGATTTTTATTCATGATATCATCCTTGAATTTGATTAGTGAATATAAGTGAGAAAATTTGGAGGTTTTGGCAAAACTTTTCTAAAGTGAAAAATAGAGATTTGAACCTCGATTTGGAGCCAATTTTGGATGAAACTTATATATTTTGACTCATATTCGAATTGGTAGTCGGGATCTGTGACTTTTTTCGTGTTTCGAGAAGTGGACCCGAGTTAAATTTTTGGTTGACTTTGCGTATTTGTATAAAGATCGAAGCTTTATTGTTTGGGTTTGTTCCTTATCGCCTTATTTGATGTTATTAAGTCATTTTTGGCTAGATGTGAGCCTTTCGGAGGTTGATTTGCACGAGAAGGCATTTTTAGAGTATTGATTTGGCTTATTTGGGGTAAGTATCTTGCCTAGACTTGGTTTGAGGCACTAGTTTCCTGATTATTGATGATGGCCACGTGCCAAGGGTGATGTGCATGTGAGGGCTCGAGCCCATGTGCATGCATCGGGTTTGCCCATACTCTAGGTAGTCTTTAGAAAAATGTTATGCCTTGTTTGAATACTTGTAATTCATGACATCCTATTTTAAATGATGTACGACTGCGTGACTTCGTGAATCATGCTAGAGATCATGTGTATGCTTATTTCTACTATTTGAACATGATGCTCGATGTTGTGTGGCCTAACCGCCTTATTTGAGACATAGTTGTACACTTTGCACACTCTTTATCCGTCCAAAAGTATGAGATTTGATATCTATTGACTATATACATGTATTCTTGTAGATTTGCATCTCTTCTTTATATGCTAGATCAGGAATGTATACACGCCTTGTTGTGCGTATCTTCTCTATGTGATGTTTGGTTCGAATTGTGAGAGCACGGTATATATCTTCTCTATATGTCTACCTGTGCACACGTGACTTAATCATATGTGCATATCTTCTCTATATGCTTAATTATTTACTGTTCTATGATTTGAGCACATTTTCTCTATGTGCACTGATTGGTTATACATGAATTTTATGCTTAGATTTGCTATGTAGAGGTATATTTATAGAATTATGAGCTGAGCAGGTTTTTGGTGAGTATCATTGGTTATTGTTGCTGCAATTACCTCGCCGAGGTTAGACATGATACTTGCAGAGTACATGTGGTCAGTTTTACTAATACACTTAACTGTGTAGATCCAAGAGTTGGCCCTAGCTGAGCTACGTGAGTTGTGTTGATGTTCACATCCGGAGATCGAGGTAGAGCTGTTGTTTGATCGTAGTCCACGGTGTCTCCTTCTATTTGTTGTAGTTACTATTATCTTTATTTCATATAGTATTTTTAGTATTTTAGACTTGTACTCACATTGTAGAGCTCATGACTCTTTATTACCAGTTATGGGGAATTTAATGTATTGGTGCAGTTTATTTATGATATTTGGCTTAAGTGTGGTGTTTCTGAAATTTTGTTATCTTGTTCCATTATTGCTATGCTTGGCTTGCCTAGAAAGTGAGTTAGGCGCCACCACGACCAATGGTAGGTTTTGGTCATGACTTATGTATCTTGATACCTTTAGCTTCGCCACTACTTCTTCGATGTTAGACTTGATACTTATTGGGTACCGACTGTGGTGTATTCATACTATGCATCTACATATTTTTGTGTAGGTTCTGAGACTGGTATTAGGTAACTTTTGAGTAGAGTAGGAGTATGTTATTTCGATCCGCAACATATGGAGTCCCCATCCTTATTTATCTCCTGTCTATCTTCGTTCTCACAGACAATTGTGACTATGTATTTAGACTTGCACTTACTCGGTACTTGCTCGTGTACTTGTGTCACCTAGTTCTTGGAGGTTGTATTGTTTTGGTCGTGTTAAGACCATGTTATACTTGTGTTAGATATTTTACTGTTTGAGATTATTCCTACATTTATTTATGACATGACTATGTTAAATTAAAGGAAATTGGACTATATTTTGTTGATTGTGAGTTGGCTTGCTTAGCAAGTACGGCTAGACGCCATCATGGTATGAGGTGAGATTTTGGGTCGTGACAGATTTCAGGGCTAGTTATGGCCACTATGAGTTCTTAGTAATGTCTTTTGCCTTGACTAATGCCCAAAAGCCCTTATGCATTTGAAGAATAGTTTATTCCAACCTTATTTTGATTCCTTTGTTATTATGTTCATTGATGATATCTTGGTGTGTTCCCATTAGTAGGGAGGAGCACAAGCAGCATTTGAGGATGGTGCTACTGATTTTGAGGGAGAAGAAGTTGTATGATAAGTTCTCCAAGTACGGGTTTTGATTTGATTCTATGGCATTCTTGGTCCATGTGGTATCTAGTGAAGGGATCAAGGTGGATCCGAAGACGATTGAGGTAGTTTAGGGTTGGCCTAGACCTTCTACCGCTACGGAGATTAGGAGTTTCTTAGGTTTGGCCAGTTACTATCGTCGGTTTATGGAAGGGTTTTCTTCTATCGTAGCTCTATTGACTAAATTGACCGAGAAGGGTGCTTTATATAGATGGTTGGATGAGTATGAGTAGAGCTTTCAGAAGTTCAAGACTACTTTGACCACATCTCCAGTTTGGTATTGCCCTTAGAATTGGGGATGTATAATGTTTATTGCGATGCTTTGCATGTTGAACTTGGATGCGTGTTGATGCAGGACGGTGGGGTGATTGCCTATGTGCCACATCAGTTGAATCCCCATGAGAAGAAATATGCAGTCCATGATTTGGAGTTGGCGGTTATTATGCATGCGCTCATGTTTTGGAGGCATTACTTATACGTCGTGTCTTGTAAGGTGTATACGGATCACTAGAGTCTCCAACATCTATTTAAATAGAAAGATTTGAACTTGAGGAAGTGAAGATGGTTTGAATTGTTGAAGAATTATGATATCACCAATCTTTATCATTCGGGGAAGACTAATATGATAGCAGATGCCTTGAGCAGAAAGGCGGAGAGTATGGTTAGTTTAGCATTCATTCTAGCTGTGGAGAGGCATTCAGCTGTGGATGTTCAGGCATTGGCCAATAGGTTGGTGTGATTGGATATTTCAAAATCGAGCATAGTTCTTGCTTGTGTTGTATCTTACTCATCCTTGTTTGAGATCATTAAGGCGCGTCAGTATGTGGATCGCCATTTGCTTTTCTTCAAAGACATGGTGTAGCACGATGGTGCTAAGGAGGTGACTATTGGTCATGATGGTGTATTGCGACTTCAGGGGCGAGTTTTTGTTCCTAATGTTGATGGTTTGAGAGAGTTGATTTTTGAGGAGGCTAGTAGTTTGCAGTATTCTATTCTTGAGGGGAGAGTTGATGGTGCTACGAATATGTATCATGATTTGAAGCAACATTATTGCTGGAGAAAGATTAGGAAGAACATTGTTGGACATATTGCACAATGTTTGAACTGTCATCATGTCAAGTATGAGTACTAGAGACCGGGTGGTTTGCTTCAGAAGAATGATATACCTGAGTGGCAGTGAGAGCATATCACAATGGACTTCATGGTTGGGTTGCCATGGACGTTGAGGAAGTTTGATGCCATTTGGGTCATTGTGGATAGGTTGACAAAATCGGCACATTTCGTTCCGGTTATGATATCCTACACATCTGAGTAGTTGGCTAAAATCTACATCTGGGAGATTGTTTGCTTGCATGGTGTACCTCTTTCTATTATCTCAGATTGTGACACTCAATTTATAGCGCCTTCTGGAAGGCTATTCAATGTGGGTTGGGCACGCAGGTTGAGTTAAGCACGACATTTCATCCTCAGATGGATGGTAATCTGAGTGGACAATTTAGATCTTGGAGGATATGTTGAGGGCCTACATTATTGATTTTGGAGGCCAATGGGATCAATTGCTACCTTTAGCAAAGTTTGCCTACAATAGCAGCTACCAGTCTAGCATCTAGATGGCTCTGTATGAGGAATTATATGGGAGGAGATATCTTTCTTTGGTTGGTTGCTTTGAGCCCGGTGAGACTAGATTATTGGGCACAAATTTAGTTCGAGATGCTTTGGAGAAAGTGAAATTGATTCAGGAGAGGCTTTGCACCGATCAATCTAGGTAGAAGAGTTATGCTAATAGGAAGGTTCGTGATATGGAATTCATGGTGGGTGAGAAGGTTCTACTTAGAGTTTCTCCTATGAAGGTCGTGATGCGGTTTGAGACGAAGGGAAAGTTGAGCCCAAAGTTTATCGGTCCTTTTGAGATGTTAAAGAGAGTTGGCGAGGTTGCCTACAAACTTGCTTTGCCTCTGAGGTTTTCAGGAGTCTATTTGGTGTTTCATGTTATTATGCTTTGAATGTATCATGAAGACAAATCATATGATTTGGATTTCAGCACAATGCTGTTGGATGAGAATTTGGCTTATTCGGAGGAGTCGGAGGCCATTTTGGATAGGCAGGTTCGGAGGCTCAAGACTAAGGAGATATTATTAGTGAAGGTCTAGTGGGCCGATTGAGGAGGCGACTTGGAAGACCGAGCATGATATGTGAAGCATATATCCTCACCTTTTTTGAATTTTAGGTATGACTCTAAACCCATTAGAGGACGAACGTTTGTTCAAGAGAGGGAGAATATAATGACCCGGTTGGTTATTTTGTGTATTTGAGCCCCACTCCCCTATTTGATATTTCCCTATTGTTGTTTGTGATTTATGGGGATGGTTGGTTTGGTTCCGGGGTGGGGGGGTAGAGTTAATTGAAACACTCAGTTTCTTTTGTTGAAAGCTTAAGTTATAGAGTTGACCAAGGTTTGCCTTTTGTGTAAGCGGTCTTAGATTGGTTGTTTGAGGGCTCCAATAGGTTTGTATGGTGATCTTGTACTTCGGCGTATGTTCGAAATTGGATTTGGAGGTTTCTAGGATGTTTTGGCGCTATTTACCGAAAGTTGGCAATTTGAAGATTTGGAGAGTTTCTAAGTTTGACAGGGGTTGACTTTGATGATATTAGATTCAGATTGTTATCCTGGAAGTTGGAATAGGTACATTTGTCATTTGGGACTTATGTGAAAGGTTTGGTTGCAATCCGGATTGGTTAGGTTTGAATCGGCCGCTTGGTTTATAGTTTGGGAGTTCTTGAATTTAAGAGAAGTTCAACTTGTAATTTTGCCTTTGATTCATTTATGTAATGTTATCCTATATATTTGGAGGCTTTGGATAGGTTTGAGGAGTGTTTATGGACTTGTTAGTATGATTGGACAGGGTCCCCAGTTGATCGGGTGAGTTTCCGACCATCTAGAGCATTGTTAGTGTTGCAAAATATTTGTTGGTGTTAGGTCTTCATCGCGATCGTGGAGGCAGAGTTGCAATGGCAGAGTATATGTTTGGAGCTAGGGAGGTTTCTTCTTCGCGTTTGTGATAGGATCGTCGTGTTCGCGATGATGTGTGGGACTTGCTCATCACATATGCGCCAGGAGGGTCGCGTTTGAGAGCGGGGTGTTGGTGGATAGCCTTTGCATTCACGAAGATAAGGATGTGTTCACGTAGGTTGGACAGTTTGGTAATCGCGTTTGTGAGGTTAGTCACGCAAACGTGAAGGATTATTTTTAGGCAGTGATTTTTTGTGATACGCTAATGCGAGGCATATGCCGCGTTTGCAAAGGGTAGCCTTGGGCAGACCATTTAAGAGTTGTATTTCAGGATTTTAGCACATTCTTCCATATTTTGAATCCTAGACTTGGAAAAGCGATTTTGGCTTGAAGATTTTCAAACAATACTTTGGGGTAAGTGATTTCTAAACATTTGTTTTATGTTATTTCAACAATCTACATTGATTATTAACACAAAACATGGGATTTTGAGGGAAATTTGTGTTCTTTTCTACAACTTAAGAGAGTGAAAATTAAAGATTTGAGTGTAGAATTGCACTTGCTTTTAGAATCTAATCACATATTTGGACTCGTGGGGTTATGGGGAGTCGGGATCTACTGCTTGACTCGGATTTTGACTATGTGGGCCCGGGTTAACTTTTGTTAACTTTTGGAAAATTGATTAAAGATTGAAGCTTTATTACTTTGGGTTGCTTCCTATGGTTTTATTTGATGTTATTGAGCTGTTATTTGCTAGATTCGAGCCGTTCGGAGGTCGATTCGCGTGGGAAGGAATTTTTGGAGTATTGACTTGGCTCGTTTGAGGTAAGTATCTTGCCTAACCTTGGCTTGAGGAACTAGTTTCTTGAATTATTGATGTTTGTGACATGCTAGGGGTGGCATACATGTAAGGGGCCGAGTTCATGTGCGTGACCCGAGTTTATCCATGCTCGGGTTAGTCTTTATGCTATATTATGCCTTGATTTGATTGTTTGTGATTCTTGATATCATGCTTTATATATTGTACGACTACATGATTTTGTGAATCATGCTAGAGATCATGTGTAGGCATATGTTTCTCATTTGAACATGATACTCGATGTTGTGTGGCGTATCTTCCTAACTTGAGCCGTAGTTGTACACTTTGCACATGCATACACCATAACATGTTATTTTATCACTCCAGGAGTATGTGGTTTGATATCCATTGACTGTATACATGTATTCTTGTATATGCTTTCTGTATTATGGACTGATTTGATAGCACATGAGTTGTCCATACGGGTTGAGTTGATTGTGGCATGTGAGTTGTCCGTGCAATTGTTATAGCACGTGAGTTATCTATGTAGCGTGTGGATAAGGATCAATTCTCCTAGGGTCATCCGCTCATGTTTCTCCTTGATGACGTACATGCAGCTATGGAAAACAGATCAATGTTGGGTTTTTGCGTATCTTATCTATAGGCAAACTCCTTGGATGTATACGTGATTTTACTGCATATCTCCTCTATTTTCTAGCTCCGTACTTGTATACATGCCTTTACCTTCTCTATATATTATTTCTGTTGATGAAGTGGTACACAATATATATCTTCTCTATGTGTAATTTGACTTGTACATTTACCTCCTCTACATGTTGAACTGTTTTTCTATTTGATGTTCGTGCATATCTTCTCTATGTGCACCTTGAGCGATATCTGCTGTCATGCTTAGATTCTGGTATTGTTACTGCATATTTGTATGTATTTATGAGTTGTACTATAAATAACGTGAATATTATTGGTGATTCTTTCCACTACCTCTCCGAGGTTAGTTATGATGCTTATAAGGTACATGGGATCAGTTGTACTCATACTATACTCTACACTTAATTGTGCATAGCCAAGTGTGGGACCTAGCTGAGAGCTGTACTGGATCATTATTGAGTTGCTGAGAGATGAGGTAGAGATGCACCTCAATTGCAGTCCTTGGCGTCTCTTTCCATTTCTATTAATGTTGTTGTTGTTTTTATTATTATTGTTGTTTGAACAATATTTTATATTATCAAACTTGTACTTGCGCTGTAGATCTCATAACTCTGTGTTACCTGTTATGGGGATTTATATATTGATCCAGTCTTTATTTATGATATGTGACTCTTAGATTTATAGATTCTGTACCTTGTTATCATGTTTGACTATTGGTTTATGATTTGGCTTGCCTAGCAAGTGGGTTGGACGCCATCACGACCAATGGGGGTTTTGGGTCGTGACACTTTTAAGTGATGTATTTCGAGATTTTACTCATTGTTTCATATTTTGAGCCCTACACTTCGAGAAGAGGAGAATTTCAAGAAAATTTTCACTACTACATTGGAGGTAAGAAACATTCACTTGTATTTTGCTTTATATCTTGTTCCCCTTTGATTTTTACACGTAAAACATAGAATATTAAAAAGAAATTTGGGATTTTGGTCTACAACTTAAGAGGGTGTATTTTGGGGATTTGAAGGTTGATTGGACTTGATTTTGGAATCTAATTACATATTTGGACTCGTGGGGTTATGGGTAGTAGGGATCTACCCCTTGACTTGGGTTTTGACCGTGTGAGCCCGGGTTAACTTTTATTGACTTTTGGGGATTTGATTAAAGATCAAAGCTTTATTGTTTGGAATTAATTTCTACAGCTTTATTTGACATTATTGAGTTGTATTTTACTAGATTCGATTCATTTGGTATTGGATTTGACGGAAAAATATGGTCGTTATTGATTAAAGCATGCTGGGTGGAGGTAAGTCTCTTGTCTATCTTTGTAAGAGGGAATTCTCCCCATAGGTGATCTATTTGCTACTTGATTCGTGATTTTGGAGCCATGTATATGCGAGCATACAAGTGTATATGTGTAGCTAGGTCTTGAAGATATCGGTATTGTTGACTTAAATTTATGCTTTGTTGGATATGTGAAGTTACTATTCATTTTCAAATTGAATATATAACTACATTATTATTATTTATATGCATGATCTAGGAGCATGCCTAGGGTTATAACTTATTTATTTAACATAAAGGATTATTTTGCATTATTGAGATTTATTATAAATCTGTATTCATATACTTGTCTTATTGCTTCATGATTTTGGTGGTTTCTATGGCCTAATAGACTCAAGATAAATAATATGCTTAAGCTAGAACATATTAAATAGTTTACTGAGCTGTTGTGATAAATTGAGTTACATAATATTCCATAGCCATCTTTTAACTACCAGTCTAGCATCTAGGTAGCTCCGTATGAGGCATTATATAGGAGGCAATATCGCTTTCTTGTTGGCTAGTTTGATCCCGGAGAGACTAGATTATTGGGCACTAAATTTGTTCAAGATGCTTTGGAGAAAGTGAAGTTGATTCAGGAGACGCTTCCCACCGCTTAATCCAGCTAGAAGAGCTATGCTGATAGAAAGATTCGTGATATGGCATTCATGGTGGGTGAGAAGGTTCTACTTAGAGTTTTGCCTATGAAGGGCTTGATGAGGTTCGGGAACAAGGTCTAGTTGAGCCGGAGGTTTATTGGTCCTTTAGAGGTGTTGGAGAGAGTTAGGGAGGTTGCCTACAGACTTGCTTTGCTTCGAAAGTATCATGAAGACAAGTCATATGTTTTAGATTTTAGGGTAATGTAGTTAATTGAGAATCTAGCTTATGAAGAGGAGCCGGTGGCCATTTTGGATAGGCAAGTTCGGAGGCTCAAGTCTAAGGAGATCACATCACTGAAGGTCCAGTAAGAAGGTCAGCCAGTTTAGGAGGCGACTTGGGAGACCAAGTATGATATGCAGAGTAGATATCCTCACCTTTTTAGCATTTCAGGTATGACTCTAAACTCGTTCAATGAAGAAAGTTTGTTTAAGAGAGGGAGAATATAATAATATAGCCGGATGTTTTGTGTATTTGAGCCTCGTTCCCCTATTTGATGTTTCCCCTACTTATTTGTGACTTGTGGGGATATGTGGTTTGGTTTCGGGGGGGGGGGGAGGATTTGGAGCGAATTAGAACACTTAGTTCCTTTGTTGGAATCTTAAGTTGTAAAGGTTAACCAAGGTTTGAACTTTTTGAGAACGGTTTCGTATTGGTGATTTGAGGATTTCAATAGGTTTTTATGGTGATCTTGGATTTGGGCGTATGTTCAAAGTTGGATTTGGAGGTTCCTAGGATATTTTGGCACTATTTACATAAAGTTGGCAATTTGAAAGTTAGAGTTCCTAAGTTTGACCGGGGGTAGACTTTGATGATATCAGATACGTATTGTTTTTCAGAAGTTGAAATAGGTTTATTTTGTCATTTGGGACTTGTGTACAAAGTTTGGTTGCCAATCGGATTGGTTAGGCTTGAATCAGATGCTTGGTTTGAAGTTTGGGAGTTCTTGAACTTAAGTGACGTTCAACTTGTGTTTTGGCCTTTGATTCATTGATGAAATATTATCTTATGTATTTGAAGGCTTTGGATATGTTTGGGTAGTGTTTATAGACTTTTTGGTATGATTAGACCGGGTGAGTTTTGGACCACCAGGAGCATTGTTAGAGTTGTAAACAATTTGCTGGTGTCAGGTCTTCATCGCAATCGCGGAGGCAGGGTCGCGATCGCGCAGTGTATTTTTGGAGCTGGGCAGGTTTATTTTTTTGCGTTAGTGATAGGATCATCGCGTACATGGTGGCTGGGGGGACTTGCTCATCACGTTCACGCCAAGAGGATCGCGTGGTGGATAGCCTTTGCGTTCGCGAAGATAAGGACGTGTTCGTGTAGGTGGAGGCAGTTTGGTCATCGCGTTCGTGAGGTTGGTCACGTGAACGCGAAGAATTATTTCTAGGAAGTGACTTTTTGTTCATCGTGAACACGAGGCACGTGTCGTATTTTTTGAAGGGTACCCCTTGGTAGACCATTTAAGAGTTGTATTTCGGGATTTTAGCCCATTCTTTCATATTTTGAACCCTAGATTTGGGAGGGGCATTTTTGGCTTAAAGATTTTCATACGAGACTTTGGGTAAGTGATTTCTACATATGTTTTTTATATTATTTCAAGAATCTAATGTATTATTAACACCCAAAATATGGCATTGTGCGGGAAATTTGGGGGGTTTTCCTATAACTTAAGAGAGTGAAAATTGAAGATTTGAAAGTAGAATTGGACTTGGTTTTGGAATCTATTAACATATTTGGACTCTTAGGGTTATCGGTAGTTGGGATCTACACCTTGACTCGGGTTTTGACCATGTAGGCCTGGGTTAACTTTTGTTGACTTTTGGGAATTTGATTAATGATTGTAGCTTTATCATTTGGGGTTGCTTCCTATGGTTTTATTTGACGTTATTGAGTTTTTTTTGGCTAGATTCGAGCCGCTCGGAGGTCGATTCGCGTGGGAAGGCCTTTTTGGAGTATTGAATTGGTTCATTTGAGGTAAGTATCTTGCCTAGCCTTGGCTTGAGAGACTAGTTGCTTGAATTGATGATGTTAGGTATGTGCTAGGGGTGGCGTACATGCGAAAGGTCGAGCCCATGTGCATGCATTGGGTTTATCCATGCTCACGCTAGTCTTTAGTCTATATTATGCCTTGATTTGAATGTTTGTGATTCTTGATATCATGCCTTATATGTTGTACGACTACACGATTTCGTGAATCATGCTAGAGATCACGTGTAGGCTTAATTTTCCCATTTGAATATGATACTCGTTGTTGTGTGGCGTATCCCCCTAATTTGATCCATAGTTGTACACTTTGCATATGTTTACACTATATCATGATTTTTTTATAAATCCAGGAGTATGTGATTTATATCCGTTGATTGTATACATGTATTCTTGTATATGCTTTCTGTATTATGGATGATACCAAGTAAAGACGGAATGAAGTGCAGTATTAAAATTAAAGACAATATAAGAAAAGCCCTTTAAAAACTTACAAGAATTTCATTGATTGAACATAACAACGGAAAATAAGAGAATAGTATAGAGGGGAGAGGTCTTAGAAAATTTGGAGAATTTTCTAATGCCTCTTACAATGGGGAGAAGAAGTCTTAAATAGACTAAAGAAAAGATGCCTTTGATCTTAGGCGTACAAATGAACGGTCTAATTTGGCCGACAGTCTAATGTGGTCGACAAAAGAAAATGGGTGGTCTACTCTTTTTGAAAGCAAACAGTAAAAAGCAGTCTTCTTTTTCAAAAGGTGAATAGTGTAAAGGTAAGATTCCTTTGCTGATGGGGACTCTGTCGGTCCTTGCTGATAGAGACTATGTTGGTGCAGATTCAACTACTCATAATTTGGGTCCATATACGCCAAAGCAATTCCCTTTGGGTCGCACATGGCACCATTACTGCTTTCTCCTGTAGAAGCAGCGTCTTCAATCAATTGCATGATTTGATTTTCTTCATAATCTTCAATATTTTGTAAAGCTTGTTTCAGCTTTTCCTTGAGGGCTGCCTCGGAAGGTAAAGCTTTCTGGAAGCTTTGTTGGATGGGCTTCTGAACGTTGGGGACTTGTTATTTAGGAGTCCACCCCTTGATCTTGACTTCTTTAGACAGATATTTGATTCTATCAAATTCTGCCTTAATAAAATTCCAGCTGACGATAAAGGATATCCTCTTCTGGACAAAGTACTTACACATTTTAATGTGCTCTGGTAGAGTAGAAATGGCCTCCTTGGTCTGAAAATCATCAAACCCGTTGAGAAATTGCTGAGGGAGGATCTCTCTGTTTCCTCCGAATAAGTTCCACCTTTCGTAGAACCATCTAGGAATTATAGCTTTAGTAACATCTAAGCTATACTTGACAAATCAAGTATGTCCTGGTCTAAGATACATAAAATTAAACCATGCTGCTTTGTAATCATGCCAGCAATATGTCTGGGGATGATGTGTCATGGTAAGTGCAACTGGTGTGTGCAGGTGATCTGCGAACCACTCAAATGGTGATAAAATTTTCTTAATAGTAAACCTAGAATAATTAATAAATCCTGGTCTATTTTGATATAAAGTATGTTCTACTTCAATGGAGTCTGTATCGATGAGGATGGCTTCGTAAAATCTCCTCGTTTTGTATGGATTTTCAGTATCTACATAATTGAAATCCGTGTAACATGGTTTGATTAGGTCTTCTAACCTGAGACCTTCATACTCTTTGTCTAGAGCTAGAATAGGTAATACCTGAAGGGTAATGTATTCGAATCTTTCTTCTTTCTGAAGATCTTCTTGGGGCGTCTTCTTAACTGAAGGATTAACTGCTTCTGCAAAAGTCTCTGGGACTTTCATGGCGTAGCTCTCTTTTGTCTGGACAATAGAGCTAGATGCTGGTCTTTTTTCTAAAGGCTTTGGTTGGGGATTTGTAAGTTTCTCCAAGGGAACTGGAATTGGTGCTGGTAATTTCGGGTATTCAGCTAGAGCTGTATACCGGTTTTGAAAAGAAAGTTGTGGCCTTTGAGGGGCTGATGTCTTGGTAGGAGTAATGGGAAGAGGGACAAATGGTCTAGCCATTTGTGGTTTACTGATCTCCTTTCCTTTGGAAGGAGCGTTAGGTCTGAAGGGCCTCATTTTTTCCCTGTAAAAATTCTCTTGTTAGAAAATCAGGTAAAGAGTTTTCTTCTCCTTTGATAAATTCGATTTTAAAATCAAAGCTAGACAGTAGAGCTTGCCATCTAGCAAATATCTGTTTTAAAACAAGATTTTTAACATCTTTTTGTAAAATTTCTTTAGCAGATTTACAATCTACTCTAACCAAAAATTCTTTGTTAATAAGATCGTCTTGAAATTTAGTGATACATAGAACTATAGACAAAATTTCTTTCTTAACAGTAGAATAGTTTTTCTGGGCGGAATTCCAGATTCCTAAAGTAAAACGAACTAATTGTTCAGAAGACTCGATGGAGATTTTTTGTTTAAAGATACCTCCGTAACCAATATCTGAAGCATCTGTTTCAACTATCATAGAAGCTTCTGGGTTAGGGATTCCTAAGCAAGGAAGGTTTTGTACAAGTTTTTTGACTTGGATGACAGACTGTATTTGTTCTTGACTCCACGGGATAGGATTCTTCCTAAGTCTTTTATAAAGAGGTTCACAGACCTGTCTAATGTTGGGGATAAAATCAGCAACGTAATTGAGGCTTCCTAAGAATCTCTGTAATTGAGTTTTATCAGTGATTTCATTAGGGAATTTGGACGAGAACTATATGGCCCTGCAAATTGGCTTATAAGATCCTTGGTAAAGGTCGTGACCTAAGAATCTAATGGAGGTTTGGAAGAGTTTGATCTTTTGGGCACTAACAACCAAACTATTTTTCTTAACAACTTTCAGGAAGGTGTTGAGATGCTTGAAGTGATAATCTATGTTATCAGAAAATATAAGGACATCATCTATATAAACTATAGACATATAACTGTAATCATTAAAGATGGAGTTCATGATATTCTGAAACTCAGATGGGGCATTCTTGAGCCCAAATGGCATAACATTCCATTCGTATTGACCAAAAGGAACATTAAAAGCCGTTTTGTATCTGTCTTTCTCAGCTACTTGAATTTGCCAGAAACCAGATTTCATATCGAACTTACTGTAAATATTGGCTTTGTAAGTTCTCTTCAAGAGATCCCTTTTGTTGGGGATGGGATATCTGATCCATTTAAGGACAGCATTCAATGGTTTATAGTTTATAACTAATCGTGGGGCACCTCTCTCTTTCTTTGCACTCTTGTTAACATAAAATGCAGAACAACTCCAAGGATATTTAGAGGGACGAATAATGTTGTTTTTGAGGAGATTTGAAATCTCATTTTTGCAGATTTCCATCATTTCATGATTCATTTGAATAGGTCTTGCCTTGGTGGAGATGACCTGTTCATTAAATCCTTCAATGTAGGGGAGTTCAACCAAGTGCTTTTTTCTTTCCCAAAAAGCGTTAGGAAAATCAGAGCATATTTCTTGTTCAAAAGTGTTTTGAAGATTAGCTATTTTAGTAACTATCTTCGGGGTTTTTAAAATCTGCTCGATTTTCTAACTTTTATTTCATCCTTTTAAAAGGTGACATGCTGAGACAGTTTGTTTATACGAAAAACAATGTTTTTTTCTAATAAAATCACTTTCGTTTTGTGAAAGGGTTTTAACAAAAGGAAAATATAATTCTTTTCCTAATATTTGAGTAGAAATACCATCTAAGCCAGTAATAAAAGGTTTTATCTAAGTGATAAAAGGAATTCCAAGAATGATATCTTCATTAATATCTTCAGTAATAATAAAATCATTTGTCAGGCAAATACCATTATTGCAGATATGAGCTTTTGAAAGCTTGTAATTAATACGGAGTTGTTCTCCTGTAGCTGAGTATAATTTTGAAGTACTTTTTTCTAAGTACTGAGTTGGAACAATCCCTTTCATGATGCAGTTACGATCTGTACCACTATCCAGCAAAGCGATTTTGTTAATAGCGAAGTGTTTGCTAATAACAATCTTGATAGGAATATGGCAACTTTGAGGTTTGATACTCGTAATGACCGTAAGGCCGGGAGCTTGAGATGATGAAGTCTTATTTTTGGTAAGACGGAGATCAATAGAGTCTTCATTCTCAGAACGACACTCACTTTGACGAGGACTAGGTTCTTCTTCATTTTCTGACTTATATTCATAAGTCTTAACTTGTTTAAGAACCTGCTCTGTTAAGATATCAACCTCGACTTTTCCAAGTCTTGATTTAATATTTTTGATTTCGTCTTTAAGTTCTGAGACTTCATGTCTCAAATCCGAAATCGAAGTTTCAGCTGGTTTATCGAAGCGAGCCATGACTTGCTTCATGTTGAATGGTTCAACAACTGACCTAGGCTTAGGTCTGTCATTTTGATGAGTGAGAATAAGATTCTTAAGTTCAATCAAGTACTTCTTTCTAGACTCATCATCTGTGATGTGTTGGAAAACATCAAACAGAGCTTCTTTGGAGCTATCTGATAGTACTTTGATAGAAGCCTGGGTTTTATCACAAGTACAGAAAGCTTCAGAATAATGGCATTCACTGCCAGATTGGCTTGAGTCAGAGTTATAGGCGATGTTGATATCATCTTCATCGCTATATTCATCTGAGGAATAGTTAGGAGAAGAATCTGAATTGGGTTCTTCTAAGATAGAGAAGAGTTCCTTTTTGGTGTCTTCACTGATCTCTAGAAGATTAATCTTCTTCTTCTTTCTATCTGATTTGCACTGATTGGCCCTGTGACCGGTTTTACCACAGTTCCAACAGACATCTTTAGTTTTGGAAGACTTCAAAGGTCTCCGGAATTTGGATTTCTTTCTAGGAGGATCATCAAAATTTCTCCTAGATTTTTGGCGACGGGTCCTTTTAGAAGACCTATAGGCCTTGTCCTTCTTGGAAGAATGAGTAGAAGTAGCGACGATATTTGTATAACCGAAGTCTTGACAGAAACTTCCTAATTCTCTTCTAGAAGAGTGTTGCTCTTTTTTGAGCTAATTTTTAAGCTTGATATCTATGCAGAGTTCGAGCCCTACAACGTTGATGATGCTAACAATGTCACCATAGGTCATCTGATGGTAGGGAATTTTACCTTCACAACGAACTTGGATTTTGGTTCGGACTTTGCTAGCAAATAAAGGAGGAAGACCACTGAAGAAGCGTTCTTTCCAAAAATCTAGATGACAGTCAGGTCTAATCATAACCTTGCTGATGAATTGGTTTTTATACTAGATAAAGTCATCTAAAGATGGACAAGATAGATTATTCAGAATTTGTAAACTCCTGTCTTAGAAGAGTTTTGGCTCTCCGATGAAGTGTTTTGCTATGTGGTAGAGAAGGGTAGCACATGCATCTTCTCTAGTTATTTGTGAGGTTGCTTCCATAGGAGTAACTGTCCCACCTATAACCATAGCAGAGGAGGAGGTTCCTTCTGATTTGACTACGGTTTCAACAGCCATAGCAGAATAGATAGCTTGTCTAATATCATCAGTGAAATAATTATCCCACCAATGTTTCAACATGCCCGTAAATCCAGCTACAATCATAGAGGCGGCTTCCTTATCAGAAGATCCTCTTATCTTGTAAGCTGTAATACAAACTCCCATTTCATGGAGTTTATGGTATATTTGGTGCTCAGCAAGAGCATCAATGTTCCATTCGATAATGCTTCTTCCTTCGTGAAAAGTAGAGGCAAGAAAATGATTTTCCTCATATTGAATATCTGGAAACGAGGGACGCTTATGATAATTTTTGTAATTATGAAAGCGTTCATTTGTAAGTCTATGGAGGAGATCTTCCTTTTGACTTGGATGACAGACTGTGTTTGTTAGCAGAGGAGGAGGTTCCTTCTGATTTGACTACGGTTTCAACAGCCGTAGCAGAATAGATAGCTTGTCTAATATCATCAGTGAAATAATTATCTCACCAATGTTTCAACATGCCCGTAAATCCAGCTACAATCATAGAGGCGGCTTCCTTGTCAGAAGATCCTCTTATCTTGTAAGCTGTAATACAAACTCCCATTTCATGGAGTTTATGGTATATTTGGTGCTCAGCAAGAGCATCAATGTTCCATTCGATAATGCTTCTTCCTTCGTGAGAAGTAGAGGCAAGAAAATGATTTTCCTCGTATTGAATATCTGAAAACGAGGGACGCTTATGATAATTTTTGTAATTATGAAAGCGTTCATTTGTAAGTCTATGGAGGAGATCTTCCTTTTGACTTGGATGACAGACTGTGTTTGTTAGCAGAGGAGGAGGTTCCTTCTGATTTGACTACGGTTTCAACAGCCGTAGCAGAATAGATAGCTTGTCTAATATCATCAGTGAAATAATTATCCCACAATGTTTCAACATGCCCGTAAATCCAGCTACAATCATAGAGGCGGCTTCCTTGTCAGAAGATCCTCTTATCTTGTAAGCTGTAATACAAACTCCCATTTCATGGAGTTTATGGTATATTTGGTGCTCAGCAAGAGCATCAATGTTTCATTCGATAATGCTTCTTCCTTCGTGAGAAGTAGAGGCAAGAAAATGATTTTCCTCGTATTGAATATCTAGAAACGAGGGACGCTTATGATAATTTTTGTAATTATGAAAGCGTTCATTTGTAAGTCTATGGAGGAGATCTTCCTTTTGACTTGGATGACAGACTGTGTTTGTTAGCAGAGAAGGAGGTTCCTTCTGATTTGACTATGGTTTCAACAGCCGTAGCAGAATAGATAGCTTGTCTAATATCATCAGTGAAATAATTATCCCACCAATGTTTCAACATGCCTGTAAATCCAGCTACAATCATAGAGGCAGCTTCCTTGTCAGAAGATCCTCTTATCTTGTAAGCTGTAATACAAACTCCCATTTCATGGAGTTTATGGTATATTTGGTGCTCAGCAAGAGCATCAATGTTCCATTCGATAATGCTTCTTCCTTCGTGAGAAGTAGAGGCAAGAAAATGATTTTCCTCGTATTGGATATCTGGAAACGAGGGACACTTATGATAATTTTTGTAATGATGAAAGCGATACAGTACCTCAATCTCTTAGATCTAATGGCTTCTCAATAAGGTCTTCTTGGTTTTACATCCTTTTCTCTAAAGTCATCTTAGCGACGAGAACACCTAGCAAGGTCTAAACGCCTACCTCGGCAACAATGACCTATCTCAATCAGGCTTGCCAACGTCTGAACCGGATATTAATCGGTGACTTCATACTTATAGAGAAAATAACCACCTCATACTGGAACTTTGAAGCAAATTAAAACCAGAGATAAAAGAACTGTATACAAGACATACATAGATATAGTTTAAATATTACATAATGAAAGTAATTTTGCCATGCCCTAGACAATATATGTACTTAGCTGCTCATACTAAGTACGCTTACTGCCAACATGGCTCTGATACCAAGTAATTGTTTTGTTCAACAACTCGATCGAGATCAGAACAAGTAATTATATTCGTTGGCTTTTCGCTTTTGATTTTGAAGGGGGAAGCGGATATAACAATGTTTGACACTGGGATTTTTATTCCTTCTAGAGGAGGAGTGACAGATTCAACAACTTTGTTGTTGGCTGTATACCATTTGTTAATGAGGACTTGCAAGCAGTCCTTTTGATGTTCGTATTTGCCAGATATTTCAAACCATTTAAAGAAATCGATTTCGCATCTCATTCTTTTCATGTCCGATATCCAGCAATCTCTGAAGTCTTTTCTCTGTTCAAGAGAATAATTAGCAACATACCATTTTCTTTTAGGTATGTTATCAGGATGAGACCATTGTTGGTCGATCTTTTTCTGATCTAGGATATATGGATCACCAAATCTGATCATTTTGATATATTCAGGGACTTCTTCCTGAGAAGGATACATATCGCTAGGGGTTGGACTAGCGGGATGATTTTGGTAATAAACTTTTGGGACTGTATGAGAGAAATCTACTCCCGTAACTTTCCCTTTGTTGTTACCAGTAGTTGGAACGGAGGTTGCGACATTTTCAGTTACGTCTTCCTCTGGGGGTTTAGAAGAACAAGGTACGGAAGGAACAATAGTCCTTCTTCTAAAGGAACTAGTTCTGCTCGAGAGATTAGAACTTGATCCTAGGAATTTTAGATCAATAGATCCATCAGGAAATTGAATCACATGTTCAATTTGAGAACTTTCAAGATTCGAAGTAGAAGGTTGAGTTATGGCATCGAAGTGCCATTCATCACTTGTGAGTATATCATTCCAATTAAGGAGTCTAGGAACAAATACCGTACTATGGTCAGTATTTGCTTCCATAAGCATGGTGACTCCCTTGACACTTTCAACTCGAGCTCTGGGTGCAAGAGTAGTGTCCATGAGTCTATAATATGTTACAACCCAAATTCGCATATCATAGATCACGCCGTAAGGTAGTCGACGTAAATCCAAGAAGAGATTATCTTTGAGATGATAATAAGTTAATCCTATTGGTCTTAAACGATACAAGGGTGTATAAGAGTGGTTAACAAGTATTTGAAGTTAAACGAATCAAGGATGTTGTAACCCGTATTTTCGGATAACACTAGAGGTGATTAATTGTCCCAAGAGGTAATGTTTTAATGTATTTAAATCATATAATATCCGTATCATAAGTCTTGAAGTCAAGCGAGTTATGAAACAAAAGTTGATAAAAGTTGTCGCAACTTAGGTTTATAATTTTACTTAAACTTTAGGTCAAATGTTATTGCATTTTTCTCCCAATGTGCTTGGAATTATGGGGTGATCTACCTATCAAATTGAAGATCTATGAGTCTAGTTTCCAACGCATTAAACCGTTCGTCGATACGATCTCGGAATAGAGAGATATTCGCGTTTTCGCGAGAGTGCGCCAAGCTGCTCTCTATGGGGCCCACAAAGGCGGTTTAAGACATTTGGACATATATAAGATAACTCAACCCCGTTTTAAGTCATTATTTTTCAGTATATTCAGACCTTATAACCCTAAAAACATTCTCTCAAGGTTCTCTCATGATCCAAGACCCAAACAAAGGGCAAACAACACAAATCAAATATCGGGAATCCCGTGGTGCTAGTAAGTTTCTTGTTTTTCTTGTTGTTGCTGATTTTTGTGTTGTTCCAGCTCGTGTGGGAGGTTGTTTTAAGTGATTTATTTTCTGTAAATACACCTTCAAGTTTTTAATATCAATCCTAGGTGATTTCAAGTCTTCTAAAGTAATTCTAGTGCCGAAAAACCCGAATTAATTGCTAGTTTCGCTTCCTTGTTCTTGTGGCAGAATTGAAGGGATATTTCGTGGAAAATTAAGGTCAAATTGGAGTTGTTCTTTCTGTTTAAAGGTAAGGAACCTCTTACTCTATATATATTTAAGATTATCCAAGTTGCAGCTAAGTCGTTGAAGCTAGAACTTGTGAAATATATATCGAAAGGCTTGGTAGTAATGTTGTTGGTTGGTGGACTGTTTTGGAGGCTCAATATGATTATTAATGATGTTGTTTGGGCTGTTTGGTGATTGTATTGACTTGTGGGAAGTCATATAAATAGGGGAGGTGCTGTCCGTTTCATCGTAAAATAGGTTGTGGTCGATACATAATAGTTACGACGCTTAAACGATAATGATAGTGTCATTTCTCTTATTGTAGACTAAGGAGTCGTGACATTTGTATAGCTTGAGGTTGGGCAGTATATACAAGGTATGTGAGGCTATCCCCTTCATTCTTTTGCACGACTCCAATTGTACATAATGTAATGAACGAGCTCCCAAAGATACTCTACTCTTAGAAGCTAGCAGTACTTACATTGCTGCCCTTCTTATGAAACGATTGATATTGATGTTACTTCTCTTATTCTTATATTATCAATGTTGTTAGTAGTTCCTGATTCTTATAAGATTCTTGATGAAGAGTTAATCCTAATAACGTGTACGAAGGATACCGACCTTACGTCACTCCGAAAGGTTCAAAATATGATTCCAACGAGTCCAGCATGCATCATATATATGTATCTATTTTACTCTACCGAGCCGCGCTATAGTCGGCCGGGTATGGCACCTATTGTGCAACCACTGATCAGTTGGGTTTTACCGAGCTCCACGTGGCCGGGTACGATTCTACCGAGCCCTATGATGGCCGGGTACGTTTTACCGAGCCTATTATGGCCGGGTACGATATGATGATGATGATGCCCACAAAGGCATATGTTTTAAACGTTTATGTATATATATATGTATGTATCATGTATTTCATGTCAGTAGCCCTCAGAGGTACCCAGATGTCACAGGTTGTATATTCTCTATCCGTGTTTACATTACTGTTCTTACTTATGCTTTCTTGCCTCACATACTCAGTACTTTATTCGTACTGACGTCCTTTTTATTTGTGGACGATGCATGTCGTGCTGCAGGTCCTGATAGACAGGTAGACGTAGCTCCCCCACCACAGTAGGCTGTCCAGTTCAGCGGTTATTGGCGAGATCCCTTCTCCGGACTTGCCGTGGTCTTGGTATGCATTTTTGTTATAGACCTTATGGGTATGTCGGGGCCCTGTTCCGGCAATGTTGTAGCACTTATGTTCTTTTAGAGGCTCATAGACAGGTGTCGACTCATGGTAGCTCGTACCTTATATATAGTTTCTTGACAGTCTTGTCGTCCCATGTTATGTATGTTCATGACATTATCTTTCATTGTTGGATGTTCATGATCCATGTCTACCATTTATATTGATCTTGTCGGCCCTTAAAGATAATAAGGAAGGTTAGATAAAATGTACGTTGGTGCTCGACAAGTATGGCCCGGGTGCTAGTCATGACCCTCCAGTTGGGTCGTGACATAATAGACTCTGTGAATGATAGCTACCTCGCGAGTATTGATTTTGCTATTCATGTTCTTGGTTTTGACGTTTAAAGTCAAAGTATCCATTACGTTAGGGTCATTGATATCTACCGAGAAATTAGGATAGCAGTTAAAGTATACCGGGCCATTGGCTAGGTTACTTTGAAGAACTCCTAAGAGAGAGTCGTCGAAGTTCAAGAGACGAGCATCTCTTAGAAGGACGCAGATGGGTACGTCTAAACCTATTCTGAAGAGAGGTTTGACAGCAATTTGTACTAAACCAATATGGAAGTAATTGAATTAACGTCTATATCTATTCAAATCTTGCTCAGAAAGTAGTTTAATAATTTCTAAAGAATTATTAATAGCAATAGTGGACTCACAGGTCTTAATGTTATGTTTCTTAATGAAACTGAAATTTCCTAATTCATAAATCTTTTTAAAAGGTTCATTGGGGATGTTCCAATTTTGTAAATCAGTTTCTAGTTTAGCAATCTTAGTTGCTGCAGAAGACAAATTAACACTATTCAAAACATGCTGGTTTGAATTCATGATATGAAAATACTGTCTTAGGCGCTTATAGGGCTAAAATAACTATTCAATACGTATAAGTAAACAGTAAATATGTATAGCAGGATACAGTACCTTAATCTCTTAGATCTAATGGCTTCTCAGTAAGGTCTTCTTGGTTTTACATCCTTTTCTCTAAAGCCATCTTAGCGACAGGAACACCTAGCAAGGTCTAAACGCCTACCTCGGCAACAACGACCTATCTCAATCAGGCTTGCCAACGTCTGAACCGGATATTAATCGGTGACTTCATACTTATAGAAAAAATAACCACCTCATACTGGAACTTTGAAGCAAATTAAAACCAGAGATAAAAGAACTGTATACAAGACATACATAAATATAGTTTAAATATTACATAATGAAAGAAATTTTGCCATGCCCTAGACAGTATATGTACTTAGCTGCTCATACTAAATACGCTTACTGCCAACATGGCTCTGATATCAAGTAAAGACGGTAAAATATCCACCATCCAAGAAAAGGAAGATCTCCTCCATAGACTTACAAATGAACGCTTTCATAATTACAAAAATTATCATAAGCGTTCCTCATTTCCAGATATCCAATACGAGGAAAATCATTTTCTTGCCTCTACTTCTCACGAAGGAAGAAGCATTATCGAATGGAACATTGATGCTCTGGCTGAGCACCAAATATACCATAAACTCCATGAAATGGGAGTTTGTATTACAGCTTACAAGATAAGAGGATCTTCTGATAAGGAAGCCGCCTCTATGATTGTAGCTGGATTTACGGGCATGTTGAAACATTAGTGGGATAATTATTTCACTGATGATATTAGACAAGCTATCTATTCTGCTACGGCTATTGAAACCGTAGTCAAATCAGAAGGAACCTCCTCCTCTGCTATGGTTATAGGTGGGACAGTTACTCCTATGGAAGCTATCTCACAAATAACTAGAGAAGATGCATGTGCTACCCTTCTCTACCACATAGCAAAACACTTCATCGGAGAGCCAAAACTCTTCCAAGACAGGAGTTTACAAATTCTGAATAATCTATCTTGTCCATCTTTAGATGACTTAATCTGGTATAAAAACCAATTCATCAGCAAGGTTAAGATTAGACCTGACTGTCATCTAGATTTTTGGAAAGAACGCTTCATCAGCGGTCTTCCTCCTTTATTTGCTAGCAAAGTCCGAACCAAAATCCAAGATCGTTGTGAAGGTAAAATTCCCTACCATCAGATGACCTATGGTGACATTGTTAGCATCATCAGCGTTGTAGGGCTCGAACTCTGCACAGATATCAAGCTTAAAAATCAGCTCAAAAAAGAGCAACACTCTTCTAGAAGAGAATTAGGAATTTTTTGTCAAGACTTCGGTTATACAAATATCGTCGCTCCTTCTACTCATTCTTCCAAGAAGAATAAGGCCTACAGGTCTTCCAAAAGGACCCGTCGCCAAAAATCTAGGAGAAATTTTGATGATCCTCCTAGAAAGAAATCCAAATTCCGGAGACCTTCGAAGTCTTTCAAAACCAAAGATGTCTGTTGGAACTGTGGTAAAACCGGTCACAGGGCAAATCAGTGCAAATCAGATAGAAAGAAGAAGAAGATTAATCTTCTAGAGATCAGTGAAGACACCAAAAAGGAACTTTTCTCTATCTTAGAAGAACCCAATTCAGATTCTTCTCCTAACTATTCCTCAGATGAATATAGCGATGAAGATGATATCAACATCGCCTATAACTCTGCCTCTGTGAATTTAACCACTGGTTGGCCATTCAAATACACTACTCGTCGCAGTGGAATGGGTTGAATTGAAGCTGCAGTAGTAGCCATCACTGGAGGATTTAAAGAATTTGGTTTCAAAATCTTAGAGTAATCTAGAGGGGTTGGGTTGGCGTTAGTTGTTTTATGTTGTTGTGCAACGCTGGGGGAGGGCAGATCAGCCGAAAAATCCAGCTGGTCGAGGGCCATTGTTGCCATTGAAGCTTAAAGCTCCAGCTTTTCTGCGATGAACAGTGACGAAGTCACTGTTCACGGTACTGTTTGGCACTGTTCACTGCTACAGTGACGGCGGAAATTTTTAGGTCTGTCTATGTTCTTTTTAAGAGGGTCGCCCGCACTTACTTGGGATCGGTTTTTGCAGCTATTTCTAGAGAAGTTCATTTCGGTCACTCTGAGAGAGGAGTAAGGCAGGTAGTATGAGCGTCTTCAGTAGGATAGTATGAGACTCGATTTGTGGACCTAGCTCACCATGCCATTATCTTGCTTCCTACTGATAGGGAGAGAGTGAGGATATTTATTGATAGGCTTACTTTCACTATCAGGCTATAGATTGCCAAGGAGACCGGAAGTTATATTTCTTTCCACACGGCCGTAGATGTTTCTAGACGGATCGAGATAGTTCGTGCTCAGGAGAGGGGGCAGTGTCTGATAAGAGGCCTCGTCATTCCGGTAGTTTTAGTGGTGCCTCATCTAGAGGAAGGGGTACTTTTGGTAGGGGCCATCCTCCCGAGCCATTTCAGTCAGTGCTTCAGTCATCTCATAGTGCCTCAGGGAGTCATGATCCTTATGTGCCTCGCTCAAGGTAGCCAGCCTAAAATGCACCCTTAGCTCCTTTTAGTGTGCCTCCGACCCATAGCTATCACCATGGTTACCCGGCCCGTTCGGGTCAGCTTCAGCAGCCACCACAGTAGAATGGGTGTTTTAAGTATAAAGGTACTGGTCACATCAGGAGGTTTTGTCCAAGATTGTTGGGCGGCATGCCACAATAGAGTTCTCGTGCCATGGTTCTAGCACCAGTTGCTCCACCGCTTGCTCAGCCATCTAAAGGCAGGGGTCAGACAGCCATAGTTGGATGTCAGGCCATTAGAGGTGGAGGTCAGGTTGTTAGAGGTAGAGGCCAGTCAGCTATAGGCCATCCCTGAGACGTAGTTCAGAGTGGTAGGGCCCAGCCCCGATGTTATGCTTTCCCAGCTAGGCCTGAGGTCGAGTCATCTGACACTGTTATCATATGTATTGTTCCAGTTTGCCATAGAAATGCTTCAATTCTATTTGATTTGGGGTCTACTTATTCCTACGTGTCATCCTATTTTGCTTTATATCTAGTTGTGCTTTGTGATTCTTTGAGTGCTCCTGTGTATGTGTCCACGCCTGTGGAAGATTCTATTATTGTAGATCGCATCTATCACTCGTGTATGATTACTATTGCGAGTCTTGAGATTAGCATAGATCTCCTACTTCTTGATATGATAGACTTCGATGTTATCTTGGGTATGTATTAGCTATCACCTTATCATGCTATATTGGACTACCATGCCAAGACGGTGACCTTAGCCATGTCGAGGTTGCCTCGATTAGAGTGGATAGGGAATTTTGTCCATTCTATATGTAGTGTTATTTCCTATGTGAAGGCTCAACGAATGGTCGAGAAAGGAGGTCAAACTTATTTAGCCTATGTTCGTGATTCGAGTGCGGAGGTTTCTTCCATGGATTCAGTACCAGTTGTGCGTGAGTTTCCAGAGGTGTTTCCTACAGATCTTTCGGGGATGCCACCTGATAGAGATAATGACTTTTGTATTGATTTTACTCCGGGTACTCAGCCCATTTCTATTCCACCATACCATATGGCCTCGCTGGAGTTGAAGGAATTGAATGAGCAGTTGTAAGATTTACTTGATAAGGGCTTCATTAGACCTAGTGTCTCTCCCTGGGGCGCGCCCGTGTTGTTCGTGAAGAAGAAAGATGGATCGATGAGGATGTGTATAGATTATCGGCAGTTGAACAAGGTCACTATCAAGAACAAGTATCTGTTACCGAGGACTGATGACTTATTTGATCAGCTTCAGGGTGCCAATGTGTTTTCGAAGATTTATTTGAGGTCTGCCTACCATCAGTTGAAGATTAGAGCATCCGATGTCACTAAGACGGCTTTTCGGACTCGGTATGGGCATAATGAGTTCCTAGTGATGTCATTTGGGTTGACAAACTCCCGAGCAACATTCATGGATTTGATGAACCGGGTGTTCAAGCCCTATTTGGATTCTTTTGTGATTGTATTCATTGATGAGAGGATCATGAGCTTTGGTTAGACTCGGTCACCTTTTTGGGGCATGTTGTATCGGCAGAGTGCATAAAGGTAGATCCTAAGAAGACTGAGGTAGTTCAGAACTGGCCTAGACCTACTTCAGCTATGGAGATACGGAGTTTCCTAGGTTGGCGGGTTATTATCGTCAGTTCGTAGAGGGGTTTTCATCCATAGAAGCCTCATTGACTAGATTGACCCAGAAGAGTGCCCCATTCAGATGGTCGGATGAGTGTGAGTTGAGCTTTCATAAGCTCAAGATTGCTTTGACTACGGCGCCAGTGTTAGTGTTGCCCACAAGTTCAGGATCCTACACGGTGTATTGTGATGCATCTCGTATTAGGCTCAGTGAAGTATTGATGCAGGATGGCAAGGTAATTGCATATGCGTCGTGACAATTGAAGATGCATGGGAAGAATTACCCTGTTCATGACTTAGAGTTGGCAGTTATTGTTCATGCACTAAAGATTTGGAGGCACAATCTTTACGACATGTCGTGTGAGGTATTCATGGATCATCCGAGTCTACAGTATTTGTTCAAGTAAAATGATCTCAACTTGAGGCAGATGAGGTGGTTGGAGCTGTTTAAAGACTATGATATCACTATTTTGTATCATCCCGGGAAGACCAATGTCGTGGCCGATGCCTTGAGTAGAAAGGCTATGAGTATGGTAGCCTTGCGTATATTCCAGTTTGTGAGAGAACGCTTGCAGTAGATGTTCAGGTTTTGGCTAATCAGTTCGTGAGGTTAGATGATTCAGAGCCCAGTCGTGTTCTAGCTTGCACAGTCTCTCGGTCTTCCTTGTATGAGCGCATCAGAGAGCATCAGTATGATGACCCTATTTGCTTGTCCTTAAGTACACGATGCGGCATGGAGGTGCCAAGCAGGTTACTGTTGGAGATGATAGGATTTTTTACGGATACAGGGTCGTATTCGTATGCCCAATATGGATGGGCTTCATGAGTTGATTTTTGAAGAGCCCCACAGTTCCCGGTATTCTATTCACCCGGGTGCCGCCAAGATGTATCAAGACTTGTGGAAGCATTATTGGTGGAGGAGGATGAAGAAGGATATAGTTGCATATGTAGCTCGGTGTCTAAATTGTCAGCAAGTAAAGTACGAGCATCAGAGGCCTGGTGGTTTGCTTCAGAGGCTAGAGATTCCTGAGTGGAAGTGGGAGCGTATCACTATGGGTTTTGTTGTTGGACTCCCACAGACTCAGAAGACGTTCGATGTGGTATGGGTCATTGTGGATAGGTTGACCAAGTCGGCACATTTCCTTCCAATGGCAGTTACCTATTCTTCATAGTGGTTAGCTGAGATCCACATCCGCGAGATCGTTCGTCATCAAGGTGTGCCGTACAGCAAGAATTGGGCATGCGGGTTGAGTTGAGTACAGCATTTCAGCCCCAAACGGACGGACAGCCCGAGCGCACTATTCAGATATAGGAGGATATGTTTTGTGCTTGCGTTATGGATTTCATGGGTTCTTGGGATCAGTTCTTACCGCTTGCGAAGTTTGCGTACAATAACAGCTACTGGTCGAGCATTCAAATGGCTCCCTATGAGGTATTATAATGAGAGGTGGTGTCGTATGCCAGTTGGATGGTTCGAGCCCGGAGAGGCTCGGTTCTTGGGTACCGATCTGGTTCAGGATGCCTTTGATAAGGTGAAGATTATTTAGGATCGACTTTGCACCGCTCAGTCTAGGCAGAAGAGTTATGTCGACCATAGAGTTCGTGATGTTGCATTCATTATTGGAGAGAGGGTATTGCTCCGGGTTTCACCCATGAAGGGTGTGATGAGATTCAGAAAGAAGGGTAAGTTGAGCCCTAGGTATATCGGACCCTTTGAGATTCTTAAGAGAGTGGGGTGGGGTGGACTATATGCTCACATTACCACCTACATTATTAGCAGTCCATCCGGTGTTCCATGTGTCGATGCTCTGGAAGTATCATGTTGATTCATCCCATGTGTTAGATTTCAGCTCAGTCTAATTGGATAAGGATTTGACTTATGAGGAGGATCCGGTGGCTATTCTATCCCGGCAGTTGAGGTCTAAGAGTTATCCTTCAGTTTGAGTGTAGTGGAGAGGTCAGCCGATCGAGGCAGCTATGTGGGAGTCCGAGTTGGACATGTGGAGTAGATATCCACACCTTTTCACCAGTTCAGGTATCTTTCTATGTCCGTTCGAGGACGAATGTTGTGTTATAGATGGAGAATGTGATGACCCGATAGGTCATTTATAGTTTTACCTTTCACTTCTATATTTCAATAACTCGAATAGCTCTTTTTAGCCTTCCTTGATTTGCGTGCACAGTCCATGTATTCTTCCAGAAACGTTTTATGAGAAAATTTGATGAAAATGTGAAATCGTGCCATAAAACTCATTTGAGTTGACTACGGTCAACGTTTTGTGTAAACGGACCCGGATCTGTATTTTGACAATCTTTGTGGGTTCGTATCATGATTTGGGACTTGGGAGTATGCCCGGAATCGAATTTGAAAGTCCCTAACTTGATTTAACATAATTTGTTAGAAACTGGCAATTTAAAGGTTTAAAGAATTCTTAAGTTTGACCGTAGGTTGACTTTTTTGCTACCGGGTTTGGATTTCGGTTTCGGGACTTGGTATGGGTTCGTTTCAGTACTTATAACTTGTCTGCAAAATTTTGGTGCAAAACGGAATTGATTTCACGTGATTCGGACGTCCGGTTGAAACATTAAAACTTCTGAAGTTTCTTTGAAAACTTCATTTGTTTTGGTGTCGGATTCGTGGTTCTAGGAGTTATTTTGATGTTTTGATCGCACGAGCAAGTTCGTATGATGCTATTACACTTGTGTGCATGATTGGTTTGGAACCCGAGGGGCTCGGGTGAGTTTCAGATAGGCTACATATGATTTTGATCTTAGAAATTGCTGGTTTTGGAAGTCTGTTGATGTCTGGTGTGTTCTTCTTCGTGATTGCGAAGATAATCCCGCGATCGCGAAGAGTAATCTGGGCTTCAGAGGTTTTTCCTCTATGCGAACGCGAACACAAAACTATGGTAGGATCACACTTCGCGAACGCGACCAGCACTACGCGAACGCGAAGAGCAAGGGGCCTGTGAGGGGAAAACAAGGGTATGCTCTACGAGAACGTGAGCCCTGGCACGTGAACGTGAAGGCCTGGGGGGAGAAGCCTTCGCGAACGCATGAGGAACCTCGCGAATGCATAGGCTATTTTGGCTGCTATTATTCGTGAACGCGAAGAAGACCTGACGCCTAGTCTATTAAGTATCCCAAAGACGGGATTTCACTCATTTTTCACCATCTTTTCATTAGAGCTCGGCCTAGAGGCAATTTTGGAGAGACATTTAATCACCACTTCATAGGTTAGTGTACTTTAACTTGTTTGCTTCCATTTTCATCAACACCAATTAATTTCTAACCTTAATTTATGTTCTTTCATGGTAGAAAATTTGGGATTTGGGAAGAATTGAGGATTTTTGTAAAATTGAGATTTAGACATCAATTTGAGATCGAATTTCAAAACTAATTGCATAATTGGGCTCGGGGGTAAATGGGTAATTGGGTTTTGATCCGAATATTGGATTTTGACCAAGCGGGCCTGGGGTTGACTTTTGTTAACTTTTTGGGAAAAGTGTAATGATCTTAACTTTATGTATTGTAATTAATTTCCCAAGCATTATTTAGTGTTATTAAGTCGATTTTGGTTATATTCGATTGGTTTGGAGGCGGGTTTTAGAGGAAGTCCCAAGCATTTACCGGTTGAGCTTTGATTTACTTGCGGAGCGAGGTAAGTATTGGGTCTAACCTTGATTTGAAAGAAATAGGAACCCTTGAACTATGTGCTACGTGAATTACATGTGTAGCGGCGTGTATGCGAGGTGACGAGTGTATATACGCCGTCAAAATACTTGTTTCCATGCTTTCCCGAATTTCATTAATTAGTTTATTCCATGTCTTAATTGTTACATGCTTTAATTGCTTCGTAATCCTTAACTTGCTACTTGTCACTTATTTCTCTCATATTAAAATGTTCGTTTCTTCCATGCTTCCATGATTATTGCTACTTGCCTTAATTGTCTTACTTGTACACTTTAATTGTCATATATTTGACTTGTCTTGTTACTTTGTATTAATTGTAGCATTCCTTGATTTGGTACGAGGTTCCTTTATGGCTTGTTTTCATATTCTTTGACCATAGAGATTCTTGTGAATTGAGTTGTTGAATTTCTTACATTTATTAATTTTATTTATGGATCGGGTTGCACGCCACAACGGGTGGAATAAGGGAGGATTGACATTGATACGGTGGGATCCAGTTGCATGTCGCAACGGATTTTATATGTATTTTTGATATGGTAAGATAAGGAAGGATTATGATATTGATTCTGATTATATGGTGGGATCAGGATGCGCGCCGCAACGGATTTTATTTGTTATTCTTGATATTGATATGGTGAAATAAGGGAGGATTGTGTTTGTACAGTAGGATCGGGTTGCGCGCCACAACAGATTGTGTGTTTTGTATTCATTGTGCATTGTGTTAGCTTTGTGTTTTCGTATGAGATTCTGAGGATTGATATTTCTGGTTTTACTGATTTCAAGGATTGAGTTTATTTTCATAAGTTAATTGCCTTATTTTTCCTATGTTCCTTTCATGTTATTATTATTATACTGCATACAAGTTATTGTAAGTGACCCACCTTAGCCTCGTCACTAATTCGTCAAGGTTAGTCTTGGCACTTACAGAGTACATGGGGTCAGTTGTACTCATACCACACTTTGCACTTCTTGTACAGATTTTGGAGTCGGTCCAAGTGGTGGTTAGTAGATTGCTCGGACTGGTCATCTGACGGAGACTTGAGGTACAACTGCTTGGCATTTGCAGCCCTGAAGTCTCCTTCTACCTTATCCTAGTTGATTATTTTATTTCAAACAGTTTTACTTTCATTCAGACCATTATCTATATTATTCTAGTCGCCCGTACACTTGTGACACCAGTTCTGGGACTATATCTAAATATTGCTGTTATTATGGGTTTTCTCACTCTATTTCAATTTTATTTCAGTTTATTCAGTTTACTCGGTATCAGTTAATTTGAATTGTTAAAAATGGCTAAACACTATTCTAACATTGGCTTGCCTAGCAAGTGAAAAGTTAGGTGCCATCACTGTCCCGAGAGCGGGAATTCTAGGTTGTGACAAGTTTGATTTTTGATCATAAACGGAATCATTAAATTATGAAGCTTTAAGGACAGATATAGATATGACTAAAGAACACATGGAATTAGCTTTGATTAACTCAAAAGCAAAGGATAGAAAAGTATTACAACCGAAGAGCCAACTTATGATATTTCAAAATCGGGGACTTTGTCCTTAGAAAGGTATTTCTAGCAACACAAGAAATTAATACTGGTATGCTTTGGTTGAGCTGAAAAGGACTGTATCGAGTTTGAAGCATTGTTGGAAAGGGGGCATACGAGTTGGAAATAATGGAAGGGAAAGTGTTACCATCAAATTGAATTGTAGAACATTTGAAGAAGTATTACTTCTATAATTTTATATGTCGACGATCAGGTATTCTTTGTTCAATTATTTATTTGTTCATATAATTTTTCTAACATTCTTATATGATAGGCACAAGGCTAACCCCTGACCAAAGAACGATAATAGACCCGGATTGACACGGGAAATCATTAATTATTCCCGGTCAAGATCACAACAAGATTGATTGGAAGAGTTAAGCATCATCTTCATCTAAGAAAAACCCCAAATCGCGTGCATATTTTATTTTCAGGAGAAGGACCATGGGAACATAATATTGAATTTTACCTGAAGAACCAGTGTTTAAGTCCTCATGCTTCAAACTCAAATACAGGGGGGGGGGGATAATGAGGCATTAGATTGAGATGATTCAGGGATTTTCATAATATTTTAAGAAGTTCCCGCCCTAAAAATAATAGCCTGAAGGAATGACTATATCTTCTAAAGATACTTGTAAGATGTAGAAGCAATTACGAAATAAGATATTTATGAAAAGTTTACGAGTAAAATAAAGTCAACAAAGAAATTGTATTTACATCAAAATCAATTGTATTGTTATAAAAACAAGTTGAATTATTCATAAATAAATACTTCTCTCAAAATACTATGAGGACTTGATTTGTATTTCAAGTTGTTCAACACTTAATACAAATAAGCAAGGATGTTTAATCCTATTTTACACCGAACATGAGGGTGAGACATCATATTCACTAGTGTTGATTACGTAAAAGGGCCCCCTTTTATGTTAATACCATATGTGTTCAGTTACGGCATCAAAAAACACATCCACTTAGATAAAGCATAAAAGTAAAGCAAACAAAGACTCAAAAATTTGAGCAAGAAAGGTTATAAGAATTGTATAGCAAAGGCAAAAACTTTTTTGTCACGACCCTAAATCTTCACCTTAGGATGACACCTAGTCTCCAAGACTAGGTAAGTCTAACACATGCGGATTTAATAACAGAATTGAACTATTAATCATTTATCATAAACCATTAAATTATATACATAGCCGCCAGCGGCCAATAGTTATATATTTTCCAAAACCGGTAGTACGGAGTCATAAGCACTACTAAAATATACAAAAATTTCTAAACACAATAATGTTTTGAATTACAATTTAACAGTAGCATAATGAAGTAAGATGGTGACTCTGAGGCCTGCGAACGTCAAGTAAGTATACCTTGAAGTCTCTTGCCGCGCAGACGTAACTCTCAACAGCACAATCAAAATATATGGATATGCACAAAAAAATTGCAAAAGTGTAGCATGAGTAACCTCGGTAGAGTAGTGACAAGTCCAGGTCAAGACACCTACTAGACATAGAAATCTATTCAAGATATACATAAGCTAGCAATGGAAATAACATCAATGTAAGACCAACATCGAAAAAATTATTGATTTACAACCAACAATGAAGTAATAGAAATATAAATGACAGCAAGTAGTAAACGAGTAATAAAGATACAACATAATTAGAACACCAATGACATGTAAATGAACTTAAATAAAGAAAATAAATGGATGACAACTCAAATAATCAAACTATTCCCAGCGCATGGACTTACAACAATAATTACCCCAAGACACCTCACCTCATAAACCACAAGTCATGAATCATAATTTTCAAATCTTACACATATGTCACCTCGTGCCATATTAACAATCACCTTCGCACGGCAAAGCCCACATGCTACCATGTACTTTACAACCGTGATAATTATTAATTTAGAAGAACGAAAGATATATTTAGACATTATAAAATATAATAACAATCTTGAATAAGGTAAGGTGTCAAATGAAATAATGAGTTTATTTTAGAAATAATATACAATTCGTACGAAACAGAGTATAAGATGTGTTTAGTTATGAAATCAATAAAATTGAGTAAAAGTATCATTTTTAAACAAAGTAAAACATAAGTTAAATTGACAAATTAAATATAGAATTTGTTAAAGAAAAATATGATAATAATTTTAATTGAGGTAAACATCTAACAGGGTGATGAGTATAATTTGAGAACCCAATTATAGTGAAAAGTGCGACAACCATTTAGAATCATAAGGCATCGAGTGAGATAACGAGTTCTATCTTAAGAGACACATAGAATAAAGCATGTTGATAATTTTTTTTATTTAAACCATTATGTTACCAACAACTCAACAGAATATGATATAATAGACTCCACGTAATTAAATTCACATTGACAATCAATTCACCAAGTTATAACTGAGGGAATTGGCATGTTAAAGCAACACAACAAATCATGTAGAATGCATGACTCACACGACAAACCACAATCGTTCCAACACCAAGATAACAATGAATAACTAAATACAATCAAAATGCGGACGAATGATTGAAGAAAAAATAATGATCGTTCAAATCAACAAGTTGTTCCAACATGGAATGTACAATAAAAATCACAATCGAGGTACCGCCTCGTATTCACATTTCAAAATTTCAATCAAAATCTTTCCTTATACTACCGCGTGAGCCTTACATTTGAAATAGGTTTTGAAAATGGTTTTTCCGAAATAACTACGCACACATTAGCCTAATTTATGATGCCGCGTGGCTTCACGTAGTTCCCATACAAGCAACACGCACATAAGTCTCACCTTATACCGTCGCATGCACATTAACCCCAAGCCTTACACTCCCACATGCGCGTAAATATCACATCACAATAACAACTCACACTACAAGTGCCCATATATCATAATTTGCCAACAATCAACAATATCAATATTTCCACAATAATAGCCCATGGCTCCATCGCAAAGGGTACAAGAATATCAGCAACAACAATGAATGTAGAATGCCCGACAAGGAAGATGTTTCAACAATAACAATTTCACCTCAACATGATAACGGCCTTGTCACGACCCAAAATCAACCGTCGTGATGACGCCTATCGTGGAACTAGGCTAGCCTCAACTCAACAACCCAACACCAACAACAATAAGTTTGAAAACGTTAACGGAAGCATTTAAAATAAAATAAAAAATTGTTTGAAAAATAAAAAAATCCAAAAGTGATACAATCCAGCCCAAAACCAAGGTATCACTGAGTATATGAGCGTCTACATCAGAAATACAGTCTACTATAGTGTCTAGAGATATAAACATAAAGTATGACAAAGATAAAGAAAGAGAGTCAAGGCTCGCGAACGCCGTGTAGCTACCTTGATAGTCTCCAAAACTCTAGGATCCTCAATCAGCAACCGCCGCTACGACCGGTATCGCCTGGATCTGCACATGAGGTGCAGGGAGTAACGTGAGTACACCAACTCAGTAAGTAACAAGTCCAAACTTTAGATTGAAAGGTAGTGACGAACTCAACCTCAATAGGTTTAACAAAAATAAATGTGCAGAAATGTAGGCATGCTTTCAAGTCAAATATACAGCTCAAACAATAAAGGAAATACAGATCTGAACAGTGTAAGGTATACAAATCAGCTATCTCTACATGCCAATGTACATACTGTATGAAATGCACCATGTGCTCCACTCTCAAGTATTCAACCACTCGGCACTGTATATGGCTATCCGGCCCAGGGAAATCCATCCCATAACAAATACAACACTGACTATAAGTCACCAGTATCGAGGAAAAGAAGGCAATCCAACCATGTGGAGAAATCCATCTCTGGGTATCAAGTACTTCGGACAAATCCATGTCCAAGGAAATCTATCCCTCAATAATATCATCCATGCTCACTGGGGGTGTGTTACAGACTCTGGAGGGCTCCTACAGCCCAAACGCTATCATAATCATCAATATAACCACTGCGTCGTGCAGCCCGATCCCATAATTGTCACTCATAACCAGGCACTCAGCCTCACTTAGTCATCAACCTCTCCAGTCTCACCACGGGCCCACAATGTCATGAAAACAACCAGGAACAATGATATGATGAATCAATAAATAACCGAGACCGAGATATGATATAAAAATGCATGATCATGAGTGAGTATGGAATAGTAAAGAAACTAGTGAGGTGACAGCAAGAAACGACCGTTAAGGGTCAAACCAATACCGGCACAAAGCCTAAACATGATATCTAGCACGATCTACAACTCAACTACTTTATCACCTGATGAACACATGGATATCAATAGGATAGAGTCACTAAACGGTGCCATGGAATCACCCTGGTCACAATTCTCACGGTGCACGCCCGCACGCCCGTCACTTAGAATGTGCGTCACCTCAATACCAATCACATAGCATATAATTTGGGGTCTCGAACCCTCAAAACCAAGTTTGAAAATGTTACTTACCTCACACCAAGCAAAGTCCTACTCCGGAATGCCCTTCCCTCTCAATTCGGCCTCCAAACGTCCCGAGTCTTGCCAGAAGTAATACAATACGATCAATATAGGCTAAAGGAATAAATTCCACAAGAAAAATACCAAATTATAGCCAAAATCCGAAATCAACTAACACCCGACACCCGAGCCCACATCTCGGAATCCAACAAAAATCACAAAACCCGAAATCCCATTCATTCACGAGTCTAGTCACACCAAATTTACCAAAATCCAAACTCCATTGCCCCTCCAAAACCCCAAAGTTCACTCTCCAATTCCCAAGCCCTAAATCCCCAAATTTCCAATTCCAATCCCTAATTAAATGATGAACAAAGCCATAGATTCATGGAAATAGACCAATAAGGGTTAGAATCGCTTACTCCAACATCCTCCTTGAAAACCTTTGAAAAATCGCCTCTCTTCCGAGCCCCCCAAGTCCAAAATTAAAAATGGAAGACAAAGCCTCGAGCTGGGGTTTTCTGCCCAATTAAAACCGCTCCTGCGGTCCTAGTTCCGCACCTGCGAAACTGCATCTGCGAACCGGGCTCCGCTTCTGCGGAAATTCATTAAAAGCCTGACTCCGCTCCTGCGATCACTTGACCGCATTTGCAGTCATCGCAGATGCGGGACCCAAGCCGGACCTTCGATCCATCTGCGCATCTGCGCCTCCCAAACTGCGTCTGCGACCACCGTAGATGCGGATTTACATCGCACTTGTGGTCTGAGCCCAGGTCTCCCTTAACCGCACATGTGGCGCTTCCTTCACTTCTGCGGCCTCGCACCTGCTGTTCCCACTCCGCAGGTGCGAAAAACACCAGTAGCAGCACTTCTCCAACACCAAACCTTCCGTTAACCACCCGGAATCACCCCGAGGACCTCGGGACCACAACCAAACATGCCAACATATCCTATAACCTCATACAAACTTAGTCGAACCTTCAGATCACTCAAATCAACATCAAACCACCAAATTGCGCCCGGATTCAAGCCTAAGAACTTTTAAACTTCTGAATTCCACAAACGATGCCGAAACCTACCAAAACACATGAGGATGACCTCAAATTTTGCACACAAGTTAGAAATGACACCACAAACCTACTCCAACTTCCAGAATTCCCATAAGACCCCGATATCAAAATTTCCACTGCCGGCCAAAATCGCCAAAATTCTAATTTTCACCAATTCAAGCCAAATTCTACCACAGACCTCCAAATCATATTCCGGACGCGCTCCTAAGTCCAAATTCACCTAACGGAGCTAACAAAACCATCAAAATTCAAATCCGAGATCGTTTACACATAAGTCAACATCCGGTCAACTCTTCCAACTTAAGCTCTCAACTAAGAGACTATGTGTCTCAATTCACTCCGAAACCACTCTGAACCAGAACCAACTACCTCGGTATATCATAATATAGATGAAGAACACAACAAGAAGCAGTAAGTGGGTGAATGGGGATATAACTCTCGAAACGACCGGCCGGGTCGTTACATCCTCCCCCTCTTAAATAAACGTTCATCCTCGAACGAGTCTAGAAACATACCTGGAGCCTCAAATAGGTGTGGATATCTGTTCTGCATCTCCCGCTCGGTCTCCCATGTGGCCTCCTCCATAATCTGACCTCTCCATTGCACTTTCACTGAAGCTATATCCTTTTACCTCAACTTCCAAACCTGCCGCTCCAAAATGGCCGTCGGTTCCACATCATAAGTCATATCACTATCCAACTGAATCGTGCTGTAGTCCAAAACATGGGAAGGATTGCCAATATACTTCCAGAGCATAGAAACGTGAACACTGGATGCACACTCGACAAGCTGGGTGGCAAGACAAGCTTATAAGCCACCTCCCATATCCTCTGAAGCACCTCAAAAGGCCCAATGAACCGGGGGCTCAACTTGCCCCTCTTCTCAAACATCATAACACCCTTCATGGGTGATACCTTCAGCAAAATGTTCTCTCCGACCATGAAAGACACATCACGGACCTTCCTGTCCGCATAGCTCTTCTGCCTAGACTGTGTCGTGCGAAGCCAATCCTGAATAACTTTCACCTTGTTTAATGCATCCTGGAAAAAGTCTGTACCCATGAGCCTAGCCTCACCCGGCTCAAACCATCCTACTGGAGATCTACACCTCCTTCCATATAAAGCCTCGTATGGAGCCATCTGAATGCTCGATTGATAACTGTTGTTATATGCAAACTCCGCGAGCGGTAGAAACTGGTCCAATGAACCCCCAAAATCGATGACACAAGCGTGTAGCATATCCTCCATATCTGAATAGTGCGCTCGGACTGTCCGTCCGTCTGAGGGTGAAAGGTTGTGCTCAACTCAACCTAAGTACCCAACTCTCGTTGCACGGCCCTCCAAAACTGCGATGTAAACTGAGTGCCCCTATCTGAAATGATGAAAACAGGGACACCATGCAGGTGAAAAATCTCTCGGATGTAAATCTTAGCTAACCACTATGAAGAGTAAGTAGTACCAACTGGAATGAAGTGCACGGACTTGGTCAGCCGATCCACAATAAACCAAATAGCATCGAACTTCCTCGAAGTTTGTGGGAGCCCAACTACGAAGTCCATGGTGATCCGCTCCTACTTCCACTCTTGGATCTCTAACCTCTGAAGCAAACCACCCGGTCTCTGATGTTCATACTTAACCTGCTGAAAGTTGAGACACCGAGCCACAAACCCAACTACATCCTTGTTCACCCATCTCCACCAATAGTGCTGTCTCAAATACTGGTACATCTTCGCGGCACCCAGATGGATGGAATACCGCAAGCTGTGGGCCTCCTCAAGAATCAACTCCCGAAGCCCATCCACATTGGGTACACATATCCGACTTTGCATCCTCAACACGCCATCATCACTAATAGTCACATCTCTAGCATCACCTCACAGAACCCTGTCCTGTAGAACGAGCAGGTAGGGGTCATCATACTGACGCTCCCTGATACAGTCATAAAGAGAAGACCTAGAGACCATATAAACCAATACCCGACTCGGCTCCGAAATATCCAATATGACAAGCTGCCCAGCTAAGGCCTGAGCATCCAATGCCAAAGGTCTTCTATTGCTGGAAGATATGCTAAACTCGCCAAACTCTCCGCCCGATGACTTAAAGCATCAGCAACCACATTGGCCTTCCCCGGATGGTACAAAATAGTGATATCATAGTCCTTGAGAAGCTCCAACCATCTCCGTTGGCGCAAATTAAGATCGTTCTGCTTGAACAGGTGCTGCAAACTCCGGTGATCAGTATAGATCTCACAATGAACCCCGTAAAAATAGTGCCACCAAATCTTTAAGGCATGCACAATAGCTGCTAACTCAAGGTCATGGACAGGATAGTTCTTCTCATGAGTCTTCAACTGACGCGAGGCATAGGCAATCACCCTACTCTCCTGCATCAGAACACATCCAATACCTATCCTCGAAGCATCACAATACACGGTGTAAGAACCTAAAGCTGACGACAGAACTAGAACTAGAGCTGTGGTCAAAGCAGTCTTGAGCTTCTGGAAGCTCTCCTCACACTCATCCGACCACCTAAATGGAGCACCCTTTTGGGTCAATTTGGTCAAGGGCGATGTAATAGATGAAAATACCTCCACAAAGCGACAGTAATAGCCCGCCAAACCAAGGAAGCTCCTAATCTCCGTGGCTGAGGATGGTCTAGGCCAACTCTGTACCGCTTCTATCTTCTTCAGATCCACCTGAATACCCTCACTGGACACCACGTGCCCCAAGAATACTACTGAACCGAGCCAAAACCCACACTTGGAGAACTTTACATAAAGATTCTCCTCTCTCAATCTCTATAATACAAACCTCAGATGATGAGCATGCTCCTCCTGGCTACGAGAGTACACCAGGATGTCATCAATGAATACAATAACGAATGAGCCCAAATAGGGCTAGAATACACTATTCATCAAATACATGAACGCTGCTGGGGCATTGGTCAGCCCAAAAGACTTCACTAAGAACTCATAATGGCCATATCGGGTCCTGAAAGCTATCTTAAGAATATCCGAATCCCAAATCGTCAACTGGTGATACCCAGACCTCAAATCAATCTTGGAGAACACCCGCTCCCCCTGAAGCTATTCAAATAGATCATCAATACGTGGCAAAGGATACTTGTTCTTGACCGTGACCTTGTTCAACTACCTGTAGTCAATGCACATCCTCATAGAACTATCTTTCTTCTTTACAAATAGAACCGGTGCACCCCAAGGTGACATTCTAGGCCGAATAAACCCCTTATCAAGGAGTTCCTGAAGCTGTCCCTTCAACTCCTTCAAATCCGTTGGTGCCATACGATGCGGTGGAATAGAAATGGGCAGAGTGCCCGACACCAAATCAATACCAAAGTCAATATCCCTGTCAGGCGGCATGCTCGGCAGGTCTGCAGGAAACACATCCGGAAAATCACGTACCACCGGAACAGAATCAATGCTAGGGGTCTCTGCACTAACATCCCTCACAAAATCCAAATAAGATAGACAACCCTTCTTAACCATACACTGAGCCTTCAAATATGAAATCACCCTACTAGGTACATAGTCTATAGAACCGCTGCACTCAACCCTTGGCAACCACGGCATCGCCAATGTCACGCTCTTAGCGTGACAATCTAGAACATCATGAAATGGAGACAGCCAATCCATACACAATATCACATCAAAATCGACCATACTGAGCAGCAAAAGATCCGCTCTGGTCTCTAGACCCCCAATAGTCACCACACATGACTGATATACGCAGTCCACAATAATAGTATCACTCACAGGAGTAGATACATGAACAGATGAAACTAAAGATTCATGGGGCATATCCAGAAAATGAGCGAAATACGAGGAAACATATGAATAATTGGACCTAGGGTCAAATAATACTGAGGCATCTCGGTGGCAAAACGAAACAATACCTGTAATCACAGCATCTAAAGCAATGGCATCTGGTCTAGCTGCGAGGGCATAGAAAAGGGCCTGGTCGCCCCCTGATCGGCCTCCCCCTCTCGGACGACCCCTAGCTGACTAAGCTCCACCCCTAGCTGGCTGGGCGGGTGGTGGAGGAACTGGTGCTGAAGTCGAAGGCTGACTCCTCTGCTGAGATGAACCTCCCATCAGGCGGGGACAAAACCTCTTGATATGACCCAAATCCCTACACTCAAAGCAACCTATACCGGCCACTGGGAACTAAAGGGAACCCCGAGCACTGGAATAACCGCTAGAAGGTCCTAACACAGATGAACCCTGAGCTGATGGTGCATGCGACAAACTCTGAGCTGGTAGCTCACCGAATGATGTTTGGCCCTACTGATAACCATGGGGCCCATGACCGGATGATGCACCTCGGTGCACTGGGCGAGTCGTCTGAGCATGCCTGAAACGACGACCTCTACCATGTTGTAAATGACCCCCATAAAGAGCACCACTAAATCCTCCCTGTCCACGAGGCACGAACATCTCCAGAAAGATAACGAAGAACTGCTGCCAGGTAAGAGGCGCTGCGCCGACTTGCCTACGCCTCTCGTAAGCCTCCCACCAACTGATTGCAGCCCTAGAGAACTGAAAGGTAGTGAACGAGACCCCACTGGTCTCCAGAATACCTGCTGTATGGAGTATCCTCTGACACATATCCAAGAAACCTTGTGCATCCTCTCCCTATGCACCACTGAAAGATGGAGGCTGGAGTCTCCAAAACCTCTCCAATCTACGCTGCTCATCCATAGGCATAGCAGGAACCACATAGTCCTGTGCAGCTACAACCTGCTGGGCTGGTGGTGCCCCCGGTGTCTGGAATCCTCGTACCACCTGCTCTGGTGTGCGGGCAGCGGGAGTCTGAGCACCTTCCTCGGCTTGAGAAGTGACTGCTACGGTCGGAAAGGAGACCGCCTGAGCAAGACTAGTACATGCGGTCAAAATCTGAGCTAAGGCCTCCTGAAGGCCTGGAATCACAATAGGCACAGATGGTGCCTGAGCTGGTGCATCAACAACTGGAATCTGGTCCTGATCTGGGGTAACTGATGGATCTGCAGGTACTGCCCCAGCTGCTGTGCGGGCTACACTTCTGCCCCTACCGCGGCCTCAGCCTCTTACGGCCCTGGCTGGTGGTACTGGTGACTGTCCATCTTGCCCGGTAGTACGAGTCCTCACCATCTGTGAGAGAATAAAACAACAGATGTTTAGTTACAAGAATCAGCAGATTTGCACGACAAGAATTCAAGAATGTGGAGTTTCCTAAGGGTTCTACAGCCTCTCGAAGATAAGTACAGACGTCTCCGTACCGATCTGCAAGACTCTACTAAACCCGCTCATAACTCGTGAGACCTATGTAACCTAGAATCTGATACCAACTTGTCACGACCCAAAAAATCAACCATCGTGATGGTGCCTATTGTGGAACTAGGCCAGCCTTAACTCAACAACCCATCACCAACAACAATAAATTTGAAAACGTTAACGGAAGCATTTAACATTAAAAAAAAACTATTTTAAACATAAGAAAATCCCAAAGTGATACAATCCATCCCAAAACCAGGGTGTCACTGAGTAAATGAGCGTCTAGATCAGAAATACAGTCTACTATAGTGTCTAGAGATATAATTTGAAAGTACGACAAAGATAAAGAAGGAGAGTCAAGGCCCGCGAACGTCGTACAGCTACCTTGATAGTCTCCAATACTCTAGGATCCTCAACAGCAACCACCGCTACGACCGGTATCGCCTGGATCTGCACACGAGGTGCAGGGAGTAATGTGAGTACACCAAATTAGTAAGTAACAAGTCCAAACTTTGGACAGAGAGGTAGTGACGAACTCAACCTCAACAGGTTTAACAGAAATAAATGTGCAGAACGTAGGCGTGCTTTCAAGTCAAATATACCGCTCAAACAGTATAGGAAATATAGATCTGAACAGTGTAAGGTATACAACTCAGCTATCTCTACATGCCAATGCACAGACTATATGAAATGCACCATGTGCTCCACTCTCAAGTATTCAACCACTCGATATTGTATATGGCCATCTGGCCCAGGGAAATCCATCCCGGAACATATACAACACTGACTATAAGTCACCAGTACCGAGAAAAAGAAGGCAATCCAACCCTGTGGAGAAATCCATCTCCAGGTATCAAGTACTTCGGACAAATCCATGTCCAGGGAAATCCATCCCTCAATAATATCATTCGTGCTCACTAGGGTTGTGTTACAGACTCCGGAGGGGCTCCTACAGTTCAAGCGCAATCATAATTATCAATATAACCCCTGCGGGGTGCAGCCCGATTCCATAACTGTCACTCATAACGAGGCACTCGGCCTCACTCAGCTATTAACCTCTCCAGTCTCACCACGGGCCCACAATGTCAAGAAAATAACCCGGAACAATGATATGATGAATCAATAAATAACTGAGACCGAGATATGATATAAAAATGCATGATCATGACTGAGTATGGAATAGTAAATGAAACTAGTGAGATGATAGCAAGAAACAACCGCTAAGGGTCCAACCAATACCTGCACAAAGCCTAAACATTATATCTAGCATGATCTATAGCTCAACTACTTTATCACCTGATGAACACATGGATATCAACAGGATAGAGTCACTAAACAGTGCCATGGAATCACCCAGGTCACAATTCTCATGGTGCACGCCCGCACGCCCATCACTTGGCATGTGCGTTACCTCAATACCAATCACATAGCATATAATTTGGGGTCTCGAACCCTTATAACCATGTCTGAAAATGTTACTTACCTCACACCAAGCAAAGTCCTACTCTGGAATGCCCTTGCCTCTCAATTCGGCCTCCGAACATCCCGAATCTAGCCACAAGTAATACAATATGATCAATATAGGCTAGAGGAATCAATTCCACAAGAAAAATAACAAATTATAGCCAAAATCTGAAATCAACTCAAACCCGGCCCTTGCGCCCACGTCTCAGAAGACAACAAAATCACAAAACGCGAAAAACCATTCACTCACGAGTCTAGTCATACCAAATTTACAAAACAATCTGACCTCAATTGCCCCTCCAAAACCCCAAAGTTAACTCTCCAAATTCCAAGCCCTAAATCCCCAAATTTCCAATTCCAATCCCTAATTAAATGATTAACAAAGCCATAGATTCACGAAAATTAGACCAATACGGGTTAGAATCATCCAATGTCCTCCTTGAAAACCTTCGAAAATTCGCCTCTCTACCGAGCTCCCCAGTTCAAGCTGGGGTTTTCTGCCTAGTTCAAACCGCTCATGCGGTCCTAGTTCCGCATCTACGAACCGAGCTCCATTTCTGCAGAAATTCATTAAAAGCCTGACTCCGCACCTGCGATCACTTGACCGCATCTGCGATCACTTGACCGCATCTGCGGTCATCGCAGATGTGGGACCCAAGCCGCACCTGCGATCCATCTGCGCATATACGCCTCCCAAACTGCTTATGCGACCATCGCAGATGCGGGATTTCCATCGTACTTGCGGTCTGAGCCCAGGTCTCCCTTAGCCGCACATGCGGCGCTTGCTTCGCTCATGCGGCCTCGTACCTGCGGTTCCCACTCCGCAGGTGCGAAAAGCACCAGTAGCAGTAGCTTCAGCTGCACTTCTCCAACTCCAAACCTTCCGTTAACCACCTGGAATCACCACGAGGACCTCGGGACCACAACCAAACATACCAACATATCCTTTAACCTCATACAAACTTAGTCGAACCTTCAGATCACTCAAATCAACATCAAAACACCAAATTGCGCCCGGATTCAAGCCTAAGAACTTCTAAACTTCGGAATTCCACAAACGATATCGAAACCTACCAAACCACGCCCGCATGACTTCAAATTTTACAAACAAGGTAGAAATGACACCACAAACCTACTCCAACTTTCAGAAATCCTATCCGACCCCGATATCAAAATTTCCACTGCCGGGAAAAATTGCCAAAATTCTAATTTTCAGCAATTCAAGCCTAATTCTCCCACAGACCTCTATATCACATTCCGGACGCGCTCCTAAGTCCAAAATCACCTAATTGAGCTAACGAAACCATCAAAATTCAAATCCGAGGTCCTCTACATATAAGTCAACATCCGGTCAGCTCTTCCAACTTAAGCTCTCAACTAAGAGACTATGTGTCTCAATTCATTCTGAAACCACTCCGAACCCAAACCAACTACCCCGGTATATCATAATATTGCTCAATAACACAACAAGTAGCAGGAAATGGGGGAACATGGCTATAACTCTCGAAATGATCGGCCGGGTCGTTACAGGCCTTGACAACCTTAACACCAACAACTCAACAATGATATAATGTATAACCACGATATTAAATAAGAATGACACACAATGGAAGATATAATGTATAACAATGACTTCAAATAGTGGAAATCAACAAGGAAAGAAATAACATGAACATAACTTCAAGTAATGATAATCAAGAATAAAGGGGTTAACACGAACAGTAACTTCAAATAATGATAATTAACAATGAAGATATAGCATGTAATAATAAAAGATGCATCAAGTTCAGCTAAGGCATGAGAACAATTTATCAACTAGGATGTAGAACAAGTTTTTATCAAGTCAACTAAGGCATGTATGGATAGACTAACACCAACAAGAATAGATTAACTAAGAGAATTTAGAACATGATATGTCATTTCAACTAAAGCATGAAAAATAGTCTAAGTAGCCTAGACCGGCCAAATACCATGTATAACCCGTGTACCCACTCGTCACCTTGCGTACACGGCTTTCACATAGCACAAATGAATCAATCGATACCAATCCTAAAGGGTAGTTCCCCCACACAAAGTTAGGCAAGACACTTACCTCAACTAGGCCAACTCAATCCTCCGAAATAGCTTTTCCCTAAAATTCACCTCCATGCGGCCCAAATCTAACCAAAATAATGACTTAATAGCATCAAACAATGCAAGAGAAACCAATTACAATAATAAAGCTATGATAAACATTTTCCCCAAAAAGTCAACAAAAGTCAACTCCTGGCTCGCCTTGGATTCTGAATCCAAGCTTACCCAAGCGAAGCCCAAACCAATACAATCTCGCACAAATGAACATCAACTCAATCAGAGTGTGATAGCTCAACCAATTTGCCAAAATATCGCTCTTGTGTGTTCATAACCCAAGAGTCCAACCCACACTAGTTGGGTCCCCTAACTCACGAAATACTCCTCCAAAACTCGCCAAATTCGAGTATGTTGTTCTCCTAATATAGGAGAACAAAACCCCAAAAGGAATTGGGAAATAAACGCCTCTAACGCATTTTCAAATCTTAAAATTTAGGACATAACCCTAAGTCTTGACTTAAAGAATTAAATGGGTTTTCACTTAAAATCATGGATTAAAGCTTAAACCAAGGGAATGAATCAAAGGAAAATACTTAGGTTATGGTTAGACCTTACCCCATGGAAAACAAACTTGAAGAACATCCCTGAATTCTCCTAATCCCAAACTTTCAAGATGGCAAAAACTCAAACAACATTAATAGCCAAAAATGCCTAGCTGTTCTGCCTCGTTTCTTGTGCCAAATGATCCCGAAACTAGCTTTTGATGCCTCCAATAAATATTTTGTGAAATTCTAGTCAAGTTAGGCCTTTGAATCAATCTATTTGACCTTATAATATAGAAGATATATTGGTTTCAATATTTAAAAATAGTGCAGATTTTTAAAAACGAATTCAGTGGCAATTGCATAATTAATCTAAAAAATTTAACAAGCCAATTCTTAGTAAAATGACCATAAATTCCTCATACGATGTCGAAACTTGATGATTTCAGTTCCTATGGTTCCAAACTTATGATACCAATATAATGGTTTAGTCGAAAAACAAATCAATTACCATTTGCTATATGGTAACCTTTATGCTCAAATCGACATTGAAATCGAAAACAATCACCATACAACCCAAACTAATCTAAAACTCAACGGAATTTTACCAAACTTTGTGGACTTGTCCAAAATCATCATACAAACTCATTGGAATAATTAAAACTCGAATCCGAGTCCGTTAACCCAAAGGTCAAACCTTGGTCAACTCTTCCAAATTAAAGCTTCTACAATGAGAATCATTCTTCTAAATCAACCCCGAACCGCGCAAAACCGAAACCAACCATACACGTAAGTCATAATACATAATATGAAGCTACTCAAAGTCTCAAACCACCGAATTGACTGCTAAAGCTCAAAACGACCGATCGGGTCGTTACATTCTCCCCCACTTAAACATACGTTCGTCCTTGAACGTGCTAAAAGTCGTTCCAAAGCCATCAAATCACCATATACCTCACCATACACATAACCATGGGTGATCCCACATCACCCCAATCCATGTAAGCCTGACAACACCACCTAACAGAGGATCCTTACTTCAACCTTAGTCCATAAACCTTAAAACCCAAATCCCCAACATCTGAAACTCATTACATGACCTGATTCTTGCATCTATGCAATGTATAACTCTGAACAAGCTGTATAAATCCATAACCATATCTCAAGAAATAATCACATGATATACCACATAAATCAAATACTCATAGCAATACTTCCGACCATATTAGCTGCTCGATAACCAACCCGACACCGGTAACAAACCTCATATCAACTAAAACCTTATTTCGAACCTTCGTACACTGCTAATGATGAACGAACATACAGAAACTCATCACCACCCATCAGATTACAAAGTCGTGGAGCTCGTTTGCCCGATAAGAACCATAGCCAAAAATCTAAGCCGGCCAGTGACACAATTCTTGCAAACATAACTTAATCAAATCCGAAGGCACTCATTTCAGGCCCAATAACCTCACCTCATCCAGTACAAGCTACTTGATTGACCTGTCAACAAATCCTACTTAGAGCCACATACCCTGCAATCCGTACACCAACAAACAATAACTCAAATATACCCAATGATGGAGAGAGAATGGAAATGAAGAAACCATCCCGCCAGCTCAACAGATTCCACCACAAAGCGCAATGCTATCAATCCACCACATAAGGGGAAACATAACACACGAAATAAGCACAAAGGATCAAATAGCATAACGCCATCGTGATGCATGACCCAATCCGACACCGGTCCACCTGGAATACATCGAGCCATGATACTCACAATCAACAACCATAAGCATATCAACATCAAACACACGAAGCGCGTGACCATAACCATGGAGATAAGGACATCACTATATACCATAAATAGGAAGACCATATACAAGGAACAATCAACCATTCAACACCCCAAGAGAAATCTCGCTCGAATTTCGCTACAAAGCCCAAACATAACCGCATCGGTGTGCATATAACGAACGATCACAAATGACATACCCCTCCATAATAACTGTGCTGAGTAGATAAATCTAACCCAATTTAGAACACACATTGTTATTACACCTACTAGTAGCCTCCAAATCAATTCTGATCCTTCCGAAGTAGATAGATAGCCTTCGTAAAGCCCACATTAACATATCTATAGTACATACCATCAATTGCTAATCTCTTAACATAACTTCACCGTTCACAACCATGGAACAATCTGCCTCGAGAACCCTCTTAGTCTTCAAATCCCTAGAATACTAGAATCTCCATATCCGATCACAACTACACTACTCAAATAACTTACACATTCCTCACATACGGTCAGCCCACGAGAAGTACTTCTATAATTCTTTCGTGCCACAAAGCAAAATTTGGACATCAGCAGTTGATCAACCAGGCGATTATCGTAATACCAGTCAGGCATCCATAAGTTGAAACACAATGTACCTTCTGGAGTGCGCACCCTTCTTAGGTGGTATTAAATAATTCTAGCATTCTTCTAAACATCTGAAATCATCCATGTTTTCTAGAACTGGTGACCCTATCTAGGCAAAAAATAATAACACGCAACACGTTCCTTATGCTGGTAGTAGACATCTGGCTCAAGCTATGGTCGACACTATCAAGAACTATTCGAGGCTAGTCCGCACATCACCTAGCCATCAGAACTAAACTTCCCCAACTCAACCAAGTTATGCAAGCCGTCAAACCCAAGAGTATTGCCACAGAATGCTGGTGAAGCATTACCATACCAAAAGACCAGTTACCTTTGTTGCTATGCTGATCAACACCACCGAGATGACTCATTTATTCTATTCCTTCTCGACTTGTCTTCAGGTCAACACTTTCCCTTATTGGTACACAATGATGCTAAGTTAAAGCTCGTAGCGGAAGACCCTAGCACAAACCACGTCGTCCGAAAACCCATAAACTACTGTATTTCCTCTGGAATACCCAACAATGCTGCAACCAAGATACCTACTATTAAGAGACCTTTTGTGAATTTGAAGATATTTCTCTAACCTCTATGATACTGGAATGTAGATTTAGTAATGATACAGATATACCGCAAGTTCCAGCACTATCCCATGAAAATCTTAGTTCTTATTCATGTACAATTACGGGGAACCCCTCAACACTGCATATATACCTCACACCCAAGACTGATACGACACTTGCCCATGCAATCTGATCGTCGATAGTAGAGTCCCCCACTTGGAGCGGAGTCACAGGGCATAACATCCGATGATCAACATTACCAACCTTCTTAAACTCATACAACACCAACCAGATACATGAACTAGTTACATCCCACACTTGAACAACTGAAGATCTACCTAAAAGTCTGCATCCTTAGTCTGGACAATACCTCAAGAAAATGATCGAGCATCTATGGGCCCCTCTTAGCCCATCCGAAGCATTACAAACCATCGGAGCATAGCTGATACCGAGCATGCAACATCACATACGAGTGGATGTTAAGGGATAAAAGATATATCATTCAAGTTGAATCAATGCCGCACGATAAGGAAGTAAAGAAGTGGTTCCTAATAGTTCTATAGTCTCTCAAAGATAAGTACAAACATCTAGATACCGATCCGCAAGACTCTACTAAACTAGCTTATGACTCGTAGCACCTATGAACCTAGATCTCTGATACCAACTTGTCATGACCCCAATTTTCCACCTTAGGATGTCATGATGTCATCTAGTCTCTAAGACTAGGTAAGCCTAACACATGTTGATTTAATAACAGAATTGAACTATTTAATAATTTATCATAAACCATTAAATGACATACATAGCCGCAAGCGGCCAATAGTTATACATTTCCCAAAACCGGTAGTATGGAGTCATAAGCACTACTAAAACACACTAGAATTTCTAAACACAATACTATTTTGAATTACAATTTAACAGTAGCATAATGAAGTAAGATAGTGAATCTGAGGCCTGCGAACGTCAAGCGGGTATACCTTGATGTCTCCTGCCATGCAGAGGCAACTCTCAACATCACAATCAGAATACCTAGATCTGCATAAAAATGTGCAAAAACGTAGCATGAGTACACCACAATGGTACCCAGTAAGTGTCAAGCCTAATATCGATAGAGTAGTGACGAGGCCAGGTCAAGACACCTACTAGATATAGAAACCTGTTCAAGATATACATAAGATAACAATGGAAAGAACATCAATGTAAGACCAACGACGGAAAAATTATTGATTTACAACCAATAATGAGGTAATAGAAACATAAATGGCAGCACGTAGTAAAGGAGTAATAAATAAACAACATAATTAGAACAACAATGAGATGTAAATGAACTCAAATAAGAAAAAAATGGATGAAAACTCAAACTATCAAACCGCTCCTAACGTACATTAGAATGACCATCTTTTCTTATACCGTCGCGTGAGCCTTACATTTGAAATACTTTTTAAAAATAGTTTCCCCGAAATAGATACACACATTTTAGCCCAACTTATGACACTGCGTGGTTTCATGTAGTTCCCATACAAGCAACACGTACATAAGTCCCACCTTATACCGCCGCATGCACACTAACTCCAAGCCTTATACTGTCAACATCACATCATAATAACAATTCGCACCACAAGTGCCCATATATCACAATTTACCAACATTCAACAATTGTCACGACCCAAAATCCAACTAGTCATGATGGAACCTACCCCAGCCCGCTAGGTAAGCCAAATAGCAACAATCCGATTCAAATGAGACTTAACTGAGAAAATACATGATGAAACTAACTGAACTTTTATACCAAAAATCCCAATGACTCGTAGCACAAATCATGAGTTTCTAAGATTTAGAGTTTACAAAGCTGGCATGGAATAAATACATCATCTAATTGAAATATACATGAACAGATTAAAAATTTTAAAGCTTCAAAGAACAAGAAGCAGCTATGACCGGAATGTAGGTACATCCTCAAATCCAGCTCCCTCCATACATAAACAACATTAAAATCCAACATTTGCATGCAAGGTGCAAAAGTCTAGTATGAGTACAACCGACCCATGTACTCAATAAGTAACAAACCTAACCTTAGGTTGAAAGCAGTGATGAGCTTGGACAAAGGTCAGAGTCCTATACCAATAGCCAACAACAACTCATAACAATATAATAAAAGTGGTACAAGAAATAACTTAGAGATATAATGCTCAGCTCGTTCACAGTTCCGGAAAATAGGCATGTTTTTCAAGTATATCAATGAGAAACCAAATATTTTACTGAAATCACAAAAATATGAGTAAATCTGGAAACAAAAACTATGATTTTTCCCAAAGCTTTCAACAATAGGTAAGATGTTTCATTATCAAATGGCATGAGGAAAGTACATCTCTATGCCTACATGTTAATGTGTATGAGAAGGCATGAATGACGCAATACCGTAGAACATGAGGAAAATGCTTCTTTATGCATGTATGTTAAGTGTGCATGTCGAGTGCAATGCAACACAGTTATAGAACCATATGCATAATCTCAGAGTATCAATGCACTAAGTCCTCTTAGTCACTCAGTCCTCACAGTCACTCAGTCCTCTCAATCACTAATTCCTCACTGTCACTTAGTCCTCACAGTCACTCAGTCCTCCCAATCACTCGGCACTCGCTCTCGGCACTCACACTAAGTAGCTACATGCACTCACTATAGGTGTTCAGACTTCGAAGGGACAGATCTAGCCGAAGCATTGTAATAAACCAATCATGGAATGAATTAATAAAGCCTGCTGCGGCGTGTAACCCGATCCCATAAATATTACTCACAAATAGGGCCTCGGCCTCACTCAGTCATCAATCTCTCCAGTCCCTCGGTCTCACAGTGTCATGAAAATCAGCCTAATAATGATGACGTGATGTATCAATAAATGGTAACAAAGATTGAGATACGATATGCCAATGAATGAGTAGGACTGAGGATGTAACTGCAATTTAAGCAAATAACTCAACAGCAAATATGACCTCATAGGGTCCCAACAGAATAAGCATATAGCCTGTACATGGTTTCTAACATGGATCGCAGCTCAATTACTCTAGCACGTAGAAATTTCATGGATACAAATAAGATTAGGTAACTATACTGTAGCACAAAATTAATCGAGTCACAACTCACACGGTGGACGTCCACACGCCCATCACCTAGCATTTGCGTCACCTCAACACCAAACCCATATCACGTATATTTAGGGGTTCATACCCTAAGCACCAAGTTTAGAAGTACTACTTACCTCGAACAAGCCGAATCCAATACCGAGCAAGCCAAACAATACTCTAGAAAGTCACACCAAATGATAAAGGTCGAATCTTTAATCAAAAGCCCAAAGTCAACCAAAAAGTCAAACCAGAGCCCGTACCTCGGAACCCGACAAAACTCACAAAATCTGACAACACATTCAATTACGAGTCCAGCCATACTAGTTTCACTCAAATCCGCCTCTGAATCGATGTTCAAAACTCAAAAATTCACTTTATGAAATATTAGACAAAAACCGCAATTTCTCTTTTGAAATCATCAACCAAATTCCACAAACGAGGATATATTCATGAAATATAATCAAAACCGAGTAGAGAACACTTACCCCAATCCATATGGTGAAAATCACTTCAAAAATTACCTCAATCCGAGCTCAATAGCTCCAAATATAATAAAGTGACTCTAACCCACGAAATGGTATTTAATAGAGTCTGCCCAGCACTGTTCGAATCTGCGAAGAAAATAGCCGCTTCTACAGTGTCGATTATGCGACAACATTTACGCTTCTACGACCACAACTAACCAGCCGACCCCTCGCACCTGCGGAACAATTTTTCCGCTTCTGCGACATCGCAGGTGCGAGCTCCTCTTCGTTCCTACATAAGAACTCGCTTCTGCGCCCATGACAATCGCTACTGCGAAGTCGCAGATGCCACTCAAATTCTGCATCTGCAAAGACTCCAAGTCCAGTCTTCTCCCTCTTTTGCGATGAACCTCCCGCATCTGTGAAGTCGTTTCTGCAACCAATATTCCGCAGATGCGGGTACACCAGCACAAGAAATATTCAGCAATGCAACAAAAAATGATCCGAACCTCGTCCGAAATACATCTGAGCCGCTCGGGACCCCGTAAGAATATACCAACAAGTCCTATAACATAATACGAGCCTACTCGGACCTCAAATCACACATAACAACATCGAAACGATGAATCGAACCTCAATTCAAACTTAATGAACTTTAAATTTTCAACTTCCAAATCTTGTGCCGAAACATATCAAATTAATCCGGAATGAACCTAAAATTTGCACACAAGTCTCAAATGACATAATGAAGCTATTCAAATTCACGTAACCACAATCCTAATCTGATATATTCAAAGTCAGCTCTCGGTCAAACTTATGATCTTTCCAAACCTTCAAATTTCCAACTTTCGCCAATTAGCGCCGAAACCTTCTAGAAATATCCAAATGCAAATCTGGGAATACGCCCGAGTCCAAAATTACCATCCATATCTAATGGAACTATGAAAACTCCAATCCGAGGTCAAATACTAAAAAGTCAAACTTGGTCCACTCTTCAAACTTTAAAGCTTCAATCATGAAATTCATTCTTCCAAATCGATTCCGAATAACCTGAAAACCAAATCCGACGATTCACCAAAGCCATAATACATCATATGATATTTCTCAAGACTTCAAATAGCTTAACGGAATGCAAATGCTCAAAACGACCGGTCGGGTCGTTACGTTCTGCCTCAGTTAAACATACGTTCCTCCTCGAAAGTGCCCAAAGCATTCCAAAGCCATCAAACCGCCGTGTAAACTTACCATGTACATACCCAGGGGTGACCCCACGTCAACCTATTCCATATAAGCCTGGAAACACATCATAACCAAAGATCATTACTTCAACCTTAGTCCGTAAGCCTCCAACCCCAATTTCCAAGATCCAGAATTCCCTACAAGACCCGGATCTCGTATCTATACACTGTATAAGTCCAAACAAGCTGCATCAAGCCATAACCATAACCCAAGACACAATCACATGATATACCACACAACTCAAATACCCATGGAAGTAAATTTCTGACTAGAATAACTGCTCAGAACAAACCCGGTACGGTTAATAAACCTCATATCAAACACAACCTCATTCTAAAACCTTTGCACACTGTCGATGATGAAAGAACCATGTAGAAACTCATAACCACTTTATCAGATCAACAAGTCATGGAGCCCCCTTCGTCTGACAAGAACTTAAGCCAAATCCTAAGCCGACTTCCGATATTATTCCTCCATACATACTGTAATCAAATCTGATAGTATCCATCCTAGGTCCAATGACCTCATCTCATTACACATCCACTCTAGTGACACGCCACATCAATACAAGCTAAAGCCATAACCCGTGCAATCCGTGTACCAATAAGCAACAACCCAAATGTACTCAATTATGGAAAATGACTCAAACGAGAGAACCATCCACAAGTCCAACAAGTACAACCACAACCGCAATGCTACGAACCTATCATAAATAGTAGAACCAAGACACACGAATCTAACACAAAGGATCATATCCCTACATAACCCAACTGTAATACGTGACCCCATCCAAACACTGGTCCATATGAAATACCTCAAGCCACAATGCTCAAAATCAACAACAACGCGCAATTCAACATGTAGTACCCAAGGAGCAAGACCGTAACCACGAAGAAGCAAATAACACAATACCACAACCCGAAAAGATCATAACTAATGCGCAATCAACCATTCCACACCCCAATCACCAAATCACATGAAGTCCGCTACAAGGCCCAAACAGAACCGCACCATGTGTGCATATAACCAACAAATCACAATCCCTCGGAGCATAGAATAGTATTACATAGAACACATCAGGTATGTATAAGATCAATTATAACCAAATGATGCACCTTTCTGCAATAACGGTGCGGAGTCAACAAATCCGACCCGGTGTAGGATACATATCCTCATTAGGCCTACCATTGAGCCCCCAAATCAACTCTGGTCATCCACAAATAGATAAATAACGCTCCAAAACTCCACAATGATCTAACCATAACTCATATTATCATCTGGCTAGCTTTGGCCATATTTTCACAGTACACAACCACGGAACAATCTGCTTTTGAGAACTCCCTGTCTCAAAATCCATAGAGCACATTAATCACCATACCTGATCCCAACTCAAGAACTCAAATGTCTAACATATCTCTCATGCACGATCCTCCCATAATAATTCTTCCGTACCACATAGCAAAAGCTGAACATCGGCAATCGATCAACCAGGCATGTACTGCAATACAAACAAACCATTTGTAAGTCAAAACTCGGCGCGCCTTCTGAATGTACATCCTCCCCAGGCCATACTAAGTAGTAATATCATTAATCTAGTCATCTTAAACCATCCATATTGCCTAAGAATTCACGACCTTCCCTTCAAAACTGAACTGTGACCTTTCACATGCAAATCTCAATCCCACACAACACACCGCACTATTATGCCTTCATATGAAGAGTACGAGAATCTTATAATCAACTCTGAGTCACAAGTAGAATACATACCCGGTTAGTCAAAAACCTTCTATTTGATCTCACTCGGAAGAAAATCATAATACGTAACATGCTCCTCTCGCCAGTAAGAAATATCCATCTCAAATCATGGTAGAAACCATCGAGTACTCTCTGAAACCCGTTTGAACATAACCAATCCATCAGAACTAAATCTCTCTAACTCAATCAAGCCACGCAGGCCGCCAAGCCCAAGAGTATTGCCACTAGACACCTGTAAAGACTCACTACATCGTAAGTACCCAAAGAGCCGATCATTTCCATTGCCGTGTTGATCCAACCTACTACCAAGTTGTCCTATTTCTCTGAGTTCCTTCTGAATTACCTCCTAGTTTCCACTTTCCCTTGCCAGAACACCATGATCATTACCCGATGCTCACCAGAGAAGCTCCTAGCAGAACACCACACTGCCCTAAGGCCCATAAGCCATTGTATTCCCTCTTAGCACCCCCAAAGTACCACAATCGAGACACTCACTATGAAGAGACCTCATGTGAACCTAAAATTATATCCTTTACCTTCCTGATACTGAAATGTAGAATCCATAGTGATATAGAAATATCGCGAGTCTCGACACCATCCAATGCAGATCCCAGATCTTGCTATATACAAATCCGAATAAATTCTCAATTGTTACATATAAATCTTGCATCCATTAGAACCTTTTAGAGAGTCATCTACTCTGCTCAAATCTCAATTGCAACACCCAAGCGGGCCGAACGACATGTGCCCCCTTAGCACGACAACACTCCAGAAGAAACCCCTCCTTAACGCAACCGAGCAAATTCCTACTCCATGCGCACTATATCTTCCACGAATAACAACTCAATCATTCCATGATTCCCATATACCCATAAAGTGTAACATAACCCATATCCAGAAATTCCTTTACTTGAGTCATCCTTTATCTTAACCTCTGCAAGTCATATCTGATTCACAAGCATGCCTCAAGTGAAAACTAGTACAACACTTAACCATGCAATCACATCATCGATAACAGACGCCCCCACTTGGCCCAAAGCCATAGGACAAAACACTCGATAACTCACAATACCCATACTCTATTACTGCCATAATCTCGCACCAAAATTCAACTCAATCCTTCATAAGCTCATGCAACACAAACCATCTAATACTTCAAATTATCTGCAAATCTTGCATTAATCCTCGTGATGGTTAGGTCAACTTTACTCAACCAGTCCAAACTCAAATCGCAGCACCTATAACCCACCAGTAGAAAATAAACCCTTCTCACAACATCATAAGGATCACACATTTGTAGATTACCCCACAGGTTATAACCCACCTCCTTAGCCTCAAACTGATATCTCTCTATACCCTTTCACAGCCACTACTACTACGCAATCACTTAATATTCCTGAGTCTGAGCTCATCAATAAGAAATGGGAATCTAATTCGTTCCACAATTAAGAAACATGATAGATCCTTCAATACACTAATAACTCGAGATTATACGTCACATCGAGACAGAAATCAAGCACCCAATAGTCCTTTTCACATCTCAAGCCAACTCTTTTTGTCACATTCAAGCCATCCAAACAATTTCGGCAGTCACATCTTACTCGTCATATAGCCATCCAACCACTATCGAGCCAGAAATTCCACACATAGGAAAACTACCAGACATATAAGACCAAAATCACATGCTCACATAACTAAATTCCCCGTGCTCTAGACTGGCCTATCACCAAAACACAGAAAACACATCTCGTACCTCATCCATGGGATCCATAAGCCGTCGATGTATAGATGATACCAAGAGATCACATATGCATATGAGTGAGTGGAAGGAAATTCAAAGAGATACACTTCAAGCTGAATCAATGTAGCACGATAAGGAAATAAAGATGGGAAATTTATCCTAAATGCCCTATAGCCTCTCAAAGATAGGTATGGACGTCATCATACCGATCTACAAGACTCTACTAGGCACTTGCTCATGACTCGTAGAACCTATGAACCTAGAGCTCTAATACCAACTTGTCACGACCCAAAATCTAACTAGTCATGATGGCACCAAACCTGAACCCGCTAGGTAAGATAAATAGCAATAATCAGATTCAAAGAGATTTAACTGAGAAACTACATGATGAAAATAACTGAACTTTTATACCAAAAATCTCAAGGACTGGTAATACAAATCATGAGCTTCTAAGATTTAGAATTTACAAAGCTGGCATGGAATAAATACATCATCTGTTTAAAATATACATGAACAGATTAAAAATTCTAAAGCTACCTAGAACAAAAGGCAGTTATGACCGGAACAGAGGTACATCTTAAAATCTAGCTCCCGCCATACACAGCAACATCAACATCCAACATCTGCACGCAAGGGTAGTATGAGTAAAACCGACCCCATGTACTCAATAAGTAACAAACCTAACCTTAGGTTGAAAGCAGTGACGAGCTTGGACAAAGGTCAGAGTCTAACACCAATAGCCAACAACAGCTCATAAAAATTTAATAAAAGTGGTACAAGAAATAACTTTGAGATATAATGCTCAACTCTTTCACGGTTCCGGAAAATAGGCATGTTTTTCAACTATATCAGTGAGAATCCAAATCTTTTACTGAAACCACCAAAATATGAGTAAATTTGGAAAACAAAACTTTGATTTTTCCCAAAACTTTCAACAATAGGTAAGATGTTTCATTATCAAATGCCATGAAGAAAGTACATCTCTATGCCTACATGTCAATGTGTATGTGAAGTCATGAATGATGCAATGTCGTACAGCAGGAGGAAAATGCATCTCTATCCATTTATGTCAAGTATGCATGTCGAGTGCAATGTAACACAGTGATAGAACCATATGCATTAGAGTATCAATGCACTCAGTCCTCCCAGTCACTCAGTCCTCACAATCACTCAGTCCTCACAGTCACTCAATCCTTCTAATCACTCGGTCCTCATAGTCACTCAGACCTCACATTCACTCAGTCCTCCCAATCACTCGGCACTCACTCTTGGCACTCGCGCTTGGTGCTTGCACTCGCAGGCGGCACTCGCACTCAGTAAGTACCTGCGCTCACTATGGGTGTTCAGACTCCGGAGGGGCCGATCCTGCCCAAGCGCTATAATATGCCAATCATGGCATGAATTAATAAAGCCTGTAGCGGCGTGCAGCCCGATCCCATAAATATCACTCACAAATAGGCCATCGGCCTCACTCAGGCATCAATCTCTCCAGTCCCTCGGGCTCATAGTATCATGAAAATCAGCCCAAAAATGATGATATGATATATCAATAAATGGTAATAGAGACTGTGATATGATATGCCAATGAATGAGTATGACTGAGTATGTAACTGCAATTTAACCAAATAATTGAACAGTAAACATGACCTTAGTGGGTCCCAACAGAATAAGCATATAGCCTAAACATGGTTTCTAACATAGATCGCAACTCAAGTACTCTAGCACGCAGAGATTTCGGGGATACAAATATGATTAGGTAACTACACTATACCACAGAAATAACCGAGTCACAATTCACAGTGCACGCCCAAATGCCCATCACCTAGTATGTGCGTTGCCTCAACACCAAACCTATATCACGTATATTCAGGGGTTCATACCCGCAACACCAAGTTTAGAAGTGTTACTTACCTCGAACAAGCCGAATCTAATACCGTGCAAGCTAAACAATACTCTAGAAATGCCATCCCGTGCGTACCGACCTCCTAACGGCTAAAAACTAACCAAAAGCAATTCAAATACATCAAATAATGCCTAAGGAAATAATTCAAATGATAAAGGTCGAATCTTTAATCAAAAGCCCAAAGTGAACCAAAAAGTCAAACCCAGGCCCGCATCTTGGAACCTGAAAAAATTCAAAACATCCGACAACCCATTCAATTACGAATCCAACCACACTAGTTTCACTCAAATCCGACTTCGAATCGATGATCAAAGCTCGAAAATTCACTTTATGAAATTTTAGAAAAAAAACCCCCAATATCTCTTTTGAAATCCTCAACCAAATGCAAAAAATGAGGATAGATTCATGAAATATAATCAAAACCAAGTAGAGAACACTTACCCCAATCCATATGGTGAAAATCGCTTAATAAATCGCCTCAATCCGAGCTTCATTACTCCAAATATGATAAAATGACTCTAACCCTCGAAATGAGATTTAATAGAGTCTGCCCTGCAATGTTCGCATTTGCGAAGAAAATAGATGCTTCTGTGGCGTCGCTTCTACGACAACATTTACGCTTCTGACCACAACTAACAAGCCAACCCCTTGCACCTATGGAACAATTTTTCTGCTTCTGCGACATCGCAGGTAAGAGCTCCTCTTTGCTCCTACGCAAGACCTCGCTTTTGCGCCCATGGCAATCGCTTCTGCGAAGTCACAGATGCGACTCAAATTAAGTATATGTGAAGACTCCAAGCCCAGTCCTTTCCTACTTCAGCGATGAACCTCCTGCATCTGCGAAGTCGCTTATGCGACCAATACTCCGCAGATTAGGCTACACCAGTGCCAGAAATCCTCAACAATGCAACAAGAGGATAAAAAATGATCTGAACCTCGTCTGAAACTCATCCGAGCCACTCGGGATCCCGTCCGAATATACCTACAAGTCTCATAACATAATACGGGCCTACTCAAGACCTCAAATCACAAATAACAACATCGAAACAACAAATCGCACCTCAATTCAAACTTAATGATCTTTAAATTTTCAACTTCCAAATCCCGTGCCGAAACATTTCAAATCAATCCAAAATGAACCCAAAATTTGCACACAAGTCTCAAAGGACATAACAAAGCTATTCAAATTCCCGAAATCATAATCCGAATCTGATATCTTAAAATTTAACTCTCGGTCAAACTTATGGACTTTCCAAACCTTCAAATTTCAAAATTTTGCCAATTAGCACCGAAACCTTCTAGAAATATCCAAATGCAAATCCGGGCATATGCCCGAGTCCAAAATCACCGTCTGGACCTAATGGAACTATTAAAACTCCAATCCAACGTCAAATACTAAAAAGTCAAACTCGGTCAACTCTTCCAACTTTAAAGCTTCAATCATGAAATTTATTCTTCAAAATTGATTTTGAATAATCTGAAAACCAAAATTGACGAGTCACACAAGTCATCATACATCATACAATGCTGCTCAAGAGTTCAAATAGCTGAACAGAGTGAAAATGCTCAAAACGACCGGTCGGGTAGTTACAACAATATCAAAGTTTTCACAACAATAGCCCTTGGCTCCACCACAACGGGTATAAGAATATCAACAACAACAATGAATGTAAAATGCCAAACAAGGAAGAAGTTTCAATAATAACAATTTTGCCTCAACATGATAACGACCTTCACAACCTCAACACCAACAACTCAACAAGCTCACACAAATGAAAACCGACTCAATCGGAGTGCGATAGCTCAATCAATTCGCCAAAACATCGCTCTTGGATGTTTATAACCCAAGATTCCAACCCACACTAGTTGGGTCCCATAACTCATGAAATACTTCTCCAAAACTTGCCAAATTCGAGTATGTTGTTCTCCTAATATAGGAGATAAAAACCCCAAAAGGAATCGGGAAATAAACGCATTTAACTCATTTTCAATTTTTATAATTTAGGACATAACCCTAGGTCTTCATTTAAAGAATTAATTGGGTTTTCAATTAAAATCATGGATTAAAGCTTAAACTAAGAGAATGAATCAAAGGAAAATACTTAGGTTATGTTTTAGACCTTACCCCATGGAAGAAACTTGAACAACATCTTTGAATTCTCGTAATCCCAAACTTTCAAGATGAGAAAAACTCCAACATTAATAGCCAAAAATGCCCAGCTGTTCTGCCTCGTTTCTTATGCAAATGATCTCGAGCCTCTATTTTGATGCCTCCAATGGATATCTCATGAAATTTCAGTCACGTTATGCCTTTGAATCACTCCATTTGACCTTATAATGAAGGAGATATGTTGGTTTCAATATTTGGAAATAGTGCAGATTTTTAAAAACGAATTTAGTGGCAATTGCATAATTAATCTGAAAAATCTGACAACCCAATTCTTAGTTAAATGACTATAAATTCCTCATACGATGTTGAAACTTGATGATTTCAGTTGCTATAGTTCCAAAATTATGATACTGATATAATGGTTTAGTCGAAATACAAATCAAAAGCAATTTGCTCAATATGGTAACTTTTATGCTCAAATCGATGTCGAAACCGAAAACAATCATCATACAATCCAAACTTATCCAAAACTCATCGGAATTTAACCAAACATTATGGACATAAGAATCATCATACCAAATTATTGGAATAATTAAAATCCGATTCCGAGTCCGTTTATCCAAAAATCAAACCTTGGTAAACTCTTCCAACTTAAAGCTTCTAAAACGAGAATCTTTGTTCCAAATCAATCCCGAACCGCTCGAAAACCTAACCAACCATACACGCATGTCATAATATATAATATGATGCTACTCAAAGTCTCAAACCACTGAATGAAATGATAAAGCTCAAAACGACCGGTCCGATCGTTATATTTCTAAATTATCTTAAAGTAAACAAAAAACTTGGCCTTACAAGGGAAAAGCAAACCAAGATAATGATCATTGGCCAGGAATAATATTTCTGGAACCAGGAGAAGCAACTTGGGTAGGTGAAGAAGCAGCTTGAGAAGGATCATCTTGTGGGCACGAGGATGAAGGATGCGCTTTAGTATCTTCATCCTCATCGCCTTCATCTACTTTACCCTTCAAGGATTCCTCTTTGGAAGTGGAAAAGCTCATATCTGGCTGGGTCATATCAACATCATCTTTGGCCTTCTTGAATTCAGCATTCAGATCGAAAGCCTCATTACGAGCTTCATTCAAGGTATTGAAGAGAGAACAAAGGAATGTCCAACTTACGTCCTTCTCAGCTTTATTCTCAAGGGCTTTATACTTTTCAGCCCACTGCTCAATCTCTCCATGTAAGTTTCTCTTCTCTATTTCTGCAGCTTTGTAAGAAGCCTACAAAGGCTCAAAATAAGAGTCAAGAAACCTTATCCTTTTTCAAGAGGCGCGTAGATATTCATTTTCTTGGGTGTATTCTTAACTCATTCACCTTTATATATATCTCCTTTTGATGAAGAAGATCTTTTAAACTATGTACCTATTCACAAGCCTTGGAGTGTTGTTCAATGAAGCTTGCTTCCATCTCGTTCACATTCCTTTCCATCAGCTTCGCTTCTTCCTTCACCGTTGCCAACTTCGAATTCATCACTTTGACTTGTTGTTGAAGTGACTCCTTCTCTCTATTCAAGACTCCTTTTCAATTTGAAGGCTTTAAAATTGTGCTTTCCAACCATCAACCACCACTGACAACTCGACAATACGATTCTCAAACCAAGCTCTTTATTGTAATGATTCAACCAGCTGTTTTATATATTTGAGCCTCATTCCCCTATTTGATGCTTCTCGTATGTGCATTTATGGTTAGCTGACACATGGGGAAGGTTGGTTTGGTTTCAAAAAAGATTTTGGAGTGAATTGGAATACTTAGTTCCAAGATTTGGAGCTTAAGTTATAAGAGTTTACTAAAGTTTGAATTTTGTGTATACGACCTTGAAATAGTGTTTTGATGTTTTTGATAAGTTTGTATGATAATTTTGGACTTAGGCGTAGGTCTGGAATTCGATTTGGATGTTCGTAGGCTGATTTAACTCTAATTGGAGAAAGTTGGAAATTTGAAGGTTTAAAAAGTTCATATATTTGACCAAGAGTTGACTTTGAGGCTATCGGGGTCGGATTGTTGTTCTGGAAGTTGGAATAGGTTCATTAACTCATTTGGAACATGTGCGCAAACTTTAGGGTTATTCCTATTTGGTTAGACGTAGTTCGGTATGAGTTCTGAAAGTTGGAAGTTAAAAAGTTTATTAGGCTTGAATTGAGGTAAGATTTATAGTTTTGATATTATTTTGTGTTATTTAAAACCTCGATTAGGTTTTTGTTATATTCTGGAACTAGCTGGTGTGATTGAACGGGGTCCGGGGGGCTTAGGTGCGTTTTGGATGAGTTTCGGTACATTTTGAAGTTGTTGGCAGGTCTGGTGCTGGTGCATTGCACCTGCAGAGTACCTACGAGGAAGGGGAGCGCACATGCAAAGTGGAGCTGGTGGGGATAATGGTCGCATTTTCGATATTGTCCAGTTCTGTGAGAAAGGTCTGCAAATGTGAATGCCTCTTTTGCAAAGAAGTCCTGTATCTGCGTGGTTTGGTCAATGGAGATCTGGGCACATATGTGTTGTTTTGTCCGCACATGTAGGCTCGCAGGAGCGATGTAGTTATTCGCATATGTGGTGAACACTGGACAGAGTATTTTAATCAAGGGTTTGGCTTATTTTATCATATTTTGAGATTTGGAGCTTGGATTGGGACGATTTTCACCCACTTGGAATGGGTAAGTGCTTTTAACTCGGATTTGACAATTATTCATGATTCTACTCTTGATTTTGGTTTCTGGTGATAAAATCTAAAGGAGAAATTTGGAGATTTTGATTATGGTTTTGGAAAGTTAAAATGGATATTTCAACCCCGATTCAGAGTCGGATATAGATGAAACTTGTATATTTGGACCGTATTCAAGTGGTTAATTAGAATTTGTGACTTTTGTCGGATTTCAGAAAGTGGGCCCGGTTTAATTTTTTGATGTTATTAAGTTATTTTTAATAGATTCGAGCTATTTGGAGGTCGATTCACGTGTTAAGGATTTTTTGGAGTATTTATTCACGCATTTCGAGGTAAGTAACATGCCTAAACTTGGTTTGGGAGAAATCACTCTATTAGCTTTGATATTTTAGATATGGTGGGGGTGATGCACGTGCAGGGTGACAGGTGTTTGTGGGTACACCAGGGCTATTCATGATCCAGGTAGACCTTAGGCTAATATGTGCTTTGTTTTGCTATCATGCCTCGTTATATCCGAATTATCTCTACTTGTATGACCACTCAAGCTATTATTCATTCTGGAATCATCTCTAGGTTATGTGTTATCTCTTTGAGACATGATAGGGCTATTTTTGCTATTTTGAGTGGTTTCCTTAATCGTAGTCATACTCTCAGTCATCATGCTATATCCGTGTATTATATCATTTTCTCTGTTTATTTTATCTATGTTATCTCACATACTATTGATGCCCTAATATGGGTGACATGGTTTGAGCTAAGTATTTTGAGACATAATATTTGAGACTTAAGCAGTTGATGACTGAGCTTGGGCCATAGAGCCGGTTTGATATTGATTATGAGGTGATGCGTATGACAGACCCCATATTGGATTGAGTGGTATTGATTGTGAGGTGACGCGTGCACCAGGCCCCATATTGGGGTATGTGATGTTGATCGTTGACTAAGATCCGATCAGCGCGGGAAAGGACCTGCCCCTCCGAAGTCAGGTATTAACCGTAGGCGCAGGCAGAGAGTCACATATGTGCTTGAATGAGGGACTTGTGTCAGGCACCCATATAGTCTTAAGTGTTGTTATTGCTGAGTGTGAGGGTCCAAGGGAAATTGTTCCAGGCACTACACATATGCTTAGATTTGACATACTTGATGACTAAATTGCGATATTGTTGATTTTAGCATGTTTGCTTGTCATGCAGGTACTGGGTTGTGATTCTTCCCACATGTTTGCTGGTACTAGATGACCTTATTTAATGTGTTGGACCTGGAATCAGTGATAAATTGATAAAATCATGTTTAGGTGACTTTTGTGGATAACTTTTTGCTATAAGTGCTATTCTTGAAAAGCATGCCTATTTTCCTGCTATTACTGAAAAGGTTGAATTTAATATGGCTTGAGCTACCTTTATTTACTGTTATTGTTCTATCATTGTGGTTACTAGTTATTGGTATTGAATAGTGGACCCTTGTCAAGCTCGTCACTGCTTTCAACCCAAGGTTAGGCTTGTTACTTATTGAGTACATGGGGTCGGTTTAACTTATACTACAATCTACACTTTATGTGCAGATATATGTACTGCCGAGAGATGAGATAGTTAGCAGGAGGAACTCGTATCATTGCTCTACCTTTCAGATATTTCTGTATTTTGGATTAGACTATGTATTTAAAACTATGTAATATTCATGAGCTCGCTGACACTAGATCATGGTATGTTTTAGTTATATTACAACTCATGACTTTAGTTGTTTATGATTATTTAAGGGCGCAGCGGTCGCTGCAAAACCTTGGGCGTGAGCCTGGGTAGATCGGTCGTCGGTGCAGATCTTGGAGGTAGTAGAAAATATTCAAATGAGAACTTTGAAGGCTGAAGAGGGGAAAGGTTCTATGTGAACGACACTTGCACATGGGTTAGTCGATCCTAAGGGTTGGGGGAACCCCGACAGATAGCGCATTTCGCGTGTACTCCTAAAGGGAATCGGTTTAAAATTCCTGAACGGGACGTGGCAGTTGACGGCAACATTAGGAAGTCCGGAGACATCGTTGGGGGCCTCGGGAAGAGTTATCTTTTCGGTTTAACATCCTGCATACCCTAGAAATGACTCATTCGGAGGTAGGGTCCAGCGGCTGGAAGAGCACCGCACGCCGCGTCGTGTCCGGTACGCCCCTGACAACCCTTGAAAATTCGGAGGACCTAGAGTCGTCCACGCCCAGTCGTACTTATAACAGCATCAAGTCTCCAAGGTGAACAACCTCTAGTCGATGGAACAATGTAGGCAAGGGATGCCAGCAAAATAGATCCGTAACTTCGGGAAAAAAGGATTGGCTCTGAGGGTTGGGCACGAGGGTCTCTATACTGATCCGAAGGACTCTACTAGACTTGATCTGCAGTTTAGCCTACTATTGTTGCGTAGCCTGAGAATAGGCCCGCGATGTCAGCTGATGAGCTGAAGAGGTTAGACAAGTTCTCCAACTTGCATTTTCCTGAATTCAGTGGTATGCCTTCAGATGATGCTCTGGGATTCGTAGATCGTTGCCATGAGATTCTACACAATTTGGGACTAGTTGAGTCCAATGGAGTTGACTTCACTGCCTTCTAGATGCACCGTCCAGCCAAGAGGTGGTGGCAGGTTTATGAGATGGGTTGACTAGCAGGTACACCTCCTCTTACATGGGCCTAGTTCTCTAGAGTCTTCATAGAGCATTTTGTGCCATGTACTAGGAGAGTGGAGCTGAGGAGGCAGTTTGACTACCTATAGCAGGGTCATATGTTAATTACTGAGTACAAGATGAGGTTTACAGAGCTGTCTCGTCATGCTATTGCTTTGGTTCCCACTAAGGAGGAGAGGGTGAGGAGATTCATTGAGGGTCTTCACCCTAGTATTCGTCTTGTTATGGCTAGAGATACCGAGACTGGGACTCCATTTCATCAGGTGGTTGACATAAAGCATCGTGTGGATGCATCCGCATCAAGACTAGAGACATGATGCTGGGTAGGGACAAGAGGTCCCGATATTCAGGTAGCTTCAGTGGTTCCTCATCTTAAGGCTGAGGTCAATTTGAGAGAGGCTAGCCTAGCAAGCTACTTTATCATTCACCACCACCCAGCCGAGGAGCTTCAGTGCAGTCTTCATTCAGTTCACTCACAACTCAGTGCTCTTAGCGCACTCTATCAGTTCAGGTTTTGTTAGTACCGGGTTCTTCTAGCAGCTATTCTAGTTAATGGGATCTGGCTCAGGCCTCACATTCATTTCCAGTTAGAGGTTTCTATGAGTATGGGGAGTTTTGGCATGTCAAGAAGTATTGCCCCCATTTTCATAGAGGTCCAATGTAGCAGGGAGATCAGACTATTATTCTCGCACTAGTTGCTACACGACCCACTCAGCCAACTCAGGGTGGAGGTCATTTGGGACGTGGTCCTCCCTTAGTAGGAGCTCAGACTAGTTTAGGTCATGCCAGATTCTATGCGTTCCCATGGAGGACCGAGGCTGTTGCTTCTGATACAGTGATTACAAGTATTGTTCCTGTGTGTCACACGAATGCTTCAGTATTGTTTGATCCTATTTCTACTTATTCATATATGCCATCATAGTTTGTTTCTGGTTTGGATATGCCTCGTGGTTCTCTTGATGCTCTTGTGCATGTGTCTACTCATGTCGTTGAATCTATTATGGTGGATCGATTTTATCGTTCATTTGTGGCCACTATTTGTGGTTTTGAGACGAGGACAAACTTCCTATTATTAGATATGGTGGATATTGATGTGATATTGGGTATGGATTGGCTATCTCCGTACCATGTTATTCTTGATTTTCATGCCAAGATCGTGACATTGGCGATGCCGAGGTTGTCGAGGTTAGAGTGCAAGGATTCTCTTGGTTGCACTCCTAGCAGAGTGATTTTATTCTTGAAGGCTCAATGTATGGTTGAGAAGGGATGTTTGCCATATTTTGCTTTTGCGAGAGATGTTAGTGCTGATACTCCTACTGTTGAGTCAGTTCAAGTAGTGAGGGAGTTTTTAGATATGTTTCCAGCAGACCTACTGGGCAAGCCACCCGATAGGGATATTGATTTCAGCATTGATTTGGTACCAGCCACACAACCTATCTCTATTCCTCTATATCGTATGGATCCAGCGGAGTTGAAGGAACTGAAGGAACAATTGCATGAGTTTCTATATAAGGGGTTCATCAGGACTAGTGTTTCACCTTGGTATGAACCGGTGTTGTATTGTAAGAAAAATGATGTGTCTATGAGAATATGTATTGACTATCGGCAGTTGAACAAGGTGCCCATCAAGAACAAGTATTCACTACCGTGCACTGATGACTTATTTAATCAACTTCATTGTGCCAGGATGTTCTCGAAGATTAACTTGAGGTGGGGGTATCATCAGTTGAAGATCAAGCCTTCAGACATCCCTAAGGCTGCTTTCGAACTCGTTATGGGCATTATGAGTTTTTGGTGATGTCATTTGGGTTGACTAATGCCTAGTATCCTTCATGCACTTGATGAACAATGTGTTTCATTACTATTTGGATTCTTTCATCATTGTGTTCATTGATGATATATTGGTGTATTCTCATAGTAGGGAGTAGCATGAGCAGCATTTGAGGGTCGTGCTCTAGGCTTTAAGGGAGAAGAAGCTATATTTTAAGTTCTCCAAGTGCAAGTTTTGGTTGGAATTAGTGGAATTCTTGGGGCATGAGTTATCTAGTGATGCGATCAGGGTGGACCCAAAAATATTTGCGGCAGTTCAAAGTAGGCCCAAACCTTCTATCACTATAGTGATCAGGAGCTTCTTGGGTTTGGCTAGTTACTACCATCGCTTTATAGAGATATTTTCATGTATTGCAACCTTATTGACTAAGTTGACTCAGAAAGGAGATCCATTCAGGTTGCCAAAAGTGTATGAGAAGAGCTTTAGGAAGCTCAAGACAACTTTGACTAGAGCTCCGGTGTTGGTTTTGCCTTCAAGATTAGGGTCATATATAGATTATTGTAATGCTTCGTGGGTTGGCATTGGGTGTGTGTTGATGCACGATGGTAGGTTGATTGTCTATGCATCGCGCCAGTTGAAGCCCCATGAGAAGAACAACCCGGTGCATGACTTGTAGTTAGCAGCTATTGTACACTCGGTCAAGATTTGGAGGCAGTACTTATATGGCATGTCTTGTGAGATGTATTAGGATCATCGGAGTCTTCGGCATATGTATAAATAGAAAGATTTGAATTTGAGACAACAGAGATGGTTGGAGCTATTGAAGGATTATGATATCACCATTCTTTATTATCCGAGGAAGGCTAATGTGGTAGCTGATGCCTGGAATAGAAAGGAGTAGAGCATGGGGAGTTTAGCATTTATTCCAGCTGGGGAGAGGCCTGGATGTTCAAGCTTTGGCCAACATGTTTATGAGATTAGATATATTGGAGCCTAGCAGAGTCCTTGTTTGTGTTGTATCTCCATCATCTTTGTTTGCGCTCATCAAGGCTCGTCAATATGATGATACCCATTTTCTTGTCCTTAAGGACACAATGCATTGAGGTGGTGCTAAGGAGGTGACTATTTGTGATGATAGTGTATTGCGGCTCCAGGTGCCGTATTTGTGTTCCTAATGTTGATGGGTTGAGAGAGTTGATCCTTGAAGCGGCTCATAGTTAGCGGTATTCTAATCATCCGGATGATACGAAGATGTAGCGTGATTTGAAGCAGCATTATTGATGGCGGACGATGAATAAAGAACATGTTGGATATGTTACTCAGTGTTTGAATTGTCAGCATGTAAAGTATAAGCTTCAGAGACCTGTTGGGTTGCTTCAGAGGATTAAGATACCGAAGTGGAAGTGGGAGAACATTACTATGGACTTTGTGGTAGGCTTGACACGGAAATTGAGGAGATGATACAGTTTGGGTCATTGTGGACAGACTAACCAAGTCTGCAGATTTTATTCCAATCATGACTTCGTGCACTTCAGAGCAGTTGGTTAAGATCTATTTCCGGAAGATTGTTCACTTGCATTGTGTACCTATTTCTATTATCTCGGATCAAGGTACTCAGTTTACTTCGCATTTTCGGAGAGCAGTTCATCATGAGTTGGGCATGCAGGTTGAGTTGAGCACTGCATTTCACCCTGAGTTAGACGTGCAGTCCGAGCGAGCAATTCAGATTTTGGAGGATATGTTGTGGGCATGTGTCATATATTTCGGAGGAAATGGGATACAACAACAACTACCAGTCGAGTATGATGCCTTATATAGGATGCGATATCGGTCTTCGGTTGGTTGGTTTTAGCTGGGTGAGGCTATGCTATTAGGTAGAAATTTGGTTCGTTGTGCTTTAGAGAAGGTGAAATTGATTCAGGAGTAGTTTCGTATAGCGCAGTCCAAGCAAAAGAGTTATGCTAATACGATGGCTCGTGATGTGGCATTTATGGTGGGTGAGAAGGTTCTTCTGCAAGTTACGCCTATGAAGGATATGATGAAATTTAGGTAGAAGGGCAAGTTTAGTCCTCGGTATATTGGTCCTTTTGAGGTGTTGGAGAGGGTTGGCGAGGTGGCCTACAGACTTTCCTTACTACCCAGCTTATCGGGAGTTCATCTGGTGTTTCATGTTTCCATGCTTCAGAAGTTTATGAGAACCTGTCACATGTGTTAGATTTTATCTCGGTGCGGTTGGACAAGGATTTGATTTATGATAAGGAGTCGATGCCCATTTTGGATAGGCAGGTTTGAAAGCTGAGGTCGAAGGATATCGCATCAGTGAAGTTCAGTAAAGAGGTCAACCAGTCGAGAAGGCGACTTGGGAGACCGAGTATGATATGCGAAGTAGATATCCTCATCTTTTTTATATCTCATGTATGATTCGAAACTTCTTCGAGGGCTAACTTATATTTGAGCGGGGGAGAATGTAATGACTCGGCTGCTAATTTTGTGTATTTGAGTCTCGTTCCCCTATTTAATATTTCCCGTATGAGAATTTGTTATTATGTGACCTACGGGGATGATTGGTTTGGTTTCGGGAAGGTTTTGGAGTGAATTGAATAATTGGTTCCAAGGTTGGGAGCTTAAGTTATAAGAGTTGATCGAGATTTGACTTTAATGTAAACGACCTCGAAATGGTGTTTTGATAGTTTTAGTAGACTGGTATGGTGATTTTGGGCTTAGGCGTACGTCCGAAATTAGATTTGGATGTTCCTAGGTTGAATTGGCTCTAATTGTCGAAAGTTGGAAATATGAAGGTTTCAAAACTTCATAGGTTTGACCAGGAGTTGACTTTGAGGCTATCAGGGTCGGATTGTTGTTCTGAAAGTTGGAATAGGTTCATTATGTCATTTGGACCTTGTGTGCAAAATTTGGGGTGATTCCGAGGTGCTAGATGTGTTTCGGCATGAGTTTTGATAGTTTGAAGTTGATTAGTTCATTAGGTTTGAATAGAGGTGCAATTTGTAGTTTTGATGCTATTTTGTATGATTTGAGACCTCGAGTAGGTTCGTGTAATATTATGGGACTGGTTGGTGCGATTGAACAAGGTTTCAGGAGCCTCGGGTGTGTTTTGGATGAGTTTCAGAACATTTTTGAAGTTGTTGGTAGGTCTGGTGTTGGTGCACCACACCTGTAGATTTAAAGTGCGCAAGTGCAAAATCGCACCTGCGAGGAAAGTGAGCGTAGATGCTGTAACGACCCGACTAGTCATTTTGAGTATTTGCATTCAGTTCGGCGGCTTGAGGTCACGAATAGCTTCACATGGTGTATTATGACTTGCGTGCATCGTCGGCTTTGGTTTTTGAGTTGTTCGGAATTGATTTTGAAGGATGACTCTCCCTTGAGAAGTTTGAAGTGGTAAGAGTTAACCGGAGTTTGACTTTTGTGTAGTCGACTCCGGAATGGTGTTTTGATGATTCCAATAGCTTCGTATCGTGATTTTGGACTTAGGGTATGCCCGGATTTGGATTTGGAAGTCTCTAGGTTGATTTGATGCATTTTAGCGAAAGTTGAAAAGTTGAAGGTTTGGAAGGTTGAGAGGTTTGATCGGGAGTTGACTTTGTTGATATCGAGTTCGAATTTCTATTCCTGGAGTTGGTATAGCTCTGTTGTGTCATTTGAGACTTGCATGCAAAATTTGATGTCATTCCGGGTTGATTTCATATGATTCAGCGCGAGTTGCATAAGTTGAAATTCATAAGTTCATTAAGTTCGATTAGAGGTGCGATTTGTAGTTTTGATGTTATTTGATGTGATTTGAACCTCGAGCCTGGGGACCCCATCTGATTTGTATGTTCGGACGGGGTCCTGGGGACCCCGGGTGTGTTTCAGATAAGCTAAGGACTATTTTCTCATGTTTTGAAATGCTAGTTCGGTTATCTGGTTTTCATTATCACGTTCGCGTCAATGGTAACGCATTCGCATAGTATAATTTGAAGTCAGATAGTATTTGTTCTTCGCATTCGCGAATCAGAGAATGCGTTCGCAAAGGTTGGAAGACTTTTGTCTTCACGTTCGCATGCAGTGCTCCGCGATCGCATAGAGGTAAGGCGGGAAGGGAAATCAGGCATTATTTATCTTCACGCTCGCGAGTACACTGACGTGTTCGCGTAGATTCTGAAGCACGATTTGGCATTAATTGTGTCGCATTCGCGAAGCACGATTTGGCGGCTGAAGGTTTTGTTCTTCGCGACCACGACGGATGTTCTGCGATCGCGATGTATAATTCACTGGGCAGAATATAAAGTACTCTATTTCGAGGTCTTTTGATATTTTATCACTTTTTGGGTTAGAGAGCTGGGTTTTAGACTATTTTGGAAGGGATTCTCATGCTTTGGATTGGGGTAAGTGTTCTTGACTCGAATTTGGTTATATTTCATGATTTAGTCCTTGTTTTTATCGTCCAGTTAGTGATTTGAATTGGAGAATTGAGGATTTTTGTAAAAACTTTCTTAAATGTAAAATGATGATTTGAAGGGCGATTTGATGTCGGAATTGGTTAATTTTTGTATGGTTGGACTCGTATCGGATAAGTATCTTGCCTAACTTTGTATGGGGAAAATCACCCCTTAGGTTTTAGGTGTTGGTACTACTTGAATTACATGGAAGCCGTGTACACGGGGTGACAAGTGTGTATACGGGCTTAAATGTGGTATTTGACCGGTGTAGACTTCTAGACTTCTTTCATGTATTTAATTGTATTTGTCACAAAATGTTATATCTTTCATTGTTGAATTTGCTCTTACGTGCCTCACTTGAAGTTGTTAGTACATGTTCTATCTTTTATTGTCAAGTTCACTAATATATGTTTTATTTGTTAATTGTAATTACTTGTTGAATTCATGCCTTATCTGTTACATGCCTTAATTGTTAATTGATTCTTGGTAATCATGTCTTCATTTATAAATTGTCATTACTTGCTATTTGATTTTGGGAGTTATCGTGTAACTTTATCATCCGTTTGTGACATCTTGTGTAGCTTCGTTGTTGTGTTTGGTTTTGTGATGTTCCATAGTTGGATGTACTTGTTTCTCTAATGCCTATTGTTTGGGGATCAGGTTGCACGTCGCAACGGTATTGAAAAGATATGATAAGGAGCGATAAGGATAGATTGTATGATATAGGTGGGATTGGGTTGCACGCCACAACATATATTGTTATTATTGTGTGGGATCGGGTTGCATGCCGCAATAGATATTGTGATAATTGTGTGGGATCGGGTTGCACGCCGCAACGGATTGATATGTTGTAATTGTTGTGACAGTAAAGTTATCCTAAATTGTTATTCTTATGGTGCGTTCTATGTTGGAACTGTTTATCGGTTGGACGGTTATTGTTTTTCCTTAAATCGTTTCACTGGTATCTGATCATATTTTGTTGACAGTTGTTAATCCAGTAATTGAATGATAAGGACTTCTTGTGTGAGTCATGCATTCTACGTGGTTTGTTGTGTTACTCAAATATGCCAATACGTGCATCCATTATTACTTGGTAAATTAAATGTCAAGGTAAATTTACTTTCGTAGCATCATTATCTCATATCCTATTGAGTTGCTGGTAACATAACAGTTTTAAATAAAAGAATTATTAACATATCTTATTCTGTGTATCTCTTAAGATAGAACTCGTTATCTCACTCGGTGCCTTATTATTTTTAAATGGTTATCACATTTTTACTTAAATTGATTTCTCAAATTTTACTCATCACCCTATTAATGTTAACATTACATAAAATTGTTGTCACGTTTATTTCTAACAAATTCTATATTTAACTCGTTAGTTTAACTGAGGTTTTATTTTATTTAAATACGATATTTTTACTTTATCTTATTAATTTCTAAAATAAACCCATCTGATACTTTATTATATGTACAACATGTCCCTTATTTTACTTTATTTGAATCCTAAAATAAATATATTATCTCATTTGACACCTCATTTTATTCAACATTGTTATTATGCTTTATTGTGTTTAAATATACCTCTTCGACCATTCCAATTGATATTGATATGGATGTGATGTACATGGTAGCACGAGGACTTTGTCGTGCATAGGTGATTGTTATTGTGGGCACGAGGTGTCATACGTGCAAGATTTAAAAATTGTGGATCATGATTTGTGATTTTAAGGAGTGGTGCCTCGGGGTAAATTTTGTTGCAAGTCCATGCGTTGAGAACGATTTGATTAATTGAGTTGTTATCTGTTTTACTTATTGAGTTCGTCCATATCCATCGGTGTTCTGATTATGCTGTTGTTCTATTACCCGTCTACTTCTTGCTGGCATTTGAGTTACCATTTCTCGTCATTAGTTGTAAATTATAATCCTTCCATTGTTAGTTTTATGTTATATCTTGTCCAGATTTCTATGTCTAGTAGAGGTCTTCACTTGGCCTCATCACTACTCCACCAAGTTTAGGCTTGATACTTATTGGGTACCGTTGTGGTGTGCACATGCTATGCTTCTTCATATTTTTGTGCAGATCCAGGTACATTTGATTGTGTTGTTGAGAATTATGTCTGCGCGGCTGGAGACTTCATGGTATACCTGCTCGGCGTTTGCAGGCCTCGGAATCACCTTAAGTTATCTTCCCGTTATTGTTTATCCTTTTATCAGACAATGTTGTATTAGAGGTTTTAGTACGTTTCTGTAGAGCTTATGACTCAGTTTCACCGAGTTTTGGGAATGTTGTATTGTGATTTTCATTGGAGTTATTATAAGATTTCTCAGCTTTATTTTATATTTTTAGTCATTATTTCTATAATGTTTCCTTGTTAATTAGGCTTACCTAGACTTAGAGACTAGATACCATCACGACATCCAAAGGTGGGAAAATGGGTCATGACAAGTTGGTATTAGAGATCTAGGATCATAGGTGCTACGAGTCATAAGCAAGTTTAGTAGAGTCTTGCGGATTGGTCCGGAGATGTCTGTACTTATCTTCGAGAGGCTACGAAACTATTAGGAAATCCCATTACTTTCATTCCTTTATCGTGCGATATTGATTCAGCTTGAAGCCTATATTTAATATTCATTTGCATATTGCGCACTCGGTATCAGTTATGCACTAATGGTATGTGAGAATGTGGATGGGCTACGAGGGAGCCATGGATGCTCAATAATTGTCTCAATGTGTCGTCCAGAATGAGGATGTGGATGTATCGAGAGATCATTCAGTTATTCACGTGGGGGTGCAGCGGGTTCCGACATCTCATTGATAAGTATGAGTTTGGGAAGATTTAATTGGTTGCCTAATCGTCACGATCATGGTAGGGTCATGAGGTGGATGTTCATTTGAGGTTAGTTTGTGGTATTAGAGACTATGTGATTCGTATAGGATTTATACTCTGTGCAAGGTACATATTATCATTCAAGGCACTAGAGGAAGCGAGTTTGACTGTCGCGACGCTGGACGTGCGCTTAGTAGATGATTTGAGGTACCTTATGATTGGTGTTGCACGAGCTACGAAGGTTGGTATTATGGATCATCAGATGTGTTTTCCTATGGCTTCGCGCCAAGTGGGAGAGTCCACTATCGACGATCAGATTGCAGAGTCATGTGTTAATCAGTTTTGGCCTCAGATATATATGTGGTATCGAAGGGTTCCCCAAAATTTATGTACGATTAAGGACTGAGATTTGCATGAGATTGTGTTGGAACTTGCGGTATTTCTATATCATTAGTAATTCTACATTTCAGCATCAGAGAGGTTAGAGAAACAACTTCAGATTCACAGAAGGTCTCTTTAGAGTGGGTATCTCGGTTGTGGAACTATGGGGTGCTTCAAAGGGAATACATTGATTTATGAGCCTCTGGTCTACGTGGTTCGTGCTAGGATCTTCTGCATTAAGTTTTGGTTTTAGGATCATTGTGTACCGATAGGGAGAAGTGTTACCCTGAAGAAAAGTTGAGGAGGATCAGAAGAAATGGGTCAGCTCGAGGGTGTTAGATCAGTATAACACAAAAGGTAATCGGTCCATTTTGGGTGGTAATTCCTTGCTGGTGTTTATGGCAGTACTCTTGGGTTGGACGGTTTGCATGACTCGATTGAGTTAGGGAGATTGAATTATGATGGCTTTGTTTTGTGTAGACGGGTTTTGGAGAGTTCCCGATGGTGTCGACCAAGGCTTGATTTGGCTGTCTGCTACTGGAATAAGGAGTATGTTGTGCATTATTGTTTTCTCCTGGATGAACATCAGAAGTTAAGAGAATGCTGGCACTATTGGACATCGCATGTGAAGAGCAAGCATTCTAGGAGGCACCTTGTATTTTGACTTGCAGATATTTGGCTGGTGTTACAGTGATTGCCTGGTTTGGGATTCCGAGGTTTAGGTTTTGCTACGTGGCATGAAAGATCTATGTGGGTGTTTTTCATAAAATGATGGAGTATGAGTGATGTATCAGCCATTTGACTAGCGAGGTTGTGATCAGTTATAGAGATTCTGGTGTTCATGAGGTTTTGGTGCTGGATGTCCTTGTATGTGGACTATTTTTTGATTGCGGATTGTGAAGAAATGTTTAGAATAGGATAACTGAGGTCAAATGTTATAGATAGGTTGTTATGGACTTTTAGAAGGTTGTTTATCTGTTTGGGAATGGTCGGAATTGGTTTGGGGACTATTTGAAAGCCTAATGAGAATGTGTATTCTATATCAGATCAGGTTTGGTTACTCTTATGCAATTGCTATCGCGGGTATATCACCTGGCAAAATGGATGTTATTCGAGCCCCAATCTGTGTTATGTGCTTCTCTCTTATGCTATGATGGGTTGTGAAGTTATATGATTATTCGCACGCATGTTGTAATCTCGATCAGGCCTTATGGCGATGTGGGTGAACTAACCCTCGTGATGTTGATTTGTTTATTGCGCCTTAGTTGTACTTACTCTTCTCCATATTGTATTATTCCTATTCATTTTTCCACAGTTATATTTGTGCACTCTACCGTGCTTGATATAGTTGGGATCAGGTTGCGCGCCGCAACGGAGTTATGTGGGATACCCTTCCTTGTGTTTAGTTTGTGTTTAATTTTCCCTTTGTGGGATGAGTTGAAATTAAACTTTATTGTTATGTCTGTTGTACTTGTTAGGTAGTCATTGTACCTTGCTTCTTTCTATTTTACTGCATATTTGAGTAATTTCTTGTTTAGTGTATTGACCGCGTTGTGTGAGAAACCACGTGGTTTTGGTGTGACATGTCAGCTGGGCTGCTTGTATTGGCTGAGATGAGATATCTAGACTTGGGATTTGAACTATCGTATCAGGATGAGGAGTGTTTGGAAGAGAGATACCATATTTCCGCTCAAAACTGGGCAATGGTTCATTGTCGGATGACCGAGCTTCTTGACTTGTAGATTTCATGGCTGGTTGGGAATTTTTTCATATTTCTTTTATCATAGGCAGCATTACGGAGGTCCAGAATGAGATTTTATTTGGTATGAAGTGTATTACCGGTACCGAGATTGTTATTAGGCGGCTATGGTTGTCGGAAGTTATTGCTACGGACATCCGAGTTACATGGAATATTAGGTGATTATACCTTCGGTTGAGGTTATGACTTGATCCAGCTTGTTTAGGCTTAAACAGTATATTGATGCAAAATTTGAGTCTTATGATGAGTTTCAAACGTGGAGGATTGGGTTTAAGGCTTATTGGTTAAGGATGAGGCGAGATCTTCAATTAAGGTGTGTTGTCAGGCTTACTTTGATTAGGGTGACGTGGGACCACCCCGAGTATATGTATGGTGACCTCATGCAGTGATTTGATAGATTTGGAACAACTCCTGGCACGTTCGAGGACCAATGTATGTTTAAGTGGGGGAGGATGTAACGACCCGACCGGTCGTTTTGAGTATTTGCATTTAGTTCGGCGGCTTGAAGTCACGAATAGCTTCGCATAGTTTATTATGACTCGTGTGCATCGCTGGCTTTGGTTTTTGAGTGGTTCGGAATTGATTTTGAAGGATGACTCTCATTTGAGAAGCTTGAAGTGGTAAGAGTTGACGTTAAGTTGTTATTCGCGACCGCAATGGATGTTCCACGATCGCGATGTATAATTCACTGGGCAGAATATAAATTACTCTATTTCGAGGGCTTTTGATATTTTATCATTTTCTGGGTTAGAGAGCTCGGATTTGGGCGATTTTGGAGGAGATTTTTATGCTTTGGATTAGGGTAAGTACTCTTGACTCATATTTGGTTATATTTCACGATTTCATCCTTGTTTTTATCATCCAATTAGTGATTTGAATTGGAGAATTGAGGATTAAAAACTTTCTAAAATGTAAAATGATGATTTGAAGGCCGATTTAGTGTCGGATTAGTTAATTTTGGTATGGTTGGAATCGTATCGGAATGTATGTTCGGATTTTGTTAGTTTGTCAGGTTTCGACGTGCGAGACCGAAGTTGACGTTTTGGGTTGACTTTTTGGTTTTCATTAAAGATCAAAACTTTATTATCTGGAATTATTTCCTATGGCTTTTATTTATGATATTAAGTTATTTTCACTAGATTCGAGCCGTTCGGAGGTTATTTCACACGAGAAGGTCATTTTAAATTATCGATTTTGCTTCTTTGAGGTAAGTATATTGCCTAACTTTATGTAGGGGAAATCACCCCTTAGGTTTTGGATGATGGCACTACTTGAATTATGTGGAAGACAAGTACACGAGGTGATGAGTGTGTATACGGGCTTATATGTGGTGTTTGACCGGTGTAGACTTCTAGATTTCTTCCATGCATTTAATTGTATTTGTCACATGTTATATCTTTCATTGTTGAATTTACTCTTAAGTACCTCACTTGAAGTTGTTAGTACATGTTCTATCTTTATTGTCAAGTTCGGTCTTATATGTTTTAATTGTTAATTATTATTACTTGTTTAATTCATGCCTTATTTGTTACTTGCATTAATTGTTAATTGATTCTTGTTAATCGTGTCTTTAATTATAAATTGTCATTACTTGCTATTTGATTTTGGGAGTTATCATGTAACTTTATCATCCGTTTGTGACTTCTTGTGTAGCTTCGTTATTACGTTTGGTTTTGTGATGCGCCGTAGTTAGATGTAGGTGTTTGTGTAATGCCTATTGTTTGGGGATTGGGTTGCACACCGCAACGGTATTGAAAAGATATGATATGGAGCGATAATGACGGATGGTATGATATAGGTGGGATCAGGTTGCACGCCCCAACAGATATTCTTATTATTGTGTGGGATCGGGTTGCACGCTGCAACAGATATTGTTATAATTGTGTTGTATCGGGTTGCACGCCGCAACGAATTGATATGCTGTAATTGTTGTGACAGTAAAGTTATCCTAAATTGTTATTCTTATGGTGCGTTCTATGTTGGAATTGTTTATTAGTTGGATGGTTATTGTTCTTCCTTAAATCATTTCATTGGTATTTGATCATATTTGGTTGACCGTTGTTAATCCAGTATGAGACTGATAGGGACTTCTTGTGCGAGTCATGCATTCTACGTGGTTTGTTGTATTAATCTAATGTGCCAATATGTGCCTCTGTTATTACTTGGTAAATTGTATGTCAAGGTGAATTTACTTGCGTAGGGTCATTATCTCATATCATGTTGAGTTGCTGGTAACATAACGGTTTTAAATAAATGCATTATTAACATGTCTTATTCTATGTGTCTCTTAAGATAAAACTCGTTATCTCACTCAGTGCTTTACTATTTTTAAATGGTTATCACATTTTTACTTTAAATGATTTCTCAGATTTTACTCATCACCCTATTAATGTTACTTTACTTAAAATTACTATCACATTTTATTTCTAACAAAATCTATATTTAACCCATTTATTTAACTGAGGTTTTATTTTGATTAAATGATATTTTTACTTTATCTTATTAATTTCTTAACTAAACCCTTCTGATATTCTATTTGTACAACTTGTCCCTTATTTTACTTTTGTTGAATCCTAAAATAAATATATTATCTCATTTGACGCCTCATTTTATTCAAGATTGTTATTATGCTTTATTGTGTTTAAATATACCTATCGATCATTTTAATTGATAATGATACGGATGTGATGTACATGGTTGCACGAGAACTTTGTCATGCGAAGGTGAATGTTAATGTAGGCACGAGGTACCATATGTGAAAGATTTGAAAACTGTGGATCATGATTTGTGATTTTGATGAGTAGTACCTGGGGGTAAATTTTGTTGCAAGTCCATGCGTTGAGAACGATTTGACTAGTTGAGTTGTTATCTGTTTTTCTTATGTCACGATCCCAATCTCCCTCCATAGGATATCGTGATGGCACCTAGTCTCTAAGACTAGGTAAGCCTAACATACATGAAGAAATAATTCAAATAATTAAAGAACTTCAATTTAACACACCGGCTATCGTAAAATAATTCCTCAACACAACTGACAATAACTCCCAAAATTTGGTAAGACCGAGCCATATGCTCTACATGAGTATATGGAAGCATCCGTAATACATAAATATCTATAATAAGAGTATGCAATAGAAACTAAGACAGTGGGTGACTCCGAGACCTGCGAACGCCGGCAGGTATACTTTGAAGTCTCCGATCCAACCTCAACTCACGGATGCCTAGCCTGGTATGAAGTACCTGGATCTACATTAAAAGATGTGCAGAAATATAGTATGAGTACACCACAACGGTACCCAGTAAGTATCAAGCCTAACCCCGGTAGAGTGGTGACGAGGTCAGATCAATACACCTACTGGAATAAATAAAGAAGATGAACATGTACGGTACAGTATAATAATGGAAACAAGAAAAAGATACAACGAAGAGATACAACAAGAATAGCTACACTGAAACTAAGGAAATAAAGACATCGCGGGAGAAACACATAATAGGAACACCAAGGAAGCGATGCAGACAAAACGCAAGTGATGTGATTAAAGGTAACAACAAGAATCACTACCGAGGTACCGCCTTGTAGTCTCATTTCATAATCAAAATCACAATCTTTCCTTATATCACCGCGAGAGCATTACATTTAGTTTAGGAAATCATTTTCCCGAAATAGCTACCCGCATTTTAGCCCACCTTATCACACCGCGTGGTTTCAAGTAGTTCCCCTACTACAACACATGTATCAAGCCAACCTTATCTCACTGCATGCGTATCAACCCCTATCCTTATATCACTGCATGCTTATCAATATCACAACATATCACAAATTGCACCTCAAGTGCCCAATACTACAACTTGCCCAAGAAGTCAACAATAACAATGTTTCCACATTAAATAGCACATTGCTCAACCATAATGTGTACAAGAGTCACAACAATAGCAGCTGAAAGTGAATAGCTCAACAAGAATGCTATTTCAACAATTTACAATCCTTGCCTCAATGTGAAACTCACCCGAAACAAAAACCAACCCCCCGGCAAGTCATATAACTACAATATAACATAGAGGAGGCAATAAATAAGGGAACATAGCTAAAATACTTAAAATGAATGGCTGGGTCATTACATCCTCCCCCTCTTAAAACAAATGTGCTTCCTCGAACGAGTATAGAGACATTCCTGAATTGATGAAAAGATAAGGATAACGGCTACACATATCATACTCAGTCTCCCAAGTTGCCTCGTCGACCGATTGACCTCTCCACTGAACCTTTACTGAAGCAATGCTATTTGACCTCAACTTTCAGAACTTTCTATCCAAGATGTCCACCAGCTCCTCAACACACGGGATGGATCACCGTGATACTTTCGGAGCATAGAAACATGGAACATCGAATGAACTGCAGATAGACTAGGTGACAATGCAAGCTTGTAGGCTACCTCTCCCACTTTCTCTAGGATCTCAAAAGGCTAGATATATCTAGGGCTCAACTTGACCTTCTTCCCGAACCTCATCACACCCTTCATAGGTGAAATCCGGAGCAAGACTCGCTCTCCAACCATGAATGCAACATCACGAACCTTCCAATCCGCATAACTCTTCTATCTAGATTGGCATATATGAAGCTGATCATGGATCAATTTGACCTTCTACAAGGCATATTGATACAAATCTGTGCCTAATAACTTATCCCCTCCCGGCTCAAACCAACCAACTGGAGAACGACATCGTCTCCCATATAGGGCCTCATAAGGAGCCATCTGAATACTCGATTTGTTACTTCTCGCATTTTCGTACGTTAAATTTTCGTCTTTAGTTAATTGACGTAGATTTGGGGATGAGATTATAAGCATTTATGCTATTTATAACAAGCGATAAGTAAGTGCCGTGAAAGATAAAGGGGGAACGAATCAAAGAAAATGAGTTTCGTTGAAGGTTGTCGATTTGGGATAAAATACGGTCCAAACTATAATACCCGGTATTCATGGACTAGTGCCATACAAAGTACCAGATGACCATGATAGTATGATGTATAAAGTGTATTAAAAATTAGTAGTATTATAAGTAATTTGAGATAATTCTTAATTATGTGAGTAATTGGTTAATTATTTGTTTAATGGGAGATTAACCATGTAATTAAGGATTTGTGTATAATTGTAGGTGGGGACAAAACCCCCCATGTGGCAGCAAGTGGAGGAATGTTTAATAAGTGACTCTTCACATTAAGAAATAAATTTAAGTTGGCACATGGATACTACTCTTAGCCATCTTGCAAACACGTAGAAAGGGGGTTTGTATTAGTCATCCCTACACTTTGTCTTGAGTGGATATCAAAATTCATTATGGTAGGAGATTTGAAATTTCCTATGAGACTTCATATTACAACAACAACAAGAGTTCTTGGTTAGTAAAGGAAGTCATACGAAATAGCACTGCGTAATAACAACGGGATTTTGCAATTTCAAGGGAGTACGGTGAAATCCTTCTCAAGAATATTATACGGATTTTTCCCTACTCCATGTATGTTAAGGCTAATCTCTTCCATCATTTTGGCATGATCTCGTAGTTACATGTGTTTAATAATGAGGCATAAAGAGAAGTTCATCCTCCCGAATTTATATACATTATCCTAGTCTCATAAATTATAATATTCTCCTTATCGGGACTTCATATTTAATTGAGTATTGTCTTCTTCTAGTCAAGAGAGTATAGAGCCTATATATATAGTATTATATTATTTTCATTACCATCGAGATATAATCGATGGGCAGGCCCCTATTGGGAAACCTCTTATCAGATGGTAAGTTATATACCGAGTCTACTGTGGCCGAGCGCCTATGAGCGAGCCCAATTAGTCGAGATACAGAGCCTAGTCTGGCCGAGCACTTATGAGGGAGCCTACTACGGCAGAGAAGTTATATATATACCGAGCCTTGTAAGGCCGGACATTTATTTTACTTATTATATTGAGATAGTTGAGTCAGTATCAGCAGGTAAGTATAACTCCAGATCATCTTTGACTCCCAGTTACTTTCAGTTATTATATTATCAGTTCAGTTGGAGCTTTCAGTTAGTTTATCGCCTTGTATACTCGGTACATTATTTTGTACTAGCGTCCCTTTTTCTGGGGATGCTGCAATTCATGCGTGCAGGTTCAGACAGACAGATGGGTAGACCTCCTCAGTAGGTGATACCCGAGTTCAGCTTTAGCGGTAAGCTCCACGTCCTTCAGAGTTGTCAGGTCTAGACGTTTTATGTACATCTTATGTATATATGTATATAGGTTATGGGTAGGTTGGGGCCCTGTTCTGATCATAGTATATCCATCAGTAGAGGCTTGTAGACATAACCTGTCAGTTAGTACAGTATGTTGGGATTGTTAGGCCTTGTATGTATATTTTGTTGGTCTGTCAGTTGTAGTAGTTATGACGGCCTTGCCGGCCCTGCTTTATATTGATGTTTAGTCCGCGTTGGTTTCCATTCTATTTTACATTTTGCTTCTCAAATTGTCTTGCAATATGGCCCATGGCCAAAGTATGACATTATATGTTCAGAGCCCCTTTGTCGCAGGTTGGTACCTAAGGATAGATGAGGCACCGGGTGCCGGTCTCGCCCCCAGGCTCGGGGCATGACAAACTTGGTATTAGAGCCAGGTTCTATCCTAGGGAGTTTAAAGTTGTGTCTAGTAGGGTCTTGTTTATAGATGTGTGGTGCACCACATTATATAAGCTAGGGACTACAGGGCATTTAGGAGTTGGTTACACTTCCTTCAAATCTAAATTGTGCTATAGAACTAAGTTATAGGAAATTTGAGTTAAACTTACGTGTTGGCATTTGCATGCATAAATGACGGTGACTAGGAAGACTACGGCTAGTCAGAGGAGAGATACAACAGTAGGTGAGGGGACCAGCAGCGTGCCCCCAGTATATGGGGCCCAATCAGAGGCCCAGGGGGAGACCCCTACCCAGCCATTACCGGCTCCTCCACCACCTGAGGAGATTCCTATAGAGACCGCACATCCATTTCTCCCTCCGCTTCCATCAGATCAGGACTTGAGGAGTGAGTTGCATTTGTTGACACAGTTGGTAGCTACCTTGCAACATGCTAGGGCACCCGCTAGTGTAGGATCTTCTGAGGGGTCTGGGAGTTCAAGGGTTCGAGAGTTTATTGCTTTGAGTCCCCCAAAGTTCACGGGGACAGATCAGAGGGAGGACCCGCAGGATTTCATAGATCAGCTTCACAGGATCTTTCGGGTTATGCATGCCACGGGGAAAGAGGCAGTTGAGCTAGCAGTTTTTTGACTCCGAGATATAGCCATCATTTGGTATGAGGGATGGGAGAGGTCCAGGGGATGTGATGCACCTCCAGCTATTTGGGAGAATTTTTCGGATGCTTTCCTTGACAAGTACTTACCGCGGGAGATCTGACAGGCTCGAGTTGATCAGTTTCTAGCCCTCAAGCAGGGCATTATGAGTGTTCGAGAGTATAGTCTTCGTTTTGATTCATTGGCCCGATATGCACCATCCATAGTTGCTACTATGTGGGACAGGATCCACAGGTTTATAGCAAGGTTGGCCCAGAGTTGACCAAGTCATGTGCCACCGATGCACTGTAGGATAGTATGGATATATCTCAGATTCAGGCATTCACCCAGAATATAGAAAGGGGTAGGCGTCGACAGTAGGGTACGGAGAGGACTGAGTCAGGCCAGCATAAGAGGATGACATTTGCCAGGTCTCAGGAGCAGTCTCAAGGTAGTTATAGGCCCCAATACTTCGGACGACCGCCTAGGCCTCCGCCACCTCAGTTACAAGGTTATAGGTATGATAGTTATACTTATTCAGGACCAGGTGAGAGTTCACGGGCATCGGGTTTGCAGCGACAGCGAGGTTCAGGGCTGACATGGTCATTTCTGCCGCGGTGTGACATCTGTGGTGGAGGACACTTGGGCCAATGTCGAGCTAGTTCTGATGCTTGTTATACATGTGGACGTCCGGGGCATATGATGCGAGATTGCCCAAATAGAGATTCTGAGGGTATGGCACAACCAGCAAATTCAACAACAGGATCATCTATGTTTGTGCATCCTTCAGGGCGCGAGTCTCAGTCTTTGGCAGGTAGAGGTCGAGGCAGAGGTAAAGGTTCCAGTTTAGGTGGTAACCAGAATCGTAGTTATGCTTTAGCGGGTCGACATGACCAGGAGTCTTCACCATACGTTGTGACAGGTATGTTGACAATTTTCTCTCACGATGCTTATGCCTTGATAGACCCAAGATCTACTTTATCGTATATTACCACATTTGTCGTGGGGAAATTTGGTATAGTTCCTGAAATACTAAGTTATCCTTTTGCGGTATCTACACCGGTCGGAGAATCGATTATTGCTAGATTGGTTTACCGAGGTTGTAAGGTTACAGTTTGTGGTCGTCGACCTCAGCCGATCTAGTTGAGCTAGAGATGTTGGATTTTGATGCTATCATAGGCATGGACTGGTTGGCAGCTTGCTATGCCACAGTTGATTGTCCAGCAAAGACAGCCAGATTTCATTTTTCGGGTGAGCCAGTCCTTGAATGGATAGGTAATACAGCGACACCAAAAGGTAGGGTTTTTTTTCTATCTGAAGGCGAGGAAAATGATCGCAAAATGGTGCATTTATCATATTGTGCGAGTTAGAGATGTAGATGCTGAGATACCTACACTTCAGTCTATTCCAGTAGTAATAGAGTACGTGGATGTATTTCCAGATGAACATCCAGGTGTTCTTCCAGAGCGAGAGATTGAGTTTGGCATCGATTTGCTTCCAGGAACGCAACTAATATCCATCCCTTCATATAGAATGGCACCTGCCGAATTGAAGGAGTTGAAGGAGCAGTTAAAGGATTTGCTGGAGAAAGTTTTTATCAGGCCTAGTACCTCACCTTGAGGTGCACCGATAGTGTTCGTACAGAAGAAAGACGGCTCGCTGAGGATGTGTATCGATTATAGGTAGCTGAACAAGGTAACTATTAAGAATAGATATCCACTTCCAAGGATAGATGACTTGTTTGATCAGTTGCAGGGAGCTAGATGCTTTTCAAAGATAGATTTGAGGTTGGAGTACCACCAGGTCAGTGTTCAGGAGAAAGATATTCCCAATACAGCATTCAGGACCCGATATGGCCACTTTGAGTTCCTTGTCATATCCTTCGGGTTGACGAATGCGCCTGCCGTATTTATGGACTTGATGAATAACCTATTCCGGCCATTTATAGATCTGTTCGTGATAGTATTTATTGATGATATTCTAGTTTATGCATGTTCAGAGGATGAGCATGTGGACCACCTGCAAGCGGTTCTCCAAACCCTCCATGATAGTAAATTATATGCTAAGTTTCCTAAATGTGAGTTCTGGTTGAAGTCTGTAGCATTCTTGGGGCACATTGTATCCGATGGAGGTATAAAGGTAGACAATCAGAAGATTGAGGCTGCGAAATCCTGGCCGACCTACCACTCTGACCGAGGTTCTAGCTTTCTAGGCTTAGCAGGATACTACCGGAGGTTCGTAGAGGGTTTTTCTTTCCTTTTTGGCACCATTGACAAAGTTGACGCATAAAGCAACTAAGTTTCAGTGGATAGAGGCTTGTGACCAGAGTTTCTAAGAGCTTAAGAACAGGTTGACCTCAGCGCCAGTTCAAGCACTTCCAAAGGGTCTAGATGGTTATGCCATGTATTGTGATGCCTCAGGTGTCGGATTAGGATGTGTCCTGATGTAACATGGGAAAGTAATTGCGTATGCTTCAAGTCAGTTAAAGAAGCACGAGCAGAATTATCCAACCCACGACCTCGAATTAGCTGCAGTTGTCCATGTACTTAAGATATGGTAGCATTATTTATATGGTATTCATTTTGATGTATTTACAAATAATAAAAGCCTACAATATATCTTCAAGCAGAAAGAATTGAATTTGAGACAGATGAGATGGCTTGAATTATTGAAAGATTACGATGTTAACATTCTCTACCATCCAGGAAAAGCTAATGTTGTAGCAGACGCCTTAAGTCGCCGATCTATGGGTAGCTTAGCACATCTAGAGGCCGAAAAAAGAAAATTAACTAGAGAGATTCATCAATTGGCTTGATTGGGGATTAGGTTAGTAGACTCTACCGATAGTGGAGTTGTACTCCAAAATACTACAAAATCATCTCTCACAGCTGAAGTAAAGGAGAGGCAGTACGAGGATCCAGAGTTGGTCGAGTTGAGAGAGCGAGTTTCGCAACAGAAGAAGCCATTTTTAGAGATCAAGGGAGATGGAGTTCTCAGATATAGGGGTCGTCTGTGTGTTCCAGATGTAGCAGGGCTACGAGACAGGATTATGTCAGAGGCACATTATTTGTGGTACTCCATTCATCCTGGGTCGACGAAGATGTACCATGACATTAAGGATGTGTACTGGTGGATTGTTATGAAGAAGAACATTGCTGAGTTTGTCTCTCAGTGTCCTAGTTGCTAGCAGGTGAAGGTAGAGCACCAGAAGCCCAGAGGGCTAATTCAGACTATAGAGATCCCGACATGGAAATGGGAGGCGATAAACATGGACTTTATCACGGGTTTACCTCGTTCTCATCGTAAGCTCGATTCCATATGGGTGATAGTCGATAGGCTCATTAAAATAGCTCATTTCCTACCGGTCAGATCTACATATACAGCAGAAGATTATGCAAAGCTATATATCAAGGAGATAGTGTGTCTACACGGAGTACCAGTATCTATTATATCTTATCGTGGGGCCTAGTTTACAGCACATTTTTAGAGGTCATTTCAGAGAGGTCTAGGGACTCAGGTGAATCTCAGCACAGATTTTCATCCACTGACTGATGGACAAGCTGAGCGCATAATTCAGATGCTCCAGGATATGTTACGAGCATGCGTGTTGGATTTTAAAAGAAGTTGGGATGAACATTTACCTCTTATCGAGTTTTCATATAATAACAGTTACCACTCCAGTATCCAGATGGCTCCGTAAGAGACTTTGTATGGGTGTAAGTGCAGATCTCCTATAGGGTGCTTTGACGTTGGAAAATCTGGGTTACATGGGCCAGACTTAATTCAGCAGGCTATAGAAAAAGTAAAGCTTATCCGGGAGCGACTGTTGACAACCCAGAGTCGTCAGAAGTCATATTCTAACATGCGATGATGAGACTTTGAGTTCAGGGTTAATGACTGGGTATTCTTAAAAGTGTCGCCTATAAAGGGCGTGATGAGGTTTGGCAAGAAAGGCAAGCTTAGCCCACGATATATTGGGCCTTATAGTATCATTCGAAGAGTGGGCCAAGTAGCTTATGAGTTAGAATTGCCCTCAGAATTGGAGTCTGTCCGTCCGGTTTTTCACTTATCTATGCTACGAAAGTGCATCGGCAATCCTACCCGAGTGGTGCCCACGAATGATGTACAGATTACGGAGGACTTGTCATACGAAGATATTCCGGTTGCCATCCTAGACCGACAAATCCGCAAGCTACGAAATAAGGAGATAGCCTCCGTGAAGGTTTTATGGAGAAGCAAGAAGGTGGAAGAGATGATGTGAGAAGCGGAGGAAGAAATGAAGTCTAAATACCCCCACCTATTTCAAGCTTAAGATATGGATCAAGGCGGGATACCTCGGCACAGCTCTATTCAGACTAGTAGGTCATCAGGTAAGCTCTTATTGTTGATTTTCAGAATTTATAATGGACAGTTGTGTGAAGCCAAGTGTTTCTATTTATAAACATTGGCCATGTATGGCATGTATAGTATGTTTTCTGGCTGAGTACAGGTTGGTTTTAATCTAATGTACGGAAGAGACTCTGGTAAAGATTTCCCAAAGTCTCTAAGAATAAACATTCGAGGACGAATGTTTCTAAGGAGGGGAGAATGTTACATCTCGCATTTTCGTACGTTAAAGTTTCGTCTTCAGTTAATTGACGTAGACTCGGGGATAAGATTATAAGCGTTTATGATATTTATAGCAAGTGATAAGTAAGTGCCATGAAAGATAAAGGGTGAACGAATCAAAGAAAATGAGTTTCGTTGAAGGTTGTCAATTTGGGATAAAATACGGTCCGAGCTATAATATCCGGTATTTATGGACTAGTGCCATACAAAGTACCATATGACCATGATAGTATGATGTATAAAGTGAATTAAAAATGAGTATTACTTTAAGTAATTTGAGATAATTATTAATTATATGTGTAATTAGTTAATTATTGGTTTAATGGGAGATTAACCATATAATTAAGCATTTATGGATAATTGTATGTGGGGACAAAACCCCCCACGTGGCAGCAAGTGGAGGAATGTTTAATAAGTGAATCTTCACATTAGGAAATCAAATTAAGTGGGCACATGGATACTACTCTTAGCCATCTTGCAAACACGTAAAAAGGGGGTTTGTATTAGTCATCCCTACACTTTATCTTGAGTGGATATCAAAATTCATTTTGGGAGGAGATTTGAAATTTCCTATGAGACATCATAATACAATAGCAACGGGAGTTCTTGGTTAGTAAAGGAAGTCATACGAAATTACACTACATAATAACAACGGGATTTTGTAATTTCAAAGGAGTACGGTGCAATCCTTCTCAAGAATATTATACGGATTTTTTCCTACTCCATGTATGTTAAGGCTAAGCCCTTCCTTCATTTTGGCATGATCTCGTAGTTACATGTGTTTGATAACGAGGCATAAAGAGAAGTTCATACTCCCGAATTTATATACATTATCCTAGTCTCATGAATTACAGCATTCTCCTAATCGGGACTTCATATTTAATTGAGTATTATCTTCTTCCAGTCAAGAGAGCAGAGAGCCTATATATATAGTATTATAGTATTTTCATTACCATCGAGCTATAATCGATGGGTAGGCCCCTATTGGGAAACCTCTGATCAGATGGTAAGTTATATACCGACCCTATTGTGGTCGAGCGCCTATGAGCAAGCCCAGTTGGTCGAGATACAGACCCAAGTCTAGCCGAACGCCTATGAGAGAGCCTACTACGACAGAGCAGTTATATATATGCCGAGCCTTGTAAGGTCGGACATTTATTTTACTTACTATATTCAGAGAGTTGAGTCAGTATCAGCATGTAAGTATACCTCCAGATCATCTTTGACTCCCAGTTACTTTCAGTTATTATATTATCAGTTCAGTTGGAGCTTTCAGTTATATTATCGCCTTGCATACTCGGTATATTATTTCGTACTGACGTCCCTTTTTTTGGGGACAATGCAATTCATGCATATAGGTTCAGACAGACAGACGGGTAGACCTCCTTAGTAGGTGTTTCCCGAGTTTAACTTTATCGGTAAGCTTCACCTCCTTCGGAGTTGCCGGGTCTAGAAGTTTTATGTACATCTTTTGTATATATGTATATAGGCTATGGGTAGGTTGGGCCCATGTTCCTATCACAGTATATCCATCAGTAGAGGCTTGTAGACATAACCTATCAGTTAGTGCAGTATGTTGGGCTTGTAGGCCTTGTATGTATATTTAGTTGGTTTGTCATCTGTAGTAGTTATGACGGCCTTGCCAGCCCAGCTTTATATTGATGTTTAGTCCGCATTGGTTTCCATTCAGTTTTACATTTTTCTTCGCAAATTGTCTTGCAATGTGGCCTATGGCCAAAGTATGATATTATATGTTCAGAGCCCCTTAGTCGCAAGTTGGTACCCAAGGATAGATGAGGCACCGGGTGCCGGTCTCGCCCCCCAGGCTTGGGACATGACACGATTGGTAGCTGTTGTTGTAGGCAAACTCTGCAAGTAGCAAGAATAGATCCTAAGAAGCCCCGAAGTCCATAACACAGGCACAAAGCATATCCTCCAATATCTAAATAGTGCGCTCGAACTGCCCGTCTGTCTTGTGGTGGAATGCTATTCTCAACTCAATTCGTGTGGCTAACTCACATTGTACGGCTCTCTAGAAGAGCATTATTAACTACGTACCACTGTCAGAGATAATGGACATCGACATGCTATGAAGTCGAACAATCTCGTGAATATAGACCTGAGCCAGCTGCTCTGAAGAATAGGTAGTCACCACTGGAATGAAATGAGTTGACTTGGTCAATTTATCCACAATCACCCATTCATCGTGAAATTTCATCTGAGTCTATGGGAGCCCAACAACGAAGTCCATGGTAACTCGATCCCATTTCCACTCAGGAATCTCAAGTCTCTGAAGCAAACCTCCTGGCCTTTGGTGCTCATACTTCACCTGCTTATAATTTAGGCACCGAGCTACATACTCTACTATGTCCTTCTTCATTCTCCTCCACCAATAATGTTGCCTCAAATCCTGATACATCATAGCGGTACCCAGATGAATGGAGTACCGCAAACTATGGGCCTCCTAAAGAATCAACTCACATAGCCCATCCACATTAGGCATACATAATCATCCCAGCATCCACAACATGCCGTCATCTCCGATAGAAACCTCCTTGGCATCGTCGTGCTGTACCGTGTCCTTTAGGACAAGCAAATGGGGGTGTCGTATTTGTTGCACCCTATTCTGCACTAGTCAAAACAAGATTCAACTTGTGGTTTCTCTATTGTTGATGAAAGAGAGTCGTCACCTAATCTTTAAAGGTATATTTTGGGTACCTATTTAATAACAAAGTCATATTCTTTATAATCTGCTAACCGGTGAGATTATAGGTAAGGGTTCTTGTTATTCTTAAGGGGGAGGTGTTAGGCACCCCTTAAAATCTACCTAAAGTAGCTCCATAGGACTTAGACTATATTTAGAACCAATTATTTATACTATGCATTAACTAGTGTTCTAAAGATATGGCCTACCGTATATTAGGACATAATTCTTACAAAAGGAGGGTGTAGTTTTAAAGGGGTATAAATTTATAGTGGAAAATAACGTTAGTGCATATATACTTGAAAAGATCTTTTGAAAGACATATATGATATTAGTATTTAAGAAAATATGTGAAAAGGAGAACTAAATTTAAAAACTTGTTCCTAAAGCATGGATGTGTATATTGTTCTAATGAGATG